>NC_091434.1:26599399-27222116 GCF_964237555.1 Oryctolagus cuniculus | reverse complement strand
TGCACCTGCGTGGGAGACCTGGAAGAAGCTCCTGGTTCCTGGCTTCATATCAGTGCAGCTCCAGCCGTTGCGGCCATCTGGGGAGTGAACCAGCGGATGGAAGACCTCTCTCTCTGTCTCTTACCTCTCTCTCTGTCTCTGCCTCTCTCTGTAACTCTGTCTTTCAAATAAATAAAAATAAATATTTAAAAACAAAAACAAAAAAATAATCCATGTCAAAATAAGAACCCTGAATTCTGGTAAATCCACATTATGATTTTATTATTCTATGCCAAATAGAATTATATTTTTTCAGAACACCATCGTACTTGCTTAAAGAAAACAAAAACAATTTTTTAACTGAAATCAGGACTGAATCACAAGTTTTAAAAAGCATATAACTTGTTAAACATGCATTGCAATCACTTCATACTTTGGCTATGATCATCTGCTAATGACTGTACTCATTCCCCACCCTGCCATATTTTTTTAAATGTCCAGTAAATAGAAATCAAAAGTATTTGACAGGCTACCAAACTTTTCAAGCATCAGTTTAAGTTTTTTGTTTTGTTTTGTTTTGTTTTGTCTCTTTCTGAGCCTCTATAAGAAAAAAAGAAATCCCTGGGGGGAGGGGGGGACACATGGCAAAGAATTTTAACAAATATATATCCTAGAATAACTTTGAAACGATGCTCAAAATGTATCTTTCAACAGTCACATACAACAAGTGGTCAAAGAGAGATTTAGTAAAAATATAGGTTTTAGCCTTCCTCAAGATAATTACAGTATTGGCAAACTTTCACTGAATACTTACACTTGATTCAGGTGGCTTTAGACTACTTCATTCTAATAATCCTATGAAATAAGCACTTCTATTATCTTCTATTATCCTTAGCTTACAAATTCTGTAAAATAAGTCTTAGTAGGATTGTAGAAATTGCTCAGAGTCACACACGAAGAGGTAGAGGCAGTCCTCAAAGAAGGTCTACACAGGAGATTTTGTGCTTAAGGATTCAATATGCTCCTATTTAATCTATAAACATATCTGCTGAGTGAGGTGGGTTTTTTTTTTTTTTTGGAATGGGTATTTAAAAATCTGTGATGTCACTTCTTTTGTATTCAGACATTTCTTTCATGTACTTGTTTTACAAAATTAGAAACAAAAAAAAAATAGCACAATGAGGAAAGAAGCTCTTCCTGATCTATTATTGTATGCATTTCATTTCTTCACTCCTCAAAGGTTGTTTTTAGATTAATGATTTTTCTCAAAATAAATTTTCTTAGAAATAAATTGAGTACTCTGTATAGAGGAAGAAAACTCAAGTTTTTCAGGAAAAAAAATGAAAATGTAACAAGATAATCTTCTTTTAAATTTGATTTTACCTAAAACATTTTGACAGTGGGGGACTATAGTTGTTTTTTGTTTGTTGCTAAAGTGAAGCTGACTTCTCTGAGTTGAAGAGAGCTGCCTGAAGCCCAAGTAGATTGCTACTGAGTTATAATAAATAAATCTACTGAAAAGAAGTGTATTCCCTAAGGTTTTGCTTAAAAGATTTTTTTTTTTTTTTTACCACCTAAGTCTTGCCTGAAGCTGAAATCCTGGCCTTCCTGGCATAGAATGGACGAGAGAGCTTAATAGAAAGATTTTCTCAGCTTTATTGGTCAATGGTGTTTTGCCACATGCTACGGTAAGTAGAGCCAAGGGGACTAATCCCTGCCATTGTTCAATATTCTCTTTGCTTCAGGGTCATGGGATCATAAGCTTTCACAGTTAGGATCCAAATTCAATGATCCCAGTTATAACATCACCGTGTTTATGTCACCTCCAATACCTCAGCTCTGTGAATTCACCACCACTCTAGACAGTTCATTTTGTGGGACAAGTCTAATTACTAAAAATATCTTCATCTTTCAAGGGTCAAAAATGGGTCAACCTGTAGTGATTAGTAGCTTTTTTCTTTAACTTTTCCTTTGCCACACAATATAAGTTTAATTCATTTTTCACATATCAGAGCCTTCAAGTGTTGGCTAGCAATGAATGGAGAGCCCTCTGCCTCTTCAGAAGTCTACATTTTAAGCATTGTCAGACACTTCAATTCGTCTTACACTGGTTTAATTAGTTCTGGGCTGTTTGGTTTTTATCATTGCTATTATTTTGTGATCATACTCTCATTTTGCACTGGGGTTATATGTATTTGTTTTAAAACAAATACTGCTCCAGCTTTCTCAAAACTTCCAAATTAGTTTAATAGGTAACCATCAGCAGTATCTCTGTAGCAAGCCCAAGCATATAAATCAATGTAAAAATTGAATCTATCTGTAGCTTCACATAACATAGCAAAATGAGGAAATAATTTTGAATAAGTGACATGCTATTTCTCACAAGAAGCTGTGAATTTTTTTTTATATCTGAAGCATATAATCACATATTATCCAACTTTTTTCAGTTCATGATTGAGAAGAGTGAAGCTCACATGCATATAAATTACAGCAAAAGTCATAAGTCTCCTATTTTCTCCCTAGGTAGTAAACAGGAAGACAAGACTTATCTTTCGAGTGAACACTGCCAGCCCCTTTCTTAAACCATACCATTTAAGTCATATTTGTTCTGTTAGAGAACTAAAGAACTACATTACCAGGACAAACTCATTTAAAGCTCCAAAGCTAGGAGCCAAGAACACAATACACTCTCTTTTCAAGATCTGGTTAAGAATCCCCGCATCGCTATGTCCCCATGCAGGCAAGTGAAGTGACTTTTTCTTACAGCCCAAAAGCAGTTAGTTCCGCATCCTTAAGGAGCACGTGAGTGGATCTCAGCAAATGAAAGTGCAGGAGTTAGACTGAGTGTGAGAGCCTTAGGAATTAGGATGGCAGGTGTGTGGGGTGCACAAAGGCTGTTACTTTCTGATTGGATAAACCTGCCAGGCAGCTTTCCCAGTTAATTCCCAGCTAAACATCTATATTTTTCTGTGGGTGCTAGGAATCAGGCTTACAAATTCCTTAACTGCTTTCTCAGCGCAGGACCATGAAATGCTGTTTCAAGTTGTATCTGCCTTCCCACTCCCTAGTAATAGTGAACAGATAAGAAAGAGAGCATTTATACAGAATATCTTCTTCCTCCAGTCCCTCATCATATTCACTCATCCCATATGAAACAGAAAAGTAAAATAAATTTTAACTGCAGTATTTCCTCACTGCAAGAACTGAAGGAAAATGCATCTATCTGTCAGATAAAACAGGATTCACGCTGTTATTCTGAGTCCACCAAACTGGAGAGGAAAATGGAGTGACGGATACTGGGGGCAGGTGTAAGCACTGGGGAAAGGCATGAGGACTCCACCAAGGAGATAAGGACAGGGAAACAGAAACTATCATCCTCAGGCTCTACTCTTTTTTTTTTTTTCCTCCAGCCTTTGCCAGGCCTAGGGCCAGTTTCCTTTTTAATCAGAGGTGGATCATCATGACCTGACCTTCATAACTTCCCCGTGCTGTTGTGAGAATCAAATGAAATGATAATGGTAAAGTTCCTCAAGAATGGTAAAGCACAGCACCAATATAGTATTATTATTATTTGACTCCAAAGGCTTGCGTAGTAAGGAAACAACACAAAATAAAGCCTGAAAAACTAATTTTGGTGCTGGTGTTTTTATATTTTGTTTTTTAATCTCAGGTAGGAAAGGCAGCAATAGCTCCTGCTATCAGAAATTGAATGAAAAACTCTCACGCTAGAATTCTGACATAAGATAATAAGAATGGTATTATAGACTGATGGTGATTATCTGTTCATAAAATCTGTGTGTCACTATAAGCAGGTATTCTTTCATTAATGTATATGTGATACATTATAATTTTTTAGGTTTATGGTTTGTGATTATATAATTATAACAGAGTAGAGACTCACTATGCTTAAAGCAATCAAAGAATAACTATGTTTATTAACAGAGTGAGGGACCACAGAGTCACTAAGGTAATAAAGTGAAGCAAATGCCTACCAAATAAATCAGTATCTGCAGAAGTTGACAAGGGCTTAACTGAATCAGTTTCTAATGAAATACAGTCTGCTGAACTGTTTATAGGACAGAATTAAAAATAAAAGAACAACAACAAAATCTGTGTCCTTACTAGCAGCTGGGCTTACAGTTCAGAATCTTTGAAGTATAATATGACATTAAGAACACCCCTGGTAATATGCACATTGAATTAAATGTCTAGCTGGCATGGTTCATGAATTACCAACCAAGAATATATTCTTCATTACCCTCCAAAGTGCTAACATAGTCGGTTGTTTTTGTAGTTTTTATAAAAATAGTACAATGATGTAGTTTTGCCTTTTTATGGTTTATAGTTTAAAAAGAGACAATTGATCATAATTATAGGACTAAGAGCCAAATGGAGCACATAAACAAGACTAGTGTCTGCAAATACTAGCTGACAGAATAAAAAAGGGAGAGAACGATCCAACATGGGAAGTGAGATACACAGCAGACCCATAGAATGGCAGATGTCCTAAACAGCACTCTGGCCTCAGAATCATCCCTAAAGGCATTCTGATCTGGCTGAAAAGCCTATGAGAGTATTTCAGGCATGGAAAGCCAAAACACTCTGGCAAAAAAAAAAAAAAAAAAACAAAAAACAAAAAAACCAACAACAACAACAACAACAACAACCAACCCACACACCTAAATGAAAGATCTCCGTGAGTGAGATCCCAGTGGAAAGAACAGGTCATCAAAGAAGGAGGTACCTTTCTCTGAAGGGAGGAGAGAACTTCCACTTTTCCACTTTGACTACAACCTTGTCTAAATATGATCAGAGTTGGTGAATTCAAAAGGCTTCCATAGCCTTGACAACTCATGACAAGAGCTTAGGGTGACTACTGACGCCATAAACAAGAGTGTCAATTTGTTAAGTCAACAACAGGAGTCACTGTGCACTTACTCCCCATGTAGGATCTCTGTCCTTAGCATGCTGTACATTGTGATTTAATGCTATAACTAGTACTCAAACAGTATTTTTCACTTTGTGTTTCTATGTGGGTGCAAACTGTTGAAATCTTTACTTAATATATGCCAAACTGATCTTCTGTATATAAAGAGAAACGAAAATGAATCTTGATGTGAATGGAAGGGGGGAGGGAGAGGGAAAGGGGTGGGTTGTGGGTGGGAGGGACGTCATGGGGGGGAAGCCATTGTAATCCATAAGCTGTACTTTGGAAATCTATATTCATTAAATAAAAGTTAAAAAAAAAGAGAGAGAGAGAGAGAGAGAGAGAGACAGACATTGGGGCCTGCACCGTGGCATAGCAGATGGAGCTACCACCTGCAGTGCCAGCATCCCATATGGGAACCAGTTTGAATCCTGGCAGCTCAACTTCCAATCCAGCTCTCTGCTATGGCCTGGGAAAGCAGTATAAAATATCCCAAGTCCTTGGGCCCTGCACCCATATGGAAAACCTGGAAGAAGCTCCTGGCTCCTGGCTTCAGATTGGCCCAGCTCCAACAGTTGCAGCCAGTTGGGGAGTGAACCAGCAGATGGAAGACCTCCCTCTCTGCCTCTCCTTCTGTGTAACTCTGACTTCTAAATAAATAATATATCTTTAAAAAAAGAGCCATCTAGGATGGAAGCACTCTCTCTCTCTCTCTCTCTTTCTCTCCTCCTCCCTCCTCCCTCCCTCCCTCCCCTTCTCCTTTCTTCCCTGTTTGTAATTCTGCCTTTTAAGTAAATATATCTTTAAGAAAATCTAAGTAATTGGGAACAATGTGATCTTTTGGGTATAATTCAAGTTTATATATGTCATAGAATAGAAGAAACATTTATATTTCTCCTCTCCCTTTTTGAGTCATCATCTAATAGAACTCTAGACTTCGAAACTTGACTTTTTACACATTCTTGCAAAATTTTGGAATATAGTCTTAAAAGCAGAATTAAGCTCTTTCTGATAGGGCAGGAACTGAAGAGTAAACTGGCATACCTGGAGTCTAGATATGCAACACTGGACAAATAATTTCAGTAATCTGAGCTCCCATTTTCTTATCTTATAGTAAGTTCTATTAAAAATGTTGCTGTGAGGACCATGTAGGACAAAAAAGACACCTAGGATAAAATCTATCATTGGATGTATGTTCAGCAAACTAACTGCCTTCTACTTAAATTCCAGACCTCCTAATAAGCTGGAGAAAAAACACTTACTGTTTAAAAAAGCATTTTTACCTGAATACTAAACATCTTTTAGAATATTTCATCTTTACTTCAACAGATATTTTAATACACATACACTTTAGAACTCATATCACATTCACTACATGCTGGGTAACCATTGGGGAAGAGTTTATTAGATGAAAATAAGTCTGTTGTAAAAGATTTCCTTGCAATTACTTCACTGCCATTATCCTGGCCACACGCTCATGCAGCTTTTCAAATTAATATGCTTAGATTACTGAGTGAGTAATCAGAGCAGTGGAATTCTATGAGGAACTCAATTACTAAAGAAAATGATCACTCAAGCATTTGAGAAATCGAGGCTACATCTAATTTTGAACAGTGGATCATTATTGATATTACAGAAGCATTCAGTGCAAACACTTAAACATGTAGCACCAGCAGTGTTTCATTTTGTATACAGATGGTAAACAGAACTAACTGCTTGCTGGTATCTTTGCTAAAGGTTATTCTGCCTAACTGAAAAAAGAAATAATGTCAATCTTGAAATCAGTGCTTAAAAAAAAATAGGGAGCTGATTGCTTGATTGAATAGAAATTGGATTGTTAACTCACATTTAAAATAAACAATTCCAATTTTTCTACTTGAGATAGAGTAATCTCTTATAGAGTAGAAATACTTTTCCAATGAAAGCAAATTTAAGAATTACTTTAGACATATTTCCATATTAGAAACTACTTTAATGCTTTCATCATTGCATTTTAATTATTCCATCACCAAAAGGCCCTCTTTTGACTAAATGATTATAAAGATCCATGTGCCATGTTTTCACTCATTTAATAATTCTTAATCAGACCTTCATTTTCTCCAAATTAGTCATCTTTCCAATTGAACACAGTTGCCTTTGATGAAAATGAGTTTTCTAATTCTGATTTTTTACCTAAGATTGAAAGCCAAGACTATTTTAAGAATGTTGTTATATCTTTTTTAAAAAAGCAGAAATCAGGAAAAGTGATACGGAAAATGGGTTGGACTTGTATGTTTATTGTGTTTCCTCTGCTCTCCTGGAAGGCAGGAAACAAATTTCAATATCCAGCAAGCATTCTTAAGAAGTCCAGCAAGCATTAGCTTTGTGGCCTTAGAGAAGTCACTTCACTTCACAAGTGCAATAACAGCATCATAGTGACAATGAGAGTGACTGCCACACACTGATGATGACTTAGCTACTGACAGCCTCCATAAAGTGTTATAAGCACAAAGTATGGTAGTATAAAAATGCTGCAAAAATTATGATTATTCTGAGTTCCATTTCTTTGAGTTATCAGTCCCTAATCTTTTGTAGTTCTATGCCACACTGAAGGTATGCTGAAAGTTTTGGTTCCTTCCTCCAGAAAAATAAATATAGACATAAATATTAAAAGTTAATTAAATCTCATATCACTAAGTTACAGCTTACCACTGACTGCCCTGTTCCATAATCCCATTGTGGTGAAAATCATTGGTTGCCTAGTCTGGAATCACATCCCCATACCTCATGCCATAGTTTGTGTGACCTTTGTCACAAAATCCTGAAGGGTTGACTCCATCAACCCATGTGAATCTACAGAATACTTTCAGCAAGTAAATGTACAACATCCTCAGTAAACTGGAGAATTGATCTTTTTTCACATCTCTTGTGGACAAGAAAAGGAAGCATACTGCCACAATTGCTATTAGAAACCATCTTGTAATCACAAGAATAACCAAACCTAAATGAACCCCAAACTGTGAATAGCAGATAAAATTGTTAAGCCTCTTGCAAAAATCACCTACATTACCCCAAAAGTTGCTGTTATAGCAAATAATGAGTTTTCTTGACATTTTCTTCCTATCATGAAGGATATCACTTGTTTGGTGATGCTGTCTCAGACTGAAAGAAGCAGAACCAGTCAGTCTCTGACCCAGAAAACACCCAGCATACATAGTACATTATTATTTAACTCAACCATTGTGGCTTTATTGGAATTATAGCAACACTGTTAACAGCTTAAGAACAAAGGGTTTTAAAGATTATTAATTTGGTTAATTGTATTATGGTATTCACAGAACAATACCTGCCACATAACAGGTATTGATTTTTGTGATGGTAAATTAATGAACCAGGGCATATGGCTGACTTTGGAAGACATACAGTTTTTAAAAGGTAGACTTAGATTTTTCTGAGATACCTAATTCATAACATTTAATATATTCCAGAACTTTTTTTCCACTGAAGTTCTGGAATAACATTCTTCCAGAAAAGTACACAAGCTGGGGCCAGCACTGTGGTGCAGTGGGTTAAAGCCCTAGCCTGCAGCGCCAGCATCCCATGTGGGCACCGGTTCGAGTCCCGGCTGCTCCTCTTCCCATTCAGCTCTCTACTATGGTCTGGGAAAGCAGTAGAAGATGGCCCATGTCCTTGGGCCCCTGCACCTACATAGGAGACCTGGAAGAAACTCCTGGTTCCTGGCTTCGGATCAGTTCAGTTCTAGCCATTGCAGTCATTTGGGGAGTGAACCAGCGGAATTGAAGACCTCTCTCTGTCTCTACCTCTCTCTGTAACTCTTTCAAATAAATAAAATAATTCTTTTTTTAAAAAAAGAAAAGTACACGAGCATGAATGTATAGTTTAATTAATCAAAACAAAGTGATCCACCCTAGGTAACCACTATTCAAGCCAGGAAGTAAAATAGTACCTGTATCCCAAAAGAAGTTTTGAGCCCCTACCTCTAGAATACACCCACAATCCTTAGAATACTGTACTTTTAAAATAATTGAAGGTAATGAATAATTAATACTCCATTTTATTTATTTTTAAAGGATATATATTTTAAGATTTTATTTATTTATTTGACAAGTAGAGCCACAGACAGTGAGAGAGAGAGACAAAGAGAAAGGTCTTCCTTTCCGCTGGTTCACTCTCCAAATGTCCACAACGGCCAGAGCCATGCCGATCCAAAGCTAGGAGCCAGGTGCTTCCTCCTGGTCTCCCATGCGGATGCAGGGGCCCAAGCACTGGGGCCATCTTTTACTGCTATCCCAGGCCACAGCAGAGAGCTGGACTGGAAGAGGAGCAACTGGAACTAGAACTGGCGCCCATATGGGATGCCGGGGCCACAGGTACAGGATGAACCTAATGCTCTACAGCACCGGCCCCATAAAGGATATATGTTAATCATTTTATTAAAATCACTGCTGTTTAATCCCATATATTCCTTATACTAGTGATTCTTGATAGAGTGAATGAATCTAAAAGTAGTCCACAAAAAATGATTTGTATATTTTAAATCAGAAAAATAAACTCATACGCACTGTATTATATTCCATCACTGATCTATTTGGCTTATTTACCTCTAAAGAAAATGAGTCATTTCTCTGAAAAGTGAAAGAAAAGGCTATCCTATTTAGACACATAAAACTGAGAGAAGTGAGAAATCTAACAAGAAGAGAGAAAAACTTTGAGAAATTTCTTAATTGATTGCCTGACAGTTTTAACAGAAAAGCTTTCAATCTGAAACCCATCAATCCCTGGCTCTGCTTCACTATTCTACTTAATCGCAAAAAAATAAAAATAAAAAAATAAACGTATTCTGATTTAGCTAGAACTTTGGGGAAATATGTAAGAATTTGTAGGCAATAAAGGAGCAATTGCTTCTTTGTTGCTAAGTTGATCAGAGAGTTTAGCAGCAGCAAATATGTTTTTATAGTTAGTTGATCATTCCTGAGTAGTATTATGAGCTGCTTAGAGGAGTACATAAGCCAAAGTCATATAACTAAGACCTGAAGACACATATGTGAAATGGAGTCTCATCACCAACCAATGCACACATTTTTTTGCAGTGGTGGTAGAGGAAGGGCAGGACAAAAACACAGAAGAAACAATATTCTCACAGTATTTTCCAAATAGAATTGCTTGTGTGTGATCTTATTGGCCTAATTATTTGTCAACAAACTACTTCTCTTACCAAGACATGCCAGTTGTAGAGTTCTGCCTGTTTACCTTACACAAGTGACAGGGCTCCAATAGATCCATGTCCAGAGACAGAACTGGAGGCCCAAACAAGCAGGGTTAAATCTTTCTGTATTTTACTAACAATAATTTAATGCAGGAGCTGTAGATCCCAAGTTAGGATGCTTTTAAAATCCAACATAATATCATAATATTGTACATGCAGTTTCAGAAACATTGATCAATAACTATATTCATTCAACAATACAGGCAGAAAAAGTATACCAAGTAAAAGTTCACATATCACAACTTTTTAGTGTTGTAGCTTATTTATCATGTTACATTTATAGTAAGATAACTGTTAAATTTATCTGACAATTCATTTTGATATAGAATGCATTTCAAAGCTATGGAACAACCTATCCAAAGGAACTCAATAGGCAGTTCTCAAAAGAAGAAAATACAAATGGCCAACAAATATATATATAAAATGATTAACATCACTAGCCATCAGGGAACTGCAAATCAAAACACAGTAAGACATCACCATGCCCCATCAGGATGATTATTATCCAAAAGACAGAGAGCAGCAAATGCTACTGAGAATGTAGAGAAAGGGGAACTCTTATACACGGTAGGTGCAAATATAAATTAGGCTTCTAACAAAGGAAATATAAAGAAATCGAAAAGTTGTTGCATGATTTGGCTGGTTTATATGTTGAAATATTGCACTGTATACCATAAAAATGCACAAGTTTTCCATATTAATCAAAAAATTTTTTTTAGAAAACAAGATATATTTCTAAACTACAGGGTTAAAATTGGCATTCTAGATCCAAAACAGTATGTGCCTGTGAATGTGCATCTGTGTGTGTGTGTGTGTGTGTGTATGTGATGATAGTTTGGCAGAGAGGACAAAGAATTCACATGTTGCTAATTTCACAAAGAGTAATGATAGAATTCTTTGTTTTTAAATATTTATTTGAAAGAGAGAGTTAGAGAGAGAGGTAGAGACAGAGAGAAAGGTCTTCCATCCAATGGTTCACTCTCCAGATGATGCGCCAATCCAAAGCCAGCAGCCAGGAGTTTCTTCCAGGTCTCCCATGTGGGTGCAGGGGCCCAAGGACTTGGGGCATCTTCTACTGCTTTCCCAAGGCCATAGCAGAGAGCTGGATCAGAAGAGGAGGATCCAGGACTAGAACCGGTGCCCGTATGGGATGCTGGCACTTCAGGCCAGGGCTTTAACCCGCTGCACCACAGTACCAGCCCTATGATGGAATTCTAATAGTTATGACACAGACAAGATTATACTATATCCCATGATAAGCAGAACAGCTTTTCATTGAGATGTTATTAGCCTTGGTATTTTCTAGTGGAAAAACAGAGAGTAGGTAATTTGCCCATGGGTACATGGTTTCTCATTTAAATGATCAACATCACCTGTCTAATGGAGTTTTTAGGCAGAGCAAATTGGTAAATACATATAAAGTACATCACTAGTTAATAGTCATTAAATAAGTTACTCCTATTGTTATTAACACTCTGGGCACTCTTGTAAGTATTTTAATTAGATTATTCAATTTGAACTTCACAATAACAATGTATGGCTTATTATTCCATTCCCATTTTGTAGATGAGTAAACCATGAATCAGAAAAGTTAAGGGGCCAGCACCATGGCTCACTTGGTTAACCCTCCACCTGCGGTGCCCACATCCCATATGGGCGCCGGTTCTAGTCCCAGTTGCTCCTCGTCCAGTCCAGCTCTCTGCTGTGGCTCCAGAGGACAGTGGAGGATGGCACAAGTCCTTGGACCCCTGTACCTGCATGGGAGACCAGGAAGAAGCACCTGGCTCCTGGCTTCAGGTTGGCCCAGCACCGGCCATGGTGGCCATTTGGGGAATGAACCAACGGAAGGAAGACCTTTCTCTCTGTCTCCCTCTCTCACTATCAATAACTCTACATGTCAAATAAATTAAAAAAAAAAGAAAAATTATTTTCCCAGGAATATTCAGTTGTATGTGCTGCAAATGGGATTTGAACCTGGGCAATCAGAAGTCCTTGATTTCAAATACTAACTTACGGGCTGAGAACAAGAAGAATTATGCTCTTGGAGAACAATGCAGAATCCTAGCCTGTTAATAAAGTAACCCAGACTCAGGGTTCAAGCAGAATTTTGCTTGATCTCCTGGTCTTGAATATCCTACGATTCAAAAAAGAAAAAAATAAAAGACCAAAGTCATGTCATTGGTTATATACAAGACAGAACAAAAATCTAAATTTAATTGGGTTCGGAAGTAGAAAGAGACTGTGACCTGTAACTGGGTGTCCAGGTTTTGTATGGGGAAAATATCCCGTTTTCTAGAGTGAGGAGGTCTAAAATTTGATTCTGACACATGACTCAATATATTAATTAAAAAAACCACTATACACTTCAATTATACATACTAAAAAAAAAATTGTTATCTTTTGAAAACAAACCAAGAATGGGGACAACTTGTATAATTATACGCTAGTCATCCCAGTAATCCTCAAGTTGGGTCTAATAATTGATATTTTTCAACTAATCTTTAAAAGTTTTTGCATTTAAAAATGCCCCTAAAATCTTGTAGCTTAAAATAACTTTTTAAAAAACCATGTCACAATTCTGTGCATCAGATATTTATATGGGACAACAGTGCAATTCTGTTTTTAATGTCACTGAGGAAATTCACAATGGCTTCAATCGTATGTCTGGAATCTGGGCTCTGACTGATTAAAAAAAAAAAAAAAAAAAAAAAAAAAAACTAGGAAGGGCATTCAGCAGCACCTACATGTTGCCTGCCAATGCATAGCTACATTGTCACCTGACCCCTGGGGCCTGCACTGAGGCACAGCGGGTTAAGCCACTTCCTGCAATGCAAGGATTCCAGATGGGCATCAATTTGAGTCCTAGTTGCTCTGCTTTTGATCCAGTTCCCCACTAAAGCCTGTAGGAAAGCAGTTTAAGATAGTCCAAGTCCCTGGGTCTCTACCACCCACCTGGGAGACCCAGACGGAATTGCTGACTCCTGGCTTCAGCCTGGCCTAGCACTGACCATTTCAGTCATTTGGGGAGTGAATCAGAGGATAGAATATCTCTCTGTTTTTCCCTCTCTGTAACTCTGACTTTCGAATAAATATCTAAATAAATCTTTAAAAAATGATGACATCAGAGTAGTCAGACATCTAACATGGTGGCTCAAAGTCCTAAGCGCCAGTGTTTTAGTACAGAAAGTGGAAGCTGTACGATCATTTATGACCTTCCTTGTGACTCTCATGAGGACACGTGTACTGTAATCTGTTCACCAAAGAAGTCACAGTCCTTCAAGAGAAGGAGAATCAGGCTTCACTCAGCTGGGAATAATAAGGTTATATTGTAGGTGGGCCTGCTGGACTAGAGATCTCATTATGGTCATCATTTGAAAACACAATCTGTCATAACAGCATACAGTGAAAACGATCATCAATAGAGTTTTTTTTTTTGTTTTTGTTTTTTGTTTTTTTGTTTTTTTGTTTTTGTTTTTGACAGGCAGAGTGGACAGTGAGAGAGAGAGACAGAGAGAAAGGTCTTCCTTTGCCGTTGGTTCACCCTCCAATGGCCGCCGCGGCCAGCGCACAGCGCTGATCCAATGGCAGGAGCCAGGAGCCAGGTGCTTTTCCTGGTCTCCCATGGGGTGCAGGGCCCAAGCACCTGGGCCATCCTCCACTGCACTCCCTGGCCACAGCAGAGGGCTGGCCTGGAAGAGGGGCAACCAGGACAGAATCCGGCACCCCGACCGGGACTAGAACCCGGTGTGCCGGCGTCGCTAGGCGGAGGATTAGCCTAGTGAGCCGCGGCGCCGGCCAATAGAGTTTTGAAGAGGAGTAATTCTCAAAACTCAGATAGCTGAAACATTGAGGATTATATACACCATGGTATGTAGGGTAGGATGAATCTGAGGAGTTCATGTTTATATTTCCATGTTTATTGAGGCATTCAGCAAGAAGCTTCCTTTCTGTACAAATTCCAACTTCCACTCAATATATTATTATGTACATAGCACCCCTTGTACTATTTTACAAAAAATTAATTTATATTCAAAATTAGTATTAGTTTTACTTCTTTTTTACATTAAGACTCTAATGTAGTAGCTACACACAGCTATGAAGTACCCCTTATAAAATATACAGTGCGGGAGGTCCAGTGCTGTGGTGCAATGGGTTACTCTTCCACCTGTGACACCAGCATCCAATATGGGTGCCAGTTCTAGTCCTGGCTGCTCCTCTTTCAATCCAGTTCTCTGCTGTGGACTGGGAAAGCAGTGGAAGATGGCCCACGTGCTTTGGGCCACCTGTGTGGGAAACCCAGAGGAAGCTCTTAGCTCCTGGCTTCGGATAGGCTCAGGTCTGGCCTTTGTGGCCATTTAGGGAGTGAACCAGCAGATGGAGGACCTTTCTCTTTGTCTCTCACTCTCATGTCTGTAACTCTACCTCTCAAAAAAAAAAATATTTAAAAAAATACAGTGCTGTGTAACTCTGACTTTCAAATAAATAAATAAATCTTTTTCAAAAAATACAGTGCTAACTATGACTATTTTTGGACATGTAATTTCTTAGACTGAAATGACATTTGATGTCTTTTGCTTAAAATCCAATTTTATAGTCTATTTTCTAATTATTGAAATTCTTTATTCAGTGGAGAATTAAGCCTGTGATTATAAAGTAAACTGAAAGTATGCTATCACAAAATTAAAATGGGGGGAAAAAAGGAAAGAGAGGAGGGAGACAGAGAGGATGGAAAATATCATGTGCTTAAAACTGTATATAGGGGCCAGCACTGTGGCTCAGCGGTTTGACACCCTGGTCTGAAGCGCTGGCATCCCCTGTGGGTGCCAGTTCTAGTCTAGCCAGGAGCAGGTGCTTCTCCCGGTCTCCCATGCAGGTGCAGGGCCCAAGCACTTGGGCCATCCTCCACTGCACTCCTGGACCACAGCAGAGAGCTGAACTAGAAGAGGAGCAAACGGAACAGAATCTGGCACCCCGACCAGGACTAGAACCCAGTGTGCTGGCGCCGCAGGTAAAAGATTAGCCTACTGAGCCGCAGTGCCAGCCTCTGTTCTCTTTACATAAATAAAAATAAAATAAAATAAAAAAACTACAATGAAAATGTCTTAGACTCAACTGGTGTGAGTACATCTTAAAAGGAATAATTATATTATGACATAAATAAGCATCCAGGGTTATAAAACAGTGATATAAACTGTAAGCACTTCTTCTAAGCTGGTGTCATTTACAGTTGAGAAATCATGTTGTCTAAATGTTTATCAAGGTATCTGATGCAACCCAACATAAGAAAGAGGTCCTGATGTACCTGAAATCCTTCGAGATTGAGATAAATCCATCAGTCAGTGTATTCAGATCACAATAGTTAATTATTTTCAAATTGCTAACTTCCCTATCCCCCATTTTATGTTCTCCCTTACTAGAATATTAATGTTCTAAAAACATACACTGAAATAAGAAGGCAAGCAGCCAAGCATCAATCGCTGAAGTTCTAAACTAGTAACCTTTTCAAAAAAGTGAGTTATGTGAAGAAAACACAGTGAGAAGTAAAGTACATTTTAACAAGGAACAGGAAAAATGGGGTTAATCTTTGATTTGGCCACTGACACCCACTATGTAATCATCCACAAGTCACTGAAGGTTCACTGAATTCTGTTCTAGTTGCAAATGAGGAATTGAGCAGTTCTGCTTTTTTATTTATTTATTTTTTCTGTTCAGGATGGTGAAGGAATTGCAACTTAGCAACAGAAAACTCTTTTCAAACAAAAATCAGGATTGGAGTAGGTCTGCATAAAAAGTAGGTAGGGTCATGTGGAGACACCCACTCAATCGTCCCAACTCAGTAGCCCCTCTGCTCCTGTACCCCTACACTAACTACGTGTGAAAAATAACTATCATGGAAACCTATCTTCAAAACTTTAAGAAAACTTCTAAAACATTAAATTCGAAAACCACTGTGATACTGCATGTATCATAATTCACTGATTTGATCACAAACTGAACCTAAAATATATCAATGCTGATAGGACTGGTTAAGGGAACTCTGCAAACCAATACTGTATACACACAAACATTAACATGATGTAACAGAAACTTTTAAATAAGAAAACAACCTGGGAAAAACCTGCTCTTACTCCTTCATTCTTTAGACTATAGAATGGAGTCCAGGAAAATAGCAAAAAAAAAAAAATTGCAAATTTTAAAGTAAATACAAGATTCCACTTTAGAACTACTTTCCACTATATATCATGGCTAGAGATAAATAAACTAAATATAGTTAGTATATATTTTTATTGAGCACATAATCCTCTTGGAGAAATTCTGACTTTTAAATACAATGCCCTTATTTTTAACAATAATCTCTTGAGGTCAAATATTAGTGTTTTATAAACTTTTTGCCATTCTTCTCAGCATCTTATCTATAGTTAGAACCATATAAGCATTAACTTGTTTAATAACAGGGTCTTCAACCAAAAGACAGACTGTAACCCAATATTTAAGCACAATTAATTCTACAGTCTGCTAGAGAAGAATTCCAGAAGAGCCACCTAACATGTGTACCATTGTTCCCCCAGTTCACTCATATATAAATTAGCATTAAATTACTTAGGAGGTTATCTAGGCAAATTAACTAATAAATGTCAGCATAGTTTGTTTCTTTAGAAGTAACTATATAAGTTCTTCTGAAAATGTCTTGATAACCTGATGATAGTATTTAAACGAACATGCTGATTTCACTCTTTCAAATCAAAGATTATTCTAAATTTATTTACTCAGTCCAATTTTTATAAGTAATTAATATCAGAAGCAATTTCATTATTTCATTATTCTTAGAGGCATTCTTGTTAAGATTTCTGGGATTATTCCTATGATCCATACAGAAAAGGATAAAGAGTTCAATTCTTCCCTAGATTGGAATTCAATTGCCCTCCTCCTTAGTGGAAAAGATTTTGTGATCTTTCTGATCTTGACACTTGGAGGAATAGCTGAAAATTTTAAAAAGATGTAATCATTTAAAAAGACTGTATTTGAGTTTCTATGTGGTAAGGTCCAAAAGAAAATCTAGTTCTTCCTACTGACAATTACTGGACACTGTGCTGTAAACCACTGAATGAGTGAGTGCTAAATTTTTCCTTTTCGGAAATTCTACAACCAAATAAAAGGGGGACATGACTTAAAGAAATGCAGGTATGGGACCAATTGGGAAACTCACATCCCAAATCAGTGTGCCTGGCTGGATTCAAGCCCTGCCTTCACTTCTGATTCCAGCTTCTTACTAGTGTGCAGCCTGGTAAGCAGGAGGTGATGCTTCACTGATGTAATCCCAGATAATTACAACACCCTGCACAAAATAGGTACTAAATAATTACTTGTTGAAAAAATGAATAGAATGAAAGTATATATTCATAAATACATAAATCATATCATTTTATTAATATGCATCCAATATTATTAGTTTAAATGTTATCAATTATTTAGCAGAGGCTAACTGTAGTTAATATAACAACAGTGGTTTATTTTAGCACTCGCTATATTGTAATTAATATGACAGATTGTAGTTTATTTTAGTACTCATCATATTGCACTCTAATCATAGTTTCCATTGCTGGCTCAGACTATGCCTGTCTCCATAAGTTACAATCTACCAGGGGTACAGTATATATTATACATTCAACAAATGTTACTTGAGTTAATGGTTGAATGGAACAAACCATCTCTCAGGATTCATATTTAACTTATAAACCTAACACCAATGAATGTAGATTATTTAGGCATGATTCTGATTCACTCATTTAATTGCTCATTTCAGTTCATGACAAAATTCTCTATTGGTAAGGAAAATATAGATCCCAAGGAGATTGTAAATATGTCCAGGGACCATCATTCATTTTAGTGCTCCGATTTCATAATCAAACAAGTAAACAATTTCTGAAGAGATCACTTCATCAAGGTTTTCATTTGGATAAGTTCTTGATATCGTAAATAAAATATTTTTAATTCAAATTCTTGCTTATCAGTTTTACCATAACATTTCTGAATCCCAAATAAGAGCTATTCAGTAAAACAGAATCAAATATTGTCTATGGTTATAACTATGCCTCTATTATCTTTTCAAATAATTGTTATCAAGGCAGGAGTAAAGTTTCAAAAATTGTATAAAGAAGAACTACATTGGCCGGCGCCGCAGCTCAATAGGCTAATCCTCTGCCTGCAGCACTGGCACACAGGTTTCTAGTCCTGGTAAGGGCACCGGATTCTGTCCCAGTTGCCCCTCTTCCAGGCCAGCTCTCTGCTGTGGCCCGAAAAGGCAATGGAGGATGGCCCAAGTGCTTGGGCCCTGCACCCGCATGGGAAACCAGGAGAAGCACCTGGCTCCTGGCTTCGGATCAACATAGCTCCAGCTGTTGTGGCCATTTGGGGAGTGAACCAACGGAAGGAAGACCTTTCTCTCTGTCTCTCTCTCTCACTGTCCTCTCTGCCTGTCAAAAAATAAAAAAATAAAAAAAAAATAAATAAAAAAAGAACTACATATTTGAAGGACCTCAAAATGAGGCATGGAGTAGTTTATAAAACATACTACATTATACATAATTCACATAATGTTACTTTTCAAAATATAAAATATATTTCATAAATAATGCATTTTGGAAGAAATTAAATTTACTTCAAGTTGTATGTTAAAATCAAAAAGAGGTACATCAGTGAAAACTGTGTTTTTTAAACCTATATATTGTTGTTTTGTATACTTTGTGGATTTAAGTGGATTTAAAGCTTTCTGATTCATCACTGTAAAAATAGGTCTTGAAACAAAAAGTAGTAATATTGATACATATCAAGAAAGTTTTCCTGTATTAGAACTGTATGTGATTTGAATTTATAAGAAATCTTAGATACCATTCATTTTTTCACTTTGGCACAGGTGAATTTCTAGGAAAAATGCATTGTGTTTAACATTCAATAAAAATTTGTAGGTTTTTAATATCTGGAGGAAAAGGAATATGTTAGATATGTTAAATAATGACTCTCAGTACAATATGGAATAAAGAAATGATCTGTAATTTGAAAAGGATATTAGGGAAAACTAAATATTATTTTTGCATCTATATCAAATTCTTCAGAAGTAGTGAATAGAAATAAAGTATTTTAAGATATGCAATGAGATTGAGGGAATTCAAACTCAATCTCACAAAAATCCATTCAACATGGATTAAAGATCTAAATCTATGACAAGACACCATCAAATAATTAGAGAAATCGGAGAATCCCTGCAAGATAGAGGCATAGGCAAAGACTTCTTGGAAAAGACCCCGGAGGCACAGGCAGTAAAAGCCAAAATTAACAATTGGGATTACATCAAATTGAGAAGTTTCTGTACTGCAAAAGAAACAGTCAGGAAAGTAAAGGGGCAACCAACAGAATGGGAAAAATATCTGCAAACTATGCAACTGATAAAGGATTACTAACCAGAATCTATAAAGAGATCAAGAAACTCTACAACATCAAAACAAACAACTCACTTAAGAGATGGGCCAGGCCAGTGCCATGGCTCACTAGGCTAATCCTCCGCCTTGAGGCACTGGCACACCGGGTTCTAGTCCCGGTTGGGGCACCGGATTCTGTCCCAGTTGCCCCTCTTCCAGGCCAGCTCTCTGCTGTGGCCCGAAAAAGCAATGGAGGATGGCCCAAGTGCTTGGGCCCTGCACCCCATGGGAGACCAGGATAAGCACCTGGCTCCTGCCATCGGATCAGTGCGGTGCACCAGCCGCAGCATGCTGGCTGCGGCGGCCATTGGAGGGTGAACCAACGGCAAAAAGGAAGACCTTTCTCTCTGTCTCTCTCTCTCACTGTCCACTCTGCCTGTCAAAAAAAAAAAAAAAAAAAGAGAGAGAGACAGAGAGAGAGATGGGCCAAGGACCTCAATAGACATTTTTCAAAAGAGGAAATCCAAATGGCCAACAGGCACAAGAAAAAATATTCAGGATCACTAGCAATCAGGGAAATGCAAATCAAAGCCACAATGAGATTTCACCTCACCCGGTTAGAATGGCTCACATATAGAAATCTACCAACAACAATACTGGCGAGGATGTGGGGAAAAAGGGACACTAACCCACCGTTGGTGGTAATGCAAACTGGTTAAGCCACTATGGAAGTCAGTCTAGAGATTTCTCAGAAACCTGAATATAACCCTAGCATACAACCCAGCCATCCCACTCCTGGGAATTTACCCAAAGGAAATTAAATTGGCAAATAAAAAAGCTGTCAGCACCTCAATGTTTATTGCAGTTCAATTCACAATAGCTAAAACATGGAATCAACCTATATGCCCATGAATGGTAGACTGGATAAAGAAATTATGGGATATGTACTCTATAGAATACTATACAGTAATAAAAAAAAAGAAATCTGGTCATTTGCAACAAAATGGAGGAATCTGGAAAACATCATGCTGAGTGAAAGAAGCCAGTCCCAAAGGGACAAATATCATATGTTCTCCCTGATCGGTGACAACTAACCGAGCACCTAAAAGGAAACCTGTTGAAGTGAAATGGACACTATGAGAAACAATGACTTGATCAGCCCTTGTCCTGACTATCGAGGAACAACTTACTACTTTATTCCTTTTAGTATGTTTTTGTTCTACTTAATACCATTGGTTGAACTCTGTAATTAACACACAATTATTCTTAGGTGCTTAAATTTAACTGAAAAGTGATCCTTGTTAAATATAAAAGTGGGAATAAGAGAGGGAAGAGATATACAGTTCAGCACATGCTCAATCGGACTTGCCCCAAACGGTAGAGTTAGAAATGTCCAGGGAATTCCAACTCAATCTCATCAAGGTGGCATGTACTAGTCAAAGTGATCAATTTCAGTTCACAATTGATCACACTGATAGGTCTAAGAGTCAAAGGGATCACATAAACAAGACGAGTGTCTGCTAATACTAACTGATTGAATTAAAAAGGAGAGAACGATCCAACATGGGAAGAGGGATACAAAGCAGACTCATAGAATGGCAGATGTCCTTAACAGCACTCTGACCTCAGAATCAGCCCTTAAGGCATTCGGATCTGGCTGAAAAGCCCATGAGAGTATTTCAGGCATGGAAAGCCAAGACACTCTGGCAAAAAAAAAAAAAAAAAAAAAACCAACCAACCACAAACCTAAATAAAAGATCTCTGTGAGTGAGATCCCAGCAGAAAGAATGGGCCATCAAAGAAGGAGGTACCTTTCTCTGAAGGGAGGAGAGAACTTCCACTTTGACTATGGCCTTGTCTAAATAAGATCAGAGTTGGTGAACTCAAGCAAGTTCTATAGCCTTGGCAACTCATGACAAGAGCCTCGGGTGATTACTGATGCTATAAACAAGAATGTCAATTGTTAAATCAACAACAGGAGTCACTGTGCACTTACGCCCCATGTAGCATCTCTGTCCTTAATGTGTTGTACTATGTGAATTAATGCTATAACTAGTACTCAAACAGTACTTTACACTTTGTGTTTCTGTGTGGGTGCAAACTGTTGAAATCTTTACTTAGTATATACTAAATTGATCTTCTGTATATAAAGATAATTGAAAATGAATCTTGATGTGAATGGAATGGGAGAGGGAGCAGGAGATGGGATGGTTGCACGTGGGAGGGAGGTTATGTGGGGAAAAAGCCACTGTAATCCAAAAGTTGATCTTTGGAAATTTACATTTATTAAATAAAAGTTTAAAAAAAGCATTAAAAAAAGAGTACGAGATTGGGCAGGTTGCAAGGGAGAGTGGGAACTATCAGTATGTTCCTAAATATGCATATATGAAATACATGGTATTTGTGTACCTTAAATAAAATCTTAAAAAAAGATATTATAATAAGATGCATTTTGTTTCAACTCAAATAATAGTTACAAGGAATGACATTCTATGAATTAATATGAAACAAATAACTGTAGTTAGAATCTCTCAGGAGGCAAAGTAACCAAAGCCATCAGAGTCTTCTGTGGGTTAAGATTAATCACAGCACACAGGAGCCAGCAATTTGAAACCTCATGGCAACAACATGAAATCTAACAGTGGAAGAACAAAGGCTGTAGCGAAAGAACAAGAGCATGATGCTCTCTTTTACTTCTCAGCTCTCGTTTCCTACATGTATAGGAATGCGTTTTAGTAAGTGTTTCATAAAAAAGAAAGTACCATAGCTAATTTTTTTAAATCTCTCATTTAAACAAAATCTCTCATTTAAACAAAAATTTCCCAACTTTGTCTACTCATAGCTTTTAAATGCTATTGCTTCTAAGTTACTAAGCAGACCTGGGGAAAGCATAAAGAGGTATAATTTTGAAAAATTCATTTATATTAAATTGAAATGTTATAATGGTTTCACTGGTTTGTTTTCATTGTGATTTCGCCTTATCTCTGACATATTTCCCACTGGCTTTTCTCCAACTAAGGAGAGCACTAGATTTCTAATTTGCAGTATTTGTTGGCCTTCTTTCCATTAAGATAAGAAGTTATTATTATAGGTTGAAGACAATCCTAGAAATATACCATTTCCCTTCAGATTTAAGGAAATCTTTCTCTTTCACTTTTTTCTTTTGCCTTTCCTTTTAGCATTTATGTAAGATATATATTTTATTTCCACAAAACAAATCGCTAATGATATCTTAAAAGCTCATGGACACATTAATGCATTTTTGAACAATATTGGTTTTTTAGGCATTTAATTCCAATTACAAGAATTTTGTGTATTATATTAAAAGTTATTTATGACTCAGAAGTATATTGCTCTTATACTTTGGTAACTCAAAATTATGGACAAAATTTTGTTTATTATGGGGGCACTACACAGCTATGAATCCCCTAAACTGCCAGTGAAATGTTTTTAGCTTTTATAAAAGATGTTCTTGAGAGTACCCTAGAATCATAGTAGGACTGCAATTTGAATAATATTTTGCTAGGCTCATTCCAACTCTCTAGTGTCCCCTGACATTAGCCTTCCCAAATAACAGGAAAATATTTATCAGGTCAGGCACCTGAACTTACAGAAAAGCACTTCTCAAGCTTCAATTCACCTATCAATGTGTAGGAGATTCTGATAGTTATCAGTTATGAGATGGTAAATATCTTTTCAAAAAATTTTATTAATATAAGCAGATTAGATTTAATGTATTCTGTAAGTACAGCGCCAAGAAGACAACCACATTTTCCTCCACTGTTCCCACTTTCCCTCCTCACTCCCTCCTTTTCATCAGTTTTTGAAAAGGCATAATTTTCATCTACTCTATATTCACAGGCTTAATTTGCTATCTTATAAGTCAATGCTATTGCTCTACAGACCTCATTTTGGGTACCAAGTTTTAAAAATATAAAATGTTGACTTGAAAACAAATGTCTTCATTTTCTATAAAGTTTACTGCTTGAAGTAGATGATATCTTAATCTAGCATGTCATCATTAATCATGGCATTAATATATTCACACATATATATATATATATATATATATATATAAATCTTTCTCCCCAACAAAGTTCTTAGATTTCCATTCTAAGAGTCATTTCAGGTCCTGTGCTATCAAAAGAACTATAAATAGCTTGGTGTTATACCTCTGGAATGCTATTTTCCCCAAGGCATTCTTCCCTTTACATAATTTGCTAAGGAAAACATTTATACAGTAAAGTTGCTTAAACCAGTATGACCTGGTCTTGATGTATCATAACATTTATATTATATTCAGTACCCAAAGGACAAATTTAGTTTGACATAAAAATGATTAGAATCATCCAACACTAATGGAGAAAGTTTTCAATTCAAATCTTAAGGGCTACAAATTTATTTACAATTTAAAAATAACAAAGCCACCTACTTGAAATTTTGGAAGACACCTATTTCTTCCATACTTGACATCCTGATCTTAAATTTGAACCTGAACAAATCATCCACACTTCCTATTGTTGGCACAATGTTATCTGTCTCTATATTTCCATCCAAGTACAATTATCAGATAGAAAAACTATTACAGTACTTCATGGTAGTTATCTGGCAGACTGTGCTTTCTTTCACCATCTTCACTGCCACATCCTTTAGAGGTAAGTCTGTCTCCTTACACTCAACCCATGTAGTTCTCCCTGCTACAATTTAATTAGGATAGGAAGGACCACATGCATCTAAAAAGACACATGAATTTGAGGTAGTTAATTTAATTTAGTCATATATATTTGAAAGATCCACATCATTGATATCTACTAACAATAAAATACTTAAAATCATTTAAAATTTCATCAAAATAATATTTAACATATTTCACCTTTCTCATAATGTTTCCACCTGTGAAATAATTCATGTAATTCAGGAAAAGGAGAAAAGCAGAAGTATAGATAACATACACACCCAACTCAATGGTGAGTAAAATTAAGCGATTGGGCATTTATCTAAACATTGCACCAAAAATGGTTCATGTCCTTCTCCTATGTATTTACTTAACTAATCATCATTCATTTTTAATTTAATAAGATTAAAGTACATTTAAATGGGTACTCCGAATTTCCATATGGAGAAATAGAGGAGTCATAGCAGTGTGCTTCTAAATGTTAACAGAAAAATGGAATTAGAAGTTCATTTTGCTGCAAAAATTTTGAAAACCTACCCATACTTGTCTTTAAAGATGTATTTATTTTTTGAAAGAGTTACAGAGAGAGAGGGAGAGGCAGATTTTCTATCTTCTGGTTCATGCCCCAGATGGCCGCAATGGCCAGGGCTGGGTCAGGCCGAAGCCAGGAGCCAGGAGTTTCACCCCATATCTCCCATATGGGTGGCAGAGGCCCAAGTACATGAGCAATCTTCTGCTGCTTTTGCCAGGCCATTAGCAGGGAGCTGGACTGGAAATGGAGCAGCCAGGACACAAACCAGTGCCCATATGTGATGCTGGCAATGCCGGTGGCAGCTTTACCCTTTAAGTCACAATGCTGAACCCTATCTATACTTTTTTCCTAGTATATATTTTCCATAAACTTTTGATGGCATCTCCTATGGACTGATTTCAATTTTTTGTACCTAAAGCTATATTTAAAATATATATTTTTTTATTTTTTAAAAATGTATTTGACAGAGCAGGACAGAAAGAGAGGGAGCATGCACATCCAAAGGCTTGATCTTCAAATGCCAGTGACAGGCAGACTAGACTGAATGAGAGCCAGGAGGGAAGAAGTCAATCCAGTCTCCCACTGGACAGCAAAAGTTACCTCCCTGAGCCATCATCACTGCCTCCCAGGGTGTGCATTAGCAGGAAGCTAGAGTCATGAATTAGAGGTGGGTACTGAAGGCAGGTACTTAGATATGCAACACAATATCTTTTTTTTTTTTTTTTTTTTTGGACAGGCAGAATTAGACAGTGAGAGAAAGAGAGACAGAGAGAAAGGTCGTCCTTCCGTTGGTGTACCCCCTAAATGGCTGCTATGGCAGAAGCTACACTGATCCAAAGCCAGGAGCCAGGTGCTTCTTCCTGGTCTCCTATGCGGGTGCAGGTGCCCAAGCACTTGGGC
Source organism: Oryctolagus cuniculus (assembly GCF_964237555.1). Classification (NCBI taxonomy): domain Eukaryota; kingdom Metazoa; phylum Chordata; class Mammalia; order Lagomorpha; family Leporidae; genus Oryctolagus; species Oryctolagus cuniculus. The sequence continues at coordinate 27,196,421 of NC_091434.1, read as the reverse complement.
CATCCTCCACTCCTTCCCGGGCCACAGCAGAGAGCTGGACTGGAAGAGGAGCAACCTGTACTAGAACTAGGTGCCCATATGGGATGCAGGCACTGCAGGCAGAGGATTAAGCAAGTGAGCTAAGGCGCCAGCCCCGTAACAGGATATCTTAACCAGTGTCTTAACAACTACTCTTGAACTTATTCATCTTCTAATTCCATTTCCCATGAAGCTTTTGAAATGCACTCATACAAGGTCACATGTGGTTAATTATGAGCATGAAGGAAAATAAACTCATCTGTTCCACAGACTACTTCATCCTGCCTATTACATTCAATTGTATTTTTAAAAGAGAATTAAGGTGGAAATGTTACCTGGCAGAGATGTTTCTAGTGCATTGGTTTAAAAGAAAGTAATAAACTAAATAGAAAGTTTTAAAATGTAGTGTAGTATTAGTAAATCATATACTCCAAGCTAACCGTACAGGTATGTGTTGTTTTTATAAATTAACTAGAACTGGTTTAACCCCAGGGTCAGGTTCAAGTGGTGTACACAGCAATCAGATTATAACTTGATGCAAATTTTGTCTCATTAAAAGAGTCACACATCCCAACACTTCATTTGCAAAATAATTGTGTACCTGACCAAGGTCAGAGGATTTTCCCTGTGTTTCTTTCCTTGAATGAGCTTAGCTTTTGAAAATGCAGCTTAACTGTGGGAAAGATTATCTAATTTCTTTTCACTTGAGGAACGACAAGGGGAGAACAAAATTTTTTAAAATCTTGTGGTTTTATGCCAATTTCTAATTTTCACATTTAGAGATAAAAAAAAAACAGATATTTTTATGATTTCTAAGAAGTGGTAATATGATCTTTATAGTAGAGGAAAATCCTGATCCTATAATCCTTAGGGGAAAAGAGAAGATTACTAATACCAAAATACTTATAAATCCCATGGCTTGGTTATATACAACATATCCTAAATATCATCCTACTAGAAATGAGAGAAGAAAAAAAAAATAGAGCCTTTAACTCTCTTTGAAATTCATTAACATTTTCAGATTTCTGGCTTACATTTACCTTCTAATATTCTGTAGATATTGTCAGGATATTTTCACTCATTTCTTTCTTTTATGGATAAATTCACATATAATATACCTTTTTGTTGTTGTCTACTAGATACTAGACTCCTGTGTGTCTACTAGATACTAGACTAGTGTGTGTCAGAATTTATTTTTGTAGTTTCAGTTTAGATTCTTAGATATCCACAACTGATTTAACACACATGTTTTTATTAGTAATTCATAATGGGGCTTTTGCTTTATTTGGAAGGTAAATAATATCTCATTATTATGCCACCACCTGTATTAATTATTGAAGTAGTAAGACCAAAATCTCTGGTTTTTCCACACAAAAATACTCTTAGTAGTGAAACTGACTTTAAGCAAGATTTTTCAGCAGTCTAGTAACCAATCAGTTTGAAAATAATCCAGGGGCTGGCACTGTGATGCAGCAGGTTAACACCCTGGCCTGAATCACCGACATCCCACATGGGTGCCAGTTTTAGACCCGGCTGCTCCACTTCCAATCCAGCTCTCTGCTATGGCCTGGGAAAGCAGCAGAAGATGGCCCAAGTCCTTGAGTCCCTGCACTCACGTGGGAGACCTGAAGAAGCTCCTGGCTCCGGGCTTCGGATCAGTGCAGCTCTGTACATTGCGGCCAATTGGGGAGTGAACCAGCGGATGGAAGACCTCTTCTCTCTGCCTCTCCTTCTCTGTCTGTGTAACTCTCTCAACTAAATAAATAAATCTTAAAAAAAGGCTATATTAAAAAAATCCATAAGTGGCTTAAATTTTATTTAAGTTGCATAGTGTACATATAATCCATACGGTGTTGTTTTAATTTTCAGATTTTAAGTTTTTTTATTTTTATTAAACTTTTATGTATTTATTTATTTAAAAGGCAAAGGTAGAAAGAGAGAGACTGATCTTCCATCTGCTAGTTCATTCCCCAAATGGCTGCAACTACTGGGGCTGGGCTGGACAGAAGCTAGGAACCAGGAGCTTCCTTTCAGTCTCCCACATGAGTGTAGAAGCCCAAGAATTGGGCCATCCGCTGATGTTTTCTCCAGGCCATTAGGAGGGAGCTAGATAAGAAATGGAACAGCCAGTACATGAACTAGCACCTATATGAGATGCTGGCTTTGCAGATGGCAGCCCTAACTGCAATACCTCAACACCAGCCCCTGCTTTCTTATTTTTCTTAACATTTAAAAATATTAGTTAGCTTGTTTATAGTTTTGGGAACATATTCTATTCTCTGTGTAATTCTTCAATGTGTACTTCTGTCACTGCTTAAAAAGGGTTGTTGTGTATTCAAGAATAAATGGGCCTTATTAGAAAGGCATAAGATTGTCCCTATTTAACTAAATGACAAATGGAAAACCCAATGTATGCCCCATAAGATACTAAAACAAGACATTTTGCCATTTCTTTATCTACTCATTTCAATTTTGATATAGGAAAGCATGAATAAATGGAGAAATCTATGTAGTTAGAGTCTATCATTCTCAGCAAGTGTACTTCGGAGTTTACCATGAATTTCAAACAATCAGTGGGCAGTTCCCTCAGGAAGGAACCAGTAGGAATTGATCATCAAGAAGGTGCTATGAATCCTCTTAGAAGAGCAACTCTGCATTGTTTTTTAATCAATATTTTATTTTGTACAGATAATGCATTAACCAAAAGTATAATAGAAAACTAACACAACTTGATGAAAGAGTTCTGAGAAAGTTAATCAGTAAAACTTAAGTATCCTATTGCCTAGGAGGACAGAGTAGGAGAGGATGAAATGACTGTAGACTCAAAAATGAGTGAATTAATACCTGACAAAGAAAATGACTTCAGCTCTATCAGGTAACCTATTCATGGCAGAAATTAAGTTGAAAGCTTTACACTGTTGTCGTATTTAAAGATGATCCCTATAGTGCATTCCTGCTCCATATAGCACCAAGAACACTAAGAAAAACAAACAAACAAACAAAAAAAAAAAAAAAAACAAAAACGCTGGGCATTTGTCACAGCAATCAAGTCACTGTTGGGATGCCTGTGTGCCCTATCAGAGGGCTTGTGTTTTAGTTTGTGCTTCACTCTCCATTCTATTTTCCTGCTAATGCACACCTTTGAAGGCAGTGGGTTATGGTTCAAGGGGTTGCATCCATGTCACTCTTATGGGAGACCTGGTTTAAGTTGTTGGCTCCTGGCTCCTGGCTTCACCCTGGATGTTGCAGACATTTGGGGACCTAAATGAAGAATGGTAGATTTTCTTCCCCTTCCCCTCCTCCACTCCCTCCCCTCCCCCTCCCCCACTCCCTCCCCTCTCCCTCCCCTTTCCCCCCCTCTTTTCTGCCTTAGAACTAAATAAAAGAAATAAAGAAATATTTAAAAAGAGGGGATAGCAATGTGGTACAGTAGATTAGGCTGTCATCTATGATGCCAGCATCCCATATGGGTACCAGTTCAAGTCCCAGCTGCTCCATTTCTGGTCCAGCTCCCTGCTAATGTGCTGGGAAAGCACTAGAAAATGGCCCAAGTTATTGGGCCCTTGCCACCAATGTGGGAACCCAGATAGAGTTCCAGACTCCAGACTCATGCCTTCAGCTTGTCCCAGGTTGCTGAAGCCAGCCAGGGAGTGAACCAGCTGACGGAAAATCAAACATCTAGTTATTTAGCTATCTAGCTATCTAGCTATCTAGCTAATTATCTATCTATCTATAAAGCTCCTTTTATAACTATGCTTTCATCTAAATAAACAAACCCTGAAAAAATATTTTTTTTGACAGGCAGAGTGGACAGTGAGAGAGAGAGACAGAGAGAAAGGTCTTCCTTTTGCCGTTGGTTCACCCTCCAATGGCCACCGCGGCCGGCGCACTGCGGCCGGCACACCGCGCTGATCCGAAGGCAGGAGCCAGGTACTTCTCCTGGTCTCCCATGGGGTGCAGGGCCCAAGCACTTGGGCCATCCTCCACTGCACTCCCTGGCCACAGCAGAGAGCTGGTCTGGAAGAGGGGCAACCGGGACAGAATCCAGCGCCCCGACCGGGACTAGAACCCGGTGTGCCGGCGCTGCAAGGCGAAGGATAAGCCTAGTGAGCCATGGCGCAGGCCTGAAAAAATATTTTAAAGAAAAGAATTCAGAGACTGCACGGGCAAAGGGTGAAAAAAGTCACACAACAGAGCCTAATCCTAGGGTAACTGGCAGCAGAAGAAACCATGGAAAATACCTTAAGCAGAGGAAATATCTTTATGGCTCAGCATTGGCATGCACTTGCTCCAAACTGGAGTAAAGATAACTAGTGCTGCATACATAAAGTTGTAATGTGAATTTAAATTTGAAATATGAGTTTGGGAAATTACAATTTGGTAGATTCAGAATCATACTGACACTGAAAACAAAAAGCTCTTTCTACATCAAACCTGAATAAAAAGCCTAGGTCAAACAAAGAGATCCAAAGATGCAGAATGCGGCCAATGTAGGAAGACAACTTGCAAAATAACAAAACAGAAACATTTTTGTGTAAAATTGAGATGATAATATTACCTCTCTCTGAGTTGCTTTAGGAAACAATGATGATATCAACAGCTTGCTACATTGTAAGTTGGCACTTTGGATGTATTTTTTATTTACTTACTATTATTATACCCTTTTAAAAATTATTTATTTGAAAGGTAGAGTTACAGTGGGAGAGAGAAGAGAGAGAGAGAGAGAGAGAGAGAGAGAGAGAGAGAGAGAGAGAGAGAGAGAAGAGAGATCATCCATCCACTGGTACACCTCCCAAACAGCAAGAGCTATGCCAGGCCAAAGCCAGGAGCCAGAAGCTGCTTTTGGGTCTCCCACGTGGGTGGCAGGGGCCCAAGGACTTAAGCTATCCTCCGCTGCTATCCCAGGAAAATTATCAGGGATCTGGATCTGAAGTGCAGCAGCTGGGACTCAAATCAGCATTCATATGGGATGCCAGCACTGCAGGCCATGGCTTAACCCACTGCGACACAGCACCAGCCCCAATAAGCTGGCACTTTGGGTCCTCTAAAAAACACACAGCAAAATTGCACTAGACACAATAAGGGACTGATTAAGGTAAATACATGGGCTGGAAAAAAAAAGTGCTGGATCATAATATAAATCCAGACCTTGTAAAGGAGCTAGAGAAAAAAATACTACTGGGTGGAGAGCCTTATACTGAAGTGCAGTTCTAAGAAAAGTCCAAAAGGCCTATGTTGAATCATCTAAAACAGCCTGAAATAATAGTTTGATGTCCCTCAAAAACACTTGCATTTGTATCCTTGTCACACACAGGCATTGACTAGGAGCTGCCATGAAAAATGTTGCTTCAGCATTTTGGAGTTCAAGAGTGACAAAGGTTGGAGACCAGAGAAGAGAATTTTCATGTTGTCATACAGGTTCAACACTAAGAAATGAGTAACTATATTAGCTACCATGATCATTTTAAAAGATCATTTTATGCATTATAAATTTTCATTTTGGAAACACTATAATGAGTACACTGACCTTAACTTTATAAGCAGCAACTAATAAATGAACATCTCATATTCTCTATTTATGGAACACCCTAACAGCTGCCAATTTAATTTATAGAACAATATCATCTTTTTCTTAATAAGGGAACACAGTTACAAGTTTTCAACATTTTAAATGCAAGGATTTTGAATGTAAATGAATCATTAAGCATAGGGAAGCTACCTGTCAATCTATAAATAAAACTTTTTTTTTTTTTTTGACAGGCAGAGTTAGACAGTGAGAGAAAGAGACAGAGAGAAAGGTCTTCCTTCTGTTGGTTCACCCCCCAAATGGCTGCTATGGCAGGCACGCTGCGTTAACCAGGTGCTTCTCCTGGTCTCCCATGGGGTACAGGGCCCAAGTACTTGGGCCATCCTCCACAGCACTCCCGGGCCACAGCAGAGAGCTGGACTGGATGAGGAGCAACCAGGACAGAACCGGCACCCCGACTGGGACTAGAACCTGGGGTGCCAGCACCACAGGTGGAGGATCTGTTTTGGATATTGAACATCCAAGTGTAGTCTCAATAAAGGATTCTGAGTTAAACAAAACTTTGAAAACCATTCCGTTATTGTCTTTCACCCTAATTACTTTATGAAGGTTACTGGAAAAATTAAGTGTTTATGATAATGCAAAGAATAAGATTCAAGAGTCTCATAAATTTAGCAGAAGACAAAGATGCTTGAAATATTGGATTTTCAGCCTCACATTCAGAAGCCACACCTCTGTGTTTTCAATCTTAAAAAGGGAAATTAGTGCCTCAATGGTAATTACTCCTGCCTGACTGTCCCAAACTACCATAAGAAATTCCTTACTCCAGTTTTTACAAGATCACTAAATTTTCTCACTTTTACAAGTTACAAATAGGTTAAAACATAGTTTCTTCAATGACTTTCCATACATCGGAATTTTATAAACATTTAAATAATAATATTCTTATTTTCTAGCTTTAGACCTATGAATAAATAAGGTCCAAGCATTTTTATCTTCCATTTACGGGCTTTCTTTTATCCCTAACTCGTTGAATTATCCCATTAAACTTTAACCTAAGAATTTTTTTTCTTCACTTCTCAAGTAAACTTCAATTCAAATTATCAATAAAATCCACAGTATTTACCTGGAATTCTGATCTCAATTACTATCTACAGTATATTTTTTTTTCATTTTTGTCAGCCAAGTCATCAATAAGCATGTTTATAATTTTCACATGACTTTGTCAGATCTTTCATAATCCTCTTAACCTACTGCTCAAATGCAGGCTGACATTGAATCACTAATAATACTCTCAAGACTTTAAAACTTTTCTCTATGGACCTAAGTCTCAAATGATTTCAACTACCCGCTTCCAGTAAGAATATATCATGTAGAAATAAAGTCAATATTGAGAGAGAGAAATACATCCTTTTTTTTTAACTTTACAATGCTGCAAAAGCAATAAGCATTCAGTAAAAACTACACTTCACATTTTGAATTCTGATCTTTTCTTGAGTAAGCAATATGTTGTATGATACTTTCTTGGTATGCTGGGCAGCAACAAGTGAGCCATGGCCCCAAGCCATGCCATCAGGAGGAGTAACAAACACCATGTTCTATGTTGTTAAGCATTGCCTGGTAGGTTACATGTATTTAGTGCATTTTTATTTGGAATATTTCAATGTATTATGGGCTTATGGGGAAGTAAATCCATCATAAGTTGAAGAACATCTGTATTCCTTTACGCTTATTATTCTATCATTCATTGTCCAGGATACTTAAATATAATTTTTTTTATCTTACTAAAGTAAAAGGAATAACAGATGATTTGCTTGTTATAGTGAGAAGGATGCTTTTTATCACTATATCACACACACAAACACCTGCATCTTGATTGAATGAATAAAACAGATATTTGTAATGGGGTTTTCCTGATCAGGGAAGCAGGACAAGAAAGCATAGATTGCCAACTTTTATAACTAAAAGACTCACAGAAATCTGTGCCATCTTAGTCTAAAACATCAGTTGACTAAAATTAATGGCAAAAACAAGCCATGGCATTAGTATTATACATAGTTACTCCCAGATTTTTCATGAAGTAGATGTACACCTTTTCTCATAAATACTAAAAGTACCTAAGTTGATTCAACAAGGATATGTATCATTCATGCTGGTAGTCAAACTATTTAAGTTTAGTATTATGTATTAATTTTCATACTAATCATTTATATATATGTATATTTAGCAAATATCCAGACAGCTCACATCATATACAGATAATATTAAGGTCACATTATATAATACATGATATCTTAGGAATAAAATGACTTCAATACAAAATTATTTTCCATTTATATACAACTCTGTGAGATATATACTGTCATATAACATCTTTATCTTTCAGAAAATTTATTTACCTATTTGAAAGTCTGATTTAGAGACAGAAAGGGAGAGACACAGAGAGAATTTTGCATTTGCTGGTTCACTGCCGAGATGGACACTATAACCATTGAACTGTAATATTAAATCTCATTAAAACATTTATTTAGATATTTTCAATTCATTTGAAAGACAAGAAAAGAGAGGGACACACAGAGAGAGAAAGACAGAGATCGTCCATCTGCTGATTTACTCTACAATAGCCAGAATTTAGCCATGCCAAAGCCCAGAGCCCTGAAAAAATCCAGGTCTTGCACCTGGTAGTAAGTATAAGTCATTGAGCCATCATCTGCTGTGTTCAGAAAGCTATATTGGAAACCTGCCAGGAGTAAAATCAGGTACTCTGATTATAGGATGCAGATACCCCGAGTGACAAATTATTCAGAACATTAAACATCCATCCTTAAGTGTCATGTGGCATAGCAGGTTAAGCCGTCACCTGTAATGCTGGCATCCCATATGGGTGTCAGTTAAAGTCCCGACTACCCCACTTCCAATCCAGCTCCCAGCTAATGGCCTGGGAAAGCAGTGGAAGATGGCTCAAGTCTTTGGGCCCCTGTACCCATGTGGGAGACCAGCATGAAGCTCCTGGCTCCTGGCTCCTGGCTTCTGGCTTGGGCCTGGCCCAGCACTGGCTGTTGCAGCCATCAGGGAAGTGAACCAGTGAATGGAAGAAAGTTTCTCTCTCTCTCTCTCTCTCTCTCTTTCAAATAAAATAAATACATCTTTAAAAAAAGTTATTCATAACTTTTCCAGATTTCATATCCCTCCTCCCACCTTTGATTTACACTATTCCAACCTTGGATTTATTGTTATGCTATGCCTCACAAGGATATTTTTCTAGAAAATGAGTAAGTTGCTTGTTTACTTACACACACACACACACACACACACACAATTTCCAATCTGCTGGTTTACTCCCCCAAATGCCAGCAAACAGGTGATGCTAGGCCAACGATAAAGCTGAGAGCCAAGAACTCAATCGAAATTTCCCATGTCGGTAGCAAAAACACAACTACTTGAATCGTCACCACCGCCTCCCGGGGTAGAACCAGGAGCTAGATCCAAGTCAAACCAAGGTCCTCTGATGTGGATCGTGGGTGTCTTAACCACTAGGCTAAATGTCTGCCCCAGTTGTGTATTTTGACTTTTTTTCTGTTTATTTTCTCATCCACAGATAATATAATTAATCAATTGATAAGTAATTTATTAATAAAGCTACGTTACCTTGGAAGAGAAAGATAACTCTTTTTTTATTTGGAAAAGAGAAACAATTAGAGTTTTTTGAAAGGTAACATTTCAACTTCAGAATTGCACATACATATCCAAACGGATTCCTTCCTTTCTGTTACCTCTAGATTCTGAAGAGGGAAGATAAGGAAGAAACTAAATGCATATGTCATCTGTACTTACCAGAATAAGAAATCCATGATTTTAGAATAAAATTTGTTTACGAGAATCAAAGACACCTTCAAATATACCCAAGATATAGTAAGGGAAAAAAAAAAGCTTGCAAAATTTCTACAATTAGAAAATTAAATACGTGATATAAAGAGCTATAGTTATAAAGCTCATATAAACTTGCAAATTATAAAGTCATAATCATTTGCTAAGGTAGCATACACCGTAGGTGAACGTATTCCAGAGTCCATGTACGCTTGCATTTTGATTTTATTTTCAGAATCTATTCATGTTGCTTTGTGTAACTCCAGTCCATTATGCCTGACTGGTAACAGGTATAAAACATGTTGCAGTGGTAAATGCTAGTGTGATGCTCATCTTATCTACTCCTAGCTCCTCAATACTACAAACATCAACATACATTTTCATCAATACTTCCTGACAACACCATGTGTGGGGAGCAACCCGGACTGGACTGAGTTACTGGAATTAGGACTTATTCTATGCATCTGCTCTCCCACAATATGGCGCTGGGAGAGGAGTAAAAACAGCTTCTACACAGCTGCCTCCAGTTCAACCAATAAACTGTAGGACTTGCTCCTGATTGGAGGAGAGCAGCGTACTCGGCGTGTGGGCAGCCGAGTTGGGATTGGCGGAAGAGGACTATAAAGGAGGAGAGAGCCAACATGCACCAGGAACATCTAAGGGGAACATCTGAGGGAACACCTGTGCAGCCCCCGAGAGAGCCAGCCGGCGGTGTGCCGCTCCCCCGCGGAAGTGGGGAATGTGGCAGGGGGAACCGCCCTTCCACGGAGGTGGAAGGGACGGTAGCCAACCCGGGGAGGGCCGAGCAGACAAAAGAACAGCGCAGGGTCCTGTGTCGTTCCTCCATGAAGAGGGGGAGCGACAACCATGTTTGAATGTTCTCTGGTTATACATAGAAAAGTCAGATCACATGATAACGGCACATTGACTTTCATCAGTGTTTTTCTTTCAACTGTTCCAGTGGGGTAAAGCCAACAAAATACCTCATTCATGAGATTATTTATATCAGTATTCTCCCATTTCTTGAAAATGTTTTTATAAAAAAACATAAATTTTCAGGCATTCTTACATCTGATATATTAGTATTTCGTAGAATATGGTTTATAAATCATTGCACAAGATGAAAGCAAAAAGTTCTCAGTATGAAACATAATGAATCCTACCCAAAGAGGTGCTTCCTCTAGAATATATTAAAAAAAAAAACGCTACATGCAAACACAAACCATGTCTTCAACAATCTAGAACAAAACCGTGGCGTATTTCATATGCTTTTTTCCAATATTAACTAATTTAAAATAAAATGCAGCTTAGGGACACAACTTTCAGATATAACTGACTTAATTTGGGCAAAGCTTAGAGGAATGGAAGAACTGCCTAGTCTTCAGATAATCTGCCATAAATCTCATTTGTCTCAGATGGTAAGTTTTTTTTATAGCTTCTGAGAACCATGGAAATAACAAAATAGATCCCAGGATAAATAACTGAAAAGCAGGTATTCTAGACTAACAGATGAATTTGAAGCTACACACTAAACAACCACATAAGGGAGTTAACAAACTAGCTAAAATAAAATTTTCCATTACAACGATTACTTTTTCAAAAATCACATTTAAAATATTATATATAAATTTAAAATGTGAATCCTAAAGTAACTTTTTTTGAGATTTATTTATTTATTAGAAAGATGGAGTTACAGAGAGGCAGAGGCAGAGGCAGAGAGAGAGAGAGAGAGAGATCTTCCATCTGCTGGTTCACTCCCCAGATGGCCGAAAAAGGCCGGAGCTGAGGTGATCCAAAACCAGAAGCTAGGAGCTTTCCCCAGGTCTCCTATGCAGGTACAGGGGCCTATGGACTTGGGCCACCCTCTACTGCTTTCCCAGGCCATAGCAGAGAGCTGGATCAGAAGTGGAGTAGCCAGAACTCAAACCGGCATCCATATGGGATGCCGGCACTGTAGGCGGCAGCTTTACCCGCTACACCATAGTGCTGGCCCCCTAAAGTAACTATGTTGCCAATGAAAATACATCTCAAGGAATGCAGTATCAGTTGAGCACCATAACTGGAAAGTAGAAAGATAGAAAATATGAGTATATTTTTACTGGAAAAAGATAGAGAAGTACCACAATGTCTATTTTCCACTATTTACTTGTTAAGGAATTCAAGTCTGCATTTACATTTTAAGATGTGCATTCTATCAGAAGTCCATGTACTAGGGAGCTTATTTAAGCTGATAATCAGTGAACTTTTCTTTAATATTAATTGTCTAGACAATTTAACTTCCATTTTAGAAACACACTCTCAGAAGTAGAGATAATCAGCTCTTTGTCACAGCAGATAAAATAAGCTCACAGCCAAGAATACCAGAGAACTATTTTTGTCAGGTACATATCAAAATTTATGTTATCACCCTACACCAGCGGGTATAGATCTACTATGTCTAAATTTCCTAATTACCTGACATCTATTTTTATATTTTATCCCAAAAATATAATGTATTGACACAGAATATAAAGTTAAAACATGTTGCTGTAAAGCCAAATATATAATGTTCAGTTTGTGTTTGGTCTAAAGTTGATAAAGCTTCCAAATTCAGTGCATGGAATGCTGCTATTTTGTTTTATATCAAGCACTAAAATATACTTAGGTATATTTAAATGAAATCTAAGGACCAGGTATTCAGGAAGAAAATGGAAGAAATCAGGCAAAGAAAAAAGAAACAATTAACCAGTTCCAAAATGACTGAGTTTCAGCCACACTAAACCCCATTTTTTTTTACATGGAAGCAAATAATTTCCTAAGTACCACTGAAACAATATTTCGTATATCACACTTATTGTTAACAAAAATAAAATCAAGAGTTTTCTGAAATACGAATTAGCTGGGCTTTGGAGCTCCTGGAACAAGAGCTTGTCTGGCAGAGTCTAATCTAAAAGAGACATATCAGATAAGTGTAAGTGCTAACACTCTAAGTCACAGTGCTGGGAAAAATGGTCTGGCAATCTTTCCCAAAGTCCTAACTCTCCTCATGGAAACAACAACAAATTTCAAACTTAAAGAGAGTCTGATATGCATATAATGTATAAATGTCAAAGGAAGAAAAATATAGTTAGCACTTAGCATTTAATTTGCAAAAAAAAAATCCTCTCTATATAAATTGTGACATACACAACTGGCTAGTTCAAAAGTGCCTATGTCTCCCAAGACTTCCATTATTAGCCCATGATGCTTTATTTTTGGTAAGTAATGACAACTTTGATGGATGCTTTCAAATTATTCCTAATTTTGTAATCGGGGAGAAAAAAAAGGACTTCAAGAGTTATTAATGTATTGAAAATGAACTTGGAATGAAATAAAAGATATTGGGGAAATAATACATCTTTGATTATTAAACTCTCTTTTATTTCTTTTTCAGATTTGAAGAACCAATATGTGGAAGAACTATTAAGTTATTCAGTTTAAAATTTTAGTTAATTCATGACATAAAACACAACTACTCATTAAGCTTTAGTGATTTTTTTTTTTTTTTTTGGACAGGCAGAGTGGACAGTGTGAGAGAGAGACAGAGAGAAAGGTCTTCCTTTTGCCATTGGTTCACCCTCCAATGGCCGCCGCGGCCAGCGTGCTGCGGCCGGCGCACCGCGCTGATCCGATGGCAGGATCCAGTTGCTTCTCCTGGTCTCCCATGGGGTGCAGGGTCCAAGCACTTGGGCCATCACCACTGCACTCCCTGGCCACAGCAGGGAGCTGGCCTGGAAGAGGGGCAACTGGGACAGAATCCGGCGCCCCAACCGGGACTAGAACCCGGTGTGCCGGCGTCGCAAGGCGGAGGATTAGCCTAGTGAGCCGTGGCGCCGGCCCTTAGTAATCTTTTAAAGAAAAAAAAAATGTTGAGATTCACTAACATAATGTTTAGAACAGAATTTAAAGGGACCTCCAGTCAGTCCATTCAGCTAACTTTGGGCATAAGACATCCAATCTCCATCAAGAATTGCTATTTTTATCCTGTGTCAATGGTTGCAGAAGGAGGTAGGGGATTTTGTTCATTCCCTTACAAAATGATTAACTGCAACACTTAGTATCATGAGATATTTTATAACTCACCAAAAAAAAAAAAAAAAAACTGAAGGTACTACTTAACAGTAAAGGAACTTTTGTTCAAAAAGGTCAACGCAAAGGAAAGATGATGAAATCCTGTCATTGAAACGAAGCTTATTCCCTGAAGTGAAACACCTGCACGTTTCATCACCAAATTTATATCTTTCTAATATTGAGATACTAGATATTTCTAATATTCTAATATTTCTAATATCTTTCTGTTAGAATAAATATTAGAATATATTAGAATATTAAATATTAGAATTAAATATTAGAATAAATGAAATATTAGAATAAATAAAATATTAGAATATTCTTTCTAATATCATTCTAATTTTGCTCCCCAAAAGCTCACATTTTGCTAAGGCATCTGCATAGAGAATGAGATATTCTCACACCAGACTACTAGAAAGTGTGACAATGCTTCAATCTTATCATTTCCATTAGCTAAAATGGTTCCTTAAAGTCATCCAAGGAAGATGAAAATGAAGTGAAACACACGTTCTCTTACAAAAGGCTGAATAAAAAAAAATGGGTCTCTCACAAGAAAGAATGAATGTGCCACCCCAAATGAATATAAACTATTGTTTTACATCCCAAAGTTTTAATACATCCTCACATTCTGACAAACAACGAGCATCTGCTATAGTGTGAATAAGTTATTTCTAAAATTAAAAATGTAAAAATAGAAGAAAGTAAACCTAAAACTTGGTGGGCAGACTTGGTTGGAAATAGTTTCAAAGCCCAGGCCATGAACTGCCTGCGCTGATAGGATACTGTGCATCTCCATCTCCCGTCACTGGGCCCAGTGAAGGGAGCACAGTACAGCGTGCTTGATCACACGGAACTCAGTTGTCTCCTCACCAAAGCTTGCTTTCAAAAAATGTTTCAAAATCTGCTCATAATAAAATTAATGACTGACAACAAAACTTCCACAACAATAATCCACGACTTAGGAAAAAGTAGAGACAATAATTTGAACATTAAAGGAGATTTCTAACCAATATATGAAGAAGGCCAAACTTCCGTGGGATCCTAGCTACACGTGCTATTTAACTTCGAACTTAAGTCAATCAAAATATTCTAAGATTAAGAATGCAGTTTCTTGGCCGACGCCGTGGCTCACTAGGCTAATCCTCTGCCTGCATTGCTGACACCCAGGGTTCTAGTCCCAGTCGGGGCACCGGATTCTGTCCCAGTCGCTCCTCTTCCTGTCCAGCTCTCTGCTGTGGCCCAGGAGTGCAGTGGAGGATGGCCCAGGTGCTTGCGCCCTGCACCCGCATGGGAGACCAGGAGAAGCACCTGGCTCCTGGCTTCAGATCAGCACAGTGTGCCAGCCACAGAGGCCATTGGGGGGTGAACCAACGGAAAAGGAAGATCTTTCTGTCTCTTTCTATCCACTCTGCCTGTCCAAAAAAAAAAAAGGAATGCAGTTTCTTAATCTCTCTCTCTCTCTCTCTCTCTGTCTCTCACACACACACACACACACACATACACAGACTATACAAACTCACACTCAAACATACACACTCACATTTATTAAGTGTTTAGTAGCCCCAACATGGCTGCTGAATACCACATTGGACATAACAAATACTAAACACTTCCACATGGCAGAATGTTTTACTGGACAGAAGCTGTTGTATAGTGTATCCAATGCTTAGGACTATATTTTGTGATAAATAACAGAAAATCTCACCAACAGAAACTAAAAACAGAGTTAATTTTCTGTGAGAGAAACAAGACTGGGGTTACTATTTGCCAACACTTGTTCAGGCGCTAAAACTGATGACACCACAAGAACAGACCCTTTCTGTACTCTCAACTCTACCTGCTGTGAGTTTTGTCCTTCTGCTCTCCATAACCTGGATTCAGAGAGCTGCATGTAGAAAACACAATGATGGCCGAAGCTACTCCTTGGTAAAACAAATGCTGTCCTAAAACTCGCTCATAAATTTCCACTTACGTCTCCTTGGTCTAATGGCCACTCTATGACAGGATTCTTCTCAAAAAGACTGGAAAGTAGCCACAGCAAAATCAAAGTTCTGTTAGCTAGAAGAAGGGGATATCAATTCTGAAAAGCAACCAACTTTGCTTATGATGGTTTCCTTAAGATCTATCCCCCCCAAAAAATGAATTATAAATTGTGGGAATTCTTGTTTAGATTTTATTTTATTAGTTTTATTTTTTGAGAAATAGAGTTTCCCTCCTCTGGTTCTGTCTCCAAATACCTGCAACAGTCAGGACTGGGTCAGGCTAAATCCAGGAGCTGGGAACTCAATCCGTTTCTCATGTAGGTGTCAGGAACCCAGCTACTTGAGCCATCATTGGTGCTTCCCAGGTTAACAAGAAGCTCAGGAAGGAGCCAGTGGTGGGCATTGAACCCAGTCTCTCTAAATGCAATGAGGGCATCTTAACCACTAAGTAAAATGCCACCCAGAAAAATAAATTAAAATATGAAAAATGGAGAACATTAAATACACTTCTCCCTTTTTGAGAAACAAAACTTAAGAAGGGAGAACCTACTGGTTGTCAGTCAATAATGAAATATCAATCACTTTTTTTCCTGCCATTGAAAGAAATAGCATTTTAAAATGTAAAAAATTCTAAATTATTAGTGTAAGGAAGTGCAGTGAAAAATGGTGAAAAATCAAAGCATATTAATACTTCTAATGTGCCCTCATTTTGTGGTTAATATTCCTTATGTGGTATTATTTAACATAGGAATGAGTGAATGTTCCCAGCTGCCAACATGACCATTTCCTTAAGCATTTGGCTCAAGACCTTTAACAACACTATTTTTGTCTAAATGAACAGAGACTAAGTCCCAATACGGGGTAGCCAATAAAAATTTCATGAGACGAAGTTTAATAACATACACAAAAGCTTTACTTTTTTTTAGCCTAGAGAGAAAAGACATAGCAAAAGACATTCTAGAAAACTTTTCATGAAGTAATAATTTAAGAATTCCAGTCACTTAAAAAAATACTAGTTGTTTCATAAGTAATCATATAAATCAAAATTGTGTAGTGACATGGGAGACTATACATGCACCATACACTGTGCAGTCACAGGATGGACAAGAGTAACTAATTAATACTGAACTTCTCTATGAAAGACAAATAAACTTGAATTGTGCTAAGGAGTCGTATTCCTTTTCCATCAATACAGGATTCCATCACCTAGTTTATCCTTACCATTGAAGTTTCTTAAATCTTTTATACTACTCCAATACTTATAATTAGTCTTTTGTCATATACAATTGGTTAATCAAGATAATGTAATTATTACATAAGTGAGGTTCAAAGCAAGTTCATACATGTAAAAATGTCTTCAGTTAGGAGCTAGCAGGAAGTCTGGCTCTAGCTAATGTGATACTTTTGAATAGCTGAAGAGGTGAGACACTCCTGAAGTGATTCTCAATTATCAGTGATTTCTAAGTAAAGAAAGCAAAGCCCTGAAGATGAGAAGACACATGAGAGAAGAATATTGATGGAAGTTTCCAAATCAAAAAGGGTGGTCTATCCATTGATACTACATAGTATCAGAAATCTAATTACATATAACATAAAAGAATACACAGAGTCTATGGTGACACAGTCACAAGCATATGCATACAAAACATACATATATACTAGAAAACACCTTGACTATTCCTGGATGTCTCATCCTTACACAAGCAATTTCAAAAGCAGAAATGCTTTTTTAATGCAGACCTGCCTCTCAAAACCTTACAGACAAGAGAGTGAGGCAGGCAATTGTTCCTGAAAACCAGCACTGCCATTATGAGGTATTTCTTGGATCAAGAGACTTTTTATGGGAACTTTCATTTACAGAAAGAGAAGCAAAAGAAGGTAATTGAAAAGAGAATGTTGGTATAAATCACTTGATGTTTCCAAGTGGCTTTTTAGCAACTTGAGTTGAGCTTGGAAATACTTGTACATCTACTTGAGGATTTTTATTTTTTTCCCTTTGTTACTTTTTCTCTTCTATTCTTTTCAGAAAGCCCCTATTAAATATATATTAAATGCAAATGCTTGTGCTAGACTTATGAGCACTTATGTTGAACAAGGCACAAGTCCCTGACCTCAGGGAACAGCATTATAGGGATCTTTGACCTTGACATTTAAATTTTATAACTTCAAATTATTGTATATTATAATTATTTTAATACTTTAACAATAAAATGTACCTAGTTTTCTCTTATTTATGTAATACAAGTTATAGTTTGTTTTTAATTATTTATGGGGTCTATGCTTCACAGTATATAAATTCCACTGCATTTTGCTATTTACGTATCATTTTCGATGTGCCAGCTAGGTCCTCTTTTATTTACAAACATTACTATGTCTTTCATAAACTTCTTAAGTACAATAATAGCTTAATATTACACAGGCCCTAAGATTCTACATTATTGGGCTATAAGCAAACTATATGCACTAAAACTTTAAAATGGACTTCTCCATGGTAAGTAGAAAAATAATCTATAATAAATTTAACTTTTGTGCTCCTTGGAAAGAAAAAGCCCTAATCCACAATCCTTATTAAAGTTCTCAAATAATCTCTGAATTTTGAGTGTCACTTGGCTCACTATGGAAACACCTAATAGATAAGAAGTCATGCTAAAATCTGAAGGCAACACAAGGCTTCTGGTTATTCTTACAGTTGTGAGTCCAGTTTGCCTAGTTACTCAATAAAAGGCATTGAAAAACTTTCATAAATAAACAAATGGTCATCTTACACAGTTAATTATACAATTTAATTATAGTTTTTAAAGGATATATGTTAACTAAGAGAATGCAGGAAATACATGTGTGTATGTGTGTGTGTATATATATATATTTATATGTAAACACTGCCACCGACAATATGTTTTCTACAGGTGTTAACCATGTCAATATTAAGGGTAAATTTGAAATGTACAGTTCAGTCCCATTAAGACTAAGGGAAAGTGCTAAATAAAATTAACTCTTCTGTATGTATAGTGATATGTCTCAAATAAACTCCCAGAAGTAAAATAGCTACTGTTTATAATTGTAACCATATTCAACTCTGAACATAAAAGCAAATTGACCTTTTCTGCAAAAAGCTGATTCTATTACAAGCTAAGCACCTTTAAATATTACTTACTGCTCTGAACAGCTCAGGGCATACCATGTTAGCCAATATGTTGAAGGGGCAGTCGACCATTTTGCTGTACTGACTGGAAAACTACAAAAATTGCACATGTGTTTTCACAGGAGAAGCAAGATCTCATTAAGCCAGTTGCACATACATCCATGAGCCAGGGGCAAGGCCAGCCGGTCTGTTCCAGATGCCCCTAAATTCTGTTTTTGTTTTTTTTTTTTTTTTCCATTGAGGTTTATACAGAATAAAGTATTATAAAAGATATGTCCAAAGAGTATTCTGGTGGTATAATTTGTTTCTTGAAGTTATTTCTACTCCTCCCAATATCAAAATTACATGTAAAAGCATTAAAATAAGTTTTCAGAAAAAGCATGCTTTTCAAAATTTATCATATATTTAGGTCTCCTTAAGATAAGTGATTTCTGTTTTCCATGCTTATCTATAACAAGTTAATACATTTTAAGAAGCTCTTCTTTGTATTTTCACAAACACATCCTCTACTTATATAACATAATCAGTCTTGTTTCCCAGATGAAAAGATGGACCCACAGACAAAACATCCATTTTTTGATTTTTTACCTTAAGGTTTTTTTTAAGATTTATTTTATTTATCTAAAAGGTAGAGTTACAAAGAGAAAGCGGGAGAGACAGAGAGAAGTCTTCCATTCATAGGTTTACTCCCCAGATGGCCACAATGGTTGGTGGTGGGACAGGTTGAAGCCAGGAGCCAGGAGTTTCTTCCAGGTCTAGAGCCCAAGCACCTGGGCCATCCACCACTACTTTCCCAGGAGCATTAGCAGGTAGGTGGATCAGAAGTGGAGCAGCCAGGACACGAACAGGCTCCTATATGGGATTCAAGTGCTACAGGCAGAAGTTTAGCCCATTATGCCATGCCAGCCCCAGGGTCTTTTCTTATTGAGGTACTATAGAAACGCTCATGTTGAGGCAAGTTACCTGAACATCACCCATGATAACACTTTGTATATGGGAATAAAATGAAAATGAATTGCTTATTTTTGCCATCTTAATAATTTGTTCAGCAAAACAATTATTTTAAAGATACATGGTTAAATTCTAGATCTCATGACTAAAATATGAATATACTCTAATAGTATTACTTTTAAATATCTTTGATGACCCAAGAGAAATTTAATTTTAAACATAATTATTTGAGTTTGAATTTATATAAATAAAACGTTTCATAAATACGATGCATAACAGATATATGTGTCTTATCTTTAAAAACAATATGGGGGGGGTGCTCTGCTGTAGTGAGTAAAGCTGCCACCTACAGTGCCAGCATCCCATCTGGGTGCCAGTTCACATATGGGCTGCTTCACTTTTCTTTAAAAATATTTATTTATTTATTTGAAAGGCAGAGGCAGAGAGAGAGAGAGAGAGAGAGAGAGAGAGAGAGGTCTTCCATCTGCTGGTTCACTCCTCAGATGGCTGCAATGGCTGGAGCTGAGCCTATCCAAAGCCAGGAGCCAGGAGATTCTTCCCAGTCTCCCAAGTGGGCACAGGGGCCCTAGGACTTAGGTCATACTCTACTGGTCTCCCCGGTCATAGTAGAGAGCTGGGTCAGAAGTGGAGCAGCTGGGACTCTAACCAGTGCCCATATGGGATGCTGGCACTATAGACGGTGGCTTTACTCACTACGCCACAGTGCCAGCCCCCGCAGCAGCTCCACTTCTGATCCATTTCTCTGTTATGGCCTGAGAAAACAGTAGAAGATGCCCCAAGTCTTTGGGCCTCTGAACCCACATGGGAGACCAGGTAGAGGCTCCTGGCTCCTGGCTCCTGGCTCCTGGCTTCCGATCAGCCAGCTCCAGCCCTTGCGGCCATTTGGAGAGTGAACCAACTAATAGAAGACTTCTCTCCCTCCCTCTCTCTCTCTCTCTCTCTCTCTCTCTCTCTGCCGCTGTCTTTCTGTAACTCTTTCAAGTAAATAAATAAATCTGTAAAAAAATAAGGAAATTTGGTATTCCTGAAGATAATTTGTCTCCGCTTTTTTGCTTTCCTTCACATTTGTTTTTCATTTGCTGCATAGGTCTTTGCTAAATATCATTTCATTCAGAACAATGAATTTTAAAATTAAAAAATATTTTAAGTATAATTAACTCTTTATTATTATAAATTATGCATCTCTCTTGATGATCCCTCATGCCATTAGGATAAATTATTAAGACCAATTCATCCAACAAAGGAAGGTGCTTATGTGGATCCATCTGCCCATCTGTGAAGCAGGAGTGCAGTGACTGTGACTTTAAAAATAATTTAACACCATTTAAAAGCAGTTGTACACGGTTATTAAAGAATATTAAATTGTTATAGAGAAGTGGGAAATAGGCCAAAGATAACAGCAAAAAGTACTATAAAATAAACTTAATATTTGAAAATACTTCACCATTTCTTTTTCTCATCTTCATCTAAGAGAAATGTATACTTGTATACAATGTAGCCCAGACACTGAAAATGGTTTCATAAAAACATCCAACATTTTGCTTTTACCAGACTCCTTTCAACTGTTTAACAATGAATAGTATAGAAGTGTAGCTTTCTATCAAAGGTGCAGTGTGCTGCCCTGCACTATGTGGGAGACTCAAAATTGTTCAGCCCCACTGTCACTTGGTTACTACATTACACTCTAAGAATATAGTAGGTAAGCACAGCAGGGGGGACAAAGTATCCTTTCTGAGCTCTGAGAGCTCAGATAATGGACGAACAATGATGGATTTCATGGTGATGGGTTCATTTGATTTCCACTGGCCTCATCCAGAATCTCCATTAGATTACATTGAACATAGTGTACTCATTGCTTTTCTATTTGTCCAAGTACATTTTCTAGGCCAAATCTTGCTATTGAGAGCTTTTCTAAATGGCCTCCTATACATGTCTTAGTTTCTGAAGCAAATTTGCTTGACAGTAATAATATTCAAATTTAAAAACTATTACTGACATTTCCGTTTCTAAAATAGTAAACTCCAATCTTCCTAGGCATGAATACATCTTAAAAAATCACTATTTTAATTTTTCTAACATGGAATTCACAAAATCTTTAAGTGACCTGTGATGTTCACATAATCACATTATTTTAATGGCTTCATATATCTTAATATTTTATCAAATTATTTATTTCCCTACACATTCTAATTTGACAATCAACGAACATTTTACTGTCAAATCTCACAATCTTTAGCTTTACTGTTATTCTAACAGTATTCTTTCTCATAAAATATTGACATGGATAATTCAGTTGAATAGCATATAAAGAATTTGTAAAAGTATGCCATTCGATAACTGAGAATGATAAAGTTTATGTGATAAAATTCTTATTCCTAAATTATACAATTTTATGTGACATCTTAACTAATTTAAAATCTAGGGGTTCAATTTGAATCTCTTAATTTTTTTCACATTTGCTTGTTCTATCTAAAATATGAATCATTAATTTAAGTAACATGAAAAATGATAGAGTATCATGGTACTGAACTCTATTCAGATTTGAAGGCTAAATGTTACCATTACTGACAACTCATTACAACTGAATTAAGGAACAAAGGTAAAGATATAGTCTAAAAACTGTTATCAATAAGTTACCAGTATTAAACATTCCATTCAAATTCTGATTATGAACACTTGACATCAAAAAAAGAGAAAAAACTTTCACTGAATATATATTAAGTGAAAATAGTATATTATCTCAATTTAAAGCATGAGCTAGGGGCCCGGCGCCATGGCTCATTTGGTTAATCCTCCGCCTGTGGCACCAGCATCCCATATAGGCACTGGGTTCTAGTCCCAGTTGTTCCTCTTCCAGTCCAGCTCTCTGCTGTGGCTTGGGAAGGTAGTGCAGGATGGCCCAGGTGCTTGGGCCCCTGCACCCACATAGGAGACCAGGAGGAAGCAACTGGCTCCTGGCTTCAGATTGGCGCAGCATGCCGGCCCCGGCCGTGGCAGCCATTTGGGGGGTGAACCATCAGAAGGAATACCTCTCTGTCTCTCTCTCTCTCACTGTATAACTCTGCCTGTCAAATAAATAAATAAATAAAAGCATGAGCTATTGATGTAAATGATTCAATTTCAGTTATATATTTGTATAATTCATTTAATACTGCTGTGGTAATTTTTCCTCTGGAGATTCAGAGGATGGATGGAAATGAACTAAAATAAACCAACTGAACATCATGTTTTGCAACACAATTTCCACAAGAAATATAATTTCAAAAACAACAAAATCCTCTATATCAAGTCTGCTTTTAAGTTAACTCAGTAATTTGATAGTTTAAATTTATAACTGATCATAAAGACAGAACTAAGTGTCAAAGAGATCACATAAATAAGATCAAGTGTGTGCTAATAATAATTGATAGAATTAAAAAGGAGAGAATGGTCCAACATGGGAAGCAGGACACACAGCAGACTCATAGAATGACAAATGCTCTAAATATCATTCTGGTCTCAGAATCAGCCCTTAAGACATTCAGATCTGGCTACAAAGTCCATGAGAGCATTTCAGGCATGGAAAACCAAGATACTGTGGCAAAAAATGACCTACAGGAAAGATCTCTGTGATTGAGATCCCTGTGGAAAGAACAGGCCATCAAAGAAGGAGGTACCTTTCTCTGAAGGCAGGAGCAAACCTCCACTTTAATTATGGCTGTGTAAAGAAGGTCGGAGTTGGTGGACTCAAGAGGCTTCCATAGCCTTGGCAGCTCATGACAAAAGCCTTGGGTGATCACTGACACCATAAATAAGAGTGTCGATTGTTAAATCAACAACAGAAGTCACTGTGCACTTCCTCCCCATGTAGGACCTCTGTCCTTAATGTGTTGTACTATGAAAATTAATGATACAACTAGTTTTCAAATGGTACTTTATACTTTGTGTATCTGTGTGGGTGCAAACTGTTGAAACTTTTACTTAGTATAGAGTTGGTCTTCTGCATATAAAGATAATTAAAAATGAATCTTAATGAAGAATGGGATGGGAGAGGGAGTAGGAGGTTGGATGGTATGGGGGTGGGAGGGCGGGTATGGGGGGGAAGAACTGCTATAATCCAAAAGTTGTACTTAATGAAATTTATATTTTAAATAAAAGCTTTCTTTTAAAAAAGTTAACTCAGAAGGCTGGTGTTGTGGCACAGTGGGTTAAGCCACCTTCTGCAGTGCTGGCATCTCATATGGGTGCTGGTTCAAGTCACAGCTACTCGACTCCCATGAGTGCCAGTTCAAAGTCCCTTTGCTCCACACTTCCAGTCTGGCTCCCTGCTCATGTGCCTGGGAAAGCAGCAGAGGATGGCTCAATTACTTGGGCCCCTGCACCGACTTGGGAGATCTGGAAAAGAAGCTCCTAGCTCTTGGTTTCAGCCTGGCCCAGTCCTGGTCACTGCAGCCATTTGGGAAGCGAACCAGTAGAAGGAAGATATGTCTCTCTGTCTCTGTCTCTTTCTCTCTCTTCCTCTCCCTTCCTCCCACCCTATAATTCTGACTTATAAATAAATAAATCTCTTTTAAAAAAGTTAACTTAGAATACTATGCCTTGTCATATTAAATGCTACTGTATATATTTAAATTAGTTTTACATTTGCTATCTGGCATTAAATCTGAAATATTTAATTTTTTAAAAATTTTGGATATGTATTTTATATAATTTCTCTCTACCTATTTATCCATCTATATTTGATTCAAATTATATTATTGATTGATATTGAGAGTACTTTTCTATTTTTCCCAAAGGTTTAGATATGTTTCTACCCCAAAAATAAAAAACATGGAATCAACCAACAAAATCTATATCAAATTGCTGAACATGACTTTCCACAGTTTTGTTTCTGACTAATGCATCCCTTTCCCTACCTTCCAACCTCACAAAGAAGAAGAGCAGAGGGCTGCTAACACTGGCTTCATTATCCCCATCAGTCTCAGAGACAAGGCGCTTAAGAGTTTTAGCTGCTGTAAACACTCCCCTGATAGCAGATAAGAAATCTGCTGAAAGGCGGTTTTGTCTGGGGAAACCTCAGGGGCACACCAGTTAATCATTAGTGCAATATTGTATATGCATCACTACATCAAAGGAAGCATAACCCAATATTCTATTGTGAAGATTTCCTATGTGTTTTTAAAGGTAAGAAAACTAATACTGATTCAGAAATAAAGATAAAATAAATCCATTTGCAGCAGAAACAATGCATGTGCTACTTTTCATTCATTTTGTTTGCCTCAAGAAAGAATAAGTCATTATTGATTTTTTCTTTTGTATATACAAAGTTTCCACTGAAGTCAAAGATGTCATTTTTGTCCAAATAATTCGCATTTTTGTATCTAAAAGCATTGATGAGAAACACAGAATATCATGTAACCCAATTTTAACACAGCACTAGAAGTAAGACAATGTTATTCTTCCATATCAGTACTGTGTTTGTCTAGGGATCTATTTTGGAAAACTGGCACCTCACTATCCCTAACAAAGAACCTTTCTATCATTTAAAAAGGAAACCATCCACAATGGCCTTGTATTCTTTAAATCTAATAGACTTCTCATAGGCCGCTATCAAAGAACCTTACAGAATTCCAAAGCCTTCTAAATATCTGTCCAGAGTCAACTACTGTTCTCCCGGCCCTTCTACCACTCTGTGAAAGCAAAACAAAACTTCTCCGTTTCAACACTCTCTGCCCTTTGCCAGACCCTTGCTCTAACATACGCCATTTTCCTCTAACTCAGTACCCAAACTCTAGCCCCTATCTCTGTTGGATTACCTCTCCTGGAAGCCCAAACTCTCTCATCAGACTTCCTTCACAAGCCACCTTAACCATTGCTTTCCTCCTGTAATTGGAAGTAATGTCATTTTCCTCAGAACTCCTTTAGCAACTTATCATATTAATGTCTGCCCTAATATTGCCCTATACTAGACTCAATCATAGTTGAAAAATGACCAAACTTAGGAGAAGAAAGTGTCTTTTGAAGAGGATTTTATGAGAGTAGGACATTTTTCTTCTGCCTCAGAAAGTGATCATTTTCAATATTTCTGTGTTGCTAAGGGAGAGACAATAACCAACATTTGTGGAGCTATGCATAATAATAAATCTACAATTGATTACTAGTAAGCAATGTGATGCTTTCGAGTTCTCTAAAATCACCTCAAATGTCTTCTATTGGTCTTTGACAGGTGATTCAGTGGTCTAGACTGAAGTGTCCTTATCCAATGACATGTGACTTAATCAGGGGGAAGAGATACCTTTCCTTTAGGTATTGATAAGCCCAGACTGTACAGTTATCATGTCTGATACACCTACAGTTTGTAAATAGAATTCTCTTAGAGAAAAAAAAATTAGCTTTGTTTTAAAAATATTTATTTATTTATTTGAAAGTCAGAGTTAGACAGAGAGAAGGAGAGGCAGAGAGAGAGAGGGAGGTCTTTTATCCGCTGGTTCACTTCCCAGTTGACCACAATAGCCAGAACTGCGCTGATCCAAAGCCAGGAGCCAAGAGCTTCTTCCAGGTCTCCCACATGGGTGCAGGTGCCCAAGGACTTGGGCCATCTTCTACTGCTTTCCCAGGTCATAACAGAGAGCTGGATCGGAAGAGGAGCAGCTGGGACTAGAACCGGCACCCATATGGGATGCCAACACTGCAGGTGGCGCCTTACCTGCTACACCACAGTGCTGGCCCCTTAGGTTTGTTCTTAAACTACACACCACTCAACACGGATTCGAAACAAATAAATTCAACTTCTCCAACAAATAAAAGTTAATGAAAGAGTTAAGTCGGTTGTTGTTATTTTTAAACTCTCATACAAATGTGTAGTTTCTGTATTATCTGAACTCTATCCTCAAAGTCTGTAAAATTTTGAGCCCAAATTTTACTACAGAAAAATGTTAGCCTAAGCCATGTTTTATGTAATAAAAAGTCAATGTGGTTCATGATTTATATGGTGAAGGCCTCAATTACCCTGATCTGAGGTTTTCAGGAAGAATCTATAATATTTGAATCAAACCATATGTGCCCCTTGCTTTCCTCTGTCTAGACACCACTAGTCAAATAGGTTATTTAAATACTTCAAACTGATTGGGCAATGATACGTTCCTGAAGGCTGAAATCAAGACAGAGTGACTCCTTATGAAGTTGATATATTCAAAAGAGGATGTGTGGAGTATACATTGTATGTAAAGTAAATAACATAATTCTGGTATTCTGACGTTCAAAAGCATTTTATGGTGCAAATGTTACTGCACATAAACTCCTTTGTTGATATTCTTATTAAATGATCAGCAATGTCAGCCCGATTTTTTAACAGGATAAAACAGAACAGAAAATCCTCAATGCAAATGAGTGCATATTCAGAAGAAAGCTTTTCCTTAGCAATGTAGGATAGTAGTTAGGTAAGAGGTTTGTGGCCTGGCACCTAGTGTTTTAAAATCTATTCTAGCTAGCTATATGCCCATAAGCAAGTTATTTATCTTTCATGAACCTCAATTGATTTGTCTACAGTAGATAAATAATAATAATGACATCTTTCAGGAAGTGTTTGGCAAATAATTATCACATTATCATTAGATTAATACGAGAAAAGGAGAACTATGAAAGTTTCACTCCACATATGAAAAGAACAGGAAAATCAGCATTTCTAATACAGTTGAATTTGATGAATAAAATGCATAAAATAAATTATAGCCATTTAAGACATATAAGTTGAATGTATAAATCATTTAGAAACATTTTCATGTAGGAAGTTTTTTCTAGGTTATAAAACTGTTTCAGGCAAATCATTCAGCTGAACATTTTAAAGGATTATGATAAATATCGTGTTCCAAGCTATAAAGACTTTTTTACTCTGTTATAAAGCACTGAATTCAATAGCCATCATTATGGTTTTCTCTACTGGCAGGCAGATCTGGCAAAATCATGACTTACAAATTTTTAACTATTTCCATCAATATGTTAAATTAAAAGCTTAATAACTTGAAGTAGAAGTAACTTCAGTAAAGGGTAAAATCAGTACTTCAGTAAAATCAGCTACTGATTTTAAAAAGGTTTTACAAATATATACAATACACAGCTTACAATACAGGCATTTAGATCATCTATGGTATGTTTTATTTTTTAGCCATATACCCACATATCATATTTTCTTAGCAACCAAAGGTCCATTTGATGTCCTACGAATTTACTCTAGTTCTTTAAAGAGTCTACTTTGATGTCTTAGGAATTTACTTGAGCTCTCTAATTAGTAAATTTAAAAAAGTATAACTGTCACTTCAGCTATTTAGAGTGATTATTTCCCCTCCTGACAATGACGCCAAATGTACTCACAGATGCTCTTGAATTACAATGTCCAAAGAATGCCATTTCTCAGTTCTTAAATTAAAAAGTGGAACATAAATAGCATATTTCCTAAATAGAAAACTTCAGTTTATCAAAACAGAGACAGTCATTGACAACACTGCCTGTATGGATAAGAAAACAATTCAATAGAAAAACAGCAGAAAATTTTGCAATTTTGCTCTCAGAGTAATAATAATATAATTTGAAATAAGTCTACACTTACATACTTGAATATTTCTTTCATAAACAGTGTTTAGTTTAAAAGAGCTGTGATATGACAGGTATCACTAAATGAAAATTAAAATTAATATATTACTAGTTATTGCCAAATATTAGAAATATGTTGTGTGTATTTTTTAATTTAGGTCATGACAAATATGAATATTTTACTTGCCTATAAAAATATGAATTTAAGACATGTAAAATATTTACTGATTACATTATTATATATATATGTACACAGTAGATAAAATATAATTAACAATAGATATATTTATCTTTTAAGTAAATATCCTATAATAACTAGAATATCATATTTAAGCACCAGATTCATATTTACAATATTGTAATATTACAAATAATTTTAATTATTCTGGACATTATAGAATGTTTCAATTAGGTGATTAAGTAGAAATGAGAATTTTGTTGTAAAAAATACATTAAAATTGATTTTCATTGTATCTAATAGATTACTAAAACTTGATTATTTTGTTTAACTAAAGAATTTCAAAATAAAAACAAACAGATTATTGACTGGTAGTTATTCTACCTTGTCTCTGACAAGAGGAATATATATATATATTCACAGAAAAGCAAAATATACACAGATGCATACAAATTAAGGTCTATGCTGATATAATTATTATACAGAATTGTTTGTTTCAAAAAAATATTCACATATATTGTGAATGAATTTCCAATCCAACTTAGACATTTAGATAAACTAAACTAAAGCCAGTATCTACAAAACATAAATGAAAATAGTTTAAATATTTTTCCTTTACCAAGTATACTTCAGGCATTTGTATTTGTTGCTTTTCTTTAAAAAATAACATATTTATTTGGAGAACATTTACATAAAATATTCTTAGATAATTCAATTTATACACAAATATGTACTAGAAGTTATCCTGAAATATGTATTTTACAATACAGGAGAACAAATAAAAATATCCAAGCTTTGCCTACTTGGATAAGGCAAACTATTCAAAACAATAATATAACCCAATTAACTGCACAGAATAATTGTTGTTTTGATGTTTCAATAGTTATTTTGGAACCAATAAAGCAAAACTTTAAATAAAAATTAATTTCTCAGTTATCACAAGTTACCAAATATAGCTCCATATTTTATTTCAACCTACTAGGAAGTAGTATCTCAAGTAAACCAACCTCCATACATACTTACATTTATATGTGTATAACCTGCAAGAACCTCCAATCCATTGTTGTTCGTGATAGCTATCTCTATAGAATTGAACTTCTGATTCACAGATACCAAAGAGATAATGGGAACAGAACTAAGGGAGGAAGAATTTGGCTTACCAATACCAACATGCTGAAGATTATGAAAACCAGCTACTAAGCACTGTGGAATGGCCCAAGTCTACCCATCTTTGATAAACTATGTAATATACTTAATGCTCTATACTTATTTAATATTTACTTCAAATGTAGAATAATGCATATCTTAATATTGAGCTACAACTTCTTTGGCTTTCTTCAGTAGTTCTAATTCCTTATGCAATTAGCCTTTCTTTTGAATCAACCTAGCATACAGCCAGTTGATTGTTTAAGAAGATGGGAGCAAAGGGAAAAGGGAGAATACTCGGGAAGTGATTCAGAGCATGTATTGCCAAACATTCTACACTGTGCATGCTATGCTTTTCCAAGTTGTCCTGTGCCCAATTAGAACCTGAATTTCTTTCTTTCAAAAAAAATGAATTTCTGTCTAAAGCCCCTTGACTCCTACTACTGCTAATAAAGAATTCTCAGTCAGCAATTTGCAGAGTAGGAAAGCCAGGGATAATGCAACTGGGCAGCCTTTACAAGCAAAACAAAACCGCAAAGAAAGGGAATAAAAAGGCTGACAAACAATGTAAGCTCTCCCATAAGGCTCATACTTATTTTTCTACCTTTAAAGAGTAAAATTAGAAGAGCTGAATCAGCTGTGACCATAATGATTCAAAGTTTTCATTATTATGGCAAATTATACCTCCACAATTCCAAAGGGGGCAAAAAAAGTTTTCTGGCTCATCAAAGGAAGCTGGAATGAGAGCCAAGGCCACTGACACTTGTGGTGGCAGATTAAGCTGTGAGCAGACTCTCAATAAATTCCATTCTCTCCCATCCCTAAAATACACTATTCTGGCTATTAAGACTGACTTGCATTCTATGCATGCCAGTACACTATCCATTCAGGATCACTTATTTCAGACGGAGACAGGGAGGGCAGTCTTCTGAATTAGGAAGCTGTAACAGATTAGGAGCGTGTGTGTGTGTGTATCAGACTGCTAACTATGAATGAATTACAGTGTCTGCTCCCAATTTAATCAAATATTTTGTGAAATTCTGCATTTAAATTCAGTTTACATGTCAAAAATAGAATTTCTGTTCATTTAGTTTTTTGAAAAACTATATACATTTGAACAGGAATTAGTCCTTCAAACATCTAGAATACATGTATAATATTGTTTCATTAAAACACAAAACATGGTTGAAAAGACATAATTAAGTCTGTCAAACAAAATTCTCAGACATATAATCTATTTAATAATAAAATGGCTAAATTACCTTATGAACTTTGATATTTTTGATTAATGAAGATTTTATGTGATGATTAGGTATTTTTAAAGTTGTTTTTCAATAATATATTCCCATTTAGAACAGAAATAACATATAAATCATAACAAAGAAAATATATTATATATTTGTATACACAAAAAAGAAAATATGCATGCAATAATCCTAAAGTGAAATTATGTAAAATGAAATAATATATTAAGAAACATAAACCAAATGCCCTTAAAATATTAACAATCTATTGCAAATTCATAATTATCACTCAAACTGAAATAAATCTAAGTACTGATTAAAATCTCATTTCAAGCATAATTTTAGTAAATCCTTAGTTACATGGAAGGGACTGAAAGATACCATGTTACGTGAATTAAGGCAAATACAAATACAAATGACTTTATAAGGTCAAAATAATAAAGAATAAGTGCATGTAGAAAATATAGTCTTTGGCCGGCACCTCAGCTCACTTGGCTAATCCCCCACCTGCAGCGCTGGCACCGCAGGTTCTAGTCCCGGTCAGGGCACCGGATTCTGTCCCGGTTGCTCCTCTTCCAGTCCAGCTCTCTGCTGTGGCCCAGGAAGGCAGTGGAAGATGGCCCAAGTGCTTGGGCCCTGCAGCCGCATGGGAGACCAGGAGGAAGCACCTGGCTCCTGGCTTCAGACTGGTGCAGCACACCAGCTTTAGCGGCCATTTGGGGGGTGAACCAACGGAAGGAAGACCTCTCTCTCTCTCACTAACTCTGGCTGTTAAGGAAGGAAGGAAGGAAGGAAGGAAGGAAGGAAGGAAGGAAGGAAGGAAGGAAGGAAGGAAGGAAGGAAGGAAGGAAGGAAGGAAGGAAGGAAGGAAGGAAGGAAGGAAGGAAGGAAATATAGTCTTTAATAAGTTAATGTTTCTTCCATATTTAATAATGTAAAACCTGATACCCTTCTTTCATTTTATACATGTGCTTTACATTGTTTCATTTACAAATAAAGACAATGGTTTCAAGTTAATTCTCTCTCTCTCTCTCTCTCTCACACACACACACACACACACACACACACAAAGTTAAAATGTGACAGGAGTCACAAATAAATATAAGTACATATTGAGAGCAGAAGAAACATGTCATTACTCAGTTTCAGGAAAAATGCCTAGACAGCAAAAGCCCACTCAATCTGATCTGCTGACTCAAGAATAGCCACTATGCCCATGGAAGAGAGACACCTTCAGTCAAATGAATTCTTCTACCAAATTTCACATGCCACTCAGCAGCACACGAGGCACAGAATTACAGGTATGACCTAAGGTTCTAGCCTCCCAGAAATAAAAATTTGGTGAAGTCTGCTTAGAGATTACTTACATGCTACTCATGAAATAAGAATGAAGTTGAGAGAGTATTGAAATATTCCATAGCTATTACCAAAAGCCAAAAAAAAAAAAAAAATTCTGGGAACAATGTGGAAAAAAGGAAGCTTATAACTGTAGATGGGAATGCAAATTACTATAGTCATTAAGAACAGAAAATTAATCTACATTGAGCTAGCCCACATCTAGATACATACCCAAAGGAAATGAAACTGCATGTGAAAGAGAAACTTGCACTATCATCATTGCAGCACTATTACCAATAGAAAAGAAATAGTCACCATAAGTGTTTCCCAATGGATGGGCACATAAAGAAAATGTCGTATATATGCAAGATGGTATATTACTCAGCCTTAAAAAGAAAGAAATCCTGACAGTTGCAGCAAAATAGTTGGAACCAGAAGTCACTATGTTAAGCAAAAGAAGCCAGTAATAAAAACACAAACACTACATGTCTTTCTTTATACAATAAAATTACAAAAATAATAATAATCAGGGGCCGGTGCCATGGCGCACTAGGTTAATCCTCCACCTGCGGCACCGGCATCCCATAGGGACCCCGAGTTCTAGTCCTGGTTGCTCCTCTTCCAGTCCAGCTCTCTGCTGTTGCCTGGGAAAGCAGTAGAAGATGGCCCAAGTGCTTGGGCCCCTTCTCCTGCATGGGAGACCAGGAAGCAGCACCTGGCTCCTGGCTTCGGATCGACGTAGCTCCAGGTGTTGTGGCCATTTGGGGAGTGAACGAATGGAAGGAAGACCTTTCTCTCTGTCTCTTTCTCACTGTCTGTAACTCTGTCAAATAAATAAATAAAATCTTTAAAAAATAATGATAATAATAATAATCAGTCTAAACTTAATGTGATTACTAGAGGTTGAAAGAGTGGGCAGAGTGTTGAAAGAGGGAGATAATAGGCAACAAAGCAAAGCCAATTAGAAAGAACAAGTTCTACCATTCCACAGTACAACAGAGTGACTATAGTTTCCGGTATTTACTGTAGTATTCACTGTATAAAGAACTGGAAGAGAGAAGCTGGTAGCCTCCAACGGAAAGAAAAGATAAGGAAACAGAAAGGCTATTTACCTGGTTTGATCAGTTTATGCTGTGTAAATGGATTGAGATAATGCAAATGTACAACTATAACATATTTGCTAAAATTTTTAAAAAACAAAGTGATTTATTTTTAAAATGCCAGAATACTTCAGGTAGCCCTGATTTATCAGTGAGAATTACCTTAGACAATTCTATTTGCCACACCTGATTTGAAGATGCAGGCACTGCTATAACACTCACATTATCTGTTTACTCCGCAGAGTATAGCCCCTGAACCAGCAGCAACAACATGACCTGGATCTTTTAAGAAAGACAGAAACTCAGATTTCACACAGACCTTCTGAATCAGAATCTCCCATTTCATGCTAATCACAGGGCATATCTGAAGACTGAAAAGCTCTTTTCTAGGACTAAATTTTTTAAAGGGATGATGGCAAAAAGCGGCAACCACAGGCTAAATATGGCCCATAATGTATTTACCTGGTTTGTCCACTACAGTTAGAAATTATTAAATTACTTGTCAAACATTAGAGGAGATAGAGTTCATTTAAAAATGAATGGGTTTCTTGATAATCTGGAAGACTATATAAAAATGTAATATTTCTGCATGATGCCAGCTCAAGTAAGAGAACCTCTTTTTCCTCATAATAGAATTTATAGCAGTCCTCTTTATTCACTTGTTATCCAATTGTCCTGGTATGCATTTGGCTGTGCAATTCCTGCTCTCAAATCTTCTGTACTTCCATAGACCAATGCATAAGGAAAAAAAAAAAAACGTAATGGTAAGAGAATTTAAAGCATAAAAGTATCTATCCTACATTAAAATTCTTATTTTATGATTTTTAGTTTTCCATGTTTTTCCCTCATTCCTATCCTTTTTCTATTGATTCACATTTGATTAAATCCAAAGTTTGCCACTCCTTGTATTAATACCAATATGTGTATGATGGTCTGCATCGGATTTTTTTAATCCATCAGTTTTAGCAGCCTAGGAAAAATCTTTCTTCCTTCTGTTTTGAAAGGTATATACTAATTTTGTTTAAAGCAGATTACCACTTCCATTTCATGTTTTGTAAAACGATTTTGAAAATCTCACATTTTAAAATGAGGAATTAGCAACACATAGGAAAAACAGGAAAGTAATAAAATAATGATTAGATGAGAAACTTTACACTGAGAAAAATACAAGGCATTAGCCTAGAGATAGTAATTTTAAGTAAAAATGACAGTCTCTGGTAGCTACCTGGATACATGAGAGCATTTCAAAAAGTGTGTGGGAAAGTGGAAAAAATGGAATTACAAAACAAGTGTTTTTTAAATCTATACACAACTTTTTCCATGCTACGCATTTTTCCATGAATTTTTAGAGAATTTTAAGAGAATTAATCACTGATATATTGCCCCATAAATATTTTTATGGAAGTTATGAAAACTGATATATTCTTAGTTACCTTGAGCCTTTAGTTTGAAACTTTCAAGAGTGATAATCTTCATTAGAACTAATAGAAATTTAGAACATGTGTAACACACTGGTATTATTTTCAGTCTTAATCCTATTATATTACAAATTTCATCCTCCTACACTCAGCCCTACATCTTGATACTATTTTATTATTAAGACTGTGGAAGCCATTTACCCTCTGGAAAACAGAAAATACTCCCTAGGCAATGATTGCCTTAAAAACTTTCAAGTTTTTTAATTAAACAAAAAAGTTTCAAACACAATGTCAATAACAATAAATGATAAATAGTACTATTTATCCAAGTTTTTTCTTTTTTAAAGATTTGTTTTAGTTGAGAGGCAGAGTTACAGAGAGTGAGAATAACAGCGAGAGCGAGATCTTCCATCCAATGATCCACTGGCTCACTCCCCAAACGGCTGCAAAGGCCAGAGCTGAGCCAATCTGAAGCCAGGACCCAGGAGATTCTTCCAGGTTTCCCACGTGGGCACAGGGGCGCAAGCACTTGTACCATCT
Source organism: Oryctolagus cuniculus (assembly GCF_964237555.1). NCBI lineage: Eukaryota > Metazoa > Chordata > Mammalia > Lagomorpha > Leporidae > Oryctolagus > Oryctolagus cuniculus. Next base: position 27,161,292 of record NC_091434.1, on the reverse strand, counting down.
TCTGATGCTTTTCCCAGGCCATCTGCTGGAAGCAGGACTGGAAGTGGAGCAGGTAGGACTTTCACCAGAGCCCAAATTGGATGCCAGGGCCACAGGTGGTAGCTTTTACCCACTATGCCACAGTGTCATGTTTTTATTCTTTATGTTTTCTCAAAACACAAACCTTTACTTGAATAAATTAAAGTCACTCCACATTCAATATATCTAACATAATTTTATTTCCTCCACACAACTATTTTTATCTTAACTCACTGTTGATGTAAAACGTACTATGATCTTAAAAGTCACAAGTTATCTAATTTGATACGAACTACAGACATGGGTAAATCATGTCACCATATCCCAGCGGTTTGTTAAGAAAAGGCTGTTTCCTACATGTCTTCTAGATTTTCATGGTCCAACTGCATTGGGAAAAGTGTTCATGTATTTTCCCTTTCCTATTAATTCCCTTGAGACCTACCTCTTGTAATTTTCTCACTCATCTTTAAATACCACTATCATATTACTTTTGTATTTAAGCATCAGTAATAGCTCCATGCTGCTTCACATCAATGGAATCCAAATTATTCTTAGCTTTTAATATCCTCAAATATCTGATCATTTTATCCCAATCATCTAAATACATTTGCTGCTCTATGAAATTCATTTTCTTTATTATCTCAAATGCAAACTGCACTCAAAACTGCTTTTGTCTTTATATACTAATTTTACATTGCCTATACTTTGGTTTCTATCCTTTTTAAAAATTGCAAGGCATGAATATATTATTTTAAATTACATTACAGACATACATATATAAATACATATACATATATATATATATATATACACACACACACATATATACATATACAAACACAGAGAGAGAGATCATAATAGCCAGGACTGGGCCAGGTTGAAGCCATAAACTCAATCCAGGACTCTGTGGGAGTGGCAGGGTCCTAATTACTTGAGTTATCACCAGTGCTGGCTAGGGTTTGCTTTAGTAGGAAGCTGGAGCCAGGTACCAAACCCAGGCCCTCTGATCTAGCAGGTTCATGTTATAACTATCAAGCTAACTACCCTCCTTCCCATTTTTTTTAATTAAACAAATATCCATTAGTCATTCACTATGTACCATCTTTTAACTCCCGGTAAAAGTTTCACTGTGTTTATAAAGCCTTTCCTGACTACACCAGCACTCATTCATGTGCGTCCACCATTATTGGTAAATCCAGTAACTACACTTTACGAAATGCTCACTGTTACAACATGCCCAGTTAAGTAACTTACATGCATCTCCCTTGTGCTTCTCAACATCTCTGAGAGGTAAATATTACAATTAAAATTCAGAGATGAGGCCATTTGTGGGGTGAACCAATGGAAAAGGAAGACCTTTCTCTCTGTTTCTCTCTCTCTCACTGTCTAAATCTGCCTGTCAAAAAAAAAAAAAAAAAGAATTCAGAGATGAGTATGAGACTAAGCACTCACGGCACTTAGTACAAACCACAAAAAGTCTTACTCTTCACTCCACTTAATGAGATGGCAAAAATACATGAAAGACATAAAGTGTTGGCCAGCAAAACAATGGTATGCATAAACCTAAGGAAAGTCAAAATTTAATAATGTTTATTTTAATATTAATATCTGCCTACTTGGTGAAGTAAGATGACAATATCAAATATTATGATTTATATTGAATTACATCATTAAACAAACTTGAAAAATATGTTATTATCCTGGACTAGCAGACCTGGGCCTTCTTTTGCAATACCGGAGATCCTACAACAGGCCATGTTTGAACTAATTTCTCCACCAACCAGCCAGAAATCTCATGTCTCAGTTTTCCTTACTTAATGGAAAATCCAATAGATAATAAACAGGGACACAAGACATAGAAAATAGCCATGTACTCTCTTTGCTCTCAACAATAACTTAAGGAGCTCACACACTCACAGTTGCAAACTGAATTTAAATTTATAAGCAGCTTCCCCCTAAATTGCTTGGTTTCATCATAATGCAAAATATACAACTTGATTCTGAAGGGAAGACCTCTATTGATGTAGGACAAGGAACTTCATGATCTCCTCAAATACCACAGGGACACAGGTTTTCTTTGCCTAGCTTGGAAGGCCTTCTCTAATAAGAAGAATGACCATCTCTCTGGACAACACTATAACTATGTCCAAGATCATTGAGTTCTTTATACATATCATCTCACTTTCTGCTCCCAAGCCGTTGTACATGCTCATCCCTTGCTGAAATATTTTTTCACCCAACCATCGCTCTAGACAACAAAATAATAGATCCTTGCTAATGTACTTGGGAAAGCAGCAGCAGATGGCCCAAGGGCTTGGACCCCTGCACCCATGTAGGAAACTCAGATGAAGCTCCTGGCTCCAGATCTGCACTTGGTCTAGCCTCCCTCCGTCTCTCTCTCTCTCTCTCTCTCTCTCACTTCATCTCCCTCCCTCCCTCCCTCCCCTCTCTGTAACTCTCCCTTTCAAATAAATAACTAAATATTTTTTAAAAAGAAAAACAACAGAAAATATCTCAAAGTTAACAATATTAAAGTAATTTTAGTTGATAATTAAAATGATGTAACAGTGATAAAGTTGATGACAATACTAAAAATCACCAATAGCAAAAAAAAAAAAAAATCACCAATAGCAAGATAAAAGAAATCCATTTAGATACATATGGTATCACCCAAATTTTAGAGACTGGAAAACAAGTATAGAAGCGCCTTCATAACTTATGCAACATGACACAGCTGGTTAAGGTGACACAGTTCAATTTAAATTCAGTTAGAACTGATCTGATATCATAGTGTGAAGACAAAACAACAGACTTCCACAATACTTTTTGTTAAATTATTAACCAGATTATAGTTATGACTATACATAGTAAATAACTTTTTTCTCCTTGTGGTCAATGAACCAGGGAGTAAATTCATGATACTGGTAATAATGTTTTTGTCACTATTATGTGGAACTCTATTTACTCAAGGATTATTCTAGGACTTCCACAGCATTTATTAGCTCTTTTTAGGCAAAGTAATCATGAATGAAAATACTAAGAACAATGCTGTAGCAGTTAAATAAGTTATAAATTAAATGTTACATGATAGGAAGTACTAAAATATCAAAACATGGTTTGTCATTTAACAGGAAATGGTTGAAAACTGATAATATCACTGGGTACATAAAAATAACAGATTTGGAATAAATATTTGTGACTTCAAATACAGATCATTATATATCAAAAATGAGGGAGATACACTTTTAAGTGATAGTTTTTAAAATACCAACACTATACATTACATCTTTAGCTAAAACATTCTTAAGAATATTGGTAGCATGGATGTTTTCATAATTTTCAGAGATTATGCATTCTTCATGAATACTTTTGTAATGCTGCTTGCAAATATGCATTTCCAAACTTGAAATATAGGTGTGAACAGTGTGTACCAGTTTAAAGCTTTCACTTCATTTGTGTTTTTTAATTAAGGATTTAGATGTTCCCCCAATTACAAACTGGTTTTAAATATTGGACATAATATTGGTTTTAATACCTGCTTTGCATTTTCACACGTGGTCAACTGGGACATGTAAACTTTGATTTGTTGAATTTTATGCTGTGTGGAATACTAACTACTTTATTGTATTTAAAAAAAAAGAATATAAGAGACCATTTTGAGTGTGAAAGAAGTTGGTCATAAGTGTCAAAAACATCAAACTATAGATAAAAATAATAAAAAGCCAGTTATTTAGGACACAGTCATCATGGTGTAATAACAACCAAAACCCAACAAAAGAGAAGGACTGTACATCTCTTGCATTCTTTAAGCTTCAACTGGCATAAAGGCAAATGTGTGTGGGTATGTTTGGGTGTACCTGTGTGTGTCTGTCTTCTGTACATTGCTTTCAAAATTATCATTTGTGCTTCTTATGTAGGTTTTCAGAAGGTTTCAATTTTTAACAAATAATCTTACCTGAGAAATCTTGTGAATATGAAAATATTTGTATATTTCTAAATCTTAAGGACATTCTCACTTAGACTATGGAGAATAATCTGTAAGAAATTATTTGCTACTATAGTAAGAAAATACTGCTCAGTAGTATAGTGCCAATACATATCATTAAGTTGTTTTATTTGTAAACAGTGGGCCCAAACTTAAAGAGTTACATGTGTAACTAAAACAATGGGAAGTTTACCTGATGAAGAACAGTCAACTGATACCTAATCTTGCCAGATCTCTTAACAAAAACAGAAACTTAATGCAAAATTGTATCATTTATAGTGGTGTTGTCCCTAATACCAGTCTTGCATGAAGCTGTTGTTTTGAAGTTATATCAATAGCAAGTTGCTGGGCAACTCTGTCTTAAGAGAGTAAATGTGAGTTGTAACCTGTTTCTTAATGCTATGGTTTTAAAGGAAAACAGCCTGCAAAGAAGAAAGAGCTGGCAGCCAAAACAGTGAGAAAATAAAACTTTTCCCCTCTATCTACATTGCACTGCTAGGCTGTAGACATAGAATTGTTGGAAAATATACAAAGAAAGTGCACTGTACCTTCTCTCTTGCCTAACACAGACTCTATCATGTTGGCATTGCTTTGGTGTCATAGTTTAAGTTGTTTTGTAATTTATAAGCCTTATGTGGTACTGCAAAACCATAAAGGTGGTATTCGAATGACAGAATTTTGGGAAATATTTAAATGTACAGCTGCTTTGAAGAGGATACTAAAATGCCATGTTTACATAACTTCAAAAGTCACAATGGAACCCATGCTTCTTGTCCAAGTTAATAGAGAGCCCTAAACTGTGCATTCAAATCTCTCACAATTTTAGAGTTGTACATACTTACACTATGAGGAAATATTAAGATATTTAGTAATACTAAATGTGAAAGATAAATACTTTAAAATATTTTATTTATTTATTTTTATTTATTTGAAAGAAAAAGAGAGAAAGATCTTCGTTCAGCTAGTTAACTCCACAAATACATGCAACAGCCAAGTTTCAGCCAGGCTGAAGCCATAAACCAGAAACTCAATCAGGACTCCCACACAGTAGCAAAAAGAAAATTACGTGATCTAAAACCTGCTGCCTCCTAGAATGCACATTAGCAGGAAACTGTAATCATCTGTGGAACTAGGATTCAAACCCAGGCACTGCAACTTGAGAGGCAGACATCTTAACCACCATGCTGAATGCCTGCCCTTGAGAAACACTTTTTTTGGTTTGACATGAATCTTCCATTTGCCTTTTTTTCCGGGAAAGATACTGAGGTAACATCTGTGGAATCAGCTTTGAGAGAGCCGCCTTCATTCATTTGAATAGCATTATTAAAATCACTTATTTTTTTTTCTTTCCTTGGTCAAGGACACTCAAGATTGAACATATCTATTTAGTCTTTTTTTATCTCTTGATTGTCCTTGTAGCACTATGATTAATATACCTCAAAGTTTTGACAATACTAACTGAATAAAGAACAGCACTGCATTGTATAATTAGACTAACCCAAGGTCTATACCAGATCAACATTTTATTATACCCTATGCATTACCAATGTCCTAGTTAACAATTATGAAGCTTTACACAGACATGCAGTAATGAGCACTGCTTTTTATGCTAAAGTTCTAACATTAATCAAGTGTTTAAAGGTGAATACTCTGTTCCATTAAAAATAGAAAATTTAGGTAGAATCCTAAAAAACTGCCATTTTATTAAGACTCCCCTTGTCTTTTCTTTCATAATTCAAATATTTTTAAATTTACTACATTTATAGTTGATATAACCTAAATCCACTTTCATTTATCACTAAATATCATAAATGAAGGTTTCAATTTTTGTGATTCATAGCTAAAACGTTCAAACAGTAGCTAAAAACCTCTAGCCAAGTATTTCATTTTATTATCTCAAGAATTTGGAGAAATTCTGGGGCTGGCAATATAGCCTACAAGGATAAGCCTCTATCTGTGGTGCAGGCATCCCATATGGACACCAGTTCAAGTCTCGGCTTGCTCCTCTTCTGATCCAGCTCTCTGCTATGGCCTGCGAAAACAGTGGAAGATAGCCCAAGTCCTTGGGCCCCTGCACCTGCGTGGGAAACCTGAAAGAAGTTCCAGGATTCTGGCTTCAGGTGGGCCCAGCTCCCACTGTTGCAGCCATTTGGGGAGTGAACTAATAGATGGAAGACCTCTCCCTTTCTCTTTCTCTCTCTCCCTCTCTCTCTCTCTCTCTGTCTCTCTCTCTCCCCCCCCTACCCCCCTCTGTAACTCTGTCTTCCAAATAAATAAATAAATCTTAAAAAAAAAAAAAAACCTCACCCCTGTCAGAATGGCTACTTTCAAAAGGAGAAGAATAAATGCTGGCAATGATATAGAGAAAAGCAATTCTTATACATTGTTTATAGGAATGTAAATCACTGAAGCCACTGTGAAAAACAGTATGGATATTTCCTTGAAAGTAGAAATGGAACTGCCGTAATATCCAGTAATCCTACTGCTGGTTATATACTCAAAAGACACGAACTTATTGTATGAAAGAGACACCTCCCCCACCATGTTCACAGCAGTACTAATTCACAATAGCTAAAGTATGGAATCAGCTTAAGTGCCATCATCAAACAAATGGATAAAGAAAAATTGGTATATAAACACAATGGAATACCATGCAGCTACAGAAAGAAAGGAATGAAGGAAGGAGGGAGGGAAGGAGGGAGGGAGGAAGGGAGGGAGAAGAAAGAAATCCTCTCATTTGCAGCAAAATGGATGGAGCTGGAGGGTATCATGTTGAATGAAAATAATCCAAACACAGAAATAAAAGTAGTATATATCCTCTCTCACATGTGTAAACTAAAATTTTAAAAAGAAACCCAAAATAAATAAATAAATAAATAAATAAAGCTACATCTGGAGGGTTAACCATTTGGCATAGTGGTTAAGATGCTATTGGAATGCTCACACCCATAATAGAGTGCCTGGGTTCAAGTTCCCACGCCACTTCTGATCTGGCTGTCTGTTGATGTGCACACTGGGAGAGAACAGGTGATAGCTGAAGTAGTTTGATTCCTGCTACTCATTAGATAGACTTCAACAGAGTTCCGGGATCCTGCCTTTGGCTTGTCCAAGACCTGTCTGCTGTGGGAATTTGGAGAACGAATCAGCAGATGGAAAAATCTCTTAAATAAATAAATAATCTCAAATACTACAGCAGTTGAGGATATACCTGGATACAATTAAAGAAAATATTTCTGTACTGCAAAAGAAACAGTCAGGAGAGTGAAGAGACAACCGACAAAATGGGAAAAAATATTTGCAAACTATGCAACAGATAAAGGGTTAATAACCAGAATCTACAAAGAGATCAAGAAACTCCACAAAAACAAAACCAACAACCCACTTAAGAGATGGGCCAAGGACCTCAATAGACATTTTTCAAAAGAGGAAATCCAAATGGCCAACAGGCACATGAAAAAATGTTCAAGGTCATTAGCAATCAGGGAAATGCAAATCAAAACCACAATGAGGTTTCACCTCACCCCAATTAGAATGGCTCACATGCAGAAATCTACCAACAACAGATGCTGGCGAGGATGTGGGGAAAAAGGGACACTAACCCACTGTTGGTGGGAATGCAAACTGGTCAAGCCACTATGGAAGTCAGTCTGGAGATTCCTCAGAAACCTGAAGATAACCCTACCGTTCGACCCAGCCATCCCACTCCTTGGAATTTACCCAAAGGAATTTAAATTGGCAAACAAAAAAGCGGTCTGCACCCTAATGTTTATTGCAGCTCAATTCACAATAGCTAAGACCTGGAACCAACCTAAATGCCCATCAACAGTAGACTGGATAAAGAAATTATGGGATATGTACTCTTTAGAATACTATACCACAGTAAGAAACAACGAAATCCAGTCATTTGCAACAAAATGGAGGAATCTGGAACACATCATGCTGAGTGAAATAAGCCAGTCCCAAAGAGACAAATACCGTATGTTCTCCCTGATCGGTGACAACTGACTGAACACCAAAAAGGAAACCTGTTGAAGTGAAATGGACACTATGGGAAACGGTGACTTGATCAGCATAGCCCTGACTGTTAATGAACAACTTAATACATTATCCCTCTTAGTAGTTTTTTTGTCTGTTCTACTTAATATGACTGGTTTAATTCTGTAATTAATACACAGTTATTCTTAAGTGTTGAAAATTAACTGAAATGTGATCCCTGTTAAACATAAGAGTGGGAATAAGAGGGAGGAGATGCACTATTTGGGACATGCTCAAGCTGACTTGCCCCAAATGGTAGAGTCAGAAACATACCAGGGGATTCCAATTCAATCCCATCAAGGTGGCATGTACCAATGCCATCTCACTATTCCAAGTGATCAATTTCAATTCACAATTGATCATAATGAAAGGACTAAGAGTCAAAGGGAGCACATAAACAAGTCTAGTACCTGCTAACACTAACTGATAGAATAAATAAAGGGGAGAGTGATCCAACATGGGAAGTGAGATACTCAGCAGACTCATAGAATGGCAGATGTCCTAAATAGCACTCTGGCCTCAGAATCAGCCCTAAAGGCATTCGGATCTGGCTGAAAAGCCCATGAGAGTATTTCAGGCATGGAAAGCCAAGACACTCTGGCAAAAGATCTCTGTGAGTGAGATCCCAGTGGAAAGAACAGGTCTTCAAAGAAGGAGGTACCTTTCTCTGAAGGGAGGAAGAGAACCTCCACTTTGACTATGACCTTGTCTAAACAAGATAAGAATTGGAGAACTCAGAGGGCTTCCATAGCCTTGGAAACTCATGACCGGAGCATAGGGAGATCACTGATGCCATAGACAGGAGTGTCAATTGGTAAAGTCAACAACAGGAGTCACTGTGCACTTACTCCTCATGTAGGATCTCTGTCCTTAATGTGCTGTGCATTGAGATTTAATGCTATAACGAGTACTCAAACAATATATTTCACTTTGTGTTTCTATGGGGGTGCAAACTGTTGAAATCTTTACTTAATGCATACTAAACTGATCTTCTGTAAAAAAAAAAAAAAGAAAGAAAGAAATTATCAACTCGCAACTTGACTCTCACTGGGATTAAACATGACAATAGGTCTGATCTGATTTCATCATCATTTAAAAAAAATCATCTATTATTTTTCACTTTATGTTTCTGTGTGGGAGCAAACTGTTGAAATCCTTACTTAATGTATACTAAGCTGATCTTCTGTATATCAAGATAATCGAAAATGAATCTTGATGTGAATGGAAGGGGAGAGGGAGTGGGAAAGGGGAGGGTTGTGGGTGGGAGGGACGTTATCGGGGGGGAAGCCATTGTAATCCATAAATCGTACTTTGGAAATTTATATTCATTAAATAAAAGTTTAAAAAAAAAGAAAAAAAAAAAAAGAAGTTCTATCTTAAATGATCAAGTAACTACTTCCAGAGAAGAACTGTTCATTCTGCATTACAGAAATGCACAGAAAAATAATGTAAATGAACAATGTCACATCCACGTAAGAGTGGACCATCCTGTGTATTATATTTTAGTTTGTTGTTTGGAAAACCAAAAGCAGAAATATCACTATTGTATAGGTGTATATATAAGTGTAATATTTAGGCAAAATGATTAAGAAATGTGGGCACAGATTTTCCTCTATATTTCTTGGAAGTTTCCACTAATTCCAGTCTATTTATGGAAAGAAAAGACACAAAATATAGAATTATTCCTTATTCTTTTTTCCTTTTTCTATTTAAGGAATGCAAACTTTATGAATTTAATATATACAAATTAGGGAACATGGTGATTCTCTCTCCCCCTTTCCTCCCTCCCATCCATTTTTCCCACCCTTTTTCCTCCTGCCTCTCCCTTTCCCATTCTTATTTTTTACAAAGATCAATTTTCAGTTAATTTTATACTCATAAGGTTAACCCTACACTAAGTAGATTTCAACATATAACTCCAATATTTTAGAGCAATATTTTGACTATCAAATCTTTTAAACAATTATTTTATGACTGATACTTTAGAAGGTTGTGTGGTAGGCCGGCGTTGCGGCTCACTTGGCTAATCCTCCACCTGCGGCACCAGCAACCCGGGTTCTAGTCTCTCTGCTGTGGCCCGGGAAGACAGTGGAGGATGGCCCAAGTGCTTGGGCCCTGCACCTGCATGGGAGACCAGGAGGAAGCACCTGGCTCCTGGCTTCGGATCAGCTCAGCGCGCCAGCCGTAGCAGCCATTGGGGGGTGAACCAATAGAAAAAAGGAAGACCTTTCTCTCTGTCTCTGTCTCTCTCTCTGTCTAACCCTGCCTGTCAAAAAGAAAGAAAGAAAGAAAAAAAAAGAAGGTAGTGCGGTAGATACCAAGATAGTTTAATAAGCATAGTTAGCATAGTTTAAGCTCAGAAAGTTAAAACTTGACTTAATGCACTGAAACATATTATACACTTAGGTGTTAAATCTGTTGACTTTCAAGGATTCAAGGAAAGGAAAAATGATGAGGAGAAAAAATAGTTAGAGGGCTTCATGAAAGGTTTGAACATTTCTAGTAGTGAAGCACCTTCCAGGCTGAAGTAACAGTAAACACAATGAATTGCTTTAGTGATTTGTATTATCGAAGACAATTCTCTACACACTCACTGTGAATAATTATGCACATGTCATTACTTTCTAGCTGACAAGAGGTTAATTTTAAGAACATATTTAGCACCCTACAGAGCTTAAAGCACATTGTTTTGTCCAGAATTGTGGTTTGTTTTTTTTTTTTTTTTTTTTTTTTGGCCAGGCAGAGTTAGAGAGAGAGAGACAGAGAGAAAGGTCTTCCTTCTGTTGGTTCACTTGACACTTGCTCAATTAAATATCATTTGATTTTATGCACAAGTTTTCTTAAATATTGCTTACTCTTGAAGGACTATTATGCATTTTATCAGTATCTGTAAGTCGGAACTTAGAGTAAAGGCATACTCAAATTTATGAGAGGCACTACTTTCCAGCCCTGGTGGCTATGAACTCTTAATGAACACAGAAGCTGCTTTTCCTGCCTCCAAGCAAAACATCATAAAAAGTAAAGCGACAACAATTGTGACCCTATCTGTGGAAGTTTATGAGACTGATTTGAGGACAGATTGAGTTACAATGTTATTGTAACACCTCATCAAAATTCTTTTCCAGATTTTTAGCAGTGACTTAAGACAAGTAGACTGAGCTGTTACTGCTGGGATCACTTCCAGCAACTTATCCAGAGCACCAAATTACCCTTTTCAGCTAACCCCAATTATTTCTTTTTTTTTTTTTTTTTTTTTTTTTTTTGTGACTGAGCAAATATATAGGAGATGGGGTCCCTAGCGAATGCAGGAACAAAAGCAAAGGGTAGTGACATCTTCTGTACTATTCGGTTTCCAAAGAGACAAGATTCCTGAAAGGACTATGACATTACATTTGTCAAGAAATTTATGAAAAGGTCATGTCCAAAGACTCCACTTGATTTTCTTCCATAATCTTAAAGCTATTTAACAGCTATATTTTAATTTTACAACTCTTTCAATGTAGTAATATATTTGTAAAGAAAAATTAACTATATTTAGGCACAAAATGGCAATAATTTATGTTGGCACAATGACATAATTACAGCATTAACTTTCTCCATTCATTTCTACCTAAAGTCGGTTTTCTAAACGTAATGAAAACGAATGTGGATTTTTTTTTTTTGACAGGCAGAGTGGACAGTGAGAGAGAGAGAGACAGAGAGAAAGGTCTTCCTTTGCCGTTGGTTCACCCTCCAATGGCCGCCGCAGCCGGCACGCTGCGGCCGGCACACCGCGCTGATCCGATGGCAGGAGCCAGGAGCCAGGTGCTCCTCCTGGTCTCCCATGGGGTGCAGGGCCCAAGCACCTGGGCCATCCTCCACTGCACTCCCTGGCCACAGCAGAGAGCTGGCCTGGAAGAGGGGCAACCAGGACAGAATCCGGCGCCCCGACTGGGACTAGAACCCCATGTGCCGGCGCCGCTAGGCGGAGGATTAGCCTAGGGAGCCGCGGCGTGGGCCAAATGTGGATTTTCTTAAGAAAACATCTAACAACAAAATTTCAGGAGTGAATATCAGTAAGAGAGAATGTTGCAAATGCAAAGAAACGATAGTATTGTTTTTAAATTCCATTGGTTTGAAGCATATAAAAGCTATTTTACAATGTATCATTTTTCAATAAGAAAGAAAAAAGTTGTCCCCATAACTATAATCTTCATGTTTATGGCAAAGAAAATCCAACAATGTTTGCAAACTAACTGGAAAATTACACTTTAATGCAAATAAACAACTTAAGTAAACTAATTCAGCTGTGAGGAATTTAGAGCCTGACAAATTAACTCTAAAAACCGCAGGCAGTGGCAGTAAAAGTGCTTTTTTTGTGAGATTTACTTTCGCATATTGAATAAATACATTATACTTGTTAGACTTAATTCTGTATTGAGAATAAGTCTGAAATGGGATGAGGAGTTTGGTAACACGATTCACATATGCTTTTAGCAAAGCATCCATGAGAGGAAAAAAAAGGGAGGAAAGATGCTGGATGCATTCCTCACTCATGGACAAACCACATTTTCTTTTCTAACTGAGCTGTGAAAATCCTATTTGACCATACGAATCAGCATACAATTCAAAATCTAAAACAAGCCCAAACACGGTCACCATTCTTTGAATAAATTAAGCCATTCTCTTCTTGGTAAAACTCAAATGAAAATGACTCATTTCAGTAATTATACTTATGGAATCATCTTGAGGACCAGAATTGTGATTACTACTATGTTCATCTTTCTGGTTGCAATTAACCATAAAGTTGTAAACCTTTCAATCACAAAAAAAAAAAAAAAAAAAAAAAAAGATTTTTTGTCTGTTTTGTTAGTTGGATTTTCCAAAAGTCAATAATATTAATATAAACAATGAAAAGGAATAAAGAAAAGCACCATATTTTGAGAAAAAAATCAATCAACTAACATAAACATACCCAAACAGAATTTGGGTTGAAATTTTTGGTTTCAAGTGATCTCATATCCAAAAGTTGATAGTTTTACATATAAGGAAATGAATTGCTTGTTAATATTTTAAATTTTCTGGTTTACTCACATTTATTTTTATAAAAATTACACATTGCCCAATATATGTGTATTCAATATTTGTTGAAATGTGAAAATGTGCAATGAGTCACCCCTTCTATGTATCTTCCTCTTCCTAGGTCTTCCCCCATGACCCTCAGGTACCATTTAGTGTCTCTTATTCCTTCTTGCTTGATATATTCTACCTGACTATTTTCTTCAATTCCCATGATTCATATTCTAGATAAACACTTACTCTGATACCTCTTTGTTAAAATTCAGGTGTCATTATATATTTATATTCTGTCTCTCCCTGATGTCTGATGGGCATACCAAATACTAGTTCTTCACACATGTCCTAAAATTCCTCCTCTTTCCTTTCTCTGGGTTTGAGGTACAATGGCTCACTCATTTACACATGTCCTAAAGAAAGCCACATGAAGTCAAAATGGCCAGCCAATTAAAAATGCCAAACTGATCCTCAACTCATCCACATTCCCTTAAGAACAATTTGAAAGCAAACTGTTACTAAAACAGTACTCTATACTTTGTGTGCCTGTGTGGGTGTAAACTGCTGAAATCTTTACTTAGTAAATATTAAGTAGATCTTCTGTATATAAAGATAACTGAAAATGAATCTTGAAGAATGGGATGGGAGAGGGAGTGGGAGATGGGAAGGGTGCTGGTAGGAAGGAGGTTATGGGGGGGAAAGCCGCTACAACCCAAAAGTTGTACTTTGGAAATTTATATTTATTAAATAAAAGTTAAAAAAAAAAAGAAAGCAAACTGTTAGTCTTGAAGATTACCAGGAATGTTCCTTTTCATAAAACCAAATATAATAATTCATTATTTTAAAACTTATTAATGTTTCACTACCTTCCCCTATAAGACAAATTCCTAAGAATTAAATGAAGAGATGTAGACTCCAATTACATTTTATCTTCTAGAATTTACCCTAACTTGTCTTGTTATTGCACATAATACTACTTCCTCTACTGGGAATAAACTCACTGTTCCTCTTGTTCTTCTAGAATTGTTACCACCCCTTATTCAAATGTTTCTCCTTACATTGTATCCATAAATTCTATTAATATACTAACTTAAAAAGATTATATTATCTTTAAATTCAAGATTTCCAAATTTCCCTGATGATCTTCCTACTACTCTTTTACAATTTTTGCTTTTTGATCTGTATGACCTTCAAGTTCTGCATAGATGCTTAATAAATTTTGTATGAAGTCCTTAAGTAAGTGATTATATGAAGGAAGATGTCCAATCAATTTGGAAGAAAGTGGAAGACTCTAAGCAGCCATCATTATCTTATTTCTCCTTCTAGTTTTAAAAATCAGCAAATATAAGTAATTACTACTTCATCTGCTTTAGAAACTCCTCAGAAATTATATACTGTGTGTATCTCCCTACACAGGAAGATTCTTATTTCTCTTTCTTTGGGTTGGTATGAGGAACTAAATAATAGCTCCCTTTTCTGTATAGGGAACTAACTGAAAATAAACACTTAGTCTTTTGTTGGATTTTAGTTAAAATTAAGCATGGTTTTAAAAGTGGCAAAGCCACTATAAGCAGAAAATAAGATACACACAACAGTGTTTAAAAATTTTGGCCCTTTCTGTCTCTCTCTTTCTCTCTCTCACTGTCCACTCTGCCTGTCAAAAAAAATAGCCTTGGAAACTCATGACTGGAGCATAGGGAGATTACTGATGCCATAGACAGGAGTGTCAATTGGTAAAGTCAACAACAGGAGTCACTGTGCACTTACTCCTCATGTAGGATCTCTATCCTTAATGTGCTGTACATTGAGATTTAATGCTATAACGAGTACTCAAACAATATATTTCACTTTGTGTTTCTATGGGGGTGCAAACTGTTGAAATCTTTACTTAATGCATACTAAACTGATCCTCTGTAAAAAAAAAAAAAAGAAAAAAAAAAGAAATTATCAATTCCCAACTTGACTCTCACTGGGATTAAACATGACAATAGGTCTGCTCTGATTTCATCATCATTTAAAAAAATCATCTATTATTTTTCACTTTATGTTTCTGTGTGGGAGCAAACTGTTGAAATCCATACTTAATGTATACTAAGCTGATCTTCTGTATATTAAGATAATCGAAAATGAATCATGATGTGAATGGAAGGGGAGAGGGAATGGGAAAGGGGAGGGTTGTGGGTGGGAGGGACGGTATGGGGGGGAAGCCATTGTAATCCATAAGTTGTACTTTGGAAAATTATATGCATTAAATAAAAGTTAAAAAAAAAAAATTTTGGCTTCACGTCTTTACATCTTCTATTTCTTCTGCTTAGGATAAACTCAAATACCTCTGAAAGATATCTGATATTTGTAAACCTTTCAAAATAAGTTGGAGTGTGAGCCACAAGTACATTCATTGATTTGTAATATTTGCAGGCAGTGGAATAAAAGGAGAGCACTGCCAGATACAGAAAACAAAACACACAAAAATATAAAACTGAATAAAAGACAACAAACAAAAACAAAAGACACTTTATATCTTAAAAAATAAAGGACATATATTAATCAGGGCTTTTGTGTTTTTATCTCAACTAAAGTTTTAATTTGAAAATTCTGAACATTGCAAGTTGGAAAACATTTGGATTTCTAACATTTGGAAAGTACAACTGCAAGGGAATTAAGTGTCCTGTATGTTTGCATTCATTTGGATTTCTCAAGAGTATCCTTTTGTTTGGGCTAATGTAAACAAGTCAGCAATAAGGACGACTTGACAGTGAACTCTGGTTGCTGAGAACTGTGCACATAACAAGGTATATATAAAAACCAAGCTTAACTCATGCTTCTCTAATCTCTTGAATCTGAGTTCTGTTATCAGATGGAAGTAATACCAATATGAGAATGTTCTCATGCATTACAAATATATTGCAAGCAATTATCCTCTAGGATATGCATTTAGAGAGGACAGAATGCTGCTACATGACTAATATGATTGTACTGGCTAAAGTTTTATGAAAAGATATGGAGGATTTAGTAAAGTAAGGAAGAAGTGAATGGTGTTCCAATTCAGTTGAAATTATCTGTAACTTAGAACTAAGGGGTTGCTACATCATTTAAAGCAGAGAAAATAAATGTCAGAAAATTCTTAATTTTTTAATATTTTATTTGAAGTTGTGAGAGTAACACAAAACAGGACCTTTAAGAGACTTATATTTTAAATATGAATAGTTGTTAGATAGAAGGATCCTGAAATCACTATGAAACATATACAGGTTAAATTCCTCAAGAATAAAAAAACCAGAATTCAGAGGGTGAATAGAATTAAAGAGGTTATGAATATTCTTCTGCAAAGTAGAGTTAAGGGTACACTGGAATGGACAAATGCAGATAGCATAAAGAGGGACTGTCCTTAGAATCAAAATAGATGCCACATTTAGTGCATTTTCTATCATTGCATCTTGAAAAAATTTCTCATTGTAGCTACATACATATACACATACAATCTCTTAAGGATTATGGAACAATGAAGTGCAAGGATAATTAACTCGGGGCCAGCGCTGTGGCTGCTACATTTCCGATCCAGCTCTCTGATGTGGCCTGGGATAGCAGTAGAAGATGGCCCAAGTCCTTGGGCCCCTGCACCCATGTTGGAGACACAGAAGAAGCTCTTGGCAGCTGGCTTCAGTTTGGCACAGCTCCGGCCATTGTGGCCATTTGGGCAGTAGATGGAAGACCTCACCCTCTCTCTCTCTTTCTGCTTCTGCCTCTCTGTAACTTGACTTTCAAGTAAATAAATAAAATCTTTAAAAAGCAAAAAGGGATTATTAACCCACAATTACCAGGGCCAATCTTGTGAACCTCAATATATTTTAAGCAGAAATTTGTTGGGGAAGTAAGTTTTTCCCTAAATATAAAAAGTGAGACAGCTACTGGATGGATATCTTTGATAGTAAAGAATAGACATAGAGGGCCGGCGCCATGGCTCACTTGGTTAATCCTCTGCCTGCGGCACCAGCATCCCATATGGGCACCAGGTTCTAGTCCGGGTTGCTTCTCTTCCAGTCTGGCTCTCTGCTGTGGCCCAGGAAGGCAGTGGAGGATGGCCCAAGTGCTTGGGTCCCTGCACCCACATGGGAGACCAGGAGGAAGCACCTGACTCCTGGCTTCAGATCAGCATAGCTCTGGCCTTAGCAGCCATTTGGGGGGTGAACCAATGGAAGAAAGACCTTTCTCTCTGCCTCTCTCTCTCTCTCTCACTGTCTAACTCTATCTGTAAAAAAAAAAAAAAAAAAAAAAAAAAAAAAAAGAATGGACATAGTATCTCTAAATTTTATCTTTTTTTCTTTTTTTTTTCACAGTGCCAGTTTTGTTATTTTTTACCTAAAAACCTTTTATTTAAGGTATACAAGCTTCATGCACTTCATATATACAGATTTAGAAACATAGTAATTCTTCCCATCCTTCATTCCCTCCCACCTGCACTCCCACCCTTCTTCCTCTTCCTTCTGTTCTCATTCTTATTTTCAATTAACTTTATACTCATAAGAATAACCCTAAAGTAGAGAGTTCAACAAATAGTACAGAAAAATTAAAAAATCCATCCCTCAACAGTCAAAACAAGGGCTCTTCAAAATCATCCCATCTCAGAGTGCCAATATCACTTCTATAGATTACCTTTTAAGTACTCTAATAGTTACCACAGATTAGGGAGAACATATGGTATTTGTCTTCTGGGGACTGGGTTATTTCATTAAGTACAATGGCCTCCAGTTGTATCCATTTTGTTGCAAACAACAGATGTCCATCAACTGAACAATGGATAAAGAAATTATGTTATATATTCACCATGGGATACTACATAGCGGTAAAATATTACTTAATTTTTAAGCCTGAATGTTTACCCTTCCTGCAAGCCAATAAGTAGCTTTAGTAGGAATCTGAAAAACTGGTGAGAAGGCATGTGGACTACAGATCAGGCAAGTTGGTAAGAACCACTGTGGAGAAAATTCTCAAAATCTGAGGTGAAAGGGGCACAAGCCAAATACCTAATTCCGGAACACTGTCAGTAAATGTTATTAGGTTCTGGTAAATGTAGTATAGTTATATAATTATTACCCAATAACCTAAAAAGGAGATATAAAGTATGATCAAGAAAATAAACATGCATGCTGAAAACACATAGTCACTTAAATATCATGTTCCCTGTAAAACAATAGTATTATGATGTCACAAAGCATGCATCAGTGTTCCAAAGTTGTAGCTTTTACTTTGAGTTCAAATTAAACTTCACTAACATCTGAAATGTTGTTTCCAAAGCAAAACTCCATCTGATAGCTTCCTTATTTCCTTTTTGTGCTAACAGTAACCATAACAATTTCTCAAAAATTCGACTCTAGCTTGGAGTCACTCTGGGGAGTAAAATAATCCTTTCACTTACTCCTTTATTAAATCTTTTAGAAAATATATGAAATATTCTGTACTTTCTAAGCATTCTCCAGGGCACTGAGAGAAAAAAAGTGAAAAAAAGCACACAACTCTGTGGATTTTATATTCTAGTGCACAGTACAAAAACAATATTAAAATTATCTTAGTAACCATTTATTGGATATAAATAATGTACTTTGCGTTTTAGTAAAATTTACTTATTTTTATTGTGTGTATAATTTTTTTTTAAATTTTATTTATTTATTTTTTGACAGGCAGAGTGGACAGTGAGAGAGAGAGACAGAGAGAAAGGTCTTCCTTTGCCGTTGGCTCACCCTCCAATGGCCGCCGCGGCCGGCGCGCTGCGGCCGGCGCACCGCGCTGATCCGATGGCAGGAGCCAGGAGCCAGGTGCTTTTCCTGGTCTCCCATGGGGTGCAGGGCCCAAGCACCTGGGCCATCCTCCACTGCACTCCCTGGCCACAGCAGAGGGCTGGCCTGGAAGAGGGGCAACCGGGACAGAATCCGGCGCCCCGACCGGGACTAGAACCCGGTGTGCCGGCGCCGCTAGGCGGAGGATTAGCCTAGTGAGCCGCGGCGCCGGCCTTTGTGTGTATAATTTTGACTCACATTCAGAGCTTTCAAAATATCTAGCCTTCAAAAACACTAAGAAGCTTGAAGACAAAACTAAAATTTAGCTAACCTAATAATTAAAATGGCTCAGTGACTCACGTGCAGAGCTGAGTCAAAACCAGATCCATCTTACTCTTAAAACTGTGCTCTTAATCTGCTATGCCACCAATCTCAAGAATAAAAGAAGAGTCATGATTTCCCAATGAAAAAAAAAATCCTGAGCGATTAAGTGGTTTTCCTGCTTAGTAACAAAATGGCCAAGTTGAACAGTTTGGAAAGAGAAATTCATTACTTAAATGAGGACAAGCTGTTAATGTACAATCTTAAGTTACTAATCCATCTGTAAGTTATAATGTAACATCTCAAGAATTTTCATTTAAAACATATTTTAAGTATAGTCATACTACAAAAGGAATTTTCATTGTCATTGAGTTTAAGAATGTGTGCTTTTTAATTCTGCAGAGCAGGGACCTCATTTATTAATATTTTAAGCATCGTGCAAAACTTATAAATTTAAAGAGACTAAGAATAATTCTAAATATGTTTCATTTAATTATTTTTGATACAGTTTTAAGAAATAAAATTATTTTCCACCTGTTGTTTTCTGGGTAATCAGCACACATAAGGGGAAAAAAGAACCAATGTATAAAGTATTTCTAAAGTAACAACTCAGCCAAAACAATATGTTCAGAAAATCCATTCTTTTGTCTTCTTATGATTTATATTGCTCAAGCACCATTGCTGACTTAAATGCTAAAAAGAATAGCTACGCTATGTCCTTCAGTATATAATGAAGGATTACAGAATGTAATTCACTGAAATAGAAGATTATTATAATCTAATACATATGCATTTTTCTACAAATGGTTTTATGAGCACTACTTCAAGGATATTGCTTAAAAGACACATTTTCTTATGTTTTTACTGGTGTTGAATGTTTTCCATGAGTTGTTTTTTCTTCAAAGTTCAGATATAAGGTAGGCTCATATTAAAAAAAAACTGACACTAATTGATTTTTTCTAGTCCAAAACTCTCAGTTTATATGTAAGACTGTTGTGATGTAAATAACATATAACCTCGGGGCCTGCACTGGGGTGCAGTGGGTAAAGAGCCACCTGCAGTGCAAGCATCCCATATGGATGCCAGTTCGAGACCCAGCTGCTCCACTTCTGATCCAGCTCTCTGCTAGGGCCTGGGAAAGCAGTATGAGATGATCCAATTCCTTAGGCCCCTGCACCCACGTGGGAGACCCAGAAGAAGCTCCTGGCTCCTAGCTTCAGATGGCCGCAGAATCCGGCGCCCCAACCGGGACTAGAACCCGGTGTGCCGGCGCCGCTAGGCGGAGGATTAGCCTAGTGAGCCGCGGCGCCGGCCCAGTACCTTTTTTTTTTAAAGACAATTATTTATCTTAAAGGCAGAGTTGTGGAGAAAGAAGGAGAGATGTAGAGAGAGGGATATTTGATTGCTGGTTCATTTGTCAAATGGCTGCAACAATAGGGGTTGGGTCAGGCTGAAGTCAGGGGCCTGGAACTCCTTCGCCCAAGAACTGGGACCATCTTCTGCTGCTTTCCCAGGTGTATTATCAGAAAGCTGGGTCAGAACAAGAGTATCTGGGATGCATCCATTTGGGATGCTGGCATTGCAGGTTGTGGCTTAACCTGCAGTGCCAAAGTGCTGGTCCTTCATCAGTCTCTTTCACTGTTGTGTTCACACCTTAATGTATGATCAAAACCCATGAACAAGAGCAGCTAGTGTTTCCATTACTTTAACATCAATAATTTCTCAAATTTCTCAAGATCATGGCCTTCATCAACAGAAAAGAGATTGCATAAATGGCACAAATAAAATCCTTTCTTTTAAATCACACACTTAATATTCCACCTACATTTAAAATGCAGAAGTTGGATCAACAATAAATGGAATTAAATTTTGATAGGTTAAATGATTAGCCAAAACATAAATGATTACTATACTCATAGTAAACTGTGTCTTTGAAGATAAAGCTTATTTTAGTCATGTTTGTATCAGTAATGCCTAGAACAGTATTTGAATAATAACTGATATTTAACATGATTGTTGAATGAGCAAATTCCAATTAACCTTTTATGTTCTTTGAAATGAAATCTCACCAGGTCCCAAATTAAATATTAACCCCTAAACTAAAACACTTAAAACTTCTATATTATATACTGTCATATATATCACAAAATAGCAGCTTCTGTAAAATTATGCATTCACCAAATCCCTTCTGTGTAGCAGAGCTGCTCAAGCTGGAGCCTTGACCTATGATTTTGTCATATGTCTCTCAAAAATGTATGTATATATACATATATATCACATAAATCATTCATATATGGTCTCTATATTCTAAATCCTACAGAGAAAAATGACTCAAAAAAGGACCAAAAATAAGCAATATAAGTAATTTTAATTAAACAGCACTGAAGGTAAATGATAGAGTTTTTAGCCAAATATGATTGAATGAGACATAAAACAGTCACCATCATTATAGTTTTTATTGGCAAATTTTATTGGTCACTACAAGCACATAACCATCAGAGTATAAGAAGGCTTTTAAGAGAGCCAATAAAATATATACAACAATAAAAAGAAATATATCCATGTCTCTGGTAATCCATTTGTCTACTCAGTTATTGTGGATCACTTAGACTGATGTCTTTAGCTGCCTCACAGAAATTTTAGCCATTGCAATTATCGGGTCATCTATCAATGCTATGATCAGTAACTTAAAAATAATGTTTCCTGTTACATAAAATGACTGTGAAAAAAATAACTCAGAAAAAATGGCAAGAGAGCAAATAAATTATAGAAAATAATGGAAACCAAGATTCTTGTACTTAAAATTTAAGAAACAAGAAGACATAGAACAAAACAAAGGATAAAGTTTTGAAATGATTCAGAAGTTTCACATTTTAATTCATTCAACAAACATTTAAAGCTTCCTCTGTGCTGGGGTCTGTTTGAAACTGAATTATGTTAGGTAAAAAGGACGTATAGAACTTACACTATAGCAAATAGAGGTATTTTTTTCTGGGCAAAGATATCTAATGCAAAGGAGGAAATAAAAATGCCATTTATATGGATCTAATCTAAAGTAGCACAGATAATGAATTCCTTATTGTCCTTTATAACCCAGCTCAGTGCTTTCTTTATGAATCACTCCCTTTTTTGTGCCAAGCATTTCTGTGCAATAATCATATATCACTTGTATTATATGTGTTTTACATTCACATTACATTATAGATCAACATAGCTATGTCAATAAACCATGAGCTTCTTGAGTGTAGAGATTATATACTCTTTATGCGCCTAGAATCTTTCATGCTCAACACTATAATCAATTATTACTTATTCTTTAAAAAATTCTTAATAAAAAGCCAACATATTCTTTCTATATAGAAGACTTTAGTAAATAGGTTAACTTTGAACTAGATGAGATTTGAGGGATAATCGGAGTTAACCAGAGAAGATATCATCTAGTGCAAAACTATGAAAGTAGGAATCCTAGAATTAGGAAGTGGTCATATTTTGTCTGATTTTACTTATAAATGCCTTCTCTCTGACTGGCAGTTGGAACTACCAATTTGAATCGGGAGAAAGCAAACATTGGGGAAATAAATAAATATTGTAAAAATTCTAATAGGAGTTCCTTAGATAAAGAAGGAAACAACCCCCACTTAGGTTTACCCTTGCAGGCATAATAAAAGGAGAATAAGTAGCAATGAAATTAGAAATGTCCCATAATGAATAATAAAATGAAAGAAAATCTAAATCCATTAATGTAAATTTAATTTTCCAAAATGCAGTAATCTGTAATTTTACATACTATTAATATGAATCAATGTACTCATTTTTAGGATGTTACATCATTCCATTTCATATATTAGTTATTAAGCTGAAATAGTTAAAAAGCTATTATGAACAGCTAGTATTGTGACACAGTAGGTTAAACCACTGCTGGTGACTCCAGCATCCTATGTCAGAGTATCAGAGTATCAGTTCAAGTACCAGCTGCTCTGCTTTCAGTGTAGCTTCCCACCAATGTGTCTAGAAAGGCAACAGAGGATGGCACAGATGCTTAGTACACTCTGGCTTTGTCCTGGACTTTCTGCCTGTTGTGACCATTGAGGATTGAACCAATGGACAGAAAACCAATCAAGCAATATGCCCCCCTTTCTTGGTTACTCTGCCTTTCAAATAAACAAACAAAACTTTAAAAATACTTATATTTCCTTTTTTTTAGAAAAGCTACTGAGGAGTAGTTGGTTAAATAATTTCTAACATGAACTTCAAATAAACAACATAAATTGAATTACAAACACGTTATGCAAGGACATTAGTCACCACACTAAACTACAATATGAAACAAAAGCCTAGGCAATTTGAGGAAAGAGAACTTAATAGGCTTTTCAGCCTATGCAAACAAATACATGATTGATTTAGCGTGGTATCAGTGTTTTATTAGGTAGCTACTCCCCTATCTTTTTTCGCTTAACAGAGTCTTGCTCCACAGCAACCATTCCTATACCATACTGCAGGTTTCTTTACTTAATCTATACTAAATTGATCTTCTGTATATAAAGATAATTGAAAATGAATCTTGATGCGAATGGAATGGGAGAGGGAGCGGGAGATGAGAGGGTTGCGGGTGGGAGGGAAGTTATGGAGGGGAAAAAGCCATCGTAATCCATAATCTGTACTTTGGAAATTTATATTTAATAAGTAAAAGTTAAAAAAGAAAATCTCAGCATACAATACAGTATTATTAACAATAAAAAAAAAGATTTTCAAGGACTGGCAAAGAAAGCAACAAGAGAACCAACGGAGCTATATATGCCACCAAGCATGCCCTGGGTCAAATACACATGGCTCCAATCCATTGAAGTCTCCTTTTTTACTCTTAAATATGACTCTCCACTTTCTCCAGATAAAAATATTCTGAGAACTTTTCAAATTATTTTGTAACCTATGTGGTAATCTCTTTTTAAAAAATATTGCTAAAAAATATTGCCAAATTGCCTCCCAAATGGATTGGATTTGACTAGGCTGCATTCACACTTGGTTATAAGATGACCTTCTTTCCTTAACCTAGACCAAACAATCCTTTTTAAATTCTGACAATCTGATGGCCAAAGAATACAGCATAGTGAGATTCAGTTTCTATAAGCCTGATTAAATATTAACATGCATCACCATTTCAGTTATTTACAGTTTTTATTAATAATATATCCATATTTTATTCATTTCTTTATCAGAGCATCTAATTTTTTATTGATTTTGCAGGTTTTTTAACCCATTAAGGATATTAAACATTATTAAATGTTTCAACTAATTTTCCACTCAGTCTTCTTTTTTATTTCAAATTGTTTATTATGTTCATGATGCTATTTTATTTTCTAATTTTTAATTTTTGATTTTTAAGGAATGTATTAATACACTAGATAATCAGGGTCATAGCAAATGCATGTTAATTACTACAACACAATTCTCATCAATTCTTCTGTTAAAATGATACTAATACAAAGAGAACCAATTCCCTGTCTCATCAATTCTTCTGTTAATGTGATACTAATACAAAGAGAATCGATTCCCTGTAGTTCATGGATACAATTCCAACAGTGATGCTTCCCTTCCTTGCTCCCTTTCTTTTTTCCTTCCTTTCTTCTCTTTTCTTTCCTTCCTTCTTTCCTTCCTTTCCTCCTTTTTTTAACTTTTGAGATAAGATTTAAATTATAGTAAAAGGCTTAATGCTCCACTAAATAAAGATCTCTATAAGTAAAAAAGCAAAAAAGACCATAGTTTAGCAGGAATACAATCTGATTGAAATAACGATAACATCTTACATACCAAACTTAGAAATATGAAATACACGTCATTTCAAAATAACAGTTTTGAAGATTGTTATATGAAAAAGAAAATGTTCACAGTGATGATATGTAAAGTAACTGATCAGGAAATACAATTCTCTGTATAGTATAACCTCAAAGGTGAAAAAGAGAATGTAGATTTAAGGCATTAAAGAAACAGAAAAATGTTAATAGCTGTTATCGCTAGGTAACAGGACAATGGGTGGTGCTTTATTTATTTACTTATTTATTTGTTTTTACTCTATTGTTTTCTCAGAAGCTCATATGTATATATGGTTTTTAAAATCAGAAAAATGTATTAGCAGGGCCAAATTCTATTCAGTGACAGCTTAAACCAAATATCCAACATAATAAAATTTAATGCTAATATAAATAAAATTCTAAATCTATACAAGATGAATAGTTCATCCTAAGACACACTTATCCAAAATGCCAATATGATCACTGTAGTGTTAATTAACTTTTATTGTGACAATAAGAGTGGTAAGACCACAAGCTGAGATGTTGATTTAAAAACAGAGCTAAAATGCTTTATTACAAGATTTGCTTAGAGAGTTAATTAGCTCAATAACATTTACATATTTTTGTTCTAAAGATAGTATTTTTTAAAGAGTGCAATAAGATAAGGATATTTTTACCTGCTTCTACAATCTGATGAAGCTACAACAATGGTTCAAGGAAGTTGAATTCTTTTTTAAAAAAGGGGGGGGGGGTGTGGTTGCGGAGTAACACTCAGAGATTTCTATTCAACACAGATTTGCCCTGGTTTAAAAGATCCAAGCAGTTTATATATTAATATATTAGTGTATTAATATAGATATTTCCTGAAAACAGATGTTTTTAAAGATTTTTTCATTTACTTGATAGGCAGAGTGAGAGAATGAGAGATAGATCTTCCATCTGCTAGCTCACTATAAATTTACCACAAAAGCCAGGGTTGGCCCAGGCTGAACCCAGGATCCAGGAACTTTACTGGGGTCTTCCACATAGTGGCAGGAACCAAGTACTTGGGCCATCACCTGCTGCTTCCCAGGTCTACTACCAGGAAGTTGTTTTACAAACGGATGAGCTGGGACTTGATGTGGAAATACCATGTTGTGGCTTAATTCACTATGCTACAATGCCTGCTTAAGAAAACAACTTTCATTTCAAATTATATTTTGAAATATTCAGCTTATTCATTTAAAAATTTTCACATAAAGAACTATATCATTTACCAATTCTGCACATGGGAAGAAAAGACACAGGCAAATATTAGTGGTCCAATTATCACTGTATGACTGCCAAATTGATACAGAAGTTACTTTAATATTTGTTTATGAATGAATGCATATATAATGATAACTGGCGGGAATTTTGTCAATATATTCACCTTCAATCCAGAGGTTGTTACAGGAAGTCAAAGACTTTCTGCTTTACAAGAAAGAGATAGAAAGTTATGTAAGTTTCTTTAATAGATATTTATTGAACACTGCTTGTGCTCTAGTAATTACATCAGAAGCAGTATCTCCAGCTAGTTGCTACCTAGAGATCCTGCAGGACTGAGAAAGGCAGAAGAACAAATCTAACTGCAGACAGTGCGATGAACATCATGACAGAACTTCAGAGGCTTTGCAAGTCTGCAGTCTAAGGATTATAGAAGTAAATGATATATTAGGTGAGTTGAACAAACTGTGATCCAGTCAGGAAAGACTCCCTTGAAAGAACTTGGAAACAATCAGTTATGGCTGAAATTCTACAGTGAGGGTGAAGGGGCAAGATTGCCTTTAAAGATGCAAAAGTGGGCAGCAGTTTAGAATTTCTCTTAAGGGCAACAGGAAACCTTTGAAAGATTTCAAGTAGAGAAGGGGCATGATTATAATTGCACTTCAAATCACTCTTGCAAGAATGTGGAAGAATATGTGGAAGAGAATTAGCCAGGAGGCTACTGTGGCAGCTGAAACAGGGAAGTGCTAAAACACCTGGAGATGCTGCCGACCTTGGGTGACATTTAAGAAGAATCAATAGGACTTAGCGATTGATGGTAACAGTGAAAGACAGGAGGTGTCAAGATTGACTGACTGCCGGACATGAGGCTCAAATCTATTTTTATTCAATACAGATAATTTCAAATTAATGAGCACTAAATGATAACCACATTAAGAATTAATAATTCTTGAATTAACAAAATGTCATAAAATTTTCTTTTAAATGATAAGAACAATTTAGATCAATTTCACATGGAACATATTTTATTACACATTTTAGTATACAATGACAAAACCATGGAGTACAATCTCTGGAGCTCAAGCTATAGCACAGCATTATTCAGAAAACAAAACAAATTTTACAAACCCACTTTTTCTGATTATCTGCATAAGTACAAGACATTTTCAACTGGTCATTATTTGAACAATAATTATTTACTCGTTATTCCTACAAACTGCAACAAAAACGTTCAACTTTTAAAACATAAACATTATCAATTAATTTGATAATGAGACTAACATATTTTTTACAATTTTTAGTAGAGCCTCTCAAATTAACATTTGGATGCCTAAGTACAAACTAAGAAAGCTCTCATGTCAGTAGCTCAATAAATGTTAGCTAAATCTGTGGTAAGTAACTGAGTTGCTAGAGAAAACTCATAGTCAGGATCATAAAGATACAACATTTAATGTTAATTTGAAAGTAGCTATAAAGGAGTGCTCATCTGGCAAAGATTCATCTTAAAATCAATTGTGGACTTTATTATTTACTTAATTTATGTTTCTAATTCCTGTTCTCACTAAAGAAAGAGCATTGAGACTAGATATGCAGCTGAAACACTCTTACAACATTATCAGCTATGCAAATTTGGACAGTTCCTAAACAGCAATTTAGTTACATTTTTTGACTTGTAAAATACCATAACTTCTCACAAAGAGTTTTGTGATCAAGAAACTTACTGTATATGAAATTATTTCCTGATAATTAAATGTTTATATTAGATGAGCATTCTCTATGAAAGCTTGTTTTAAATCATATTAATTTGAAATACAAATGCTTTGTAAACATTTTTGTAGTTGACATTAATATCACTAAAATATAGCTGCACACATAATGTGGCATAACATGGCAAATATCTCAAGAAATGATTGAATTTACAACAAAGTAATACATAAAAAGCCCATATTATGAATGATTTATAATTAAAAAGTCATCACCTTGGGAAAAGAACCATTATGTTAATTATTTAAAGTTATAATCTTATTTTTGGATAAGTATCATTACTATATAGTTGTCTCATTTTGCTTTGGAAATCTGTTAGGGTGGCCTATAGGGTAGAATAAGGCTCTTGGTAAAATAAAAGGCCACAAACATACATATATTAAAACCAGTGATGTCACTATTTACCTACCAGGATGACCAAAATAAAAGACAGTGACGGCATCAAATATTGGCAAGGACATGGAATGACAGGGTTCACTCATATATTCTTGTGGGAAAGTAAAATAGTACAGCCATGCCGGAAAGCAGTCAGACATTCTGGTTTTAAGTTCAATCACTAACATGCAATCTCGTAGCTATACTCTTTGCCATTTTTCCCATGGTTATGAAAGCTTATATTCACACAAAAAGTTGTATACTAAATTTTGTATCGACTTAACTACTAGGAAACTAAAATTAGGCCTTAATATCCTTCGACAGGTTGAATGGTTAAACAATGTTCCCCATATACCACAGAATACTACAAAGCCTCAAAAAGAATATAAACACAACCCAGATAAAGCTCCAGGGAATTGCACTGAGCAAAGAAACAAAAAAGGGGTGTGTGTTGGGGGGGGGGGAGGAGCTGTCACTGTGGCATAGTAGGCTAAGCCTCCTCCTGCAGTGCCAGCATCCTATATGGGCGCTGGTTCGAGCCCAGGCTGCTCCTCTTCTGATCCAGCTCTCTGCTTATGGCCTGGGAAAGCAGTGCAAGATGGACCAAGTGCTTGAGCCATGTGGGAGACCCAGAAAAATCTTCTGGCTCCTGACTTCAGATAGGCCCAGTTCTGGCCATTGCAGCCACTTGGGGAGTGGACTCTGTCTCTCCATTTGTCTGTAATGCTGCCTCTCAAATAAATAAATAAAATATAAAAGAAAGGAAGGAAATTCAGTATTTTATGTTTCTATTTACAGAAAAAGTGTTTATTTGAAACAAAAATATTCAGAAGTAGAAGACAAATTAAGGATTGCCAAGAGTTAAGGATGCATTAGACTTGGGAGAGAGACAGATGTGATTATAAAAGAGAAATACAATGAATCCTTGTGATGATGGAATGATCAGTATCCTGATAATAGAAGTAGACACCTACTTGGGTGATAAAACTATAGTGAACCAACACACACACACACACACATATGCAAGTAAAATCGGGGAAACCTGAATAAAAGCCCAGTGAGTTGTATCAGTGGCATTATTCTGGACGGAATTAGAGTCCATTACCCTGAATGAAATAAGCTAGACAGAAAAAGACAAATACTACATATTCTTTCTTACATTTGGAGTCAAATACCTAAACAAATTCTAGTGTTCCACCACACAGCAGGGTGAATATAGTTCATCATAATTTAATACATATTGTATAAAGCATTTGAAGAGAAAAATTGGTAGGCTCCTGTCACTGACACACACACACACACACACACACACACACACGAGAAAAGGGAATGGAAATCTACTTGGCTGGCCTAATGGGTTTACACTGTGAGTATGTGCTGAAATATTATACTGTATCCCATAAAAATAAAGATATCATTTGCTGCTAAAAATTAACAAATAATCGACTTAAATAAGTAATATATTTACTGTATAAAGTCAGAAAATAGAATCTAAAATAAGTAATAATTTAAAAACTATAAGATCTTAACAAAATATATTTGCTCTATTTTATTAACAAGAATAATATAGAGCCGGCGCCGTGGCTCAATAGGCTAATCCTCCACCTTGCGGCGCCGGCACACCGGGTTCTAGTCCCGGTTGGGGCGCCGGATTCTGTCCCGGTTGCCCCTCTTCCAGGCCAGCTCTCTGCTATGGCCAGGGAGTGCAGTGGAGGATGGCCCAGGTGCTTGGGCCCTGCACCCCATGGGAGACCAGGAAAAGCACCTGGCTCCTGGCTCCTGCCAGGATCAGCGCGGTGCGCCGGCTGCAGCGGCGGCCATTGGAGGGTGAACCAACGGCAAAGGAAGACCTTTCTCTCTGTCTCTCTCTCACTATCCACTCTGCCTGTCAAAAAAAAAAAAAAAAAAAAAAAAAAAAAAAAAAAGAATAATATAAACCAAGCTCATCAATATTATGTTTTGAAGTTTGGCTTTGCTGAGATAATATAATATTTTTTGAAAACAAATACAAAATAAATGAATTAATTAGTAGTTATAATTCAGTTATAGGCCTCTATAATTTATGAACTAAATAAATACCAGGTCTTCTAGTCCTGACAGGAAATATTTGAAACAAAAAAAAAACATATGGTAGGGGTGAGAACCGTGGCACAGTAGGTTAATCCTCTGCCTGCTGTGCCGGTATCCCATATGTGTACCAGTTCTAGTCCCTGGCTGCTCCTCTTCTGATTCAGCTCTCTGCAATGCCTGGGAAAGCAGTAGAAGATGGCCCAAGTCCTTGGGCCCTTGCACCCTCATGGGAGACCTGGAAGAAGTTCCTGGCTCAGATCAGCTCAGCTCCAGCTATTGTGGCCATTTGGGGAGTGAACCCAAATTTTGTCTCTCCCTCTCGCTGTCACTCTACCTCTCAAATAAATAAAATCTTTAAAGAAAAAAAAAAAAAACATGGTACTATCAAAGTTTGAATAAAACAAAATACATCATGAAGGAAAACTAATGAGCTCTATTCAATTAATTGCTTTTGAATATTCCAGTTGATAAGAAAATTCATGTCAAAATGTTCAGCTAGTCCCTTTTTACAAAATAAAATCTTATTTTTAGAGTACATCAATTTATAAACTTCTCTTTCTACACTTGATGTTAAATTTTCATAATACTATTTATCCAACATCATTGGTTTTTCATTGAAAATTGTCGCTCCCCGTCTTCGTGGAGGAGCGACACTAAACCCTGCCTAGGCTTCATATCCGAGTCACGGCACCATTATGTCGCTCCCCCTCTTCGTGGAGGAACAACACTAAACCCTGCCTAGGCTTCATATCCGAGTCACGGCACCATTATGTCGCTCCCCCTCTTCGTGGAGGAACGACACAGGACCCTGCGCTGTTCTTTCGTCTGCTCGGCCCTCCCCGGGTTTGCTGCTGGTTCTTCCCGGGTTGGCTACTATCCCTTCCACCTCCGTGGAAGGGCAGTTCCCCCTGGCCACATTCCCCACTTCCGCAGGGGAGCGGCACACCGCCGGCCGGCTCTCTCGGGGGCTGCACAGGTGTTCCTTCAGCTAGATGTTCCCCTTAGATGTTCCCCATAGATGTTCCTGGTGCATGCCGTCTCTCTCCTCCTTTATAGTCCTCCTCTGCCAATCCTAACTCGGCTGCCCACACGCCGAGTACGCTGCTCTCCTCCAATCAGGAGCAAGTCCTACAGTTTATTAGCTGAACTGGAGGCAGCTGGGTAGAAGCTGTTTACTCCTCTCCCAGCGCCATATTGTGGGAGAGCAGATGCATAGAATAAGTCTTAATTCCAGTAACGGTCTAGTCCGAGTTGCTCCCCACAGAAAATTTTAAAAGCAATGTATTTATTAATATTCAATTGTATTATATAATATACTCTTGTACACTTTGATAAGTTAATCCAAATGGTAACAATTCACAAAACTATGGTATAACAAAATAATCAAATCGTACATATGTTCATTTTCTTTACCTACCCATCCAATGATAAACATCTATATTGATTCCACATCTTGGCTATTATGAATGTGAGCATTTCTTCATATGCTGATTTCATTTCACATATATATATATACACACACACACACACACACATATATATATATACACACATATAGATGTGTGTGTGTGTGCGCGCGCGTTTGTATATATATATATATTTTTCCAGTACTGGAATAGCTGAGACATATAGTAGTGTTTTGAGAAACTTTTGTACCCTCTCCATAATGATTGTACTTAAATTTCCACAAGCAATATATAAGAGTTCCATTTTCTTTACATCCTCACCAGCATTTGTTATTTTTTATAAAATGTAAATATTTCAATAAAAGTTTTTTGTTTGTATACTCAAATTTTGGGAGCTCTTCAACTTCAAAAGCAATTACACCTGATATGTAAAGCAATATACAGATTCCCTCCAAAACTAAAAATAGAACTACCTATCACATGATCCAGCAATCCTGTTTCTGGGCATTTATCCAAAAGAAATGAAATCAGAACCTCAAAGAAGTGTTTGCACTCTTGTGTTCACTGAAGCAATATTTACAATTGCCAAGATGTAGAAAAACCAAAATGTACATTGACAGATGAATGGATAACAAAATGTGGCATATATTTATATATATATATATATATATACACACACATACAATGAATACTGTTTAGCTTTATAAAAGAATGAAATCTTGCAATATGTAACAGTATAGATGAACCTTGACGATATTATACTATGTGAAATAAGCTTGCCACAAAAGCACAAATACTGTATATGTCCACTTGTTGAAAGTATACACAAAAATAAAATCAATAGAAGTAGAGCACAGTGGTGCCTGCCACAGTGTAACCAGGAGTTGCTAAAGAACAGGTTTAAAGTTTCAGTTATTGAAGATGAATAAATTCTACTGCACAATATGGTATCTATATTTAATAATATCCTATTGCACACTTAAAGATCTGATAAGAGGGTAGATCTCACATTATATGCACTTTTCACAAAAATAAAATAAAGCAAATCTCATCTTGAATTCTTTTTATATTTCCCTCAGGCAAGTCTGCTGCCCATAACTGCTCTTATCTCTGCTCCTGAAACCTTGATGGAGATCAATTAGTTAGGTAAACTACAGTAGACTGAAATTTCTGGATGACTTGAAACTACTGAACAAGAGCCATCATTGGTGACTAATCCCTTTAGCAACAGGTATTAGAGTCCCAACGGTTAAGATGGAATGATTACTCATAGAGACAGAGAATAGACAAGAATCTTGAAGTGAAAGTAAAAAATAGCATACAACATCAGTTCCAACAGAATCTCAAACATAAGTTGTCCAGCAAGTTAAAGATAATCCTATGACTGGAACTGCTTCCTCAAGTTATCCTTTCCTCCTTCTCTTTATTCAATGCGCAGTAAATTTCTATTTACTTTTCAAAACTTAGATCAAATTTTGTTATCTCATCTGAACTAAACACAGAAACAATCTCTTCTCATTTTGTTCCCATAATTTCTCTTTGTTGATTCACTTTCATATTTATTTGTTTAATTGAAAAATATTTTGAGCAAAAACTATGTGCCAAACATAATATCATGAAAAAAATTTCTATCTTATGGAGGCAGTAGGGAATGAGGGAAAAGCAGACATTAAACTTTTAAAAAGTAAAATGCATGTTAGATGCTAACAGAAAGTATAAGAAAATTAGCAGGGAAGGTGCACAGCAAGTGCATTTGGAGGTGGTGTTTCCAGTTCTATACAGGACAACCTGGCAAGCTTTTGGTAGTGATAATAACATTTAATTAAATATCTGAAAGAGGTGAGTATATGTTTTCATAATTGTACTAATCCATGTCCTTCTAAAGCTTACAGGTCACAACTGAATCCTTCTTGCATGCCAGCATTAAGAGAGCCATCATAAAGAAGGAATGTAGTAAGTTCATGTTGAATGAAAAACTTTAGCTTTCTTAACTTAAAGTTGAGTTGTCGTTCAACTACACTATGCCTCCTACTTCAGAAAATTCTTCAGTCTGAATATGATGCTAACATAAGTCAGCAGCACACCTAGAACTCTCTACATGCTTGACAATAGAATTTAATAGAGGTATGACTACCTAAGTGTTGCAACCCAACATATCTGAGGTACAGATGAAGAAAACTGAATGCTAAGAGTATTAAGGGAAAAGATCAATACTACATACAAAGTGTATTGATGAACTCCCTAAACCTACACTGTTACAACACAAAAAGGATTATGTGTTAAGCAAATATATTTGATTGACTTCTGCCTCTCCTAATTTTGATTTTGTTTCAAGTCTTTAGCTTATTTTAGGCATTTTCTTCTACATACTGGCCAATTTCATATTTAGCACTATTGTCACTGATAAGAATATCAGGAGTTTCATGCATAGCCTCCTTGTACCTACATACTAACTTTGAGAACTTTTTGCCTTCAAATACCTGCCTGGAGTAATACCTTATGCCCTAGTAAATCAATATACAAAGAACTCTTCAAGAAACCAAAGAAAAGTACAAAAATAGATATCACTTAGGGCTGTAAATATGACCACAGATCTCGAGCAAGCATGACCACTCAGTCTGGAAAGATAAAATGCCCAATTTCATCATAAATGACTGCAAGCCATATTAAGGATAAAATTACTACTAGTTATGTGCTGTTACAAACTGCAGATAAAACATGACTGCACACATTACAGTTATCTAGTTCCATTATAAGGACTAAATGATTTAAGATTATACAAAAGCCAGGTTGAATGAGAATAGGACAGGTACATTAATGAAACATTTACGTTTGCTGCTCATTGTTGAAAACCTTTCAGAGACTGGGAACAAGCTCTGGTTCTCATTTGGGACAA
Source organism: Oryctolagus cuniculus (assembly GCF_964237555.1). Taxonomy (NCBI): domain Eukaryota; kingdom Metazoa; phylum Chordata; class Mammalia; order Lagomorpha; family Leporidae; genus Oryctolagus; species Oryctolagus cuniculus. Next base: position 27,126,562 of record NC_091434.1, on the reverse strand, counting down.
TATATTTATGAGCTCATTGATCACTGTTTCCAAAAATTCCAATACTCATATTATGAGTCCTTCAGCAATTCTCCATTACCATCTTGAAACAGAATAAACTCCTTAGTATGAGATACAAATGTCTTCATGATCTGGCTCTCCTCTCCCTGTCCACACATTCCACACCTTCCCATTCTTGGCTCTCTGTAGTTTCCTGAACATGCCATGCTTTCAACACCTACTCCAGTCTTTTTGAGTGTACTCTGTGCACAACAACACACTCTCCCGCAACACACTCTCCCTCACCTCCCAAAAGGGAAAATTCCCTTTAGAAATTTTGTGTTATCTTAATTTGAAGCCTTCTATGAACTTCACTATCTCCCCTGAGTTAGGCACCTTCATTTTCTGAAAACTCTTGTTGTTGAGCTTATCACACAGTAGTATTCAAGAAACTTTTATGTATTTTTCTCCTTAAATGGGCCAAAACTTTTGAGGGAAATTAATATTCAGGTTGAATAAGCAATAACATTGAATTAAATATCTGAATATAAAGTAAAATAACAGTAATATTTATTAAGTGTTAATAGGTACTCTTCTGAGGTTTTAAATCATTTAATCTTTATAACAATCAATCATTGATAGATCATCATTCCAAAAATTGAGGCAGTCATTTTAAGCACTTTGTGTAAGGCTCAGAAAGCTATTAAGTCCAAAAAGCAGGATTTGAACCGCAGCATTCTGACTTCAACATGTATGTTTTTCACAGTATATTACATATTGCTATTTCATGCATTATATATATATATATTAATGTGTTTAAGTAAATAAACATACACATACATATAATTCAAGTCTATATATATTAACTTGGCCTATACATGACAAACACTGTCATTCAAGAGTCAACTATAAATAGCAGTATAGAAGTTACTTCATTGAATTTGAAGTTTTAACAAAAGATTACTTGTTATTCTACAAATTTCCTTCTTTCTCATCAATATCATAGCTAGTAATTTTTAGAACATAATAACATAAAGGTGATTCTGTCTCTTAAGTATTGTTCTGAAAATATACTATGTGGCCAGCAATGTGGCATAGTAGTCTAAGCCTCTGCCTGCAGTACTGGCATCCCATATGGCTGTCCATTCAAGCCCCAGCTGCTCCACTTCTGATCCAGCTCTCTGTTTATGGCCTGGGAAAGCAGTGGAAGATGGCCCAAGTGCTTGCGCCCCTGCACCCACATGGGAGATCCAGAAGAAGCTTCTGGCTTCTCTTTGGATAGGTTCAGCTCCAGCAGTTGTGGCCATTTGGGGAGTGAAGCAGTGTATGGAAGACCTTTCTGTCTCTCCCTCTCTCTGTAACTCTACCTCTAAATAAATAAATAAAATCTTTAAATATATATATATGTATATATATACTATTAATATGCCCCTGCTAAATCTACTAGATGACTTTGTGAAATTTGAAACTTTAATCATAATTTGCCAATTACAAATTAGATTTGCAAAATACTTTCCATATATAAGTTATCTGAATAATTTTTTTAAGAAAAAACAAAATTTTTACTAATATGTTAAACAACTATGTTTACTAATATGTTAAACGTTTCCAAAGTTTAATTCAATATTTTCTATACTAGCAGTTCCAAAAATTTGCCATCCACTGAAATTATCTAAAGATCTTGTTAAAATACTGATTCCTAGACTACACCACCCTATAACTACCCTAGCTAGTTCCAATTTAATTTATGTAGGTTCAGTCCTGAGTATTAGGATTTTTTTTAAAGATCCCCCAATGATTCCAAAATGCAACAAATTTGGGAGCCAGAATTCTACTGAAATTTCCCTAAATTAAGTCTAAGTTTTTACTGAAATTTAAGCAATGGATCAAGCAATTTTGTAAATGCATTTATACCAAATGTTAATCACCTTAACAATGCCATAACTGCACCAGTAATTTCTAGTATCAAATGTATCTCCTGACTATCACATGCTTCAAATATAATTCTTTTGTTCTTGGCTAATTCTCTTTACCATTAATGAAAATCATTTCTTTTTAAGCCATCCTGACAAGGACATTTCACTATCTAATCACAATTCTTAATTATGAGGGATTGTGTTTCATTTTCATCAAGTATCAATTGCCTTGTTCTTAAAATGGAAAAGTATGTAACTCAGATACAAAACAAATTATTTAGAAAGGAAGTTAGAAAAGAGGTACAAATATAAAAAGAAACATAAAAATTATAGAATACTACACTCTTTGTAATTTCCATTCATAATCCTATGTATTTTATATAAATGTGATAAGTAAATAAAACAGCCTTGCAAAACCCAATACCTAAATATTAAAACATTTCTACTTTAGATATATCTATACACATATGCTATATTTAGCAGTTACTAGGACTATTCACAAAATTATGGTTCTCTTATTTCAGACCTATGATAGAACTGTATTTCCCCAATACAAAAACTTGGGCATGGTCTCTTAACTTGGTTTGATGAAGGAATGGTTAAGATCATGAGTAGAAGCTTCAAAAGCCAGTAGAACATCAATGTGTTCTCTTTCCTTCTGGCATAACAACTGCCAAAGTCATAGATAGTGGCCTATCATCAGCCAAAGTAGAGAAGAAAGGACAATGATGATGTGAAGCAGAGCACCCAGGCCACTATGGAACTATAACATGAACAAGAAATAAATGTTTTATGTTTAAAGTCCTTGAGAATTGTTTGTTATTTTTACTTCCAATTCTTAAAGAAATTCAATATGCACATTTAATTATATATGTTAACTAAATTATGGCTATTTTACACAAATACATCACACATATAAATGAATTTGTTAGCCCAAGAACTAGCAGTGCCTTGCTCTACTACAGGTATGGGTCAAGGATCATAAAATCCTAAGTGTTTGGAAGCAAAAGTGTTTCATATTTTGCAGGGTCTTTGGAATATCTACATATACATGATAAGATTATCTTGAGGAGGTGATACAACTCTAAAGACAAAATTAATTTATGTTTTGTACTTACCTAGATACACTATTCACATATCCTGAGATTTTTACAATATTTTTTGTGCACCTGCATTTTAACTCACTCATCAAACAAGGTCAGGTGTGGCAACTAATTCTAATTGTGGCATCATGTCACTGCTCAAAAAATTTTGGGTTCTGCAGCATTTTGAATTTCAGATTTTTGAATTAGGGATGCTCAACCTGTACAATGTTTGTAAAACTACACCCAAGGTGAAGCAATGATATCTAGTCTATACTGCATGATAACTAGAGTTTTGCTTATCAAGCTCATACTGAGAATTCATTAAGCACTTTTACTATTAGATTTGTAGAATAAGTTGTTGGCACTACTTCACTGACACCATAAGTCATATTCATCAGTCTCCAACATGATGGTAAATCACCAAATGATACAAATAAAAATGTTGATCATTATGCTTCAATAACAAATATTCAACTAAATCTGTGTTCCCACAAAACCTCACGTCAAACACAAATTTCAGATTTTCAAACTAAATGGTACAGCACTCTAAAGTCTAAGTTTGCATATAAATACTGAAATAAACCAGGGCTCCAGCCACAGAAAACAATAAATCTAAAAAAGTAGACTTACTGTGTGTTACATATTAAATAAACCTCTTAATTGATTAGTTATGAAATCTGAAAGAAATAATTTTGTTTCCTTTTACTTTTCTGCATTTCCTAAGTAATTTCTAGGTACAGAATTAAATCAACAAAAAAGTTAAATAACCTTTTATAGAGAAATATATGTTAAGCATTATTGCCATTAATGCTGATAATTCGGTCACACATTTCTTGATGTGTTGGTTAGTATTAGAGTGTAGGCTAAAATCAGTGAATAAACACAGTCTAGTACACAACATATTATATGGAAATTTCATAGAATTTAAAAATCATCACATATTAGAAAGAGATTGTTTTATTTTTGAAAAGAAATTATCATTGAGAAGGCAAAACTAAAAAATACGGAACACATATACACAGATTTATTTGAAGGAAATTCTGTTTTTCATTTTGTTATTTATATTTCCTATATTGGTTTAGGAATTTGAACTTTGCTTTAAATTATGTGTAAGACCTATCTACAACATGAAGTGCATGTGTGGTCTCACTGAATAATAGTGTCCTTTCTCTTTTTCATCTTGGCTCATGAACACTTAAAGTAACAATTCTGAATACTTTCTTGGAATAATAAAATATATTAGGTTAAAACAAAACAAAACAAAGTAAAGATGTGAAACTAAACATAAATATGAATGAACAGTTATATTACTTCCTACTTCATATTTATTTCATTTCATATTTTAACGTTGTTGAATTCAACTGCTTTTGTATTGACTATTCACCAGAATTTTTGTTTTTTTTTTTTGAAAGGCTGAGTGGACAGTGAGAGAGAGACAGAGAGAAAAAGTCTTCCTTTTCTGTTTGTTTACCCCACAATCCAAAGCCCGGAGCCAGGTGCTTCTCCTGGTCTCCCATACAGGTGCAGGGCCCAAGGACTTGGGCCATCCTCCACTGCACTCCCAGGTCGCAGCAGAGAGCTGCACTGAAAGAGGAGCAACTGGACAGAATCCAGTACCCCGACCGGGACTAGAACCTGGGGTGCCGACACCCCAGGCAGAGGATTAGCCTATTGTGCCAGGGCACTGGCCCAGAATCTCTCACTATATGCATATATTCATATAGTTGCTCAATGATCATTTACTGTTGAGTAATTTGAGCCTTAAAATAATGAAGCACAGTTCACTCTTTTATGAATGACATTATCAGTACTAGGTTTGGTAAACGTTTTACAATCGGCTGGTCAAATTTGCCTTTAGACAAATTATAAAGTTTCAGCTATAAACAGAAGCTATACAAAAATTAATTTTACATAAAACTTTCTAAACAATTTCATTATAAAAATTCCATTGATTTGTATTATAAAAAGGGAGTTTCAAGATAAAACAATTCTAAAATTACTTAATATTTGAAGTTAATATAATGTCTGAATAATTAGAACCCAAACAAAAAATTTAACTATGTTTTATATTAAATTAATAGACCAGAGCCGGCGCCGTGGCTCAATAGGCTAATCCTCCACCTTGCGGCGCCGGCACACCGGGTTCTAGTCCCGGTCGGGGCGCCGGATTCTGTCCCGGTTGCCCCTCTTCCAGGCCAGCTCTCTGCTATGGCCAGGGAGTGCAGTGGAGGATGGCCCAGGTGCTTGGGCCCTGCACCCCATGGGAGACCAGGAAAAGCACCTGGCTCCTGGCTCCTGCCAGGATCAGCGCGGTGCGCCGGCTGCAGCGGCGGCCATTGGAGGGTGAACCAACGGCAAAGGAAGACCTTTCTCTCTCTCTCTCACTGTCCACTCTGCCTGTCAAAAAAAAAAAAAAAAAAAAAAATTAATAGACCAGAGGAGCAGAATTTGCATTTATACCTACACTGTTATATTTTATATTTCAAAATTTTATTTTAGAGAGTTAAAATAAATCATTTCATCTTAGTAAGAATAGCTATTACTTAAAAACAAAAAGATGCCGGCAAGAATGTAGAAAGAAAGAAACTACTAAATACTGCAGATAGTAATCTTAATGAGTACAGCCACAATGGAGAAACTGTAGAAGTTCACCAGAAAAGTAAAAGTATAACTACCCAGTAGGGTAGACCCAGCTATCTCACTTCTGGGTGTACATTCTAAGGAAAATTCAGCCTATCAAAGAGATGCCTGTCCCATTCTGTTTCTTGGAAATCTTAAGACATGGAATCAACCTAGATATCCATCAGTAGATAAAATGGTAAAGAAAATGTGGATTGCACACAAGAAATTCTCATTCAGCCATAAAAAGATACCCTTTTATTTGTTGTAAGATGGAATGAACTGGAGGATAGCAAGTGAAATAAAACAGACACCGAAAGACAAATACTGTACATTTTCTCTCTCATATGTGGAAACCTAAAGAAAGAAAGAAAAGAAAAACACTCTAAAAAAGCAATCTTTAAGACCCTTACCAAATTCAACTACATCATCTTTATAATTTTTTCTGCCCAGACACCTCCTAAAGTTTTTTTTTTTTTTAATTCTACAACGGACATTTGAAAAACATACTTAGAAAAGTTTAAGAGTTCATCAAAAATTCATGGAAAATGTGTACTTTGGAATAAAAACTATACACAGATTTCAGAAACATTTTGAATTAAAAAACTTGCCTTTTAATTCAACTTTTCACAAACTTGGTGAAGGACCTTTCATTAAAATATTGAGTGCATGGAGATAAATATTTATTGCGATTTCCTATTCTGATGAACAAGTACTGCTAGCAGGAAGGGAATGTGACAGCTTTTCTCTTTTCCCTGGCTTTTGCTTTTACCCTTTCTCCCTCAGCTTGCTTATGTCAATTTATAAAATTCTACAAAATTTGAGTCATAGATGGTAGCAGAAAAGTTATTATTTGAATGGTGAAGATCTAGTGTCATAGGTCTCAGAATTTGTTAATTTTTAGAGTGAATCTTCTCTCCTATTTACTTTTGTTAACTCAGTGGAGAGGCCACACACTCTCTCTCCCCCCAGAAATTTAGTTAGTATTTTTTTCATATTTCTTCCTTGATGATGAATGTAACAATCTTATTTAGTCCCTAATTATCTTACTGTATGTGCAATTTCTATCAGCAGAGGTTGTCTTAACCTTCAAGGCTATCCACTTGGGACTAAGATAACACCACACCAGGTCCTCCCCTTAGCTCTCCTCTGGTCCAGAAGAAAGACATTCTTCCTGAATCAACTCTTGACATCCAACTCAAGGCTGACTAGGTCACTCCACAGTCATGGCAATTAGTTATCTTGTCTCTCACATACCCGTCTACGACACATACCAGTGTACCATGTCCCTCAAACTGATAAATCCTCTTGGATTTTCTTAAAGAAACACTCATGAAGACAATTATGCACACATCAATCCCTCCTCTGCAGGTCATTGGAGTCAGAATCAAAGTCCACTAGAACCTATCTTCATAAATTTTCTTGAAGCTCCTCCTCACTTTTGGTACAGTGGTTTAAGAACCTCAATCTTAGTTTTCCCATTACATTTTTCTTTGAAGTGGAGCATAGTAGTTTCATAGTTTGGAATGCAATCCCCATCATCATCAGGTCTCAGCTGTAACTTGCACTCCAGATGTACTCAAATACTTACATAATTTTAAGTGAGGTAAAATTTATTTTATAAAATACTTCAATTGTCTATACAGTGTTAGTGTATTTTAAAAACAGATCAAACAACATTCAGGCCCTAATTGGCAAGTTTTGTTAATGTGCTTTAGTCTGATGAGCAAGATAATTCCCTCAGCACTGAATTGCAATATGTGGATACAGACTAAAAGACAGGAAACAGTATTTTATAGTGCTTTATATCAAGCAAAGTACTTGGGCATTTACTGTCTTATCTACTTGAAAACGATTTCAAATCAGTGGGAAAACTAAATAGCCACAGATATGTTCCTGGATGTAAAATCAAAATAACTCAAAATATCACACTGTCTACACTGTTATTTCCCATCGACTTAACTGGATAAGTCATTTTAATCTAATTTTAATTTAATTATGCTGATCAAAATTAATAGTGGTTTGAAGGAATACTACTCTAAAGTAGTTATATGTTTTGTACACTTTTTGTCTCATGTTTGTTAATGGAAAACATACGGTTATTTTTTAAAAACTGGTAACACAAACACTGCGGAGACAGCATAGGATAAAGGAAAGAGCCCTGGGCTCAAAATCATGAACCAGTTCACATCTGTATCCCCATATAATATTTAGACTATTAACGAGGTACACAAAATTATTTTAAAAAGAATTTACCATTATATGAGCATGTACATATGTGTGTACAATCATAGGAAGCCACACAATATTTATCTTCTGCTAATATACATTGTCTATAGTGATTTTGTTCCAGAAAAAAAAAATTTCCAATGATGAAACAAGAGTATAGTCCAGACAATTCACATCTATAGGAGTAACTTAAATTTATTTTTTCAGATTGTCATTCTTTAATTTTAATGTTAAACTGAAAAAATAGTGACAAAATGCCAGTTTTCCACTTGACAGACTTATGAAGATCTGATGTGTGAATGTAGTTAACAATGCTCTGTTAAGGTACACATACAGACAACGTGGTTGTACTATACTCTTAAACACACATTATGCACACAAACACAAAAATACAAAAACAACTTAGCACATCTCTTGGGGCTTCATCTCTGAAACTTTCTGACTGCTAAGAGAAATACTTTAAATTTCAATAATAACTTGCCTTTCCACTAAATAGCTTCACTTAGAGTACTTTATGTAGAAAAGAATATTTTGTAAAACTTCTCAATTGGTAGATTGATTGCCCTGTTAGTGAAACGCTATCAAGTTTATATTTTCATTCTACATTTTTTTTAACTAAGAACTTTTAAAAATCAAAAATGATTTAATATTTGCAATTTAGCAGTCTGAATACCTTTAGTAGGTAGAGGTATCCTGCATACCACAAGTTCATCTACAATTCAGAAGGTGTCATTCTCCATGAATCCTCAAATACTATCATAATTTTATATGGCTTTAAATTGCTTTATTTCAAAAAACTCATGGCTTTTCTAATACAGTACGTTTAAAGAAATCCCAACGCTCCAATCTTAGTATTTAGAGTCAAACTGATAAGTTAAACCCTTAACTTTAAAATTTCTGTTCCTAATAAGAATATGAAGTTCAACAATGCCTTACTAGGTTTGAAATATGCACAAATTAGAAATGAGTATAACATTTCCTTTTTTCCCTAGCTTTCTTTCTGTCTCATATAAATCTGAACTAGAAAGCATATTGAATTGATTTAAATTGGAACCCACAGAAAGAAGCTGGCTAAAGACACAGAGGCTAACTCATAGTCTGTGACCAGACTGGTTTGTCTAATGATGTAGTTGTTGTCACAATAAATGGTTACATGCACAGATTTCTGTCTGGTTAGACATTTGGCTTGAAAGAAACATTCAGAGAACGGAATCCAAACATCAACTAGGCCAAAAGTTGCCTTAAACTCTGCCAACCTGATGCTAATTCAACTAGGAGTAATGTGCTTTTTTTTATTTTTTCTTTCATAGCAAATGAGTCTTTGATTCAATTAAACTGAAACTGATGATTTCAGGAACACGTCTGATGAGATCATTATTCTTTTCCAGTAGGTCTGAAACCTAATTTTCCTGTCAAACGTCACTTACTTACTCGTATCCTAGAAGTAGAAGGAATTATCCAAGAACTGAGAGATGAAATTCTTTGGCTATGTAATTTGATTCAGAAGTAGGGCCCATGTTTAACCACTCATTTTATTTTGTGAATGCCTATTTTACAAGTAAATTTAGAGATTAGTTCTTACCTTAAATTAGCCCTAGTCTACCATCAGGATGGTCCAAGGAAAGTAAGAAAAACTTAATGAAAAAGAGAAACGACACTAAAACTAATTATATATTCTACTTTTCTGTGTTTTTAACTAATGTTGGAATACTGTGTATACATGTATTTGTAGATTTTTCCTCTTACACAGTTGAAAGGAATGACATCTAGAAATTGTGGGGAAATACTAATAACTAAAGGATGTATCGGAATTATTTGGATGGAAAAAACATGTAAAAAGGAAGCTGTTTTCAAATAACTTGAAGAACAAAAAGATATATAGCTAACCAATATCAGATGTGTTTATTTAGAAGACACTGATATACTATAATCTCTATTAAAAGATAATGAGAAAATAACAAGTTGTATATTAATATGAATATCTAAATAGCACCACAGCACAGTATTTTCTAAACTAGGTTTCTAATATAGTTTATCATCCCCTTTGAAACAATATTATTAGTTTTCTCTATTCTTATCCAAATGTATACTTGGGTTTTCCTTGGAAATATACAATAAATGGAGAGTTTCTTTTTCTATTCAAATCATAATATAATTCATGGGAACAATAAAAATTATAAAATTTGTGGAGTCTAGTACAAAGTATAAGTGTGGTATCCTTGATTCAAAATTAAGAATTTCAAGATGGCAAAAACAAAGCATGAGGCCTTTCTGAGCACAGGGCCCTGCATAACTACACAGATTACAGACCCAGGAAGCCAGCCAAGCATGAGACCATCACCAAAACTTTCTATTGACTCACATTTATATTGCTGCTAATAGGATTGAAAAAGACATTTGGGATAGTTACTAAAGGATCTTTTCCTGCCAATTCAATCAATGCAAAGTTACCCTCCCACAAGGTCCACCCATACCTATTTATTTGCCACATCAAAATGAACAGGCTGTTGAAAACATGGCAGCAGAAGGACAAGAAGTAGGGAAATTAAGACACACATCAAGTCCTCCAGTTTCCTGCCTTTGATAGAAGCGCACAATAGCGTACTGTTTGCAACATCCTTTCATTCCTTTGCTAGAAAGGTCTGGCTCACACCCACTGCAGTCTTGTGAAAAGATGCAACCCTTAGAGGATTTGGAAATGTGTGCTCATTTTCAACGTATTTTCTTCATATATTCAAAAAAACAATAAATATAATATCTGCATGAAACACTTAAGCTTCACCTTGTTCTAAGTCATTCAAACTCATATATCCACATAAAATATAAAAATACGAATAAAATATTTAAAAGACAAGATTAATTTAACACAGATATATGAACTTCAAGAAACACCCAAGTTTAACTCTTATATCATTATTAGCATTGCATTATATATATATATATGTATATATATATGCAGTATATATATGGAGAGCGATCGCATATATATATGGAGAGAGAATGAGAATGAGAATGAATGAGTCTGGGGTCAGGATAGAACTTGAGCAAGGGAATGATTCCATTAATGTGGTCTACAGGCAAACTTCAGTAACAGTGATTATTTTATATTACATTTAACTTACTGGCAACTTTTTTTCAGTGTTACAAAGGTGACAGATAAACAAGATAATCTCAGCATTTTTAAACTCATTAATTTCATCAAATCCAACTTTATGTGATAAATGAGAATGATTTCTATTTCCTGTCATCGAAACTCCCAAGATAAGGCCTTTGAAAAATAGAATCATAAATTGTTTTCCCACAGGGAATATGTATATAAGACAAAACATACTAACTAAAAAAAGAGGAAGACATGCTTATACTTTCATATAAATTCACAAAAATTAGCATTCAAGGGAGGAGGTGGTTAGCCTAGTAGTTAAGACATTGGTTAAGATACCCATGTCCTGTGTCCAATACCTGGATTTAATATCCAGTTTCAGCTCTCAAGTAACTTCATGCAAATGCAGACCCTGAGAGACAGCAGTGATGGCTCAACTAATTATGTTCCTGCCACCCATCTGGTAGGACTGGATTGAGTTCTTGAGCCCTAGCTTTGGCCTTAACTCAGCTTTAGCTGTTGTAGGCTTTTGGCGAGTGAATTAGCAGAGGAGTCACTTCGTACGTGTGTGTGTGAGTGTGTGTGTGCATGCACACATGTGTATGTGTGCATGCATGGTGTGTATGTCTGGCCTCACAAATAATTTTTAAAAATCAGAATTCAAGATAGAAAGATCAAGAGATAGATTTTTCTTCCTCATTTTGAATTACATACCATTTTAATTCCAAAGTTCACTTTAGGTTTATCCTGTACATTTCCAGTTTTTTTTTTTTTTTTAAAAGGGTAGACACATATTTTCTGTAATTTCTTGAGCCCACAATTTTTTTAATCCTCAAGGATTTATGACAGAGAAACATCAATTTCTTAAAGGAAAAAATCTATTGTGTACTCTTTATTTACCTTATACTGCCTTAAGTTAACACACGATCTCAATAAACAGAGATCAGAACGAGAAAAAAAGCAGGTAATGGCAGCCTGACACATAGCAATTAATTTGGATATTGATAGCTAAACTATATTCAAATTTTAATATTTCCAAATTAAAACTATTGTTTCCAAGTATATTTGAAAATTGATTAATTGATCATTTAGTACCCACTTACTATATTACTATATCCTAAAGGATATTTCATATTAATGACACAGAAAGGGGACATACTTTAATATTTTTAATGGGCTAAGTGTTTATGTTCCCCCAAAATTCCTGTGTTGAAGTTCTAACCCCTGATATGTTGATGGTATGAGGAGTTCTGGCCTTGGGAAAGTAGCAAAGTTTAGATAAGGTACTTAAGGGTGGACCCCCGTGTGGGATCAGTGCGCTTATAATGAGAGAAAGAGGCGCCAGAGCTTCCTCTCTCCGCCACATAAGTACAAAGGGAGAACCCAGGAAAAGGGTGCTCACCAAGCATCCAACCTGCCAGCTCCCTGACCTTGGATTTCTGAGCCATTGAAAATTGTGATAAATCTCTGTCTATTGCTTAAACCAGAAGTGGTTTGATATTTTATGTTTTATTAGAGCAGCTGCAGCAGACTGAAAACAATACTTTGCAAAAAGTAGGATAAAGCATTCTGATGAATTCCCATTGCTCAGCATTAAGCATAAATATCATATGTAAAAAATACTTAGGTTGTAAAATACTAATTCATTTAAGTCAGAGTATTTTCTAGTGTTCTTCATTTAGCAATTACAGTATCATGCCAGATATATCACTTAGAATAGTTTAGAGAGTATTATTTAGAGTAATTCAAAATCAATGATTTCTCCACCAGACAGGATTCTAAACCTTAAAACTAGCTTCATAATAATTTTGTATCAATAGGTTCTGTCTTTGCTAAAAAATAGTCAACATCTATATGTAACTGAATTTCAAATTAAAAAAGGTTCCTTTCGATTACAAAAGTATTTCAATAATAAAAATATTAAGTAGGATAATCATTTTTAAAACACTAAATTGACTAGAGAAACACTTCTTAAATAAATTAATTGTGCTTCCTTACATTGCTAATTAAATAAAAACCACACTCAAATATTTTCTTCATTAGGAGATATAAATTATTTACCACAAAGTGTTTCAACAAACTACTTACAATGTAGAATTTAATGTAAAGCAAGAATTATCTGGACATCTAGTACTTCTGAAGTGCTTTAATCTCTCAATACTATAGTCCAATAAAGTTCATTTTACGATGCTAAGCATGTTATATTCTGAATTTTTGTGCAAACAGGAAAGTTTCAATTAAGGAGAAATACTTATACATTCCTTGAAATGTATTTTCATATATACAACAAATACTTAAGATATTTTATACTCTGCCTAAATTTTATTCATACACTATTAACTTCTATGTGCACAGTATCATAGCTTTTTTTTTAATCTTTCAGTTAAGGATACATTCAGAATTCACTCTGCATTTACCCTAAATTGCTATAGAAAACCTTAAAAAATTAAATTATCTTTCACGGAAGACAGGTATGGTGATTTTCCAGTCAATCTGTAAGTGGTACCAAACTCCATAATGAGCAATCACTGAGTAGGTACCAAGGGGGAAGCAGAGTTGAAGAAGACTTTGCCTGCTTTTGAAAATGGGGGAGATGGACATACTAAACAGGAAAATTTCCAATCATCCCCAGAGTTATACATATGTGGGTTCCATTAAAGAACTTTTCAGAAACGTACTAAACATAGAAAATAAACCCTAAGAAAAGATGAATTCCTCATCTATGTTCATCTTATGTATTTATTGCCTGTGTTGAGGTTCCACATGTGTATTTGTCTTTAATGTATAATATCACAATATTCCATGTTTTCAACAGTCAAGCTCATGAATGTAGTAATTTATTAACTTAATCCTTTTCCAGAATTTTATATAATAATATTTTGAGGACTTCTTATGCGTTAGGAGTGAAATACCTCTGATTGACATTTATATATTTTACCTTAAAGGCAGCTGAATATATTAGGCAATTAATCTATTACCTAGAACTTAATTTACATCTTACACTATAGTTAATAGGATTTAAATATCATTTATCTGAGTTCTTTAAAAAAATCTTCTTGTATTGAGACAACTATTACTACAATGAGTAGAAAAATTTTAATATACATTCGACTCCAAAATATAATTTCTACTTGTTTACACTATTTTGCTCAACATATTTCTTAAATACCTTCGGCTAAATAAAATGACTTCATTCCCAGTGTAAAAATCATAAAAATTATATTATCAAGTACATTATGAAACCCAAAACATCTGGTAAGCTTTCAGAAGTGCTGGGAATGTCAGATATTTGTGCCTTCCCTTAATACATAAATAAATCATTGTGATTTGTTTTTTATCTTATATAATTCCTACCTAAATCTGAATTTCAGAAATGTTATATAAACTATTCAACAAAAATAGTTATATCTCCTCACACATTCATGTATTTATGAAAACTTCCAAAAAGTAAATTCAAGCTAGTACAATTTAATTTTACAATTAGGAAACACGTTTGATGCTTAAGAAATGGCAAGGTATTGCCAGTTCAGTTATGCTCATGAATGGCCCGATAGAAATGAAATTGAAATTTCCATAGGTCATATCCATTTATTTAAACTCTTTTGAACTATAATGTCTGGCTAATTGGGGAGCCCTTATAGGTAACCTCTTCACCTGTATTCATGCTGTGTTTTGTTCTGCAAGAATTGAATCTATTCATGAATTCCAAATCTGTAAATCAAGAGTCTGAATCATAATCACATAGGCCTTTTTCTTATTGGACAGTGTTTTCCTTGGTTCACTTTAAGCATCCTACTGAACGGGATATTCTTATTTCTGAAGTGTTGCTTTATGATTCATAATAAAGCATCCTTCGGGTGTTATAAAGAGGGTGGTATATTTAACACTCAGATACCCTCATGGCATGATTCAAACCTGGTAATACTTATTCAGTGGTTCCCTTTCTCTGTAAATGACAAGCATCATGACGACAAAGAATATTCTATTCCTACCACAGTGCTCAGTGCCTGGGTCAATAAATATTTGCTGAGAGAATGAATAAATAGATCAAAGCAGGTGTGGGCATCTAGAACAGACACCATTTGGGACACCCTCATTCTATATCTGAGAGCCCAGATTCGAGTCTCAGCTCTGCTTCTGATTTCAGCTTCCTGCTAATGTACACTCTATAAGGCAGTAGGAGATGGCTCAAGTCCTTGGGTCCCTACTGCATTCGTTGGGGATCCAATTTGGGAGACCCAGGTTGAGTTCTGGTTCCCTGGCATCCACCTGGGCCAGTGCTATCTGTTGTGAGCATTTAGGGTAGTGAACCAGTCTTTGAAAGATTCTCTGTCTCTCCCTGCTTTTCAAATTAAAGAAAAAAATGTAAATAGGCAAAGCAATAATTGTACTGATAATTTTTGTTTGCTTGTTTCTAGGACTACTTCTTAGTGAATGTAAACTTGCAGATTTCACTCTGGGTAAAACTCCAACATCAAATATACTTTTTAAAGATTTATTTATTATAGAAGCAGGCATGTGGTATTGCAGGTGAGGCTGCCTATGACAACAGCATCCCATATGCATACCAGTTGGAGAGTAGGGTGCTCCACTTCTGATTCAGCTCCCTGATAACTTCCCCCAGGAAAGCAGCAGAAGAGCTGCAAGTGCTTGGGCCCCTGCATACACTTGGCAGACCTGGAAGAAAGCTCTTGGTTCCTGGCTTCAGTCTTTTCCAGCCTTGGCTGTTGTGGACATTTGGGAAGCAAACAAGCAGATGGAAGATCTCTCTCTCTTTCTCTCTCTCTCTCTCTCTCTCTCTAACTCTCTCAAATAGATAATTTTTTAAAAAGTAAAGACTGATTGATTGATTGATTTGAAAGGCAGAATGACCAAGAAAGATAGGGAGAGACAGAAAGCAAAAAAGAGCTTGATCTTCCATCTACTGGTCACTCTCCAAATGGCTGAAACAACCAGAGCTAGACCAGGCCAAAGTCAGGAGCATAATCTGATTGTCTGGGGTCCACAACTTGGGACATCTTCCAGTGTCTTCTTCATTAAACTGGTAGGAAGCTGGATGGGAAGCGGAGCAGCCTGGATTTGAAATGGCCCTCTGATATGGGATGCAGGTATCCCAAGGGGCATCTTAAATCACTGCACCACAATGTTAATCCCACATCAAATACTTTTCCAATGCTATAACAGTAAGTCACACAACTAGTCTAATTGGTGGCTGATGAATGTCAATGGTTTTTATAACCTACAGTGAGAAAGTGAAACATTTTTAAAGTCTAAAAAAAATTCACTAACTAAATAATCTTAACAGAAAGCATATTTATTTCAAAAACTTTCAAAGAAATTTTGGGTTAATATATTGGGGATTTCTTTTTTAAAATTTCATTTAAGCCATATAAGTCCTATGTATTTCATATATACAGATTTAGAAACACAGTGATACTACCCACACTACCTTCCCTCCTACCCATGCTCCAACGCTTCTTCCTCCAATTTTCCTTCCCCAAATGGCTGTTTGTTAAATTGGATATGCTATACTTTTTAAAAGAATCTACATACTTATAAGGAATGCAACTGAAACACTGGTCTGTATTCCACAGTGTCCCTTTTGAAAAATCTCTTTAGGTTCACACTGCCACTTGTCGCACTAAAGGCTTCTCATGCTATTAAGTCATATGCATATAATTAACAAGTAATTCCACAATTTCACTACCTCAACATTTTTCTTACATCATCTGGCATTTTTGTTTCCTATGTCTACTTTGTCAAGTAGTACAAAAATATTCTATTCATTATATTTGAGAAACCACTTTTTTAGGAGCTGTCACTTTGGATAATCTTATCAGAGTGGGGAACTGTCAATGAACAACTTAATACTTTATCCCTTTTAGTAATTTTTTTTGGTTCTACTTAATACTATTGGTTGAACTCTTTAATTAACACACAATTACTCCTAGGTATTTAAATTTAACTGAAAAGTGATCCCTGTGAAATATAAGAGTGGGAATAAGAGGAGGAGGAGATGTACAGTTTGGCACATGCTCAATCAGACTTCCCCCAAACGGTAGAGTTAGAAACGTGCCAGGGGATCCCAATACAATCCCATCAAGGTGGCATGTACCAATGCCATCTTACTAGCCAAAGTGATCAGTTTCAGCTCATAATTGATCATAATGATAGGATTAAGAGTCAAAGGGGGCCGGCGCCGCGGCTCACTAGGCTAATCCTCCGCCTAGCGGCGCCGGCACACCGGGTTCTAGTCCTGGTCGGGGCACCGGATTCTGTCCCGGTTGCCCCTCTTCCAGGCCAGCTCTCTGCTATGGCCAGGGAGTGCAGTGGAGGATGGCCCAAGTGCTTGGGCTTGCACCCCATGGGAGACCAGGAAAAGCACCTGGCTCCTGGCTCCTGCCATCGGATCAGCGCGGTGCGCCGGCCGCAGCGCGCCGGCCGTGGCGGCCATTGGAGGGTGAACCAACGGCAAAGGAAGACCTTTCTCTCTGTCTCTCTCTTGTCCACTCTGCCTGTCAAAAAAAAAAAAAAAAAAAAAAAGAGTCAAAGGGATCACATAAACAAGACTAGTGTCTGCTAATACTAACTGATAGAATTAAAAAGGAGAGAACAATCCAACATGGGAAGCAGGATACACAGCAGGCTCACAGAATGGCAGATGTCCTAAATAGCACTCTGGCCTCAGAATCAGCCCTTCAGGCATTCAGATCTGGCTAAAAAGCCCATGAGAGTTATTACAGGCATGGAAAGCCAAGACATTCTGGAAAAAAAAAAAAAAAAAAAAAAAAAAAACCACCTAAATGAAAGATCTCTGTGAGTGAGATCCCAGTGGAAAGAACGGGCCATCAAAGAAGGAGGTACCTTTCTCTGAGGGAAGAGAAAACTTCCACTTTGACTATAACCTCGTCTAAATAAGATTGGAGTTGACAAACTTAAAAGGCTTCCATAACCTTGGCAACTCATGACAAGAGCCTAGGGTGATTACTGATGCCATAAATAAGAGTGTCAATTGTTAAATCAACAACAGGAGTCACTGTGCACTTACTCCTCATGTAGGATCTCTGTCCTTAATGTGTTATACAATGTGAATTAATGCTATAACTAGTACTCAAACAGTACTTTACACTTTGTGTTTCTGTGTGGGTGCAAACTGTTTAAATCTTAATATATACTAAATTGATCTTCTGTATGTAAAGATAATTGAATATGAATCTTGATGTGAATGGAATGGGAGAGGAAGCAGGAGATGGGAGGGGTGCGGGTGGGAGGGAAATTATCGGGAGGGGGGAAGCCATTGTAATCCAAAAGTTGATCTTTGGAAATTTATATTTATTAAATAAAAGTTAAAAAAAAAGAGTGGGGAGTACTATATGATGTCTCTTTTCTTATACTAAAATGGTAGAAGTCAGTATTTTTCAAGATTTTCTTTAAAGACTACTAAGTGGGAAAACATAAGACATTGTCAAAACTATCCACATCATCACAGTCGGAAAATTTGAAGAAATGAAAATGTTGCAATTTTCCTTAGGGCTCCCTGTTTGAATGCAAATAATTTTGAACCACTTGTGTACATGTTCTATAACAATGAATAACTGCCATCAGTGTAATATTAGGAGATAAAAACTGAACAGTAAAGTGAACAAATGTATTTAGAAACATTCTCAAAAAAGTCTGAGGCATTTAAAATTAAAAATCATATTGTCATTACAATACTGATTTAAATTCAAAGTCTACGCTTAGAAAACATAAGGTACAAGTGTATAGAAAGTAGTGCCCAGTTTAAGGAAGCTAAATTAAAGATGATCTCTGTGATAATACAACATTAAAATTTATTCCAGACTTAGAAACTTCAGATGTGACTAATCATCAGATCTCTAATTGCTAACTGGGATAATACATCATTTATGCATAATACTTTCTGTGTGCTGGTATACTGTCATAAAAGCAATCATACATTAAGACATAGAACAAAACTGTTGATTTTGTAAAATCATCTTAAACAGAAATGCAAATCAACAATTTGTCTTGAGCCACTTAACATAGTATCAATTGACTGTCACAAGTTGTAGTCTATCTATGCATGAGCAAAAATTTTTACTGTGAGAGCAAAGCTCTTATGGAGTTCTACTTCAACAGTGGCATACCACACATGCTATAAAAGGTTAATGGACTTAGTTCACAAAACCATTGTTCTTTGCATTGTATTAACCTTGAAAGGAGTTATCAAGTTAGAAATTAATGTGATTCCTTATCCCATATCTGGAGATACATCCAAAGGGAAAGAGATACCTTCGCTCCCATCTTCATTGCAGCACTACTCAAATAGCTAAGATATGGAATCAATAGATGAATATACATAGAAAACATAGTATATATATACATGATGGAATATTATTCACCCATAAAAAGAATGAAAAACTGATATTTGCAGCAAAAAGGATCAATTGGAGATCATCATGTTAAGTAAAATAAGCCAGATTCAGAAAGACAAATACCATATGGTCTCTTTCATAGATGAGCTTTAGAAATGGTTGGTCTGAACTTAGAGTAGTCATCACCAGAGGCTGGGAAGGGAGGAGGACAGAGGGATCTTAGATAATGTGTACCAAAACATAGTCCGTTTAGAAGTCACAACTTTCAGTGCTCCAAAGTAGACCAGAGAGACTACAGTTCAGATTAATAAATATATATTATCTATAATAAATGTATAGCATACATTATTACATATTATCTGTAAAAAGAGCTGGAAGAGAGGAGCTCTTTGAGTATAAAGAAAAAAAGGAAAAAAAATTAGAGCGTAGTTGTTTGCCTGATGGATTTATGCTGTGTGTACATGTTGAAATATTATACCAAACTTTACAATATGTGCAAATGTTAATCAAATGTTTTGAATAAGAAAAGAGATTAATGCAGTCCCAACTTAAGACATTAAAATGAAACATCTAATATAAATGTAAATACATTATTAAAAATTGTCAAAACTAATCTTTCCACACTATTTCAATGGAAATACCTACCAGTCATTGCATGACCATTATGTTTGGTTTTTTATTTGTTTTAAGATTTATTTATTTGAAAGTCAGAGGTACAAAGTAAGCGAGAGAGAGAGATTGAGAGATCGAGAGATCTTTCGTACGCTGGTTCACACCCCAGATGACCACAAATGGTTGGGCTGGCAAGGCTGAACCAGGAACCAGGAGCTTCCTCTGAATCTTCCACATGGGTGGTAGGGATGCAAGCAGTTGCACCATCTTCCACAGCGTTTTTCCCAAGTGGTAACCAGGAAGCTGCACTGGAAGTAGAGCAGTCAGGACAGAACGGGTGCTTATATAGGATGCCAGCATCGCAGGCGGCAGCTTAACCTGCTACACCACAGTTTCAGCCACAATTGCATTTTAAAAACACAGAATGCAACTGTTTAAAAGAATTTTTGATAGTTAACATGTGCAGCATATTGTAACAGATATTTTATGGTATTTGAGGTTATTTGAGGTTAGTAAACAAAAGATAAAATCTTTAAAATAATCTCTGTGAATAAATACTAGGAGAACAGCTAGCAACATACATAAATATATCCATGACATTTAACTACACAAGTTTTAAGTATATGAAGATAACAAATAAAAATACAATTATAAATGAATGTAGAATGTATAAGTAGAGAAACAATTAGATATAGGGACTAAAAGCATGTTACATCTATCACATATAAAGTAAAGCTTTGTAACTTGGCTGCTACCTTTCCAAAAACGTGACAACAGAAGGTATCTAGGCTGAGAGTGACAATATGAATCAGAAAAAAAAGAGGTATCATTTTTGAGATAAAGGCAAAAAAAAACAACCTCAAAATATAAAGTCCCACCAATACTTATGTCCATAACTTTACCAAAACATTTACTCATCTTTAGAATGAAGTGTTAGCAGAATGATAATTCATCAACTTGTTAATCACTTCATTGTACTGGAGAGTGATGCTGTACATGTTAGATGTAACAGACAGGAAAACAATGGTATAAGCAATGTCTAATGCTAGCCATATACCCATAAGAAAGCATTATACAGAATTTAAATATTCCTACTCATGGCCATATTGATTTTATATATGACAATTTAAAGATACCTGGGCCCAGCGTGGTGACACTGTAGGTTAATCCTCCACCTGCGGCACCAGCATCCCATATGGTCCCTGGTTCTAGTTCCACTCTCTGCTGTGGCCTGGGAAAGCAGTATAAGATGGCTCAAGTTCTTGGGTCCCTGTACCCACACAAGAGACCTGGAAGAAGCTCCTGGCTTCTGGCTTCAGATCGGCACAGCTCTAACCCTTGCATTTATTTGGGGAGTGAATCAACGGAAGAAAGATTTTTCTGTCTCTTCCTCTCACTGTCTGTAACTCTACCTTTCAAATAAATAAACTTCAAAAAAATTAAAGATATCAGCATATTTTTCTAAGCCTTCTTTAAAATGTCATTATAGGGGCCAGCACTGTTGCGTTGCGGGTGGCACCGCCGCCCACAGTGCCAGCATCCCATGTTGGCGCTAGTTCGATTTCCAGCTGCTCCTCTTTTGATCCAGCTCTCTGCTATGGCCTGCGAAAGCAGTGGAAGATGATCTGAGTCCTTGGGCCCCTGCACCTGTGTGGGAGACCTGCAGGAAGCTCCTGGTTCCTGGCTTCGAATCGGAGCGGCTCTGGCCACTGCAGCCAACTGAGGAGTGAACCATAAAATGGAAGACCTTTCTCTCCCTCTCTCTCTCTCGCTCTCGCTCTCTCTTTCTCTCTCTCTCTCGGCCTCTTCTCTCTCTGTGTAACTCTTTCAAATAAATCAATAAATCTTTCAAAAAAAGTCATAAAACAGCTATAATTCTATGTTTAAGAATGTAATTTTATATCATAAATCTAGCTCATTATATCTGTTGCTAAGTTTTTATTTATTTATTTATTTTCATTGTATCTGAAAGGCAGAGAGATAGAATCAGTCAGATAAAGAATTTCCATCTGCTGGGTCACTCCTCACATTCCCCAGATGGACAATGCTGAGCCAGGCCGAAGCCAGGAACCAAAAACTCTACCCAGGTCTCCTCTGTGGGTGGCAGGAACTCAGGTATTTGAGCCATCATTTGCTGCCTCTCAGGATATGCATCAGCAGGAAGTTGCATGGGAAGCAGAAACGCTGGAAATTACAGCAGGCACTCCCATACAGGATGTGGGTGTCTCGAGTAATGAGTTAAGTGATGCACCAAACACCTGGCCCACATTACATCTTTCGAAGTTACAAAAAGTTATTAATAAATTTTATTTGCTGTTTTCTAATTGTTAATAAACATACATATATCTCACATATATTCATATAGATGATATGCATCCACTAATCAGTATATCATAATATATATCATATAAATATATCAGAAAGATGTATACCTCTCCCCAAATAATAAGACAGTTGCAAGTTAAAAAAAATAACATCAAAAAGCTTTCTAAGATGAAATTCATTCATATTTCAGTATAACTGCAATTTGGTCTGATGTATTATACTATAAAAATATTACTGACCCAAGAGGAAATAAAAGTTTTTCAAAAGTTTGGAAAATTGATTGTAATAGAAATGCACGACTCCAAATCTCTCTCCTTTTCTTGGTGACATTCCATCTATTGCTATCATTTCAATGTGTTTAAGTTGAGGTTTCAATGAATTACACTTTTAAAATCATTGTGGTTCATTCCAACCTCTCCTAGCTCTTTCTTGCTAATTGGTAACCATCATTTTAAACTATAACTTGGGAAAGGGGAAAGTTTATGTATCATTTCTTTGTTCCCATCCACTAAATGCTTTAATAATTACATTCTTGACATGGAAGATAGTCAACTAATCATGTGAATGATTAGCTTCTCAGTTCAATTATAGTCACAAGGCTTTCTTTTATGATTTTCTACAGATTAAACCATCTATCTTTAGAAATATCTCCTAATATCAAGAAGTATAATCTGAGACTTTTCATCTTTTTTCATTTACATATTATCTGAAATTTTCAATAAACTCTTTTAGACTTGAACAACCTAGAAACATATTGTCACTGCTTTCTATTTTTAAGTTTGTGATGTCATTCTTCATAGATACCTTAACACAAACTTCCAAATACAATTTCAGATAGCTTTAACTAATTTTTAAGTATATTTTATTTCCAAATGTATATCAATACAATTTTTTAGAAAGGCTATGACTGGGACCAGCAAAGTGGCACAGTACATTAAGCCCATGCCTACAGCACCAGCATCCCATTTGGGCACCGGTTTGATTCTAAGCTGCTCCTCTAATGATCTGGCTCCCTGCTAATGACCTGGGAAAGCAGTGGAAGATGGCCCAAGTGTTTGAGCTCCTGAACCTATGTGGGAGGCCCAGAAGAAGCTCCAGCCTGGTGGCTTCAGATTGGCCCAGATGGAAGACCTCTCTCTCTGCCTCTTTCTCTGACTCTCTCTCTCTCTCTCTCTCTGTAACTCTGCCTCTCATATAAATAAATATGTAAATCTAAAAAAAAAAAGAAAGGCTGTAACTAAAACATTCAAATTACACCTTTTTCACATTGCATTTTCTTCTAAGTATGCATTTTAATCCTTTGGTAATTTTTTGTCATTGAAATACGGAAACTTTTAATTAAGAAGTCTTTCAGAAAAATCTCTCCTATCTTTATCTACACACATGTACCTATAGTCATCATGAATATGAAAGTCCTTCCACATTCCTGGGTATATGTGCACGTGTATTCCTATAACATCACTGACTTGTAAGGCACTGAACTTTAATGCTGCTCTAGAAGTAATGATTAGCTGATGGGTCCTCTCCACCCTTTCACAATCACTTCTTTTGAAGTAAAGCCTGTATTTTAAAAACAGCTACTGCAAATTTTGAATGTAGTATATTGTATCATAATAAGGCTAAAAGCTAACTGGCTCACCCACAAAGTAAATGTAAATTTTGCCCCCAGGATTGCCAAATTCTAGCCAACTGGTGTTGATAGACAACAATAGATGTGTTCAAATGTTACACATTTGTGCTGCCCAAGGGATAAATATTTTTGTGTTAAATTTGTATTTTTGACGATTGAATCTACAGGATAACATAGTAAACTGTCCTTTGCATTTATCTACATTACTTAACAGTATCCTCTAGTAATAAACACCTGTTTTACACCAGCTTAGTAGGGAATCAATTTGTCAT
Organism: Oryctolagus cuniculus; assembly: GCF_964237555.1. Classification (NCBI taxonomy): domain Eukaryota; kingdom Metazoa; phylum Chordata; class Mammalia; order Lagomorpha; family Leporidae; genus Oryctolagus; species Oryctolagus cuniculus. Next base: position 27,102,420 of record NC_091434.1, on the reverse strand, counting down.
TTGATTCCATTTTCTAATGTAGTAGTCTAACCCAACCCAGAATGCATTATTGATATGGAAATGAGTGTAATTAGCAGCGTAAATGATCTGTTATTTATGATACAAGTCAGAGCAGTAAATCACCATTGGTTCACTATCATTACTATGCAAATAGAAGAAGGCAGTTAATGGTCCATGTGTTAAAAACAGGCCACTTGCTTGCTCATTTGCAAATGAAAAGCAGGGGTGAGAGTTTAAGGTAGAAATGACAGTTTATCACATTGTCATTCCTAGTATTTCCACTTAAGAAAATCAAGACACACAAGTAATTGTTCTAGTTTAAAAGTTTCTCCATTTATCTACAACAGAAAAGAATCTTCAAAAAATGCATGGAAATGGTTAATGTGGAAAAAAAGTATGCATGGATTTCAAAAATTTCTGAACCAAAGTAAACTTTTCTTTTGATTTAATTTCCATGAACTTTTGGAAGTACACTTGAACCCATTTTTAGGCACTGTCAAATTGACTGAATTTCATCTGTTTTGAACAACAGAAATTGGGAATAAAAGTGCTTTAAGTGTCTAAAGTATAAGACAATTTAAATGTTATCTGGTAATAATACCATAAACATCAGCTACTATGAAATAAAATATCAGTGATCACATAATTTACTTCTTTTCCCTGCAAATATATATTTATTTTCTTGTACTGAGGAGAACTAGCAATGAAATATCCAAATTATTCAGAATACATAACACAAATTGTTCTGTTTTTCCTGCTTGGTTCCTTTTGGGGTAATTTCCCAAGAAATGAGAGCTTGTGATGGAACCTAAGTGTACTGGCTTCAGGCTAGTGCTTGCCTGGTGAAATGGGAACAAAGCTGGAAGAAGAAGGGGGCTGAGGGCCACTGTAGGTTCTGCAAGTTTCACTTGTAGAGATCTCATCTCAGAATCTGTAAAATCATTTAGAAGACTTGCAGAAAAACAGAACTTTAAATAAAATGACAACAATATCTTCATGTTGGAAATAGATGTAGTAGGAGGCATTAGTTCCATCTTTGCAACTAAATAAATGTAATTCATTCACACAATATTATTTTTGTTCCTTGTTAGTTTTCATTAAGCTATGTGTTCAAGAATGACTTATACACTGAGCAAAATTATATAAAGAAAATGCTTAAAATGCATATATTTAATGATAAGGCATTTTTTCTTATACCAAATCTTTAAAATATATATATATAAGGTAATTATTATAGAGAGACCTATGTATTAGCTCATTGTTTTCATGTTATCAATTTATTTCTTAAAAATTCTGTATTTTTCTTTAATTCCAAGAGAATAGCTAGACTAATGTTTTCCTTGCCTCACTGTATTTTTAGAGGTAATCTTCCTCCCTGGCTCTTATTTATGTACTTTTTATTTCTTTATTTGGGGAGCAGAAAGACAGAGAGAAACCCTATCAACTAGTATACTCAAAAATGCCTACAACTGCTATCTAGGGAAAGTCTGGCACCAAAGGTGAGAGCCAGAAACACAACCTAGATCTCCCATGTGGGTGAAAGGAATCCAATTAATTGGGCCATTACTGCTGCCTCCCAGGGTCTGCATTACAGGAAGCAGGACGCAGGAGCAGAAACCAGGTATCAAGCTTAAGAACATGAGCAATGTGGGCAACTTACCCACTACTATATACACCTACCTACTCCTTCCTTCCTAGCTTTATTCTTAAAACTTTAAGTCATGAAAGAGGGTTATATAAGGTATATAAAATAGTAACTTTCATTAACCAAAGAGTGAAAATGAGGTTGCCAAGAGCAGGGGAAAGAAGGAAATGAGAATAGCTCATCAATGGGCTTAAGTCTCATTTAAGCAATATGAATAAGGTCTAGAGTTTTGCTGCTCAACACAGTCCTTATAGTTAACAATATTGTATACTAAAAAAACTAAAATGAGAGGTCTCATGTTCTGTTCTTAGAATAATGAAATAAAATTTAAATAAATAAGGTAAAATAAACTTTTATCCCAGTGAAGAAATTAAGCTAGAGGAAGGGTGCATGGTTTGGGGGTAAGATCACACATTAGTACCAACAATGGAGGAAAAAGGTGCATATCCATTAAACTTGGGAACAGGAGCCTGACTTCAAGGGGGTAGGGGGTGGGAAGGTGTTCATCAGTGTATCAGTCACAGTCCAAGCAAAACAGTTGATGAGATATTCAAATTAGGACAAATTAAAGAAGGCTAACATAAAAGTTACTGATTTTGAAAGTGTAAGGGAATCACAAGGGATACTGCAGAAATGAAAGTCAATCATTACATCTGGCAGCAGCCTCTGGCCCAACAAGACCAAAGCAGAGGAGAGAGAGGTTATAGAACAAGAGTGGAGTCAGTTTCCTTTAGAACAGCAACTACTTTCTGCTTGAAGGACACAGGCCAAGGAACCTGAGAAACAAATACTCAACACCACTTTCTTTCTCATTGTGATTTGCTGCTGGGACTTCCCAAATTGGCCATTAGACAGGTTTAAACAGAATCTAGAGAACACACGAGATTGCTGATCATCCTTACAGGTTAGCCTTATGCTTGAGAGGAACAATAAATTCAAGATTCTTGAGGATGTAGTAGAGCTTTCTGTCTTCAAAAGATTTTACAGGTGTGGAATGATGAGGATACCAGAGATGAGTGTCATGGATCAAGAAATGAGTGTCCTTTCTCAAAATTTCATAGGGGGGTCGGCACTGTGGCGTAGTGGGTAAAGCCACTGTCTGTAGTGCCGGCATCCCATATGGGTGTCAGTCCAAGTCCCAGCTGCTCCTCTTCTGATCCAGCTCTCTGCTGTGGTCTGGGAAAGCAGTAGAAAGTGGCCCAAGTCCTTGGGCCCCTGCACCCACATGGGAGAGCCGGAAGAAGTTCTTGGCTCCTGGCTTTGAATCTCAGCTCCAACCATTGCAGCCATCTGGGGAGTGAACCAGCAGATGGAAGATCTCTTTCTCTAACTTTGCCTCTCTGTAACTACCTTTCAAATAAATAAATAAATCTTAAAAAAATTTTTTTCATAGGACATTCAGCAACATGCACTAAGATCTTGGGTCAAACAGATTGTGCTAAGCACTTTACATCAATTATGTTTGTTTCTCCGTACAGAATTTGAGGTAGGGGCTATTATCATTGTTATTTTAAAAAATGGGAAACTAAGGCAAAGAGAGGTAGTTATCCTGCCAAATAAAATATTCTGAAAATGTGCGATATTAAACCCTGTATGGTCTAGTTCCAGAATCTAGTCACCTAATAACCACATACAGTATAATGCATCCCAATATTCAATCTAAACACACTGACATAATTCCCAATTGTGGAAAGTAATTAAAATGAATACAAAAATATTTAAAATTATTAAATATAATTTGAATTAATAGGTTATTATAATTAATATTTATTATAGTTTGTTTTTTTACTCTGTAAGTTAGAGGGGAAGCAGAAATAATGAGATTCATACAGAGAATTGCACCATTGCTCTAAAATTAAATGAAGATGGGAAATTACTTGGATAAATATTATAGTCATCCAACAGATTAAATCATCTGCTTTGCTAAAATGCAGCTGGCAATGAAAAGAAAAACGTGTGGATGAAGCCATGCTTATGAAAGAAGCTATCCTCAGGTGCAATAATAATTATTTAGCATGCCTTTAAGTATTACTCTTTTCTTTTAGTAATACATATTTTATACATGTATAAGTATATAAAGATGTAGGATGTGCTTTATTTAAGTTGAAGTCACATATGTAAAAAGTATATATGGGAAATATAACTAGCAATCATATTATTGAAATCTATATGCTTGAAGAATTTTTTATAGAACATCTTTTAGCAAAGAGGAATCATTTAAAATTAAAAATGGCTTTCCAAAGTCAGTCATTTCTATATAGGTTATATTTACTTTGTAAACTTTTTACATTCAAATAATCTAATTTCAACCCATCAAAACAAGAAAATAAAAATATTTTCATTTTGTTTCAAAGAATCACTGCAAATATGAAATATGATTTTAATTTTTCAATGTATTTTGAGAAGCTGATACATAGTCACAGAGAGTTTCCATGTGCTGGCTCTCACTTAAAGTGTCTGGAAAAGCCAGGGCTGGACCATGCCAAAATTGGTAGCAAGGAATCAGTCCAGATCTTCCACATGCATGGCAGGGACCCTATCACTTGAGCCAGAGTGTGAATCGGCAGAGCTGGTACTTGAACATAGGCACATCAAAACAGGATATAGGCATTCCCAGTCAGCATCTTAACTGCTCAGCCAAACTCTCACCCACAAAAGTATGATTTTACAGGTATATAAATATTACAAATATCATGGTGCTCAGCAGATAAGTTTAATTAGGACCTCATTCTGTTATATAGATTTTGTGATCCCATTTCAAAATCTAGTTAATATAAGGCAGCTAAATTCTGAGTAATTCTTCAAAAAAGGCTCATCTTATCTTGAGAAAGCAATTAAGTAAAAGGAATTACAAGGTGAGAAGAGAGAGGGAAGGAAAGGGAGAGACACAAATGAAGACACACAGAGAGAAGACAGAAAGATAATTGCGAGGTTTTTTTTTTTTTTTTTTTTTTTTTTTTTTTTTTTTTTTTTTTTTTTTTTTTTTGACAGGCAGAGTGGACAGTGAGAGAGAGAGACAGAGAGAAAGGTCTTCCTTTGCCGTTGGTTCACCCTCCAATGGCCGCCGCGGCCGGCGCGCTGCGGCCGGCGCACCGCGCTGATCCGATGGCAGGAGCCAGGAGCCAGGTGCTTTTCCTGGTCTCCCATGGGGTGCAGGGCCCAAGCACCTGGGCCATCCTCCACTGCACTCCCTGGCCACAGCAGAGGGCTGGCCTGGAAGAGGGGCAACCGGGACAGAATCCGGCGCCCCGACCGGGACTAGAACCCGGTGTGCCGGCGCCGCTAGGCGGAGGATTAGCCTAGTGAGCCGCGGCGCCGGCCGGTAATTGCAAGTTTTAATGACCTTCTACATCTGCTCCAAATCTAGTCACATTCATGTAAACAATAAATGATGTGGTTCTACACCCAACTGTCTTCTTAGAAAGAAACATGGACTAAATCCTTGGAGTCCTTTTGATATCTTTGACATGTGAATTGATGGGTATAGAGCTGTACACTAATAACTCCCTTCTTGACAGTCCACTCAAGTTCAGACTTCTCTATCCAGTTGCCTGCTCTAGACCTCTGGATGGTAATCCAAATGTGAGGAAGTATGGATATCAACCTGGGCTTCTTGGCTCCTGGTCCACACTTTCCCAAAAAGCAACTCTCCTGGGGTCCTTTTCATCCTTCTCAGCTGATGAACACTCCGTACTTCCAACGGTTCATGTTTTTAAAAAAAAGTCATTTTAATTCTACCTCTCTTTGAAATTCCATATCCTATATACATAGTCCTGTTGTTTCTCACTATGTCTGTTGCTACTACTCAAGATAAAGTCAACACAATCTCTCACTTGGATTGCTGAATCTGCTCTTGACCTTCTTCAGTTTATTCCCAACCAAAGAGCCAGAGTAACTCTCATTAAATAGATATCAGATCAGGTAATTCCACTTCTCAGAACTCCCCAAGATAATAGGTTGAAAATAAAAACCCCAAGCCTATCACGTGCATTTCTTCCCTCTGTTAATTTGTATGATCACATCCTTTTAATACTTTTATTTTCTTATCCTATCAAACCCATAGTCATTCTTGCTGTTTCCTTGAACAGAGTCATCACAGGGCCTTTGCACTCTTTCCATTAGAATGTAGCAACTGGCCGGCCGGCGCCGCGGCTCAATAGGCTAATCCTCCACCTGCGGCACCGGCACACCAGGTTCTAGTCCCGGTCGGGGCACTGGATTCTGTCCCGGTTGCCCCTCTTCCAGGCCAACTCTCTGCTGTGGCCCAGGAGGGCAGTGGAGGATGGCCCAAGTCCTTGGGCCCTGCACCCCATGGGAGACCAGGAGAAGCACCTGGCTCCTGCCTTCGGATCAGCACAGTGCACTGGCCACAGCACACCGGCCGCGGCGGCCATTGGAGGGTGAACCAATGGTAAAGGAAGACCTTTCTCTCTCTCTCTCTCTCTCTCACTGTCCACTCTGCCTGTCAAAAAATAATTTTTTTTTAATTCAAAAAAAAAAAAAAAAAAGAATGTAGCATCTTCCACTGGCTTCTTCATTTCCCTCGGATCTCTACTTAAATACCACCCTTTTCAGTAGGTTTCCCTGAACACTCTATGTGAAATTGCAATTTCCATCATTCATTTTCCTGTTTCTAGATTTATTCTCCATCATACATGTCATCTAGTATTTCATGTATTTGATTTATGTATATTTTTAGGACAACATTAACTCCACCAGGTTAAGGACTTTTATCTGCTTTATCCATTACTGTTCTCCAATGTCGAGAAAATGTGTTGAAATGAATAAGAAAAAAGAGCAAAGACAGGATCTCACTGCCTTTTTGCAATGCAGGAAGTCTGTTACTTAAATAGTTCTCTTTCTGTTAGCACCACTTTGAGGACTGACCTTATCGGAAAGGTGAGATCAAAGACTCCATGATTATAATCAAATGTTAATTCTTATGCTTATTAAAAAAGATAGAATTTTATAACTAATAAAGCCATTTTAGACAACAATTTTAAGTGTTTCCCCCAATGCATCTTTAAAAAAAAAAGCCCACAATTTTGTTTCTGTGAAATGCACTAATGTTTGCAATTTTCTTGTTACTTTTAAGTATCCCTTAATAGTAAAATTGTTGTTGTTCAGCATTTGTACCCAACTATGAATCACAGTCTATGTCTACATATGTAGTGAGTGCTACCAGAAATACACTGTTGTTATGTAACTCTATTTCTGTAAATATAGTACAAATTTTGTAATTTAAAGGCAAAATTAGACTTCAGCATGTCCAAATGTCACCATCAGCAGTAATTAGTAATTATATTAGCACACTGAGAATTAATTGATAAAGAACCAATTATATTGTTAAATCATGGCAAATTATTAGCTGTATTTCAAGAAACACATTTTATGCCATTAACAACTGACAGAAGTTGTGAACAGCAACATTTGCAACATTTTTTTTTAAATAATGATCTCTGAGAAACCTACTTTTAGTTTCCTGTTCATTGAAGAATCATTCATGTAACATTTGCCTCATCTCTTTCATGTGTTACTCATTTTTTGCAGTAAGAATGATAATGATAATTTCAAAGTCCAGGAATCATCATTAAATCTAATAACACAGCATTGTCCTCATATATTGCATAAACTTAGTTGTGTTATGGAGAAAATATTTATACCATATACATCCAATAATATAGAATGGAGAGTTATATATTGACACATTCTGAAAACAAAATACTTTATGCTGCATTTAGTTAAACACTTGATTTGCAAATAAAATAGCTCTTTTTTTTTTAACATTCCTTAATGTCAAGAAGTGGTTTCTTTTTTTTTTTTTAAAGATTTATTTATTTATTTGAAAGGCAGAGTTACAGAGAGATTGAGGCAGAGAGAGAGAGAGAGAGAGAGAAGGTCTTCCTTCTGCTGGTTCACTCTACAGATGGCCACAATGGCAGAGCTGTTGCAATCCAAAGCCAGGAGCCAAGATCTTCTGGGTCTCCCATCTGGGTGCAGGGGTCCAAGGGCTTGGGCCATCTTCTGATGCTCTCCCAGGCCATTAGCAGAGAGCTGGATTGGAAGTGGGGCAGCCTGACTTGAACTAGTGCTCATATGGGATGCTGACACTGCAGGCAGTGGCTTTACCTGACACGCCACAGTGCCGGCCCCATAGCTCTCTTAATATAAATAATATTTTGAAAATTGTCTATTAAAGTTTATGCTAGATATTGTTTTTCAAGTTCCTGTTTACATCAATTATGAGTAGAACTCATGTAGAAGCTGTATAAAAAAGTCTTCATTTATTTTACTATTAGATAGAAACTTTTCTACTAGAACCAGTATAGATTATTTTCTTTTAATTTGAGAAACCACTGGGATAAATTAAAAAAAAAAACAGTCCTGCTAAATTTTATATATATTTTCTGAAAATATGATCAATGAAAATGTCTTCACACTTAAAAGTTTGTAACTTAACAGAAAGTTATAAATGGTATCCCCTTAACACAACTTTAGACTTTTCATTCTGTACCAGGTTCTCCATAACAAAGATTGAGCAAAAAAAAAAAAAAAAAAAAAAAAAGTAGGTCTTTCACAGCAGATCTTTCTTAGAAAAGTTATGAATATATACACATACGTATCATGAAAATACAGAAAACATTATTTATTTTTTGACTCAGGTAAAACAATACGAAGATGTGTGCAAACCTAAGATAACAAATCAAACACACTGAGCTCTCTGTACAATGGATAATGAATGAATTCTATGAGCCCTGTACATTATAATCTCAACGCTTCTTTAGGATTCTGCCATGCACTCTAGTAGAGTCATCACAGGAGAAGCAGGATGGCCAAAGAGATACTTTAAGTCCAAAAATTATTTTCCTCTGTTCAGCTGTTAAGCTACCTCTCAGGAAACCAATAATTCATGAACTGAAATTAAGCAAAATGACTCAATTATGTGGTTTTATGTTCCAATTCCTGTACTTGCTTTTTAAAAGCATGTTAAAAATAATTTCACTCCTTAGAAGTCAGCAAGAGAATAACCCATCCACAATGGAATTTGCTAAGTGTGGATTCATGGCCTTGTAATCTGAATTGTGCCCTCTGGAGTTCTTGCGACCAAAATAGTTAAAGTATAGTGGTTATGGAAAATTCTGCAGTCCCCTGAATGCATGAATTTAAATGTGATTTCACATGACAGTAGAATTACAGAGATGGTAGAAAGCCAGAGACAGAGTCAAATGAAAATATTCTGTCCCTGCAGTATCTAATGGTGATCATGAAAAATACAAATCTGCCATATTTCAGAACACCAGGAAATAAATAAGAGGTTTAGAGTTCTCGTATTTTGGCATATAACATATATCTGGAGCACTAAGAGTAAAGGTTATAAGGGAATAGAAGGTTTTCCTGACTCAAAATCTTCAGGGACATTTGGGATAAGGGTAGAGGGGGTATGGAAAAAAAAACTAACTACTCTGCTTTTTACCACAACTTGGAACTATGAAATCAAGAGATCTTGCCCATAAACATAAACACATAGATATGTTCACTTTAATAATCACCAAGTTCTCTAAAGTGATCTTGAGTTGCATGGCTAGATTTAAGAATGAAAATAGCCTCCATTTTCCCTTAATGTGCCATACTGAGCACATACAAATTCCAGGCTTATGATGAAATATTTTCCATATATTTTCCAATTTCTAATGTGAACCATTAAGATAAATGCTAATATTACTTAGATAAAACAATCTTTAAAAATATACCTGGCCAGATCTTCAGACACAGGACTTAATTACATGGCTCTCTGACATCAAAGTTCCTATTCTTATCATTTATACTTTCATAAATGGTAATCTGTCTTAGCACTTTATCAATTTATAATAAATATCTTGGTGACAGAAAGGAAATAATGATCTTTTGGTATGTTCCTGAAAGTTCCCAGGTGTGCCATGGCCTATTTATGATTCTCTATTGAGAATCTTTCTCAATGAACAGGAAATCTTATGTATGGTCTGAGATGGCAAAGTAATTTTTATAAAATAATAATTTTAAAAATAATGACCATGAAAATATAATCATAAAAACAGAGAAATGTGACATAAAACTTTGCCAATCATAATGTGTAATATAGAGAAAAGTAGAAAATGATGAATAAATTAGTACATGCAATCTGTAGAATAGATTTCTAGCCAACACTGCAATATAAAAAGGCCATAGTAAATTTTAAAAACCTCAGGAAAAGCAATCAGTAAGATCTTAAAAGCAAACTGAATCAATTCATTTAGAAACTAAAAAGTTTATATCAGTTATAAATCATATATTGAAAGAAGTAAATATGAAATCATTCCACAAATAAAAGAAAATTTATAAAGTCACTTTATCTCCAAGGAGCCATAGCTGACATCCAGCAAATATGATAAGAAAATATATTACAGCAATTAAAAGATTCAAGCAGCTACACTGATAGGTGATTCTTTCTCTAGGAGAAATGAACTAATATCCCCTGAAGATTAAAAAAAAAATGAATAAGAGAAATGGTTACTAAGTAGCTACATGACATTGTGTCAGTCTCTCCAAGATTTCATTTCTTCTAAGACTCATTTTCTCAAAATTCTACTAACATTTCATATACTACAGTTTTATAGAATATTCTTTGCCTTTTTGCTGACACATGGGGAGAAAGTGTTAGCGTTGACACACTAAGATGCAAACCATATTTGTCTATAAATCTTAAAATAGCAATGTCAAAAACATAACTGAATGGCGAAACCTTTCTCAAACAAAAGAGGCTTTAGCACATTAAGACAATCAGAACAATGTGAATACTTCATCATTAGTGAGAGCAGACAAAGAATGAAGATAAGCACAGCACACTAGACACAAGCGTAGAATGGAAGCCAGGCAAATTCAAGGTTACAAATATAAGCACAGGAGTAAGGACAGATAAGAGTGGGTCAAAGTCTGAGTAACTCAGAGATTACAAGTTCAGACACTAGAGTAAGCCCAGAGATCCCAGGCTCACATAAAAATACAGACTGACTACAAAGCAAACCAGACGATCTCAGCATAAGATACATAACCATAAGGTTGTCAACAATTAGATCCATAAACACTGCATAAAAAGCAAAAAGAAGGTAAAAGAAGATATGTATGGTGCCCATGCTTGGTGGTATTTATGTATAATTCACCCCGTAAGAAATACTCCTAAGCAAATCTGTCCTAGAGAGTATAAGGAGATTGCTAAACACAGCGGTCCACTCAAGGTCTGTAAGATACATGCATTTTCTTTAACTTTCACCTGCTTGCAAGCTGGAGTAGTGCACATCAAATGTAGAGTTCTCAATAAGGCATAAACCTGGTTCCAAAATCTTATGGTGGTTTATGTAGACAAATTTTAGTTCTAAGAGTTATAATAACTTGTATTCTACTTTAATTTATAAACAGAAGGCTCTAAGAAGCGATAAGCCTTTTAACCTGTGCTACTGAAATACTTTGTGTAAAAACTTAAGAAAACCAGGAAAGTTGGTCAAAAATAGGTTTTTAGGAGAAACTCATTCTGTGACCCACTTTGCCTAAATATGCCACTCCTCCTGCAAAAAACTCTATTCTCTATTGAGTATTCAAATGCCTTTATAAGTTGCATAACATTCCATATTCAGGTTAGTGCATACCTCTTAGGCTTGATTCTCTAGGAATTAGCCACCTTGTTCTTTAAATGTAGAAAACACCACACAGCACGTAGTATATAGCCTTTTGCCCACATCACTCCGTTTCTTTCCTCCATACCCTTTCTTCTATTGTTCACAATAATTGGAATACCTCCTCCTCCTCTTTATTTGATTATCTTATTTTTCCTTTAACAGTTCATAACTATCAACTTCTGCAGGAAGCCACTCTGACATTTCACTTACATCATTCCCTGGTTTATTGGGGGACTGACTCAATCATTAGCTCTGCTTACATAATATTCTAAACATAACTTTAGCACTGTACATCACATTATTTTATAAACATATGTTTGCACCTGTTTTACATTTATAAAGCTAACTCTACAGTTACTCCTTATTTTCTTCTGGAATTGGGGACACAATTCAGGTAACCTTCACCAGCTCTCCCAGGTGTGTGCCAAGGATCCAAACATGTAAACCATCACCTGCTGCCTCCCATGGTACACGTTAGAAAAAAGCTGAAATTCATAGTGGAGTGAACACAGTCACTTTAACCTGATTTGCAGTTAGGTAAAGAGGGATTCCAACCATTGCACCCAATGCCAGCTCCATGAAGGCACTTTTGCTGTTTGCGTTCCTGCTGTTTTGAAAACCAGAGTGGGCATAACCTTTAGTGCAGAACTAGTTAAAGGTTATTTATTGCTCATCTGAGAAATGTTTCAGTCCCTTTTATCATGTTCTAAAGCAGAGTTAAACAATAACAAAAATTATGAGGGGAACAAGCGATGATTTCCTTCCAGAGTGTGCTTGTGAAACTTTCTGATAATAATATATCTGAATGTAAAATACTCAAATAGATTTTTTTAATTTATATTCCTAGTAAATTTACATGTTATACACAATATTAAAAATATTATGTAGCTGGGGCTGGCACTGTGGTACAGTGGGTTAAACCCAGCCTGTAGTGCTAGCCTCCCACATGGGCACCGGATGGAGTCCCGGACGCACCATTTCTGATCCAGCTCTCTGCTATGGCCTGTGAAATGAGTAGAAGATGTCCCAAGTCCTTGGGCCCCTACACGTTCGACCCAGAAGCTCCTGGCTCCTGGCTTTGCATTGGCTCAGCTGTGGTTGTTGAGGTCATTTGAGGAGTGAACCAGTGGATGGAAGACCTTTGTCTCTCCCTCTCTCTGTAAATCTTTCAAATAAACAAACAGACAAACAAACTATGTAGCTACACTTGTTAAATTATTATTATCTATCAGGTGTTTTCCTCTAATTTTTATGAATGATTAACACAGTCCTTTAAGGCAGGCAACACTCTTATTTTATACATAACACATAAAGTTCAATTCCTCATCAAAGTAAATATAAGTAAATGAATACTGAACATGAAAAACCAAACTATTATTTGCAGATGTTATGATTACCTGCATAGGAAATCCTAGAGATTCAAGTTAACCATTAGAATTAACAAGATTGCTCAATATCTTGACAGAAAGAAGATAAATATAAAAAAATAGGCTTCTATTTCAAAATTAAGGGATTAAAGTATTATTCACAATAATATACAAAGTAATAAACTTCCTAGCAATAAATTTAATGACATGCATAAGTAAGTGTATAAATAAGAAATACATAAGTGTATAAATTTTATTGAATAAATAGAGTAAAAAATGTTAGTGACAATACTGTGATACATCAGCTAGCTATCTGGAAATCTATAAATTTAATGCAGTTGCAATCAAAATTACTTTTTGACAGTCTTGGAAGAGGAATATAAGGATTTGATACAATCATCAAATCAGAAGAATTGCTATTCATGAAGAGCTATTAAATTCTTGAAAAGTTAAATATTGTGATACTGGCCAAAATCTCAGAGTATTGAAACAGAATAGAGAATCAGAAAATGATTTATGTCTATATAGAAATTAAAAATGATAAATGCAGCATTTCAAATCAGTGAGAAACACTGCACTTTGCAATAAATTGTGTTAGAAAAACTGACTGTCCTATTGATATTCAGAGAGCTCAAGTAACTATTCATGGGTTACACAGAAAGTAAAAAGGCTCTAGATTTGATCTGTAAAGAAAACTTTCTACACTGAGCTCCACTACTCCTGTAAGTCTGCCTTAGCGAGGTCTTGTTAGTACTTACTGAGATAGAAGGCTCAATTTCACAAACGAGCAAAATGATACCAGCCCAGGAAAAAGACTACTTTAAGTCTATCCTGCCAGGCATAATGATGCAAGAACTACTCCTTTAATAGGTATCTTATCCTCATCCAAATCTAAATAATTCTGACTCATTTTCACATTGGTTATAAAATTTGTAACTTTAATTTTTAGAATTTCCTATTTGTTCACAAAAATTATAGACACTTGATCTTAAATTATACACTACACACCAACAATTCCAACTATAATAAAATGTATTCATCTTTAAATCTACTAATCTATAAAGCAGCTGAAAGTCATGAATCTATGGGTTCATAGATACGTTTGCCTCCTACTGAAAACATGTTCCAAGGCAGACAACTTGGATATGAATATTTACATAATATATTACATGTGTAGCTTTTGTCTGTCAATTTAAAATTGTCCTTTATTTTAAAATGAATTATTCCTGAAGGAATAAAACTTGCACTATATTGGTATGCATGGCTATGAAGAAAACAGAATAATATGATAAGAGAGTTTCTGGGGGTGAGAACATTTGGGTTTAATAGGAAACATTAGGGAAAGCCTTCTTGGAAAAGTAAGTTTATAATATGATAAGAGAGTTTCTGGGGGAGAAGGTTTAATAGGAAACATTAGGAAAAACCTTCTTGGAGAAGTGAGTTGAGAATGAATTCTTACTAGATGTAAGGAATCATCCCAAGACACAAAGAGTGTTCAAAAATAAAAAAGTGCAAGTATAAAAACTCAGAGATTTGAAAAAAAAAAAACAAAGGACAAAACAGGCAAATATTATAGCATGGAGAATTGAGGATGGGGAGATGTGCTTGAGGATAATGCTTCAGAGAAATACTGAACAAATGAAATTTGGTGCCCTGCAAGATATGAAAATGAGTTTGAAATTCAGATAAAATCCAAAGAGGAGTCAAAAGAGGATTTGTGTGCATCGTATATAACAGGACTATAGTAACTTCATTATTTCAAACTTCATCAAAGAGAAGTGAATGTCCAAAATTACCAGATTATGTGGAAGTCTAACTTATCTTCCATTTTACAAAAAAAGAAAAACTCAGCAGATTTAGACTGCATGTGCATCAATAGTTTTTATAAAATCTGGTAATCTTACCATTGAAAAAATATTATTTTCAGTTAGTTAAAACAGAGATTCAAATATTGAATGGGACTTATAATTAATAAGGCTAATCCATGTATTTCTATATATTTGAAAGGTGGCATGAAGAGTTAATAGAGCATTGCATTTTATCAGGGAAGAAAGTCCATACAAAGGAAAGAGTTTAATAGGTAGCAACTTTTTTAAAAGGCATAATAATGCACTCCTTCTTGTTTCCACTTAATTCTGCCAATCTCTCTCACAAAGAGCTTTTCTTTCTCATGCAAAAATGTGACTATTAATCTAAGAAGGACTAATAATAACATTTTCCAAGAAATACGTAAAGATGCCCACCATTTCTGTTACTAGATACTATTTTTAGCATGGAATATGTTTCTGAAAAAATCATTCGCAGCTTTCTTCAAAAGTCAAGAGAGTCATCCCGAATATCTTGTCTTTCATGTGTACACACTTAATCATATTTGGGAGAAAGAATTAACAAAATAAGCATTATGGTAAAGTTCTGAGTTATGCAAGTAGTATGAAAATGTTTAAATATTTTAATATATATTCCAGAAATATGCCAAATCAAGTACAAAGCTAATTTTCTGTTACTTACATAGTTCACTAAAATCTAACTTCATAAAATATGCATATTTGGGCATATTCAACATGTGTTTAAGCATTCTACAACGTTTATGCAAGTTACAGACATTTATTTCTTCAACACTGGCTTTTAAACTGCCAAAATCCTCTACTGTGTCTTAATTATTCTCACATGTTTATCTGAAACCTTTCATAGAAAAATTAAATTCTTCAGAAATGGTTACTGAGTGGAATTGACTCACACTAGCATTTGTTGTAAAGTAGAATTCAATATCTAGAATGTGATATTAAACTCTTGTTTCAGAATCAAATCCAATAGCTTCAGAGATATTTGTAATTGAAATATTCAAAAGAATTCATCATTAAAAAGGTACACTTGGCCGGCGCCGCGGCTCACCAGGCTAATCCTCCACCTTGCCGCGCCGGCACACAGGGTTCTAGTCCCGGTCAGGGCGCCGGATTCTGTCCCGCTTGCCCCTCTTCCAGGCCAGCTCTCTGCTGTGGCCACGGAGTGCAGTGGAGGATGGCCCAAGTGCTTGGGCCCTGCACCCCATGGGAGACCAGGAGAAGTACCTGGCTCCTGCCATCAGATCACCGTGGTGCGCCGGCCACAGCGCGTTGGCCGCGGCGGCCATTGGAGGGTGAACCAATGGCAAAAGAAGATCTTTCTCTCTGTCTCTCTCTCTCACTGTCCACTCTGCCTGTCAAAAAAAAAAAAAAAAAAAAAAAAAAAAGTACACTTAACATATGGTCTCATTATTATGATGTCTAAAATAATATTATAACATTCCAGGTTGCAGGCATACTTTAAAGGAATTTTTGCATGTCAAAAAATAATGATTTAAATGCATTTGTCAAACCTAAATCTTTGTCCCTGTTTCATGTACCCAACAGAGTGGAATTCCAAAGGAAAAGACTGGAAGAGATATGCATATGAATTTGGTATCAGAATACATTCCCCAAAATGTCAGTGTGATTAAGAAAATCAAGCTATTTCTAAACTGTTGTTAAAAGACTCATTTTGGTCTCACATTTGCTAATCACTTAAGATGTTACAGAACACCACTATTTGTTACCTACAAAGCAAAAGAACAAATGAATAAACTGTACCCAGCCATGTGTATAATCCTCCCTCAGTTGATCCTCAGTAAATTGTACCATGTTGGGAGTGTGGCTTTTTCTGCCTCTTCTCTGTAATATATAAAAGGTATTAACTTTCACTTAAAAGGAAAATAATGAAAGAAAAAAAAGCAGCTTCTGTTTGTACATAAACACGGAGCATAGAGATTCTACACTGCATCCTAGGAGAAGCCAGGGAACCAAACTAATGAGCTTAAAACCTCAGAAATTGTGTCTGTTTCAACTACTTGAAAACAGTTCGCTAAAAATGTTCGTGCATGGTACTAGCATATTTTCCTTTGTAATATGTGCTTCTTTGTTTCTCTATCCCAGATTTTTGTCTTTATTCTAATTGCTATTATGTTCTTTGCTTGAGATTTTACAGCTTCATTCTCCGATACTCCCAGATTCTCTTTCTATTTGGATTTTGTAGCTTGTGGTCACTGAGGTTACATTTGCTTTTCCTCTTTGATGTTTAGCTTCATTGCCTCAAACTTTTCTTCACACTGAATGCATATTAGGTCATTTATCTCTTCATATTTCTTTTCAGACTAAGTGCAGATCGTCTATGTATATTTTGTTGCTTTTTCTTTCCTTTCAAAACAAGTGTAGTTTCTCTCATTTTCCCCTAAATCATTAAAATGTGCAGATAGATTTTCCTAGTGCTCCTTTTCTCTTCATTACAGAACAGCATCACTATGTTTTGCCTTGAAAGATATTTATCCACCAATTTACTGTATCCTGAGAATGTACTTCCAGTTTGTCATGAAATCAAATGTACATTAGTCAACTAAAGCTGTTATAGAAGAATTATTTTACTTCTAGTGATGAACAGCAATGGACATCTGATTTTTTTCTATTTTAAATTTTTTAACTGATACATAAAAATTGTACTTAATAGAAGCTAACATGAAATGTCTTGATACATGTATATATTGTGTATTGCTCAAATGAGGCAAATATATCTATCACAAACATTTTTCTTTTTCTTGTGAAATCATTCAAAAACAGAGTCTCCAAGTTTTTTTTAATATATAGTACATTATTGTTATCTACAGTTACCCTACTATGCAATGGAACACCAGAATTTCTAAACATAGTACCCATTGATCAATCTTTCCCCATCTCTCCCTCCCTTCTCCCTTCTCCCTTGCTAGTCCATGTGGTAACTGCCGTTCTACTCTCAACTTTTAGATTTCAAATCTAACTGAAATCATGTAGTACTTGTCTTTTGGTGCCTCGCTTATTTCCCATACACAAATACTTCGAATTTCATGAATGTTATCACAATGACAGGATTTCATCCATTTGTTAAGGCTGAACAGTATGTCATTGCGTATGGATCACATTTTCATTACTCATTTATCAGTTGATGGATGCTGAGGTTATTGCCATTTCTTGTGAATAAAGTGGCAATAATCATGGGTGTGCAGATGTCTCTGCAATAAACTGGCTTCATCTTCTTTTTGTATACACCCAGTAGTGGTATTATAAGATCATATGTCAGTTTAATTTTTTGAGGAACCTCCATACTGTTTCCCACAATAGCTGTACTAATTTATATCCTCACTAACAATGTGTAAGCATTCCCTTTTCCTCAATAGGACTTGTTATCCTTTGTCTTTTTTTTTTGATAATAGCACTTCTCAGTGGAGTGGGTGGTATCTCTTTGTTGTTTTGATTTATATTCCCTGACAATAAAAGATATTGAGCATTTTTTCATGGATCTCTGGTCATTGTATGACTTAATTCAAGGAATATCTGTTTAGATTTATTGCCCATTCTTAATTGGATTATGTGTACTGTTTTGCTTGTTTTAGCTACTGAATTGAATACTTTACATATTCTGGTTATTAACCTCTTGTCAGACATGTAGTTTGCAAATATTTTCTCTACTGTGTAGATTATGTCTTCATTCTCTTGATTGTTTCTTTTCTATGAATAAGTGTTGTGTGTTACAACCCCATTTGTCTATTGTGCTAGTTTTCCTAGGTTTTATGGTCCAATTAAAACATAAATAAATAAATAAAACTCCTATTCCAAAGTCCTTAAGCACCTTCCTGTGGTTTCTTGGTTTCTGGTTTAACATTTAGGTCTTCAACTAAATTTGAGCTCATTTTTATACATTGTGAGAGACAAGGGTCAAGTTTCTTCTGCATGTAGATTTTCAATTTCCTAGTATCATTTATTGAAAAGACCATTCTTTCCAATGTATTTTCTTTGCACCTTTGTCAAACATAAGTTAGATGTAGATGCATGAGTTTATTTCTAGGGTCTCCTTTCTATCCTATTAGTCTATATAGCTGCTTTTATGGGAGTATCATGTACTAACAGCCTTTTATAATATTTTGAAATCAAAGAGTATAATACCTCCTACCTTGTTCTTTTGTTTTGGCTGTTCAGAGTTTTTGTGGTCTGATGGGAACTTCAGGATTACTTTTTCTGCTTCTCTGAAGAATATAATTGCCATTTAGACAGGGACTGTATGTAACATGTAGACCACTTTGTAGACCTTTTAACAATATGAACAATGGAATGACTTCTGAAATTTTGATGCTGGAAAGAGGTACAAAATTCACTGTCTATTTTTGACAACTTATGATGAAAACTACCATAATTTCTACAATAACAAGTAAAATGTATTGAAAGAAAATGTTAATTGAATTTGCATTTGTCTTAAGTGATTTAGCCTGCATTTCATTATATAGCTCTCCCCAAAGGAGATGATGATCAATATCACCATAAATTATAATCGCTACTATATTTATCCAACATTATTTAAATATATGAGCATTTCACATTTTTAAATAATGCTTTTACAATACTACCTTTTGTATTTACCTAAGCTTCTTGACTATATTAATTATTCACAGTGCATCAACTTATTTATTTATCTAAAGGCAAAAGAGATACTGAGAGAGATCTCCCATCCACATCTGGATGTCCCACACAACTGGCAAAGACTCAATTACATGGGCCTTTATCTACTGCTTTCCTAGGCCCATTTGCAGAACACTGGATCAGAAATGGAGCAGTCAGGTGTCAGCAGTTTAATGCACTGGGCCACAATACCAGTCCCCACAGTACATTAACTTTTGAAACAGAAGAGTAAAGAAAGTATCAAATTCTGGCTGGCGCCGTGGCTCACTAGGCTAATCTTCCACCTGCGGTGCCGGCACACCAGGTTCTAGTCCCAGTCGGGCACCAGATTATGTCCCGGTTGCTCCCCTTCCAGTCCAGCTCTCTGCTGTGGCCCGGGAGTGCAGTGGAGGATGGCCCAAGTGCCTGGGCCCTGCACCCGAATAGGAGACCAGGAGAAGGCACCTGGCTCCTGGCTTCAGATCACCGCAGTACACGGGCCGCAGCGGCCATTGGTGGGGGGGGAGGTAAACCAACGGAAAAGGAAGACCTTTCTCTCTGTCTCTCTCTCTCTCACTGTCCACTCTGCCTTTTCAAAAAAAAAAAGTATCAAATTCAACCTACTGATCCATATGACATTTACAGTATAAAATATCCTCATATAGATACCAGATATAGATGAATACTTCCCATTATCACAAATTTTATAGTTACAATCTTTTATAATTAATAATACATTCACAAAAGACACTGGCTGTAGATTTGTGATATAGGTATTTTGTATAAAAATATTATGATATCTCCCCTCACTTTTTCTTCCATTCAAGAAATCACTAGCAGAATGAGAGTAAGTTTTGGGAATAACTTTGCCTTTACAATAATTTATTTTAAAAGAAGTAAATTGTTTTTAAAAAATCTGGTTACAGATTATTTGTGACACACTTCAGAAGTAATCATGATGTGCTGGTGTCTCATAACCCTGGGAACTGTTAATCTGGGGTTTTATTTCAAACCCTACAGGATGTTGACAGATTCTGGCTACATCAAAGTCCTTGTGGCAGGCAAAATGATGACATCTGAAAACAGTCATGCCTCAGTCTTCAGAATGTGTGACATTATTACCTGACATGGCAAAAGGGATTTTTACAGTTATGGTGAAGTTCAGATTCATTAAATGGGAGATGATCCTAGATTATCTAGGAAAGTCCAATATAATCACAAGGGTCCTTTTATGGAAAGAAAAAGGCAGGAAGGTCAGAATTGGAGAAGATGCGAGTACAGAAGCAGAGGCTGGAGTGATGACATTGCTGGCTGTGGGCCACAAGCTAAGGAACACAGCCAGCCACTAGAAGCTGGAAAAAAAGAAATGGGTTCCTCCCTAAAGCCTCACAAGGAACACAATTCTGCAAACACACTGATTTCAGTCTAGTCAAACCCATTTTGGAAATTCTGGCTTCTAAACTGCTGCAATCAAAATTAGTGTTGTTTTAAGCCACTAAGTTTTTAGCATATTGGTATAGCAAGACTGAGAAACCCATAGTCTTCAAATCAGTGACAGCCTACGAGTAGATAGCTAATATGTCTTATGAATAACCGAGTCACTGTCTGGAAAGAATGTAGTTGACAGGGTTTAGTTACAGAGTTAATGCAGGGATATATTAGCCAAGAAAAAAAAAAAAAGCAAGGCAAGAAAAAATACCTTATGGCAATCAACATTTGCAGATCTATCTTGGATGGAAAGATGCTTAACTGACTACTTCCTTCACCAAATCAGAATATCAGGGTTTTTTTTTTTTTTCTCCCAACTGCTCAAAGGACTACTAATCTTAGTAAATAAGAATGTGTGAAAATTTGGGCAGTTTAAAAGAAAAACTGGTTAAAAAAAGAATATGAATAAATGATATTATTTCCTTTAAGAAAAAATCCAACTACATTTTTAATTACTTTATTTTTAGCTACTTAGTAATTTTAACTTATTATATCTACTGCAATTGTGATTACCACTTCTACTTAAAACCACCTCTAGGTAATGAAACTGACCACTTCCAAATACTTAGATCAATATCAGCCTCTCACAGTTCCATTCTTCTATTTTCAAAAGTGAGGATTCTCCTTCTTCAGGTCTAAATTTTAAATTTTTTTTATAATAATTCAGTGTAAATTTACAGCAACAGCACAAAACGTTTTTTTCAAACACAAAATTATATAACATAGTTTTATACTTAAAAATATTGCATTAATTTTGTGTTGTATTTTTCTCCAGGAATTCTTAAATCAAAACACATGTTTTAAAACAAGAAAATGTTGTTGTACATGATGTCATATACTGGCTGCACATCATTTATGTAAATAATGAATTTATAAGTATACAACATAAACTCTAAATTCACAATATACAAATCTCTGCTGTATATGAAAAGGTAAACAGATGTGGAGAAATTGTCTGCTGCTGTCTAGTCTCCATATATTTAAGGATGACCAACAGAGGTGAGCAATCATTCTTCTTATATGATACTAGAAAAATATCCAAAAGAAATTCTAAGATATTTGCAAGCACTAAGAAAAATGTTGCCAATCATAGCCCTGTTTGCTTATAGATTAGTAAAATCTACATGGATTACGTTATCTAACACTATATACTTTTATATTTAATAACCACACTTAAAAATATAACTATGAAACATATAGAAGTTGTCTATGTCTACATTAACTAAGGAAAAAGATTATCCATTTGTTTTGATAAAAATATCAAACATCACTACTCTGTTAATCAACAAATATTAAATTGAGTGAGTCTTATTTCTAAGGCATTCTAATTTGCAGTGGAAAGTAGAGGATGATGAATATTTAAAACAAAGAAAAATAATGGAAGGAACAATCTTTTTATCTCATAGTTGGAGGAAAGATCATGAAAATATGCATATCAATACTATTGTTGGCGACTATGACAAAGACAAGATTGGTGAATAAATCACAAATTTTCTGTGGACAAGTTGAGGAGTATTTCCCAAAAAAAATATGATACTTGAATATAAATATGATATGTAAAATTATAAATCAAGAATTAAGGTTATTTGACATTAAATTGATTAGAATTCAGTGACTTAAAATCCTCTACCAGAATTGACTGAATTGATACAACCATAGCCTAGTCCTTTGTAAGGGTCTCTGTATCTTCAGCTAAACCACCCATCAACAGTTTTTTATGCAATAAAACTCAAATTAAATATTAATCAGTAAACTGGGGATTAAAGTGAGTAGCTTTGCTATTTCTCATTGCACTCATTAATAAACTTAATATTGTAATGAACACACATCTAGTTTACCTCCAATAGTGTTCATTAACTAACCCAATTGTTATATATAAAGAAGTTAAAGCAAAACTAGAGGACACATATTTTAAGAAATTCACCAACTTCAAAAATTATTAACTACAGTGTTCAAAGTAGTGCCCCAATATTTTTCAACATTTAACTACAGCTGACTACTTCAACCATGTAGTAAAATACTATACTTCAGACTTAAATGTACATTCCTTTCATTTCTGTCTAGTTGCTACAGGGCACAGCTATTCATATCTACAAAGCCCAGTGGATTTACATGTGAGGAGAGACTGGGTTGAAATGAAGGTTGCATCACAAGAGAAAGCATGGGGCACAATAGAAGAGAACAAGAGAACGATTGTCTTTCATACATTACATGGACTGTGAGTGTCCATTTCTTTTTCAGATATCTATCAGGGGCAGTTACTATCATTCTTTTTGTTGTAGAAAATAAATGGATAGGGGTGGGGAAAGATGTCATGAGTAGGGGAGAAAGTTATGTGTGGAATGAAGGGGGAGGATGATAGGACGGAATAACTTACCAAGGTTCTTTAAATCATGCAAGTTTAATGACCTTGCACATTTTATTCACACATACACTGTCTCCAACCTTCACAGAGACTTAAAGACTCGTAACTATGCCAGAATCTTCTAAAAGATTAAAGTGTAATGTTTTTAAAACTCATTTGAAACAATTAAAAATTAAATGGGTCAGGACTTTGAATCCTTTGTATATGAAGAATTTGTGTATGTAATTCAAATTTATTTCAAAATTACAAATGTTTCCCAAATCACTATATACATCCAAGTGTGTAAGTGCATATGACTTAAAAACCAAGAACAAATTTAGCTCTCCTAGTCAATATAAAATCAGTGATGTCTTTACAGGAATTTGCGGAATGATATTATGAAACGATATTCTCTCTTTAATTGGAGAGAAAAAAATTTGTTATCATTTTAACAAATTCAGACTTAACAATTTTAAAAAAAAATTTGAAAATGTGTACACACACTGTTTATAAAAAACAGAATTTAGAATGAGCATTTTTAATCATTTCCTGGGATATAAACTTACTCTAAGTTTTTAGTCATTTGTTCCATGAACTCCACTCTGCATGAAGGCTCTACATAGTTGAAGCACTAAAACACTAGAGCTAAAACGTTGGAAACAGTTCATAAAACCAAAATAACTCAGCAAAAGTTACAATTATTTTTATTCAGAAAAATATGAAAGGCAACATTACTAACATTTCTAAAAAAAATCACATACTTTGTATTAGAAAAATTTAATTATCTGCTATATTTTTCATTTTTCTTATTGAACAAACAAACTAAACTGGGATAAAAGTTATGCTAAAATTCTCACTCTGATTTTTCTAGCTGTGTTGCTTGGGGCAAATAATTTAATGACTCAGAGCTAAATATCTTCAACTAGGAAACAGGAATTGTATCTACTTACCTATAGGGTTGTGGTTAGGACTACTGTGACTAAAATAAGTGTTCCATGGTGATACAAAGTATCAAGCCTAACACTCTGCTAGTTTCTACACCTTCTTCTCCCTCCCACTCTCAGACGAACTCTAAAGGTCTATTTTGAAAAGAAAGAGGATTTGTCCCCACTTGAGTCCATGAGACAAAAGAAGATAAACAAGGGACATAGGAATATAAAAGCAGTATAAACTCCTTTTGCAATCAATAATTGTGATATGCAACAATACATACAGGTCCATATTGACTGATTGCACTTATTGGTAAAACGAGCAGGAGAATTTCCAAAACCAAATTTCATATGAATAAAATTGTACTTCTAAAGTTCAGTGTATTTTTAAAGATAAGGTGCTCATTTAAATATATTTATTTCTCTGATGTCAAACATATTTGATATTAAAATAATTTCCATTCTTGTGAGATTTATAGTAATTTGTAACCTCTAAATATAACAAAATGGGTATGCTTATTAATGTATTCATATTATATTAGGGCTTTTTGAAAATTAAAGTTTAAAAATATTTTATATAGTATAAACATTGCCAAAAGAAATCAAGAAATAGATATGTAGAAAGACAATATAATTAAACTAATGTTATTAACACATCAGACAACTCTGACATCCAGACAGAGCATTAGAGAAAATATTTTATGACTTCTTTCCAGAATCATTGTGTACATGAGTTTAGATTCTATATGTCAACAGAAACAATATCATCTTCCTAAATTTCTATAACTTACGGTGGTGGGGCACTGGGAAGCTGACAATTTGTCTTCTTTTCCACTGAGAAGACAGACTAAGATGATTTCTCTTTCACATGCCCCAAAACATGCTGTCAGGCTGAAAGATTCAATGAATGCTTAGCATGAAAAAGTCAACTGAAAATGGTGGCTATTATCTGAGGAATTTTTTGCCCCTCTGCACTGATATATTTGTGAGAAAAAATTATTCATGAATAACAGACATTGTCAGAATTTGAATAAAAACATGAAAACTTTTGATATTTGAGCAACTGTAGGAAGGTAAACATTGTTTCTGCAATAAAAATATTTAATTTGACTCTAAGATACTTAAGATACTATCTTAATATTTCACATGAGTATTTTTTGAGAACTCTTCATTAATTAAAATGTCCCTTTCTAGTAGCTATAAGCACAATTTATAAACACTAAATTCCATTCCTAGTAATAGCAGCAACTAGGGGTACTGTAATCAGGTATTGTGGAGAGCACACCAAGTAACTTTATAACTTTAGTAACTCATTCTCACTCTCTGGGTCTGTTTCCATGTCAACAAAATGAAGCAGTTGGATTCAAGTTTTGTTAAGCCCTGTTTTGATACTGCAATTCTCTTTTTTATTTTTCTTCTTTTTTTGTAATACAAAACTTTAGGGCAAAAGATCATCATCTCAGGGTATATCTCAGAGAGAAAAATATGTGATATACATTCTAAAACAACGAGACGTATTAGTATCAAAACATGTAATATTCACATAGCATGGCAAATGCAAAGTTAATAAAGTCCAACTGGCTAGGAAAAAAACTCTTGATTCTCCCTCCTCTGGGGGTTAATTCATAATTTAATGGACTTGGCTTCTGTATTTTACTAATTTTATTTATTTACTTAAGTGGTGACAAGATAGAGAAAGAGTTCTCTCATCTCATTTTACTCAAAAAAATGCCACCAACAGCCAGTTCTGGGTCAAGGTCAAAATCACCAGCCAGGAAATCAATCAAGGTTTCCCATATGAGTGGCAGGAACCCAGGCATACTTGAGTCTTTACTGCTTTCTCCTAGTGTTTTAACTGACCAGAAACTGGATTAGGAGCTGGACTGGGAAATCAAGCTAAGGTACTCCAATGTGAAATGTGGGCATCTCAACAGACATGCTCAAAACACCTGCCCTATTGCTACTGTATTTGATGCTGAAAGTCTCATTACTTTTTTCAATTCTTACAAAAGAAAGGAACTTTGTGTGCAATATCTTATCTTCTCCTTCTTCTCCCACATTTTCAACGTTATGATCACCATCAAGGGGTTATTCTCCAACACCCAGATGCTTCCCAGGATGCGTTGCTTCAAGCTTCAATCACTTCTTATTCTTTCCATTATCTCACTAGGTGATTTCACATTTTCTCTTAATTTTATCTATCACACATGTTCTGATCATTCCTAAATCTTTATCTCAGGCCTTTACTCTAAGTTATAGACTTGCATATTGAGCTGCTTATCCATACAATATTCCCAGACATCACAAACATACTGTGATAAATTTGTACCAATCTCCTTTCAATTTTCTCAGTCTTGATCGAAGGCAACTGCCGCTAGTCTCAAGCCATCCAACAGAACTTTCTGTGTGATGAAAATATTTTAATCTGTATTGTCCAATATGATGGTCACCTGCCACACTTGCCTATTTAGTCTATGAAACATGGCAAGCTTGAAACAAAAAAAAAAATTTTTCTTGTTAACTAATTTTCTGCTTATTTCCAACCAAAAATGGGGGAAAAGAAGGAATATGGATAAATCATAGTAAAGAGAAAAAAATTAAACCTTAGATACATTCTCAATTTATTTTTTACTTTACTGGCAGGGAAATAAATTTTAGATATCTTAGTTGCAAGGCAATAGGAAAGACTAGATTCTATTGTATTGTGTAATAGTAAATCAAGAATGAAACAAAACATTGTTGAAAATGTAACATGTGGGACCTGGTATTGTAGCACAGTGTATTAAGCCACCGCCTACCACACTGGCATCCCATATGGGTGGCAGTTCTAGTCCTGGCTGCTCCACATCAAATCCGGCTTCCTGTTAATGCACCTGGGAAAGCAGAAGATGGCCCCAAGTATGTGGGTCCCTGCTATACACGTGGGAAACCAGATGGAGTTCTAGGCTCCTGGTTTCAGCCTGATCTCCCAACCCCAGTCACTGCAGCAATTTAGGGAGTGAATCTGTAGATGGAAAGATGGAAGATTTCCCTTTCTCTCTCTCTCTCTCTCTCTCTCTCTCTCTCTCTGTGTGTGTGTGTGTGTGCATGCGTGTGTGTGTGTGTGAGAGAGAGAGAGAGAAAGGGGGAAGGAGAGGGAGGAGGAGAGGGAGAGGGAGGGGAAGAGAGAGAGGGAGAGATTCTGACTTCCAAATAAATAAATACGTCACAAGTATGTATTCAGCACTTGCCATGTTCAAAGCATCATGCTCAGTGCTGGGTACCCTGCAGGAAAAGAATCAAACATCATCCTTGACCTCATATGTTCTCCCCAAGTCACCTTTATTCTAATCTTTGGTTTCAAATTTCAAGTTTATGTCACCCTTGAAAGAGAACTGGAGAAAAAAAATTCAGGGAAAAACAAGCATAAATATTTTTCTCCTAAGGGAATAATGGTTTATCAATTAATACATTATATAACTGGTGCTTGCTTTATTGCTGTCTCATTTTATTTGAAATGGAGTGGGGATGGAAAGAGAGAGGGAGGGAGGGAGGGAGGGACAGAATCTTCCATCTGCTGGTTTACTCCTCAAATGTCTGCAATTGCCAGAGCTGGGCTATTCTGAAGCCAGGAATCTGGATCTCCATCTGGGGACCCAATATGGAGAGCAGAGACTCAAGTGGTTGAACCATAAACTGCTGCCTCCTGGGATACACATTAGGACAAAGCTGGGTGGGAAGCAGTGTAGCTAGGACTTGAAATAGGAACTCCAATACGGGATGCATGAATACCAGGCTATTACTTAACTGCCACACCAAATGTTTACCCCAAGCCTGATGCTTTTTATTGTAAAGTTTTCCAGCAAAACAAAATGTAATTTCAAGAAATAGCTATAGGGGACGGTGCCAGCATCCCATATGGGCACCGGTTCAAGTCCTGGCTGCTCCTCTTCCAATTCAGCTCTCTTAAGTGGCCTGGAAAAGCAATAAAAGACAGCCCAACTGCTTGGGCCCCTGCATCTGTGTGGGAGATCTGGAGGAAGCTCCTGGCTCCTGGCTTTGGATCAGCTCTGCTCTGGCAGTTGCGGTCATTTGGGGAATGAACCAGTGGAATGGAAGACCTCTCTCTCTCTCTCTCTCTGGCTCTACCTCTCTCTGTAATTCTTTCAAATAAATAAAAAGAAATCTAAAAAAAAACTATAAAAGGTATCTAACATAAGATTAAACTGCTATAAAAATGATAATGAAATATACATTAAAAATAACCTGCACACATATATTTTACTTTCAAAAGCATTATAATAAAACTATATTACAGTTGTCAGGAAATACAACATGCCTTAAATAAACGTGAAATATTTCTGGAGTACAAAAACTGATGGGATAAGTAGAATATGAGATTAAGTGACAGGTGGAAGAACCTGAAATCTGTAAGAGTTGATTAATTATTACAGAATTATACTCTCAACTGATTGTCTGAAGTATAAAAAAAAAACTGAGTATGCTGTTTATAAATACCACAATGCCTCTTTCATTAGTTATCTTCTCTTTAGCAAAGAGTACCAGACTGATTAATTGTGAAGGTTAAGAAACAAATATTCTGCTAGAAGTTTTTGAATACAGAACTAACTCATAATTAAAATAACAGAAAGTATACTGTTATTTATACTTAAGGAACACAATTTTTGCAGAGCTTTTAGGGGCAACATATATTTTTTCAAACTATGTCAAAACATATGAAAACAGAGACACATCTATCCACAAAATATAGTGGCAATATTGGCAGTGTATTTTACAATGTGTTAGCCAAAGAAAATGCAAACTATACTTTTCCTGTTAAGTAGAAAAACGAAAGTGATTGCAATGAAACTTTTCTCTCCTAAAGCTAAATGCCCTGTGTTTTACATATTTTACTTTACATGACAGTTTTATTATAACCACACTCCAATCTTAGTATTCATTCTCTTATTGGTATTGTAAAGGATTCACAGAAATGTGTAGTAAACTTCATCATTCCAACTTCAAATGGCAAGATGGTATAGCATCTCAAAAATCCTCAGTAACTTTTATTGATCCATCACAGAATAAGCACTTTAAAACGTGTGTGTAAATCTTTCATAAATCTATTAGCCATCTTTTCTTTTTGTACAAATATTTTAGAATTTTTAAAAAATCATAAAGCAGGAATAACCCAAACAAAATTCTTTAGTATTTTAGAGTCATACAACTATATCACATTTCCATCCTCTTTCCTACATTAATGTTCAGTGCTTTAATCTTTCTTTACAAACCATCTGCATCATCTTTTAGATAATACCAAACCCTCCTACCTTGACCACTCCAAATTGTGTTAAATATCCCTTGACAGGTTATCATACAGAAGATCCTCTCAGAAATAAAGACCCAAGCTATATAAGAGGATGATGATGTTTTACTTCATTTAATGGGTTTTTTCCTGCTGATTATCTTATGATACTTTCAGAATTAATACCATTAAATCACTACCTATCAGCCTACTGGCATATTTGGTTTAATCATCACTAAATATTTTATTTTTAATATCTCATTAAAATTCATTTAACAATTTTTAACCAACTTTGCCAATTTTCTCATTGAATTCATTTTTCTTTGGCCAGAAGTTTTTGAAATGATGATTTAGATAGCTTTCTAGTAAAGAATATAGACTAGAATTGCATCTACTGTGAAACCCAAACACATTATTCTTATATTTGTACTAATAATCTGAAATAAAAAGGATGATTTTTAAAAGAAGGATACTTAGTAAAAAAAAAAAAAAGGCCTGAGCCGCGGCTCACTAGGCTAATCCTCCACCTTGCAGCGCCGGCACACCGGGTTCTAGTCCCTGTTGGGGCGCCGGATTCTGTCCCGGTTGCCCCTCTTTCAGGCCAGCTCTCTGCTGTGGCCAGGGAGTGCAGTGGAGGATGGCCCAAGTGCTTGGGCCCTGCACCCCATGGGAGACCAGCATAAGTACCTGGCTCCTGCCATCAGATCACCGCGGTGCGCCGGCCGCAGCGCGCTGGCCGAGGCGGCCATTGGAGGGTGAACCAACGGCAAAGGAAGAACTTTCTCTCTGTCTCTCTCTCTCACTGTCCACTCTGCCTGTCAAAAAAATAAAAAAAAAAAAGAAGGATACTTAGTGTTACCTATTTTTCCATAAAGCTCTCCCATATACTATTGTGTTTTTTTTTTTAATTTAAAAAATTCTATTTGAGAGGCATAGAAACAAAAACACAACACACACATCCTATGCACTGATTCATTTCAAACTGTGCAGAGCCAAGGCCAGGCCAAATCTAACAGCCAGAAACTCAATCCAGGTATCTCACAAGGTTGATAGGAACCCAATTACTGGAGTTATTACTGCTGCCTCCCTGACATGGCATTAACAGGAAGCTGAAACCTGGAGTTGGGACCAGGCACTGAACAGAGGTGCCACAATATGGGTTGCACACATCTTAAGCAGTGCATTAAATGCTAAGCTAAATACATACTCCATTATTACATTTTATATTTTTTATCATTCAAATAAAATAATATTGCTACTCATGACATATAAAGTACACACAAAATAATTACTTCCATTTTATGATAATCAGCAACTGTTTTTTTTTTTTTCTGCTTTGGTTCCCAAAGGCATTGTCTTCACAATTCATTTTCAATAAATATGATTGGGGATCCACTATTTAACATGTAGAGAGTCATGTGCTAAGCATATAAATAGAAAACAAAAAAATTCAGAAAGCAAATGAGTATGAGCAGAAGAGACAACTCACAACAACAAACTATAACATCTTTTGATAGTACTATATGAAGGCACCTAAGAAAATACTTCATTTTCTTCAGGGAGCATGGCAGTAGTGTGACAAGGAGAGACAACAGTAAGAATTTTCTTCTTGTCTGGGCTTTGAGGATGGGTAAGATACACTTGATAAAGAGTGCTGGAGTATGACATTCAAGCAGAGAGGGTACACACACATGACAAAGGATATTTGTTAAAGAAAATATAGTAACTCAATATGGCAATAAAAAAGGAATCAACTGTACACCTATCAGAAAATAAATTTTGAGCAGCAGGATGCAGAAAGTCCTATAAAAAACCTTATAGGTTTACCTAGAACTTCAGACTTGATTCTTTAGGCAGCAGAAGTATTAATCATATTGTACTGAGAAAGATCTCTCAGGAATAGGATAAAGCATTTAATGGCCAGAGGCTAAAGAGACCCATTTGGAGATGTGGACTATTATAAATTTCCAGACTAAAATTTTAAAACTTGGAGATATATCTAAGGAAGACATGAAAAATCAAATGACTCAAAGTTTCCTAGTAAATTTAACAGGCAACTAGGTTAGGAAAAAGGGACAAATTTTCCACAGTGTCTTAAACAAGAGGAACTGATCTTGTTCATTTTGGATCCATTGCATAGTGCAGGTATATTACCTATATTCATTCTGGTAGCCAATCATTTATTACAAGCTAATAGATCAGCTTTCCCAGATAACCAAAACAGAAAAATGTTTAAAATATAGTTATGTGTTTGACAGGAAAACTTGTATAGGGTGATACGTATCTATTTCTTTATCTACTTAAGAGACACAGAGAGAGAAAAAGACAGAAACAGAGCACCAAAGAGACTGATGTCTCTGGTCTGCAGGTTCACTTCCAAAAGTTCTACAAAAATCAGGGCCAGGCTAAGCCACAGTACAGAACAGAGAACTCCATCCAGTTCTCCTACGAGAGTGACAGGGAATTCAACTATGTGACCCATCCCCTGCTGCCTCCCACAGTGCATTAGCAGAAAACTAGATTTGGGAGCAGAGTCAGGATTGAACCAGGCATTCTTCTATGAGATGCAGGTGTCCCAAGGCAGTGTCTTAACCACTAGAACAGTCACCCCAGGGTTAAGTTTAAAGTCATATACCAAAATACTCTGATCATCATATATAAGGACACTGTTGGTTGTCTTTGAGCTACATTTTGGTGAATGATACTAGATTTCCAGAGAACATTCTCATGGTCTCTTGGTAATTGAAGCATACACTCAGATGTATATCTTAGTGCGTACACACACACACATACACACACACATATATGATATATGTTCGTGTTTTTCTTCACTATCCACAGGGATTGGTTCCAGGACCACTCTGTGGATACTACAATCTATTAATTCTAAAGTGTCTTCTGTTTCATATAAATTACATTACATATATCTTCCTATATACTTTATCATTAGACTACCTATAGCACCTATGACAATGTAAAGGCTATGTAAACAGTTGCTTATACTATATGCCTTGGGAAATAATGGCAAGAGAAAGTCTGTGTCCATGTTTGGCACAAACACAATTTTTTTTCAAAGACTTTCATGAAATTTATAAATACCTAGGGGTCACTATATGAATAAGTATATATATACATATATATATATATATCACTGTGCCATATATTAATCTCATTTTTACATGCTCTTGAGTTTTTAAACATTTCTTTGAGAAAGGAGGAGGCAGAAGGGCATAGAAAGAGACATCATCCATCTGCTGGTTCACTCCTCAAATGCTCAAAACAGCTGGAGCTGACCCCAGGACCAAGATAGGAATCAGGAACTCAATTCAAGTTTTTTATGCTGGTGGCAGGAACCCAATTTCATGAGCCATCATTGCTGCCTCCAAGGACTGCATTAGCAGGAACTGGAATCTGGAGCTAGAGCCAGAAATCTAACACAGGGACTCCAATGTGAGAATAAGATGTCTTAACTGGCATCCTAACTACAAGGCTAAATGCCTTCCCTTTATATGCTTTTCTGATTATGAACAGTATATTTATTTCATTGGCCATAAAATTTCTGAATTGCTTTTAGGTATTAAACTTTACACATGAATAGGCTTACCTAATGAAAAAAGTCTGAAAATATTATTTTGCATTGATAATCTACGTGGTAAAAATGATATAACACCCCAAAACTAACAGCCTAAGAGGCACAAACTAATTATTTTGTGTATGTCCCCAGCCAGTTTCATTCAATTAGCTGCATGACTCAGTTCAAAAGGTGATTAATTGGTTCTGTTTCATATGGCAGAATTGCCATCCCATTTTTGATACATGCAAAGACACTGAGAAATTTTAAATTTAAGCTTAATCACCCTGTCTAAATATTAAACATAGAGAAATAAGGGAAGGGTAATTGCCATGCAAATCTTTCCTGAGATAGAACAATTTCCTGCTTACTCTAATGCAGTGATATGCTCTGTACACAATACTTGTCTGTCAGCAGTCAACAGTTCTAGATGTAGAACACAAAAACTGCCTCCAAGGCTGAACTAGTGGGAGTGATTGGACAAGGATTAGCTATGCATGAGAGAATATCAGTAACCCCAGAAAGTCTCAAATTATGACTCTTTCTTATCCTGAAATCCAATCATTTAGCTAAGAGTGATTGAAAATGTTTAATTATTACGTTGAAATCAAGTAAGCTATTTTCCTATCCTTTTTCAGTATTAGGGTTATATTTTAAGTAGAAATATAAGTCTACAAAAATTTGTATATTTCTACATATACATTGATTTCTTAGATTGAAACCTCTCTCTGGGTAACTGAATATTTCAAGGTTCCATTCTAATAGAATCCTTTTGAATTCTTTTTTTTTATTTTGTTTTTATTTGTAAAATAGTAGGTACTCACATGTATTTGTTTAAGCAGTAAAATAGTTAACTTCCAGCTTCATTCCATTATGGTCAGAAAAGACACATGATATGATTTCAATTTTTCTGAAATTCTTAAGACTTGCTTTATGGCCTAGCATATGCTCTATCCTAGAGAAAGTTCCATGCACTGATAAAAATAACTTTCATTCTGCAGCTGTGGGATTAAAGTGTTCTGTAGATATCAATTAGATCTATTTGAACACTATGCTACTGAATGAAAAGTAGTTCATAGAAGAAATCAAAAGGGAAATCAAAAATTCCTAGAAACACATGATAATGACAACACAACATATCAAAACTTTTGAGATATATCAGAAAGAGTATTAAGAGGAAGTTTGTAGAAATCAGTGCCTACATCAAGAAGTTGGAAAGACATCAAATAAACTAACACGGGATGATTGTTAGATGATCTAACAATGCATCTCCAGGACCTAGAAAACAAGAACAAACTAAACACAAAATTAGTAGAAGGAAACAAATAATTAAAATTATACAAGAAATAAACACAACTGAAACAAAAAATTTGAAAGATCAATGAAATGAAAAGCTGTTTGTTTTTTTTAATAACAAAACTGATGCACCCCTGGTGCAACTAACCAAAAAAAGGGGTTGGGAAGAAGACTTAAATTAATAAAATCAGAGATGATAAAAGGAGATGTTACAAGAGATATGACAGGAATAAAAAAGAATCATTATTATTTGTAATTATTACAAACAGGTATATGCCAACAAATTGGAAAAATCTATAAGAAATGGATAGGTTTCAAGGCACATAAAATCTACCAAAATTGATCCATAAAGACATAGAAAACCTAAATAGACCAATAACCAATAGGGAGACTGAATAAATAATAAGGATCCTCCCAAAAAGAAAAGTCCAATACTAGATGGTTTCACAGCTGAAATCTACCAAATCTTTAAAGATGAACTAACTATTCAAAACTATTTAAAGGGAGGGAATCCTCCTAAACTCTTTCTATGAGGCCAGTATTACCTGAATTCCCAAACCAGAAAAAGATAAAACAAAGAGAACTATAGACCAACATAATTGAGGAACATGGCTGTAAAAATCCTTAACAAAAAACTAGCTAATAGAATCCAACAACACATCAGAAAGATCATTCACCTGGATCAAGTGGGATTTATCCCTGATACGCATGGATAGCACAACATATGCAAATCAAAAATTTGTTACAATACATTAACACACTGAAAAATAAAAGCCATATATTTTCCTCAACAGATTCAGAGAAGTATTTGATAAAATATAACATCCTTTCATGATAAAAAGTCTTAAGTAAATTGAATACAGAAGAAACATTCTTCAGCAAAATTAAGGAAATTTATGATAAATCACAGCCAGCATCATATTCAATGGGGAGAAGCTGGAAGCATTTCCACTAAGATCTGGAACCAGGCAAGGATGCTAACCTCACCATTCCTATGCAATATAGTTCTGGAAGGTTTAGCCAGAGCTATTAGGCAAGAAAAAGCAATCAAAGGGATATATATTGGAAAGGAGTGAGTCAAACTATTCCTATTTGCAGATGACATGATCCTATATAAATAGGGAAACCAAAATACTCCACTAAGAGACTATTGGAACACATAAGAAAGTTTGGTGAAATTGCAGGATATAAAATTAACACATAAAAGTCAATAGCCTCTGTATACCCAAATACCATGGCTAAGAAAGAACATGTGAAATTAATTCCATTCACAATAGCTATAAAAAATTAAATATACTGGAATAAATGTAACCAAGGATGTGAAAGGTCTCTAACAATGAAAACTACAAAACATTAAAGAAGGAAATAGAAGGAGACACAAAAAATGAAAAAATCTTTCATGTTCTTGGACTGGAAGAATCAATATCACCATGATATCCATAATACCCAAAGCAATTTACAGATTCAATGCACTCCCATTTTTTTAAAAAAGCCATTCTTCTTAGATATAGATGAAAACATGGTACAATTCATATGAAAACACAAGAGACCCTGAATAGCTAAAACAATCCTAAATAACAAAAACAAAGCTTGAAGCTTCAGAATATCAGATTTCAAAACATACTACAGGGCAGTTATAATCAAAACAGCCTAGTACTGGCACAAAAATAGACATGTCAACAAACAAAAGAGAATCAAAACCCCAGAAATTAATCCATGCGTCTAGAATGAACTTATCTTTGACAAAGGAGCTAAAATCAATTTCTGGAGTAAGGACAATATCTTCACCAAACAGTTCTGGGAAAATTGGACCTACGCTTGTAGAAGTATGAAACAAGAACCATTAATTTATACATTATACAAAAATCAACTCAAGATGGATCAAGGATCTAAATCTATGACCTGATACCAACAAATACTGGAGGACTTTGGGGAAACTGTGCAAGACATCAACATAAGAAAAGACTTCTTGGAAAAGACCCCAAAAGCACAGGCAATCAAAGAAAAAAAACAGACAAATGGAATTGCAGCAAGCTAAGAAGCTCCTGTACTGCAACAGAAACACTCAACAAAGTGAAGAGGCAACCAACAGAATGGGAGAAAATATTTGCAAATTATGTAACTGATAAAGGATTAATGTCCAGGACCTTTAAAGAGCTCAAGGAATGCAACAATAGCAAAACAAAAAACACAGTTAAGAAATGGACAAAGGACATGAACAAGCATTTTCAAAGGATGAAATACAAATGACCAACCAAAAATGAAAAAATGCTCAGGTTTACTAGCCAACAAGGAACTACAAATAAAAACCACATTGAGGTATCTCCTCACCACAGTTAGAGTGGCTATCATCCAAAAATAAAAAAAAATAAATAAATTCTGGCAAGGATGTGGGAGAAAAGGTACCCTAACACACTATTGGTAGGAATGTAAACTAGTAAAACCATGTTGAAGACTTTATGGAGATTCCACAGAAATCTAATAGTTCTACCACGTGATAAAGCCATCCCAATCCTGGGAATTTACAAAGAGGAAATGAAATCAGCATATGAAATAGTTAACTTTACCCCAATATTTACTGCAGATCAATTCATAATAGCTAAGATATGGAATCAAACCAGACATCCATCAAGTGATAACTGGATAAAGAAAATATATACACTATACAATACTACTCAGCCATAAGAAAGAAAGAAATCCTATTTTTTTAGCAAAATGGATGCAAATGGAATTCATTATGCTTAGTGAAATAAACCAGCTTCCAAATGACAAATTATGTTTTATTTGATAGTTGGCAGATAATATAGAATATAAAATACAAAAAAATGGATGTCTTGTAATATGAATGCCATTTTAGCCTCTTTTTATACTCCTCTGCAACTGTGGTCTTCCTACATTTACTTGTGAAGCATTACGATTAGTGGTGAATTAAGCCTGTGATTACATAGTGTATTAAAATTATGTCTTTGCAAAAAATTAAAGGAAAAAAAAGGAAAGAATGAGGGGCATTCAGAAGGGAAAGTGAGAGGGAGGGAAGTATGGTTATATTCTTTTTTTTAAAGATTTATTTATTTATTTGAAAGTCAGAGTTACACAGAGGGAGGGGAGACAGAGAGAGAGATAGAGAGACAAGTCTTCCATCCGCTGGTTCACTCCACAATTAGCTGCAACAGCTGGAGCTGAGCCAATCCAAAGCCAGGAGCAAGGAGCTTCTTCCAGGTCTCCCATGTGGGTGCAGGGGCCCAAGGACTTGGGCCATCTTCTACTGCTTTCCCAGGCTATAGCAGAGAGCTGAATCAGAAGTAGAGCAACCAGGACTCGAACCGGTGCCCAGGAGGGATGCTGTCACTGCAGGCGGTGGCTTTACCCACTACACCACAGTGCCAGCCCCACTATGGTTATATTCTTAGAACTGTACTTAAAAAATACCTGAGGCCGGCACCGTGGCTCAATAGGCTAATCCTCCGCCTGCAGCACTGGCATACTGGGTTCTAGTCCCAGTCGGGGTGCCAGATTCTGTCCCAGTTGCCCCTCTTCCAGGCTAGCTCTCTGCTGTGGCCCTGGAAGGCAGTGGAGGATGGCCCAAGTGCTTGGGCCCTACACCCCATGGGAGACCAGGAGAAGCACCTGGCTCCTGCCTTCGGATCAGCACAGTGCGCCGGCCGCAGTACGCTGGCCACGGCGACCATTGGAGGGTGAACCAATGGTAAAGGAAGACCTTTCTCTCTGTCTCTCTCTCTCTCACCGTCCACTCTGCCTGTCAAGAAAAAAAAAAAAAAAGAAATACATGAAATCTGTTCTCTTTATATTAATAAATAAATTTTTTAAATTAACCATTAAATGCTCACCTAGTTATTATAATACATAGATAAAGGGAAATGGATGATTAAGAAAAAGCTTATAAACTAACATTTAAACTAATGCAAATTGAGAGTCAAGAGACTATTAGAAATAATATTCCAATGACAATCAAATTCAGTTTTTGTCTACTTCTGCCATCATCTAGCAGATGGCAGAGATGTTATATTTTTAAGTCACATACTTAAATTAAAAATGAAGAAGCAGATATTATTTCAATAGATGTATAGTGAACAGGGGGAGCAAAGGAAATATGACGCCTAAGTTACAATGCAGCTTTTCTATTAACTTCTTTGGACTTGTTTTTCATTTTAAAATTAGAGGTGAACAAAGTGGGTTCTTCTTTTGTAGTCTCATGAAGATGACCAAAAGCAAAGGAATTATCAAAATTAACGAGGTTAAGTCCTAACATCTTAAGCTTGGTTTTAGTTGGAATTTATTGAAGAAAGAAAATACAAATAATGTAGGGAGAGCAAACAACAATGGTTGTAGCTTACATATTTGTTGAATAAATAAGACAGCAGAAATAGAATGACAATGATAACCAGTGGGTAGATAATTTACAAGATGTCTTCCCATAAATTATACATGTATTCATTTCATCTGAAAAAGAACTCCTTGAAAATTACCCATGTCACTCAAGCATATAAAAGGTGGAGTCAAGTTTTCAAAGCCATATATTTGGAGTGAAGCCATTGTTCTTAACTATAACCATGTGACCCTCAGTAAACTTTTCTCCACTTTGTATTTTTTTGCTCCTCCAGGTTTCATTACTCCCTATCCAATACTGTGCTGTGCTTTTCACCATTTATACCTCATTTGGTCATCCCCTGGTCACATATCTCAAATATCATTAATGCGTGTGTGTGTATACATATATATACACATTTCATTTCCCTCTGTCTTTACTCCCCTTGCTAACATACCTTTGCTACTTTTTTAATTAAATTCTCTATCAAAATCAAAATACAGCAAATCTTCAAGTTGTTCCTGGAATATGCATGCTATGAAAAAATTATAGATGGATTTCAAAACCTTTTCACAACAAAGTAAACTCATACTAACTTATTACAACATATTTGAACAGAATCTAGTTGAGGCACCAAAAAAAAGTAAGATGCCATTATGAAAAAAGTCCCTATTGGAGCACCATGAAGTCTGCTAACATTGAAGCAAAAACAAACATCAGAGCTTAGAAGGAAGAATGATGAAATGTATTATGAAAAGTTTACTTGGACAGTTCCCTCAATGAAATCAGTAGATTGCAAATGGATAACTGAATTTAAGGGACAAGATGATGTTGAAAAGGAAGCTTGCAGTTGCAGATCATCCACATCAATTTGGGAGGGGAAAAATGTGTCTTGTTCATGCTCTCATTGAAGAGGACCAATGATTAACAGCAGAACAGCCAATATCATATACATCTCAATTGGTTCTGCTTATATAATTCTGACTGAAAAATTAAAATTGAATAAAATCTCTGTTCAATAAGCTGTCTACCAAAACCATTGCATTCAGATGGGCTACAGACAAGAACAGACCTTTACATGGAAATCTTCAACAAGGGAGACCAACATCTTGAAGCATTTCTTCAAAGCATTGTAACAGGAGACAAAATAAAATAAGGTTTTGCCAGTGCATTCTAAAGACAAAAACACAATTAAAGCAAAGACTACCAGTAAGTGGAAGCGGTTCAGAGTCAAAATGGATTTGTCAAAACACAGAAGGCATTGCAACAGTTTTGTGGGATTTTCAGGGCATTTTGTTGTTGTTGTTGTGGTTGTTGTTGTTGCTGACTTTCTGTAGGGCCAAAGAACAACTATTTTTATGAGTGCACTGAGAAAGTTTTCCATAATATTGGCAGAAAAATGTCAGAGAATGGTTTTCAAAAGAGCTTGAAGTACAGATAAACAGCCTACTACAAATATATTACTGCCACTCTTGGATCACAAGTACAACTTCAGAGCAATGTGCGTATCTCTTGCTAGGTAAGGTTCTGAAAATGTGTTAATATGTCTTGAGTTCCAAAAATATGCTTAGCATCAAAAGAAGCTCTGTGGGTTCTCTTATGTTCCTGAGTTGCTGTTTTCTGAAGACAATCACTAAAAAAGGTAAATCTCTTTACCTGGCTATTTATGGCATATTAACAGTTTTTAAGGTTTTTGGAGAAAATTATCTCAAATTTGAGACCAGTGTGTTGTTTTTAGTGTTGGTGGTTTTTAACAATATACAGTGTGTGTTTTTAGTGATGGTGTTTGTAACAATACCACACATTCCGATAACACCTCTTTTTTTTTTCCTCAACCCTTACAACCTGAAGATGAACTAGATATGGCTTTTGTCATATTATATACTTATTCCTGCTTCTTTCAGAATCCTCATGTTCTCCTTCTCAGATGGAACACTAGTTTTTTTAGTTCTACTTATTCTCTATATGCTTCTAAGTTAAGCCACACTGAGCTCAAAAATTTTTAGAAGAATGTAGCATATACGGATCCCAACATTCCTGAAAGTCAATTGTACATACAGATTGCAAGATCACAAGCACTGACAACAATTTTTTTAAGGTCCATTTGTAATACTTCTACA
This sequence comes from Oryctolagus cuniculus, assembly GCF_964237555.1. Classification (NCBI taxonomy): domain Eukaryota; kingdom Metazoa; phylum Chordata; class Mammalia; order Lagomorpha; family Leporidae; genus Oryctolagus; species Oryctolagus cuniculus. Next base: position 27,061,887 of record NC_091434.1, on the reverse strand, counting down.
AGTAGATTGGAAATTGCCCATGAACAAAACCAACTCTACTATTTCATCATTTGTTGTTACTCACACAAAATATAAACACTCCTAAGACAATATAGTTTCCTCACAACACATCTAGCTGTGGAATGATTTCAGTCTTTGCATTTCACTCAGTCACAGACTCATCATCATCACTTCCAGGAGGAAGAACATTTGTCTTATTTGGGGGAACTTATTTTATATTTCAACTATGGATATCTTTCTTTGTTATTATGGGCTTATAAATTTAATTCATTAGACCTATCATTTTGTAAAACGAAGATACAGATAAAAGCTATCCACTAAAATGTAACTCATGTTACCATTTAGAAGACAGTACAACAGAACAAAGTTGTCTTTCCTACAAGTAACCTGGATGCTATATAAAGTTTGGGAAGACAAAACACCACAAAAGGGCTAGACCATGAATTACGTCAACATTCTTGAGTATCTCAGTTATGATTAGAATAAGTAAAACAAGAGAGGTAATGAGGGCAGCTACTTTACCTTCAACAGAATGTTTTAACTAGAGATATATTTCACAAAAAACCAGAGCTGAAATGGTGCCTTCACTTAGTCCATTAATCTTCCTCCTTGAATCAAAATAAATATTTAACAATCCATTTCAAAATTTGAGAAATTTTCTAACCAGTTTTAAGAAATACATTCTATTGAGGAAAGGTATAATGTTGTATACCATAAGTGTATAATTATTATATATCAATTTGAATAACAGTATCAGGTTCATTGTCTATGTTAATTGACATAAAATTCTAAGGAAGAGACTCACAGAATCTTTGGGCTTTCATCTTTAGATAACAGTTACTGTCAATTCAAGAAATAGGCCAGCGCCGTGGTTCACTAGGCTAATCCTCCGCATGCAGCACCAGCACCCCGGGTTCTAGTCCCGGTTGGGGCCCCCGATTCTGTCCCAGTTGCTCCTCTTCCAGTCCAGCTCTCTGCTGTGGCCCGGGAAGACAGTGGAGGATGGCCCAAGTGCTTGGGCCCTGCACCCTCATGGGAGACCAGGGGGAAGCACCTGGCTCCTAGCTTCGGATCGGAGCAGGACGCTGGCAGTAGGGGCCATTGGGGGGTGAACCAAAGGAAGGAAGACCTTTCTCTCTGTCTCTCTCTCTCTCTCTCACAAACTCTGCCTGTCCAAAAAAAAAAAAAAAAAAAAAAAAAAAAAAAAAAAAAAAACCTCACAAAATAGAACTCTATTACTAATATAGAAATGCAAGAATCTACAACTAGAATTTGTTTTAAATACTATTGATATTGTTATCACTACAACTACCAGAATCAACAAATCTAGATTTCTGCAATATTGAAAGTTCATTTTAACCTAGTTCAATGTCACAGTTTTATTATCCAGAGCCATCCTTTCATGTCCACGTCTCCAAAGAAACAATCTAGCTATTTAGGTCAAAAAGACATGGTTGTTTTTAAAATCTGACACTGAAATGCATGTGGAACATGAAGCCACTTTCTAAAATGATCAATTTTTTTTTCACCTATAACTGTTGATGTAGTGACTGTCTTTTCTAGGGCAGGAATCATAAAAGACAATCAAAATTTCATTTTGCACACATACATGATTTTATTAGCAATTTCTTAATGCTAATAGCACTACCATAGTATATTTAAAGTGACTATTTTCTATTTTGATAATCAAAAGCATGTCTAGATCATATTTATCCAATTATCCAGTCAGTTAATTTAAAGTATAAATGAGAGGTTTTAACACCTATTGTCTGTCATCTTCACTGATTCTAATTATAGGCAATGTCACAGACATTTGAGAATATTCCTTCAAATGAGTAAAGTATATTGTTGTAATAAAAATCAGGAAATCAATTTGTATGTTAAATAGCTATGATTTTATAGATAGTTGTGATTTGTTAAGTATTTAATTATGTGAAATCCAACATATACTAATCAAATAGAGTAAACAAATTGCTAGTAGTCAAATTTATCCATCATGGGTTTGTTTTATGAGTACATACAAGTATAGTACATTATAAAACATTTATCCATAATATTTTCATTCAACTTACCTGAAGAGAAAAGACAAGAAAAAGGGAAGTCAAAATGCACTGCAACCTAAAATATACTGGCACAACCACACTCTGATGTACACAAAAGACTCCATTTTACAATTAAGAAAACATAGGCTCAGCAAATGTAAATAAACTACCCAAACTGCTCAGCAAGTAGAATGGGTCATTTGAATTCATATCTCTTTGGTCCTAAAGTCTCTCCTTTCCCTTCATTACTCTATCCTTACTTTTCATACCCCTTATAAACAAACTGGTAGAAACTTAGGAAAATTGACTAATTATTTAATCTGGGAAGTCTTGAGCTTCATAAAAATACTTTTAAGTAATATTTAAAAATATTTTTAAGTGCTAGGAACTAGAAAGTATATAAATGGAAAGAATAGTACTTCTCAAACTACACGAAAGTAATAAAGTGCTTTAGTTTCAAACTGCCAATAGACAATATTTTTGAATCCACAATTAAAATAAATTACTAGGAGAATTTTAATATTCTTGGTTACATTGGAACAAAGATTCCTAAATGCCTAGTCTCAATTTTACATTTATATTAAAGAAGACCAGCACCAATCTGTGGCCCACGTTTGAGTAATATTGAGCTAGAGTTCAAGTCACAATAAGGTAATCAGTTTAATACATATTAAAATATATATGTGTGTGGGGCCCAGCGCTGTGGTGCAGTGGGTTACAGTACCACCTACAGTGCAGATAACCCATATCAGCACCAGATCGAGTCCTGGATTCTTTAGTTCCAACCCAGTTCCCTGTTAATGTACCTGGGAAAGCAGCAGAAGATGGCCCAAGTGCTTGGGTCCATGTACCCACATGGGAGATCCAGATAAAGCTCCTGACCCCTGACTTCAGCCTAGCTCAGCTCTGGCCATTATAGGCATTTGAAGAGTAAACCAGCAGATGGAATATGTCTCTCCCTCTCTCTTTCTCTCCGTCTCTCCCTCTCTCCCTCTCCCTCTCCAATTCTTACTTTCAATTAAATAAATAAATCTTTTTTAAAAAGAAATAATATATACATCTAGAGTTCATTGAAATAAAAAAGAGATCCCTATCATGCAATCTATTTGCTAAACAATCTTTTTACTTCAATAAGCTGTTTTTAACACTAGTGTAGTATGAAAGAAAATAAAGGTCCACTTGGGGGTCAGCATGGTCGTGCAGTGGGTTAAAGCCCTGGCCTACAGCACTGGTATCCACATGGGCATCTGCTCAAGACCTGGCTGCTCCAATTCTCATCCAGCTCCCTGTTAATGTGCCGAGGAAAGCAGAAGATGGTCCAAGTCTTTGGACCGCTGCACCCGCATGGGAGACCCAGAAGAAGCTGCTGGCTCCTAGCTTCAGGTTGGCTCAGCTCCAGCAATTACAGCCATTTGGAGAGTGAACCAGCAGATGGAAGACCTCTGTCTCTCTCTGTCTCTACCTCTCTCTGTAACTCTTTCAAATAAATAAAATAAATCTTTTTATTTTAAAATAAATGTCTGCTTAACATAGTTGAAAACAGAATAAAAGAGATAGCATTCATTTTTGTCCAGATTTTATATGTGCATATATATCCACACATATCTATTTTTTGTTATTGAGCATCAACATGGATAATTAATTTTAAATAAAGTAATCATTCTTTAGTTAAAATTATTTCATCTTTCTGACAACCACTGTTCTAAGATACATTGATGATCCCTGCAATGGGGAAACAAGAAAATTAATATTGTGTTTATCCTTTCTGTCAGAACTGATACATAAAAACCAGTTTCCACTCTTGCCATTTTCCAATTGTGTTAATATTTTATAATAGATCCCTACATGCATTTTGTGTTTTTTTTGTTTTGTTTTTTTGTTTTTTTTTTTTTTTTTGGACATGCAGGGTGGACAGTGAGAGAGAGAGAGACAGAGAGAAAGGTCTTCCTTTTGCCCCTACATGTATTTTGACAGAGTAAATTTATTTTGTATCAGGATATCCAGGAAATCACCCTAGGAAAATATAATAATTAAATTAAGAAAACCAAAAGAAACATGAAATAGTTTTCTTCCCATAGCACAGTTAAGTAGTTTTTTTTAATATACTACATAAAAATATTTAACTTTCTTTTTCAAATGTCACTTACCATAGAGTGTTCTTAACAACAATGGATTCAGTAATTAGATAAGTATTTACAGATTATTCTAGAGAGCTATTTTCCTATTTTCAAAGGCAGAGATACAGAGAGATAGGGAGAGACAGAGAAAAGGGGATCTTCCATCTGTTGCTTCACTCCCCAGATGGCCACAACAGCCAGCGCTAGGTCAGGCTGAAGCCAGGAGCTTCTCCTGGATCTCCCATGTAGATTGCGGGGGCCCAAGCACTTGAATTATCTTCTACTGATTTTCCTGGGCCATTAGCAAAGAGGTAGATAGGCCTGAAGTGTAGCAGCCCAAACGTGAAGTGGCACCCACACGGGATGCCGATATCTCAGGTGGTGGCTTTACCCATGTGCTGCCATAAAGCTGCCACCTGCAATGCTGGCATCGCAAATAGTAAACTTGTAAATCAAGCAGATAGTATCTATTAATAGTAGCTCTACTACTATTTTAAAACTTTTTTCAGGATATTATGAATATTATTTGCTAAGTTTTGTATTGCTTGCAATAACACTGAATAGAAAAAAAAAAAAAAAAAAAAAAAAAAAAAAAAAAAAGGAGGCTGGCGCTGCAGCTCAATAGGCTGATCCTCCACCTGCGGCGCCAAAACAACGGGTTCTAGTCCCGGTTGGGGCACTGGATTCTGTCCCGGTTGCTCCTCTTCCAGGCCAGCTCTCTGCTGTGGCCAGGGAGTGCAGTGGAGGATGGCCCAAGTGCTTGGGCCCTGCACCTCATGGGAGACCAAGATAAGCACCTGGCTCCTGGCTTCGGATCAGCGCGGTGCGCTGGCCCCAGCGCAACGGCCGAAACGGCCATTGGAGGGTGAATCAACGAAAAAGGAAGACCTTTCTCTCTGTCTCTCTTTTTTACTGTCCACTCTGCCTGTCAAAAAAAAGTAGTGTTTTGTGAAAAAAGAAAATATTTTGTTCATTTGAAAGGTAGACATACACAAAGAGCAGGAAAGAGAACAAGAGTGAGGCAAGATATTCAATTCACTGGGTTACTCCCCAAATAGCAGCAACAGGAGCCTGGAACTCCATCAGGGTCTCCCACATGGGTGGCAGGGGCCCAAGTTTTTGAGGCATCCTCTTCTGCCCTCCCAAACAAATTAGTAGGGAGCTGGATCAAAAGTTAAGGATCCAAGACTCAAACTGGTACTCATATGGGAAGCTGGTGCCACAGGCAATGGTTTAATCTACTGCACCACAATGCTGGCCTCAAGGAGGTAGCGTTGATAAACATTTTATGTAATAACTAATAAAAATCAATTATAAAAAATTATTTAAAACTATACTTTTGAGGCCAGTGCCACAGCTCAATAGGGTAATCCTCTGCCTGCGGCGCCGGCACACCGGGTCCTAGTCCCGGTCAGGGCACCGGATTCTGTCCCGGTTGCTCCTCTTCCCTTCCAGCTCTCTGGAAGTGCAGTGGAGGATGGCCCAATTGCTTGGGCCCTGCACCCGCATGGGAGACCAGGAGGAAGCACCTGGCTCCTGGCTTCGGATCAGCGCGGTGTGCCGGCCACAGCAGCCATTGGGGGATGAACCAACAGTAAAGGAAGACCTTTCTGTCTCTCTCTCTCACTGTCCACTCTGCCTGTCACACAAAAAAAATCTATACTTTTGAAAACATTTAAAAACTGTGTTTTGTAATTTTTATTATTAATATAAGAATAGATTATATATTTCATAAATATACTTCTAATACATATTTTACATACTTCTACATACTTCTAATACACACTTCTAATATACTTTGAGACAGTTCGAAAATTAGAAAATATAAAATAAACATAGTACTCGATTATTATATTGATGGCACTATTTCCACTTGACTAATTAAGATGATAGTAAATTAGAGATAAATGATAGACAAGCCAATTAATAGCCAATAGACTTCAGAAAATACAGGCAAAATAGAGATTTATTAATTTGCTCACTGATGTCACAAATACGGTGCTTGCAAATAGGAATTCAGTTAATGAGTGTTTAATTAAAACATGTTAATTTAGGAGGCATGAAAGGGTAAGAAGATTCAAAGTGGCTAATTTTCTGTTTACTGAAATGACACTGACTGTGACTGTCTCACACTGATAGTAACTTCATATTGTGTTGGCAGATGTTAGTATCAGTGGAACTGCCACTTCGATGTGGCATTAATCTCTCTGAGCTGCCAAAGAAATAACTTGTGGCACAGCAATAGCCTGCACTTAGTCTCAGGGTGGGCATGCACTTTAGAGAACTTTGCTCTGCATTAAAGATCTCTGTTTGAGGTCCCTGTGTGTTCTGTCCTTTTCCTGTTCCTCTTCTCAGTCATCTCATCTACCCTCAGAATGTCAACATCCACACAACTTTCTCCAGCCTTGCTCTCTTCCAAATTCTTACGTTCAGCTATCTACTTGGTAGGTATTTCCAATAAAATACTCCACAAAGACTTGCGATTAAATTTGCCAAAACTTAAACTAATGATCATTCTTGGACACCTGGCCAATTCTCTTTTTTATAGCCATTAATTTGTTAGCATCAATATAGCCTAAGTACTCAAACTAGAAATTTTGAGTCTTGAATCTTGCTGCTTCTTCATCATCCACATCCCTAACTTTCCTCCAGCGCCCCCGTCATGCCAATTTTCAGAACATGCCACCTGGACAGTCACACAGGGCTCTTTGCTTAGAAGAGTCCCATGCTTCTCTTAGCTCTGCTGTCACCAACTTGTAGTTATGCATTTTTTTAACAAGAAAGCATGCATTAACTTGTGCTGGGCTGTAAAATTATATAGCCAGTAATGCTTCCCATGTGCTTCATCCTCTGCAAAATCTAACTAAGCTGTAGCCTCTGAGCATAACACAAAATTTCTCACCTCCTTGTCTTTGTTTTCATTTAACCTCTACTGGGAATGTCCCATCCACTAATCAAATTCTCAAATCCTCATTTCTAGTGCCATCTCCTCCAGTAAGTTTTCAGTTCATAATTAAGCTGGGTTAAGCACTCCCATAATGGTACAATTTGAATCACTATTATTTCAATTATAAGAGTCTATTATTAACATTGCCTATTTGTCTGTCTCTAAGAGTCTATGAACTCACAGAAAGAAAAAGTAGGAATTATGTCATAATAGTGACATGCAGAAAACACACAAGTTTTACTGTATAAATGAATAACATGATAAAAATAAAATAAATAACTGCTTTGTACCCTCAATTAATTTATTTTCAGAACAAAAACCTTTTGGAGTGACTGGCGCTGTAGCGCAGCAGGTTAAAGCCCTGGCCTGAGGCGCTGGCATCCCATATGGGTGCCGGTTCTTGTCCCTGCTGCTCCTCTTCTGATCCAGCTCTCTGCAATGGCCTGGGAAAGCAGTGGAAGATGGTCCAAGTCCTTGGGCCCCTGCACCCGTGTGGGAGACCCAGAAGAAGCTCCTGGCTCCTGACTTCAGATCAGCATAGCTCTGGCCATTGTGGCCATCTGGGGAGTGAACCAGCGGATAGGAGACCTCTCTCTCTGTCTCTACCTCTCTCTGTAACTCTCAAAAAAATAAATCTTTTAAAAAAACCCTATTATTCTTTAACAAAAATAATAAGGTACATATTATCAATTCTGTATCATAAAAAGTTTTTTTTTTTTTTTTTTTGACAGGCAGAGTGGATAGTGAGAGAGAGAGACAGAGAGAAAAGTCTTCCTTTTGCCGTTGGTTTACCCTCCAATGGCCACCACGGCTGGCGCACTGCAGCTGGCGCACTGCGCTCATCCGAAGGCAGGAGCCAGGTGCTTCTCCTGGTCTCCCATGGGGTGCAGGGCCCAAGCACTTGGGCCATCCTCCACTGCACTCCTGGGCCACAGCAGAGAGCTGGCCTGGAAGAGGGGCAACCGGGACAGAATCCGGCACCCCAACCGGGACTAGAACCCGGTGTGCCGGCGCCGCTAGGTGGAGGATTAGCCTATTCAGCTGCGGCGCCGGCTATAAAAAGGTTTTGTATCTATCTACTTCTCCCTACTTCCTTCTTCACCCCACTTCAGTCCAGGTACTTTCACCCCTGACCTGAACTAACCTAATGGGCTCTCTTGTACTTCCTCTACTCCATTCTCCACAGAGCATCCAGAGTAAGTGTACACACATAAAGTATTCTTTGTCTATTTAGTTCAAATTTCAGCTCAAATATTACTTCCTCTGGAATGTACAGAAAAAATTGCTTGGAAACATACACACACTTTAATGTCTCTCATTGTATTTTCCCGTTTTAACACTTACCCACATTGCAATTTATTTTTGAAATAACTTAATAGTGGGCTGGCACTGTGGCACTGTTGGTTAATCCTCCACCTGCGGCACCGGCATACCATATGGGCACCAGTTCTAGTTCTGGCTGCTCCTCTTTCAATCTAGCTCTCTGCTGTGGCATGGGAAAGCAGTATAAGATGGCCCAGCCGGCACCACTGCTCACTAGGCTAATCCTCTGCCTGCAGCGCCGGCACCCCGGGGTTCTAGTCCCTGTTGGGGCACTGGATTATGTCCCGGCTGCTCCTCTTCCAGTCCAGCTCTCTGCTGTGGCCCGGGAAGGCAGTGGAGGATGGCCCAGGTCCTTGGGCCCTGCACCCAAATGGGAGACCAAGAGGAAGCACCTGGATCCTGGCTTTAGATCGACACAGCGTGCCGGCCTTAGTGGCCATTTTGGGGGTGAACCAATGGAAGGAAGACCTTTCTCTCTGTCTTTCTCTCACGGTCTAACTCTGCCTCTCAAATAAAAAAGAAGATGGCCCAAGTGCTTGGGCCCTGAACCCACATAGGAGACCAGGAAGCTGCACTTGTCTCCTGGCTTCAGATTGGTGCAGCTCCGGCCGTTGCAGCCACCTGGGGAGTGAACCAGAGGACGGAAGACCACTCTGTCTGTCTGTATGTCTCTTTCTCTCTAACTCTTTCAAATAAATAAATCTTTAAGAAAAATAAATTAATAAAGTTTGTCTCTCTCACTGATCTGAATTTGTTCCCTATTATATATCAGTAGAATTGGCAGATAGCAGTTACTCCAAAAAAATTTGTCAAATCAATGTCAATTGTCAATAACAGTATTTTGTTAACACGTGGAACAGGAACTTCAAGAACTTCAAACAGGTACATATGCTGATGTTAACATTTTATTCTAATTCTCTTTTCTCTCTTTAACACAAGATTGTCCTGATTGCTGGTTCTTCATTGTGCATTTTATGAAAACACAAGTATGATAGGTATGTCTAAAGATTTCGTTCCTGGATTTCATAGTGTATTTGCTTAGCTTATATGTATGTCTGAAGACCCTAGTGAGGGACTTGGTGCAGAATGCTCCAAATTTTATGAAGAATAAATGATACTTTCTTTATATGTATATTATAAAAGGTAAGCAAGTTTTATAATTATGCAATTGAGATCTAGAAAATATTTTGCTACCTCAGACCCACTGGGCTTCACACATTACACATTACTTAAGTATGTCCCTGAAAACTGCACACACATCTACATACAGTAATTCTTACTTGTGAGGCAAAAACTAAAAATAATATCACTTCAGAAATCTAATCTTATATTTAAGTATTTTTTCCTCCACATGTTTTTGTTTCTGGGATGGCCTCTGGAAAATCGATTCTTATGCCTCAGTATCATCACCTTTCAAAATGGCATAATAGTGATAGCTGCATCAGACTGTACCTGTACAGATTTAATGACATGATCTCTATAAACCATTTAGTATAATGTTTGCCAACCCATGAGTGTTGAGTAAAGCTTAACTAACAGTAACTACTCAAAACTTTGTTAAAGTCTAGAAATCAGAGTTATGAATAAAAACAAGAGAGCAATACAAAGGTCTAACTTGAAGGCAAAAGTGGCAGCTGAAAGATTGTGTCCATCTGACAGGCAGTTTGATTGGTTCTCATTAGCTCCTCTCTGGCACTTGTTTTCCTCCTTTCCTCCCTATACTCTGCCACTTTGATAGCTATGCAAAATTACACCTCCAATGCAATCAGATAAAGAATGCAAAAGGAACCGTTACAATTAATTTGACTGAGAAGTAGGCATGGAAGATAAACGGGCAGTACACCCTGAGGACTACAAACACTTTACATTTATCTCTGTTTATCCACATGTTAGTTAATGAACCAACTGGTTCTAAGTCTTTTAATAAGAAGTAATCATTTCCAAACAAAGTTGCCAAATTCCCATAATTCAGATCTATATTCTGTGGTGACTTTTAAATGAAAAGAAAACATGTTTTTAAAGGCAGTGTTCCCTTCCTGACTATTTCCACTTTATTGCTTTTGAATGGCCCAAGTTCAAACGAGACAATTAAGTGCTGTGCCTTTTTTTCTGTTCAGAGGCGAGATGAAGGTAATTTGCTGCTTCATGCATCTGTTTCCTCATCAGCACAGTGAGGACTAGGCTAATTAGGGGATGAAAACAATATGGTCATATGGATAAGCCAGATTGCTTGTCACTCAGTTATTCAATATGTGGGCTCTGTTTGAGGACAGGAAACAGATAATGCTTCTCTGGCATCTCTCTTGCAATGCATGAAAAGGAAGAATCAGGAAGTGTTCAGATGTTTACCTATTTATTTTTAGCATTTATCCTAGGAATAATCTTACTGAATAGGGTCATTCATTTTGTCTTTACAAGAGTATTCTTTAGTAGAAAGCTTCAACCAATACCAGAGAGAATGCGAAATTCAACAATCTCAATTGAGATCTGGTCAATTCATTCAAGTTTATTATTCTGAAATATAATATAGGCCACAAAATTTTGTCCAAATATAGGTAAATGTGTACTAGTTTCAGAAAGTCTAATTGAATGAAATTGATTCAATAGGAGAAATAAACATCTGAAAAGATGAGAATAGTTATTGATTTTGTACCAGATATGTTTTTTTCCTTTTTTTTTTTATTTAGTAAATATAAATTTTCAAAGTATAGTTTATGGATTACAATGGCTTTTTCCCGCCCATAACTTCCCTCCCACTCGCACCCCTCCCATCTCCCACTCCCTCTCCCATTCCATTCACATCAAGATTCATTTTCAGTTATCTTTATATACAGAAGATCGATTTAGTATATATTAAGTAAAGATTTCATCAGTTTGCACCCACACAGAAACACAAAGTGTAAAATACTGTTTCAGTACTAGTTATAGCATTACTTCACATTGGACAACACATTAAGGATAGATCCTACATGAGAAGTAAGTACACAGTGACTCCTGTTGTTGACTTAACAATTTGACACTCTTGTTTATGGAGTCAGTAATCTCCCTAGGCTCTTGTCATGAGTTGCAAATGCTATGGAAGCCTTTTGAGTTCGCAAACTTCAATCTTATTTAGATAAGGTCATAGTCAAAGTGGAAGTTCTCTCCTCCCTTCAGAGACAGGTACCTCCTTCTTTGATGATCCATTCTTTCCACTGGGATCTCACTCGCAGAGATCTTTCATTTAGGTGGTTTTTTTTGTTTGTTTGTTTGTTTTTTGTTTTTTTCCCCAGAGTGTCTTGGCTTTCCATGCCTAAAATACTCTCATGGGCTCTTCAGCCAGATCTGAATGCCTTAAGGGCTGATTCTGAGGCCAGAGTGCTGTTTAGGACATCTGCCATTCTATGAGTCTTCTGTGTATCCCGCTTCCCATGATGGATCATTCTCTCCCTTTTTGATTCTCAGATATGTTTTTTGATACCAGTCTGTCTTCATCCAACTGCAGCAGGTAGAATTCAGACATAAGGATGGCCATTCACAGGTCTAGTTTGGAAAAATGAATTAGAATAATAATTTTTTTCTTTTTTTGTCACTTGAACTAGGAAACACCAAATGAAATGGTGCAGAACAAAGATGAAAGCATGCATTGTGAGCTTCATAATCAAGCACAAGTTATGAGTAAATATAAAATATAAATGAGCAAGTGTAGCTTGATGAAAGAAAGAGTCTAAAACTGATACACACAGAAAAGCAGAGATCCAGAAATGAGGGAGAAAGGGAGGTGGGGTATAAAACGTTGACCAAGACAGAACCAACAAACAAGTTAAGGCAGTGAATGCCTCCTATTCCAGACAGTCCCAGGTTCCTATTCCACTGAAAATTCAGATCCCAAATGCCCTGAAGCCTGCAGATACCAGTACGAATGGACTCTACTTGCTTAGCATGTCCTTTGTTTAGTTTTTCTGTCTCCCTTAATAATGCTCTGAGTGCACTGAGACCTCCAACTGGATAAGTAAAAATCGGCAGATAGACTTCCATCTCAAACAGAGTTGGGAATCCTGTATCTTTCCCAAAAGGTCCCCAAATCAGTTTGTGATAGGGGTAGTGACTTAGCTTTTCAACCCTTGATTTGGTTTCCCTCACCTTCAGCCACATTCCCTACTCCACCTTATTTTCCCCTCCACTCCTCTTGTTTTGCTGACTTCATTAAAATTTAGAAACAGAGTCAGTGTCACATTAAAGCAGATAAGTACCAGGCATCCCCATTCTTAAAATCCCTCAAATATTCTCAGTATACAGAAACTTTTACTCATCTTCTCTACTCAAGCCCCACATTCCTGCAAGGAGAGAACCATTTAATTCCTTTCTTAAACCACCAGATCCTTGTTAGTCTCTTTAATAGACCTCTCTTCCTTACCTTGGATATATACAGACTATCTCAAAGGAATCCTATTCCTACAATGCACACAAATTGGGGCCACAGCTTGCAATACCAGCACCTCATGTCAGAGTGTTGGTCTGAATTATAGCACCCCTACTTCCGATCCTCCCCCCCACCTCACTGTCTCTCAGCTTCTCTGTAACTCTGCCTTTCAAATAAAATAAATAAATCCTTCACTGACTCAGTAAATTCTTACATCTCCCTTATCCTGAAGATTAGTTTAATATATCTACTTCAATGATAAAGAAATTGGCCCGAGGCTCATAGTATTAAGAAATGCAGGGCCAGTGCCATGGACCACTTGGTTAATCCTCTGCCTGTGGCACCAGCATCCCATATAGACCCCAAATTCTAGTCCCAGTTGCTCCTCTTCCAGTCCAGCTCTCTGCTGTAGCCCAAAAGGGTACTGGAGGATGGCCCAAGTGGCTGGGCCCCTGCACCCACATGGGAGAGCAGGAGAAAGCACCTGGCTCCTGGCTTCAGATCAGCACAATGCTGGCTGTGGTGCCTATTTGGGGAGTGAACCAGTGGAAGGAAGACCTTTCTCTCTGCCTCACTCTCTCTTTCACTGTCTAATTCTGTCAAATAAATTTTAAAAAAAGAAAGAAATGCAGACTGAGCCTGTAACAGAGTTTGAACTAGATCTACAATGTCCACTTAAACCACCACAATTCTGTGTCTGGTTGCCTCATGTATACAACCGATGTGCTGATCATAGAACATACATTTAAACTTTCATAATGGTATGTGTACTGGGGAAAACATGAGCTCTAGAAATAGTGAAAAACTGGAATAGAAAAAGGTGGAATCCACAGAGGTTTTAAAAGAATGAACGTCATTCTAACAAAGGACTGGATGATGCTTGCTGCCTAATAGCAAGTCCTACTTAAAAGTGGTGATCCCTGTTAAATATAAGAGTGGGAATAAGAGGGAGGAGATGCACTATTTGGGACATGCTCAATCAGACTTGCCCCAAATGGTGGAGTTAGAAACGTGCCAGGGGATTCCAATACAATCCCATCAAGGTGGCATGTACCAAAGCCATCTCACTAGTCCAGTGATCAATTTCAGTTCACAATTGATCATAATGATAGGTCTAAGAGTCAAAGGGATCACAGAAACAAGACTAGTGTCTGCAAATACTAGCTGATAGAATAAAAAAGGGAGAGAAAGATCCAACAAGGGAAGTGGGATACACAGCAGACTCATAGAATGGCAGATGTCCTAAACAGCACTCTGGCCTCAGAATCAGCCATTAAGGCATTCAGATCTGGCTGAAGAGCCCATGAGAGTATTTTAGGCATGGAAAGCCAAGACACTCTGGGGGAAAAAAAAAACACCTAAATGAAAGATCTCTGCGAGTGAGATCCCAGTGGAAAGAATGGGCCATCAAAGTAGGAGGTACCTTTCTCTGAAGGGAGGAGAGAACTTCCACTTTGACTATGACCTTGTCTAAATAAGATTGAAGTTTGCGAACTCAAAAGGCTTCCATAGCATTTGCAACTCATGACAAGAGCCTAGGGAGATTACTGATGCCATAAACAAGAGTGTCAAATTGTTAAGTCAACAACAGGAGTCACTGTGTACTTACTTCTCATGTAGGATCTCTGTCCTTAATGTGTTGTACTATGTGAATTAATGCTATAACTTGTACTCAAACAGTTTTTTACACTTTGTGTTTCTGTGTGGGTGCAAACTGATGAAATCTTTACTTAATATATACTAAATCGATCTTCTGTATATAAAGATAACTGAAAATGAATCTTGATGTGAATGGAATGGGAGAGGGAGTGGGAGATGGGAGGGGTGCGAGTGGGAGGGAAGTTATGGGCGGGAAAAAGCCATTGTAATCCATAAACTATACTTTGAAAATTTATATTTACTAAATAAAAGTCTAAAAAAAGAATTTCAAATGCAAGTTTATGTGTTGTGAGAAATATTCCTACATTTATGCAATTCTATTTTCTTCTGTCATGTTTACAAAGAAAACTCCTAAGGTATTTCTGTATATTTAAACTTATCAAGTAAAAGTATTATTAAGATATTAGACTTTACTCTTTGTTGATTAATAACTACTTAAGTGACAAACTTATTTTCAAACTTTGCTTCTAGGCAAGTGGACTACTTCCAAGGAAGACAAAATATTTAAAATACTTATTAAAATTTGAGAAGAAATAATATTTTATGAATTCAATACATATTTCCATTTAATATCTATGTAAATTAAAACTCCTAATATTTGTGGCATTAGGACTTACTAATACATATGTACTATCAGATGTACTTTACCGGGACAGAACAGAATGTTAAAAAGTTTGGCACACTGGAGAATCAAAAGGAGGCCAGTGGAGCACAGGGAAGAGAACCAAGAGGAAAGAAAGATAAGCAGGCAATACATCATGCAGTGCTTTCTCAGCCAAGGTAGAGAGTTGGATTGTATTTAAAGAGAAATGAGAAACCTTTAAAGATAACTGGATAATATTCCCCATGAGTCTTGAAATAAGAACTAAAGGGCTACTATATTCCTATCCAGACCATTTAAAGATAGTGACTCACTATAGAATACATGTGTCATGAAGTACACATTTAAGTGCTGTATCTGTGAATTGAACTGTGGTGTGCTGTTGCTCGTGCCAACAGCAGGGAGACACCACAGAGAGGCAAACAAGCAAGCCATATGGGCTGCTGGCATCACTGACACACTGTACAGTTATGGCATATGTCTTGAGTATCTTAAAACTCTGTTTTTTGTAGTTTTATTGCTATGTTTGATTATATATTTGAGTTTATTTGGAAGTTTTCAAAGGGAAATGACTTCACATTACTAACCTTATGATTATGCAGTTAGCAACTAATAACAATGCACTATTTTATGGAAAGCATATATATTTGTAGCCAAGTATCCTGAAGCAGCTTTCAAATTTACATAAACATAATTGCCCTCTTGATTTTAAAGCTTTAGGAAATATGCATTGTTTTTGAGCAAAAATTAACATGCTGATATGAAATAACTTAAAATGACTATTTGAAAACCTTGATTAATTGTGGATTGTGGATTGTGTGTGTATGTGCAAACAACACAGATTTGCATAGACATACATGCATGTAAGTTACAGATGTCAAACAGATCTTCTATGTTATATTTGTGATACTGAAGAATGTTATATATTTAAATTAAAACATAAGCTATATGTCATATATTTCAGTCTAGATCTCTGTTATATATCAACATATATGTGTGCATATTCATATATATAAGCATTTTAAAGCACCTTTTAGTGCACTCATATGTAAAACACCTTCCAAAGGTACAAACTGTTCATTGTTTGAGAACGAAAATCACCATATACAAATTTTGTGCTATAAAAACTACAAACCCTGACACAGAAAACACAAGGGAAAAGGAATACTTGTTAATCCTAGCATAGAACCCCTTTCTTTCTCTGTTGTAACAGATCAAAAGAGAAACTTTTGAAGAAGTAACTGACCCTTGAACCAAATCTAGTTCCTCAAATATCAAGTACGGGATGAAAGGGAAATTCATCCTTAGCCTCAATATTTTCAACAGTAACAACAATACAGTTTGCAGTTACGGTAACCCTGCACCCAAGTGGGAGACCCGGAAGAAGCTCCTGGCTCCGGGCTTCATTTAAGCCAAGATCCAGCCATTTCAGCCATTTGGGGAGTGAACCAGTGGACGGAAGACCTTTCTCTCTGTCTTTCCTTCTCTCTGACTGTAAATCTACCTCTCAAATAAACAAAATTTTAAAAAATGATTGAAAGAAGGATCATCTGACACCATTGAAGAAGTTCAGTATATACTCATTATCTTCTCATCGTTTTAGGAAGCATTTATCTGTACCATGCTATGAGAGAAAGCAGTTACAGCAATGATTCTCAAAAATGAAGTACCTATAAACAATGACCACAGACTATCTCAGGGCCTTGAAGTATTTAACAAAAGGTAAAATTTTCTTCCAAATATTTCAGATGTAATATCACATGTTTAAAACAGGTAAGCACATTCAAATTCTATTTAGACACTTTAACAGTCACTGATTTTTGAGTTTTCTCAAAACTCACCATTTGCCTTGTGATATTAAACAATTGGGTCTGGTGAACCCAAAATGCAAACCTAATAAGGTACAGGTATACATCACATTTTTCAATAGCCTAGAGACTTACTCTTAAGTTCAGGCACAGTTCTTTGAACATTTAGAATAAAGTTAATTTCCAACCATGTAGATTCTGTCCACTACAAGTTTTCAATTCAGAAACATGTTGATGAATAAGATGTGTTTCATCAGGATATGGCTGAATGTCATAAATAAAAACCAACTAACAGAAACCTCAGCCCCCTCCTCTGACTGAATGTACAATAGTTGGGAAAATATATCTGCAACTGAGTTTTCTCAGACAATGGAGTACTTCTTCAGGTACTGGGAAAGCATAAATAAGGGGTTGAAGTAAGGAGAAATGTTTAACTATCAGCCATCACTTCCATTATCTGGGTATCATTTAAAAAATTTATTTTTAAAATTCTTAATCTCATTGGATTATTATCAATATCCTAACATGAATTTCATTATTTTACACAAGAAAAAAAAACTGAATCTCCACAAGATTAATAACATTTTGAGGATCACACAAGAGAAATAACCCTTAGTAGAAGGTTTAGCATGATACAGGTAGCTACAGGGAAGTGAAATATGTAATCAACTCCTCTAATGTTGTTTTTGAGAACTTTAAGACTTGATGAAGATCAGATAGTTAGAATCAAACAGGTACTAAATTGGATATCAGTCTATTTCCCAGGCTTACCAATGGTGCTAATGTTTCATTCTTCTTTACAAGTAGATACATGTAACAGATGAGTGGCCATAGATAACCATTCCCCTGTTCTCAGTGAGCTTAAAACATGAAGACAGGCACCAACAGAGTGGCTATTTAACCCACACCACTCTCGGAACAAAAGCTGTACCATCTGCTGAGCTTCTATGCCCATCTCCCTGTGAAATTAACTGGAACAGATGACTGATATCATGTGCTCAGTGCCCATAATTTCTATAGGAAGAAAATTAAAAAGGTAAGTAGACAGCATTCAGTATTCCTAAGGATTGCTGATTTTGTTTTAGAGATGAATCTACATCTATCAGATGTAATCCTCACTGAATTTCCCTTGTTAGAATGTTTCTTTCCATCTATAAAAATATTCTTCTGAGTGTGGTTTCCTATTTAATGTTTTATTACAGAAGTTTTTAATTTTCAAAACAAAAATGGTGAGGTAGTAATATAAAGAGTTCCCACACAAACCTCACTGCATTCCTCCTATCAACATCTCATATTACTATATTTGTCACAGTTAATGGACCACACTCAGCATGTTTTTTGACATCACGTTTTTAAAAATTTTATGAGTGGTAAAGACATTCCAAATTTCTTATATACTTGTATCTAGTAAATTAGACTATTAACTAAGATAATTTCAGGTTCAACAGCAATTCTCACATTTCTCCACAGAAAATGATCTAGAGTTTTGATACTGTTTCTTCTAATTCTTTGTTTCATATTATCTTTATTTTTTACACTCTTCTCTTCTTGAACTTTTTTTTTTTTTTTTTTTAGTGCTCACAAGTTTATATTTTTAGGTTTGATAAAGATTCTTGTGTATTTTCTAAATACACAGACAAAACAGTTTTGGAAGTTTACATACATGTCTTAGGACACTTAATATTAGGTAGGTAAATTACATTAAAAAAAATTGGTCTTTGTAAAAGATCTTCCCAAAGAGATTTTACAAACAGCAGGCAGAAGAAAAGTGTTTTAATGTTTACAGTGTTTCTATATTCTATTAGTTTAAAAAGCTATGAATCTAATCTTGTCAGCTTGTTTCTTAAACACTTCAATTGTTCCTGGAGAAGCATGAGTATTCTGTTGCTTGACCTGGGTACTAATTAACAAGAGTGTTCAGCCTACAAACATGTATAGACTGGACATTAATGATTTCTGCATTTTCCTGTATATGCACTAAATTTCAATTAAATAAAAAATGTCAAGTTCCTAGTATTTTCTCACTTTCATATGAGTACTTCGTGCATATGTGTAATAGATTCTATAAAAGATACAATAGCAATTGTGAGGCAAACATAGGGATATCAGAAACCAACAATATTTTCACATTAATAAATGCTTATTTAAATCTATGTGCTGCTTTTCTGATATTTTCATCAGCTTTTCATGTCCGCTTTCCCAATGTTTGAGCCAGAAAGCAGGAGATATAAAAGAGAGTGACCATTTTAGTAGCATTTAGACTCTAGTCATTGAAGTTCCAGCAAGTACTTCTTTTCTGTAGTTCTTTCTTCAGCTCAATGAACAATATTACCTACTCTTGGAAGCCCTCTCTGATCACCTCCATATCTAGTTCGTTCTGTTCTTTGTAGAGACAAAGTTACTCTGTACCCCCATGACTCTATAGTAAGAACCTAATTCTAAATTTTCTTCTTATGGCCCAAGCGCTTGGACCCCTTCACCCACATGGAAGACCCAGGAAAAAGCTCCTGGCTCCTGGCCTTGGTCTGGCCCAGCCACAGCTGTTGTGGCCAATTTGGGGATTGAACCAGCAAACAGAAGATCTCTTGTTTCTTACTCTCCTCTCCGTGCAACTCTGCCTTTTGAATAAGATGCTCTTTTTTAAAAAAATTTACTTACTTCTCCACTACTCAGCTGGATATATAAACTCCTGGAAGGTATATATTTATATCAGGCCTAAGGAATCATTTGTGCTTAGCACACAAGAGAAGATTGAACACCTACTAAATAAATTATAAACATGAACTAATCAGAAAGTTAAAATAGGAAGTGGATGAGAATAGCAGTAAGTAGACAGCAAGAAATTGTCATAAGCTCCAAGTTGAATATGTTCATAGTATTGTTGTGCTATTAAAAAGTTAAGGTAAAAAAAAGGTTTTATTTAAGAACATTATGTGTATTGAGGCTGGTATCACAAAATGACATAAAATCGGAGGCTTATAAACAAGTTTATTTCTTACAGCTCTGGAGGCTGGGAAGTATAAGATTAAGGCCCTGCAAATTTGAGGTGAGGACCCACTTTCTCGCAGAAGGTATCTATTCACTATATCCCCATATGGTACACAGCACAAGCAATTCTCCAGGGCTTCTTTCACAGGGCATTAACACTATCCATTGGGTTTCCATGCTTGTAACCTAACCACATCCCAAGAGGCATACTTCTTAATATCATCACCTTGATAACTAGATTTTCAATATGTGAATTTGGGGCTGAGAACACACACTCAGTCCTTAGCAGTCATGATGTCCAATAACATGCCAGTAGCCACACTACTCCTTGAGCAAGGCTGTCCCCTAAATTTCCACACTAGCTAGTTTGGCAGTCCAAAAATTTTATGAAAATGGTGAGGAAACAGAAGAGAATGTAAATAAAATAAGTAAATAAATAAATAAAATAGGAGGGACAATAAGGTGATGAAAATGAAATATGAATTAATTGGGAGTGTGTAACTTGGAAAAATGAGGGGAGAATGAGAGATAACAATAAACATAGAACACATAAAGCTAAAACATCTATGGTAAATGAAGATACCCTTGATATATTTATTAGAATAAAAGTATACTCCTGGGGCCAGTGGTGTAGCATAGTAGGCAAAGCCGTCGCCTGCAGTACCAGCATCCCATATGGGCACTGGTTCATGTCCCGGCTGCAGCATTTCTGATCCAACTCACTACTGTGGCCTGGGAAAGCAGCATAAGATGGCCCAAGTCTTTGGGCCCCTGTACCCGCATGGGAGACCTGGAAGAGGCTCCAGGCTCCTGGCTTCAGATCAGCCCAGCATTTAGGAAGTGAACCAGCAGATCGAAGACCTCTCTCACTCTCTCTCTCTCTCTGCCTCTGCCTCTCTATAACTCTGCCTTTCAAATAAATAAATATTTTTTAAAAGTATACTTTTAAGATTACCATGAACATTATACAGATGAAACAACACATTCTAAAAAATCAATATTTCTCAACAAAAGAAGGCCTATGAATTTTCATCAAGAATATTTTTTGTAGTTTCCATTTCCAAGATTATCTGGATCATTGATAAAAACAACATTATGACAACTCTGAATCAAGTTTGGCCCCTCACTTCAGAGACTGCATCTACAGCCTGCATTAGCATCATGTAGTCTTTTCTTTACTGTGATGGGTTATGAGAAAAGGGAAACTGTAGGATCTGAGGCACATAGCAAAAGAACAAAGGGAAAGCTGAATGATGGTGAAGTATACATTATAAAACACATGCAGTATTTTGGATGTTGAAAGTGGTGGGAGAATTGAGTCATCTTACGGCAGAGAGAAGCATAAGCAGTGAATGGTAGAGACCCTGGGCCTGGGACAGTTTAGGACCAATCAAAATCACATCATGGGCAGTGATTTGGTTTCAGAAAGATGACAATATTACTTTAAAGTAATGATTTTTTTAATTATAGGTTTTACTATTTTTGTACTAATTCACACTTCATTTTCACAGTTGGGAAGAGGTATATTATAAAAGGCTTAAAATTAGCTTTTAAGTTGTGCTATATTAGAAATAATTTTTAAAAACAGAAAATAATGAAAACAATAACAGAGAGAGAAAATAATTCTCTACTTTGGTTTTCCTTCTAGCATTTTCACTTTTATTCATGTTTGCCAATAATTACTCTTAAGCGTTTTTTCAAAAAGCATGAAACTGGAAGTGATAACTAAATTATATTATCTCTAAATATGTCTTAAAACTCTGATTCTACAATGATAAAGACAGCAGTATGTCAGAAATACTTGATTTGCTTTGACTGGGGAGAGGGAAACAAGCGATTATAACAACATTATACATTCTGCTTAAAGCTGAAATACAGTAATATAAAACATGCTCTAATTATATATTGTAATATTTCTATATACCAAATACCTTCCAATTCCAATTTCCCTTAAGGTTAGAAGAAATGAAAAATAACTTTTATGTTTTATCTCATGGAAAAGTACTTTAAAATTATGATCAGAAAATATAATTGACTTTGGTAAACTTATCCTCTACAGGAAGGAAATTTAAAATAGGGAGGTGAGACAAATGAAAACTAACATTTCAAATGAGTCTACAAAGAGTTGAAGCACTTTAGAGAAGAAAATAATATACACTACATTCCCAAAAGGAGTTAGGCATTCATCTATCCACTTCTTTATAATTTAATGCACATGTTGATGACTTCTAAATGGGAATAATATTCCAAGAGCTTGGAATGCAACTGTAAATGTACGTAAATATGCATTATATGCCACCAAAGAGATGATAGAGTTTAGAAGAGGAACCAAAGAAGCAAATGCCAACTGCCATGATAGCATTAAACAGGGGGCATCAAGCAAGCAATTTAAAATACCAAGCACCATCTTTGGCCTACAGTTTCTCATTGAATTCAGAATTTAGAGTTAATTTGTCTTAAATCATGACTTTGCCTCACCTATTTTCTGTCTTCCTTGAATTGCTTGTACTTTGTGTCTCTAAGAAGTAGCTTTGTTTCTCACTTCATTCCGGAATGTGTGCTTTCTTCTGATCCCTTCAGCCAATCTTATCAGAAAAGTAATCTGCATTCACTTCTCCAAGTTGCTCGCCTCCAAATCAATGCTCTGAAATTTGTCTTCTAACCCTTCCATTACACCTGTACTGCTCTCAGTTCACCAATAACCTCCAAATCACCAAACCCTAATTTCAGTTCTTGACTTTACTGTTACTTGGTACTGGATGACTCCCCTTTTCTTCTATCTTGGCTTGTGAATATCACTCTTGCTTTCCCCGCCACCCATTTCCCATTTATACTCTTTCCTCACTGGGATCTCTTCCTTTGCCTGTGCAGTAAAAGTCACCTGACGATGACACCTAGCAGCACCTTCAAGCTCTTTCTGCTTGTGCATCCTGTACTTCTGAATCAATCCCCAAAGGCTGTGAGTTCTTAAATCTCCTATTAACCCTCACTGCCATGAGGTCAGTTACTTACTCTCTTCTATCAGAACAATTACTGTAGCCTTTTAATTACACTCCTCCCTTTAGCTAATGGTCTAATGCCCACATTGTTGGTCAAGTGATTTTCTTTTGTTTTTTTTTTCTTGAAACTTACATCCATTTATTTGAAAGACTGCATCACAGAGACAGGGAGGGACTGATCTTCCATCTGCTGGTTCACTCCCCAAATAGAAACAACGGACAGAGCTGGGCTGATCTGAAGCCAGGAGCCAGAAGCCTCCTCCAGGTCTCCCACACAGGTGTAGTGGTCCAAGCATTTGGGCTTCCACTGCCTTCCCAGGCGACAAGCAGGGAGTAGACAGGAAGTAGAGTAGCTGGGACGCAAACTGGTGCCTATATGCACATGCCAGAATTGCAGGCCCAGACTTTACCCACCATGCCACAGTGCCAGCCCCTGGGTCAAGTGATTTTCTAAACCACTAATCCAATCTGATTGCTTCTTCACTCATGCTTGGAAATATTTATGGCCTACCAAAAATAACTTATAGGGGCCAGTGTTGTGGAGTAGTGGGTAAAGCCGCCGCCTGCAGTGCCAGCATCCCATATGGGAACCTGTTCGAGTCCTAGCTGCTCCACTTCCCATCCAGCTCTCTGCTGTGGCATGGGAAAGCAGTGGAAGAGGATTTGGGAAGAGGAGCAGCCGGGACTTGTACCAGCGCTCCTATGTGATGCCGGCGCTTCAGGCCAGGGTGTTAACCCACTGAGCCACAGTGCCAGCCCCTAGAATGCTTGTTATTAACTGACAGTGTTGGTAATGATTTTTGATAAAATTCAAAATGAATGTTGAAATAAATTAGACAAGGGATTTTCAAAAAAATGTATAGAAAATGTGATTTATTAAAAAAAAACTATGCATGACATTATTGTCCTGAATCACTCTAAATTTGTTTTCCTCTATTTTTCTTTCTCAGCTGCTGCCATTGCTTTTTCTCTTTTTAAAAGTAAGAGAATCAACTTTTAAAGGGCAGTGTTCAAAGATATTAACATCCAGGATGGCGCTGCAGTGTAGTGGGTAAAGCAGCTGCCTACAATGCCGGCATCCCCTATGGGCTCTGGTTCAAGTTTCAGTTGTTCCACTTCCGATCCAGCTTCCTGCTAAGGCACACAGGAAAGCAGCAGAAGATGGTCCAAGTGCTTGGGTCCCTGCATCCACCTGGGAGACCCTGAAGAAACTTCTGGCTTCAGCCTGGTCCAGACCCAGCCCCTGAGGCCATTTGGGGAGTGAACAAGCAGATGGAAAATCTCTCTCTCTCTCTCTCTCTCTCTCTCTCTCTCATTCTCTCTCTCTAATTCTACCTTTCAAATGAATAAATCTTTTTAAAAAATGAAAGATATTTACATCTAGTTGAGGCTGCCTCAATAATTTAATCAGTTGAACTGAATGATCATGGCCAAAAGAAAGGATGCATATGTCTGCAGAGTTTTAACTCTAGAACATGTGAGGTCTGCAACTTACTTTATTTTCAAGTATTTCTGAAACTTGATCTATATGGATAGAGAATCTAATATGTATAAAACTTTTTAAATTATGATTCCTATGATCACGTTTTTCATTGATGATTACATTTATAGAATCAAGTTTAGAAATAATACAAAATATATAACTCACAATTCCCATCATCTTGAAAGCAACAGATTCCTCTTCTTATATGTATTATTAACATGTTGCTTAACTTGCGTTTTCTCTTTGGCACCAGAAAAGCAAAAAACCTCATTTCACAGAGGTTAATGATTGTGTCTACTGCTTTAAGGGGGGGTGGACTTTGAAAAACACTGTAATTGGAATAGAACTACCGTGGCAGATAATAATTTCAGAAGAAAATTTAAATTTCTCTAAAGATTATATAAAAAAAGTAAATAGCTGCCTTTCACTGATTCAACATCTAGAATTTTATTTTTTAATTTAATAGAATGTAAGGCCAGTGCCGTGGGACAGGTTAATCCTGTGCCTGTGGTGCCAGCATCCCATATGGGTAGCGGTTCTAGTCCTGGCTGCTCCTCTTCCAATCCAGCTCTCTGCTATGGCCTGGAAAAGCAGTAGAAGATGACCCAAGCTCTTGGGTCCCTGCACCCTCATTGGAGACCAGGAAGAAGCATCTGGCTCCTGGCTTTCGATTGGCACAGATCCAGCAGTTGCAGCCGTTTGGGGAGTAAACCAATGGAAGGAAGACCTTTCTCTCTGTCTCTCCCTCTCACTGTTTGAAACTCTACCTCTCAAATAAATAAATAAAATAAAATAAATTTATTTTTCAAAGAATTTATTAATACATTAGATTATCAGTGCCACAAAAAATGCATGGTAATTACTACAACATAATTCTTATCAATTTTCATGTTAATATGATATTAATACAAAGAGAATAGATTCAATGCAGTTCATAGACACAATTCTAAGAATAATACTTCCTTTCCTCCACCATTTTCCATCCCTCTTCCTTTCTTCTTTTATTTCCTTCCTTCCCGCCATCTTTCTGTATTTATTTCTTTCTTGTTTTTTTAAATTTTGAGATAACATTTTTAATTTTCATTACAGTCAAAGGGTTAACACTTCACTAAAGAGTTCAACAAGCAGGGAGACTATAGTTCAACAGGAATATATAAACAATAATCAAATGAAAAGATGTCCATTTTACTCTTACACAGTAAACTTTTTTTAAAAAATATTTACTTATGTATTTATTTGAAAAGCAGAGTTACAGAGAGTCAGAGTCAGAGAGGTATTCCATCTGATGGTTCACTCCCCAAAAGGCTATAGAGAGAAAGAGGTCTTTCATCTGCTGGTTCACTCTCCAAATGGCCACAACAGCTGGGCTCAGGGGCCCAAGGACTTGGGCTATTTTCTACTGTTTTCCCAGGCCATAGCAGAGAGCTGGATGGGAAGTCAAGCAGTTGGAACTTGAACCAGCGCCCATATAGGATACTGGCACTGCGGGCGGCGGTTTTACCTGCTATACCATAGCACTGGCTCCAGTAAACTTTAAAATAACTGGAGATTAAAACTGTAGTGATATGGCATTGCTAACCATTGATCTGACAATTACATAAAACAGAGTTTAACAAAAGTACATCTGCAGCATTACAGACACAGCACACAGTCCCTTCTTTATGTTTTTTTTTTTATTTCTTTTTTCTTTTTTAATTTTAACTGCCAAAATAAGTGTGAATATGTGGTAATTGTCGTCTGTGTCTGGCTTATTTCACTCAATAAGATGTCCTCCGGTTGCATCCATTTTGATGCAAATGGTAGAATCTCATTCTTTTTTATAGCTTAATAATATTCCAATGTTATTTTCTTTACCTGTTTATCGATAATGGACACCTTAGCAGACTGCATACTTTGGCTTTTGTGAATAGTACTGCTACATATGGTGATGCAGGTATCTCTTTGATATAATGTGTTCATGTCTTTTGGGTATATATCCAGTAGTGAGGTTGATGAATCAAATGGCAAGTTCCTTGCTCATGGATTGAAGAATTAATATCCTTAAAATTTTTATACTACCTAAAGCAATATAAAAAGTCAATGTATGGCCCAGCACTGTGGTGCAGTGGGTTAACACCCTGTCCTGAAGTGCCAGCATCCCATATGGGTGCCAGTTCAAATCCCGGCTGCTCCACTTCTGATTCAGCTCTCTGCTATGACCTGGGAAAGCAGTACAAGATGGCCCAAGTCCTTGGGCCCCTGTACCCATGTGGGAGACCTGGAAGAAGCTCCTGGTTCCTGGCTTCGGATTGGTGCAGCTCCAGCCTTTGAGGCCAATTGGGGAGTGAACCATCCAATGGAAGATTCTCTCTCTCTCTCTCTTTCTCTCTGCCTCTCCGCTCTCTGTGTAACTCTTTCAAATAAATAAATAAATATTTTTTTAAAAAGTCAATGTAATACCTGTTAAAGTACAAACCATATTTTTTTAAAGAATTAGGAATAAAATCCTGAAATTCAAATGGAAACACAAAAGACCCAGAATAGCCACAGGAAAAAAAAAATCAACCTGGAGTCATTACAATACTTGACTTCAAAGCATATCACAAAGCTATAGTGATTAAAACTGCATGATACTGGCATAAAACCCAAATTCTGATCAATAGAACAGAGAGCCCCAAAATTAATATATGCACATATTATCAACTGTTTTTTTTTTATTTTTATTTTTTGACAAGCAGAGTGGACAGTGAGAGAGAGAGAGACACAGACAAAGGTCTTCCTTTTCCGTTGGTTCACCCCCTAATGGCCGCCACAGCCGGCGCACCGTGCTGATCTGAAGCCAGGAACCAGGTGCTTCTCCTGGTCTCCCATGGGGTACAGGGCCCAAGCACTTGGGCCATCCTCCACTGCACTCCCGGACCACAGCAGAGAGCTGGCCTGGAAGAGGGGTAACCAGGACAGAATCCAGCACCCCGATCAGGACTAGAACCTGGTGTGCTGGCACAGCAGGCAGAGGATTAGCCTATTGAGCCACGGCGCCGGCTCAACTGGGTTTTGACAAAAGTGTCCAGACTACATATTGGAGAAAAGATAACCTCTTCAATAAATGGTACTAGGAAAGCTGATTGTTTATATGTAGAAGAATGGAATTAGAACCCTATCTTTCACTGTATACAAAACATCAACTCAACATGGATCAATCCCCTAAATTTAAGACCTGCCACTATGAAGTTGCTGGAAGAAAAATTTAGAGGAAATGTTCCAAGACACTGATATGATGACTAATTCATAAAAAAGACCCCCAAAGCCCAAGCAACAAAAGCAAAACTAGACAAATGGGATTACATCAAACTCGGAAGCTTCTGCAAAGAAAACAACTACCAGAGTGAAGAGACATCCGACAGAAAAGGGAAAATATTTGCAAGCTACCTACCCAACAAATGATTAATATCCAGAAAAAATCAGCAATTAAAAAAACCCAGCAACAAAAATTTAGCCAATCCAGTTATATGGGCAAAGGAGCTCAATGGACAGTTATCAAAAGATGAAATGCAAAATGGCCAAAAAATATATGAAAAGATGCTCAATCTCACTAGCCGTCAGGAAACACAAATCAAAACCACAATGAGGTATCACTTCAGCATTGTCAGAATGCCTATTATCCAAAAGACAGAAAGTAACAAATGCTCACAATGATGTGGAGAAAGGCAACTCTTACATACTGTGGCTGGAAATGTAAATTAGTACAGACACTGTGGAAAACATTATGGAGATTCTTAAAAAACAGAATTTTTCTCTTTTGAAATTAAAATATAGAAACTTATTTTTGTTCCTGCTATTTAGAATCTACCAATTTTGGAAAACATTCCTCAGTTTCTATTATTTCTTTCAATATATGATTTTAGGTGCAATAATTTATTTCTTTTGTCATCTTAGCAATATGAACATTCAAGATTACCAACATTCCCTAGAATAAATAGATCTAGATTACATAAATTTAATGATGCTGGTCTCCATTTCACAGTGTTCTTGAATTCTATCTCTGTCATAAGAACACATTTTTTTTGTGGTAAACAAATATTACATATAAAGGGAGTTTTAGCAAATTCTTATGATATTAGTTGCAATCTCTTATAAGGTGTCATTTTCTTATAAGCTGAGACAAAATGGACACTGGAGATTCAATAGCAGAAAGCAAAGCTAATGTAAATATTGTGCAATCCAAAAACAGATCTTATAAAAATAAATATGAAACTGAGAAAAAACTATGCAATTTATTAAGGTAAAATAAGAAATTGGATAGGAGGTCGAAAGTAGCACACCAAAACAATATGATCTATGTCCTCATTGAAATGCAGATGTCTAAACAAAGACAACATGTTGAATGCTAAAATGACTTGCAAAGAAACAGATCAGAATACTACATAGAGAATTTGATGTTCCCTAAAAAAATTAATTTTACTGAATGCTTTGGAAATGTATTATAGAACTACCTGGGATATGGTCACTAAATTAATTCTTTAATAATATTTCAAACATTTTATTGAAATAAGGTATACATTTCAAGAAATGCACCTAAGTGTACAGATGCATTTTTTGCCCAATAATCATATTTATGACATCCAAATTAAGAACAAAACGTTAGTAGTACCCCAAGAATCATAATGCATAGAAAGGAAGAAAATTGGCTGCTTATGTTAGGGCAGATTTTATAAACAGGTATTGACTTAAATGTATTAGAAAACAGCACGACAGGGACCAGCGCTGTGGTGAACTTAGTAGGCTAAGCCTCCACCTGTGGATCAGGGCACTGTGGTGTAGCGAGTAAAGCCACCACCTGCAGTGTTGGCATCCCATATGGTCACTGGTCCATGTTCTGGCTGTCCATCTTCCAACCCAGCTCTCTGCTAACGGCCTAGGAAGGCAGTGGTCCCCTGCACCCCCGTAGAAGACCCAGAAGAAGCAGCTCCTGGCTTCAGACTCGGTTCCAATGACTTTTTGAAGTCTCCTAATGTATTGAATGGAAATATTATATATAGATAATTGATAGAGAACAAAGGCAGTTTTTCCAGGTCAACCATGATTTTTTTAAAAATTTATTTATTTGAAAGGCATAATTACAGAGAGGCACAGAGAGGGGAGAGAGAGAGAGAGAAAGTTGTTGCTCCCCGTCTTTGTGGAGGAACGACACAGGACCCTGCGCTGTTCTTTTGTCTGCTCAGCCCTCCCCGGGTTTGCTGCTGGTTCTTCCCGGGTTGGCTACCATCCCTTCCACCTCCGTGGAAGGGCGGTTCCCCCTGCCACTTTCCCCACTTCCGCGGGGGAGCGGCACACTGCCGGCAGGCTCTCTCGGGGGCTGCTCAGGTGTTCCCTTTAGATGTTCCTGGTGCATGTTGTCTCTCTCCTTCTTTATAGTCCTCTTCCACCAATCCCAACTTTGCTACCCACACGCCGAGTACGCTGCTCTCCTCCAATCAGGAGCAGGATCAGCTCCTGCAGGTCATCACTCAAGTTAGTGAGAGGCAGCTGCGCAGAAGCTGTTTACTCCTCTCCCAGCACCATACTGTGGGAGAGCAGATGCATAGAATAAGTCTTAATTCCAGTAACAGTCTAGTCCAAGTTGCTCCCCACAGAAAGTGTCTTGCATCCACTGGTTCATTCACCAAAGGGCCACAACGGCTGGAGTGGGACCAATCCAAAGCAAGGAGCCAAGAGCTTCTTCCAGGTCTCCCACATAGGTGCAGGGATCCAAGCACTTGGGCCATCTTCCATTGCAATTCCAGGCCATAGCAGAGAGCTGGATCAGAAGTGGAGCAGGCAGGACTCGAACTGGCGCCTGAATGGAATGCCAGCACTGCAGGTGCAGCACTGGCCCCAACAATGATTTTTAATAATGTGATTTTTAAAAAGATAAACGTCAAGACATATATAATTGTATCAAATATACAGACTGACAAACTCAAGGAAATCCATGCTTCCATGTGTTGATTTTATCACTTGAACCAGACAGACCCTCTCATCAAATAAGCACTATTTTCTGCACCCTTTTTATGTGGTCTATCTATTGGGTGTTTACAAGTATATGCAAAACAAGGGAGCTCTGAAATGGACATACAGAAAGACTCTGTAGATCTTTTTCATTATTGGATACATTTCAAGAAAAGAAAAATGCCCTAAGACTAATATTGAAACAACTGAATATATTTTTCCTCTTACTACAAAAAAGTTGACTTCAGTTAAATGAAATTCCTAAAGATTAGTGACCAACTGAGGTTAATGGCCTGAAACTATACTTTAGACAATTAACTCCGCCCAGCTATTCATTAACCCCCAGGAAATGCCCAGTTCTACAACAGTTACTGCTTAATTATAACCCAAATGGAACCATGAGAGATGAGACCAGCAACATGATTGGCTAGTGTACAAGAATTAAGTTCTCCATGATTACCTTATACATATCAATTAAAATTGCATCATCCTTAAAAAAATCCATATGCCTATAGTTCGTTTCCATTTTCAGTTCATAATAGCAATAATGACTTCAATGCTAGGCATTTTCTGGGAATTAATGGCCAGCAGATGTTAATGACCCTTGGCTGTACCTTAAGCCATCTACTCCTCCCTGTTAGTCATTAATCCCTATGAAATGCCCAGCTATTGCTTAATTAACTTTACAATGCAGTAAATGCAGATATGACACAATGGAAAGATTTATTTATAAGCTTCCAACCAAAACTTAACCTACAACTCACAAAAATCTTCAAAAGTTATTTGCAATTTCTGGCACTTACACTGAGAATTAAGAATGGGAAGAACTAGGCCGGCGCCGTGCCTCAATAGGCTAATCCTCCACCTTGCGGCGCCGGCACACCAGGTTCTAGTCCCGGTCGGGGCGCCGGATTCTGTCCCGGTTGCCCCTCTTCCAGGCCAGCTCTCTGCTGTGGCCCGGGAGTGCAGTGGAGGATGGCCCAAGTCCTTGGGCCCTGCACCCCATGGGAGACCAGGAAAAGCACCTGGATCCTGGCTCCTGCCATCGGATCAGCAGCGGCGGCCATTGGAGGGTGAACCAACGGCAAAGGAAGACCTTTCTCTCTGTCTCTCTCTCACTGTCCACTCTGCCTGTCAAAAATAAAAAAAAATAAAAAAAAGAATGGGAAGAACTGTGGGAGATGATGTATTTCAGGCTGCACTTCAGATATGACTTCAACTATCTTCAATGAAGCAATTATAGCTCCTGGTAAAAGAGTTGGAACTTCTTCATTACTTATTACTATGCTTATTTAACATCATCAAGTTTGTCAAGACTACTTTTTTCTCCTCAAAAATTTCGTGAAATGAAAAAGAAATAGTAGTGTTCATATGTAAGAACAGTTATAAAAACCTACTTCTTTTCACCCCATGTATTTTTTTTTCCCGTATGACTCAGAGTTTGTAAACAGTTCCATGAATGAGACCACTTATTTGTGTCAGAATAGTTTAAACTTGATACATTTTAGTACCCATTCTTCCTCAGGGGAAATAAAGAAATGGCCCTAAATTGTAAACCTACTATTTTATGAGCCTATTAAAGGGGCATTTTTCAACCTCACTAGCAACTAATTAAAAGAACATAGTATCTGTCTCAAACCATCTGGTCTCTTAGATGCTATTGACAAACATATCTCCTTTCCTCCTGCATATAAAGCTGTTCAGTTAATAAATACTTAGTTATGCTAGAAATCTACCTGACAGAGCACGTGCTTTGTCTCACCTGACAGCGTTTGTGAGAACCCCACTGATGCTTAAAATGAGCCCTGGCACATAATTACAGCCTTCAGGAAAGATCAGCTCCAGAATATATTATGTTTCCTACCAAATCAAGATCCCTTCAATTACATAGATGAATGTCATACAAGAACATAATTGGAAAGTTAGGATTTCATTTCTGTCTATTAAGCATATGGATTACAAAGATAACTGTGAAAGATTTTTTGCTGTTTATGGTGTTTTAATACAACTGTATTTCTTATTTTTCAGTCCTCTCCTAACAAAATCAATCAGAGATTTAATTTACAATTTTTGCAATTATACAAAATGTTATTTCTATATATATTGTTTGATGTGCCATCCAACAGTTATCAAACTTTTTAACACAATCTTAGATATACCTTTATATGTTGATTGAATAATGTTATCACATTACAGTAATGATCAAATAGTACTCATCAAATTTTCAGACTGTCAGAGAAAACTTTATATCTTGGTTAACAATTATGTGTAAAATCAATGAATGCAATAAAGACATTAACCTTTTAATTCATACATATGTCTTAGACGCACAAGATTCAGCTGCCCATTATAGGAGACATATACCTGTAAAAAATTAACGGACTTCTTATTTCACTGCAAATACTTCAAGATGGGAGAAAAGTTTTCAGATAGAAAACTAGAAAGAAAGGAACAATCTGGAAACGGAAAAGACAAAGTATACTTAGTTTTTGGTTCACTTGGTCAAAAAATATGTATATCTTGTAGTTTACATTCTACATGCACTCATCTTTCCTAACTGGGTAAAGTACATATAAAGCAGATCCCGGTAAAACCTCTCTGGCATCTATATTGAAGAGACACCTGCCAACTCAAAACTTCAATGACATTAATTTTGATTCATTGTAATCATTTTTAACCTGTCCTAATACATATACAATGAAGCAGACTAATAAATAAATTTTGTCTCTGTATAACCTTAGTGACAGATCTTTTAAAGTGCCATACATAAGCATTTTACACACAGGCTTCATTTTCTCTTTCTTCAATTTATAAATCTCTATAAATTCTCAAAAAAGTCTATTTTCACGCTGAATTCATAACACTACTTAGATAAAACATAAAATGGTTTAAATAAATACAAGTATATTTCCCTAATTTTTAGTTCTGTATCTTTAACCTGTTTTTGAATCATAGATAATACTTTATTTAGCACTCTAAAAATATATTGAGGCATCTGTCTTAATAAAAAATATGTAAGTATTTTTATTTTAAATACTGTTTTTGTTTATCAAAATGAAATTCAATCTAACCTGAGTACTGATATATCTGAATCCAAATTTTTCTGTTCATTCATTCACTTAGATATAAGCTGCTTAAATATTATAGGAATGAATATTTCAGTGTATCTATCTAAGCATGTAAATAATACTGACAGTTAATATGTATAAACATTCATCTAAATATCTCTGACATTGATATAAACATCTGGGCAAGTTATCGGAAAGCCAACTACCTCTGGTTTCAATCTGATTTTGATATATGCGAGTCCTACATCCTCACACCATTTCATGAAAGAAATATTACTATATCACTCACATCACATCTAAAGTAGCAATCTGTTAAAATAACAACAAGAAATTACTACAAGATCTGTTAAAGAAAGAAAAACATCTTGACATTTATACATCTTAGAGCACAATGTAACAAGTTGAAAACTGGAGGCTAATGGCCAAATTCAGTTGGAAAATATGCTCTATTTCCTGCATGTGGAGTTAAAAATGGAATAATTTGAGAGCATCTTAGAGTTGAATAAAGGTTACATAAATTTTGTATTTCTAAATGTATTTTAAAACTAATTAATACACACAAATACAAATACAAACTCCTTTTGGATAGGACCCATATTGCCCTGGCTATACCAAGCTCTATCACCTCCCTAATATATTTAACTCAGCCATTCCTTATGTATATTTTAATCCTAGAGGGGAAAAATGTCTTCATAATTTTCAGTGTGTGCACATTTGTGAATGTGGGGAGAGGAGCTTGCCCATGTGCACCCTGGGATTTTGGGTGAGTATAAAATTGCATACTACCCATCCCCAACTTCCTGCATATCCCTTTTTCAACTTCCAATCTTTCAAATAAAAATATACAAGAGTGAAAGGAGCAAAGACAGAAGATTAAATTCTCTTGATCCTTTACTGTTGAAGAGTGACTTAGCATTTCCCAACTTGAATTTACCATTTTATTTAAGCTATTTAAATCCTAAAGTCTTTTAAAATATACTATAGCCAGCCAAAGCAGAATGCAGAAAAAAAATTATCTGAATTTCTGAATGGCTCTCCATATAATTCAGATACATTCCTCTTGCAAAAACAGTGTTTTCTGAATTTTTATTATTTCGACTTAAATATATATTCCTCCTAGTGGCAGGAGTCTCATCAAGACCTTCAGTCTTGGTAATCATACTATTTCACTCCTAATATCTCCCAAAGTGCAGTGGAATAATATTTTATCACAATGCATTTAAATGTTTCCAGTAATTCATTGGATATTTGAGAATTCTACAATCAGTTTGTTTAATAAATTCTATGGTTCTATTCATTCTATCTATGAATAAACCATTTTTTGTTAGCTTAGGAAAACAATTCATAGCAGTAATCAGTTGAGAGTACAAGAAAGAAAAAGGGTATGGGGTAGTGCTTCTCTAAGCTGGGTGAACCTCAGAATCTCCTGCACTCCTACAAAAATACACTTCAAGGCCCTATCCATGGAGATCCTGATCATGTGGATCCAAGTAAATCAATAAATCAGAATGTAGCAGCACAGCACCCGGTAACACTATTTAATTTAAAGTTCTCCACGTGATTATAATTAAGAGTGTGTGTGTGTGTGTGTGTGTGTGTGTGTGTGAAAGCAGAGTTAGAAAGAGGCAGAGGCAGAGAGAGAGAGAGAGAGAGAGAGAGGTCCTCTATCCACTGGTTCACTTCCCAGATGGCCACAATGGCCAGAGCTGCGCCAATCTGAAGCGAGGAGCCAGGAGATTCTTCTGGGTCTCCCACATGGGTGCAGGGGCCCAAGGACTTGGGCCATCTTCTACTGCTTTCCCAGGCCATACTAGAGAACTGGATCAGAAGTGGAGCAGCCAGAACTCGAACTGGGGCCCATATGGGATGCTGGCACCTCAGGTGGTAGCTTTTAACCATTACACCACAGCGTCCGGCCCTATATTTTATACTTAATTTAACAGCCAGTGGAATATTTCTTAAGTAGGGAAGAAATCATATAAAAACCTGTTGTTTATTATTTAAGGATAATTTGGAGAAATGAGAATATTTGGCTAGTAAAGGCCATTGTAGTAGCTTAGCAGTGAGAATCTAGATCAGAACAACAGACTGAATGGAGATAAAGGTGCTGGTATAAGAATTTTTCAAAGAGTGACTGACAAATAAAGAAGAATGGAAGCATAAAATCAATAACTATAACCATTCATGTCTGAAGGAAAGTCAAATTGGTGGTTCCTGTGGACAACACAAGAACACAGAAATCTGGGAAAGCACCTAGGCTGAGGAGTAAACAGGGCTGGTATAGATCTGGTGAAGTTAAAGTGATGCTAGACAGTTACATGGAAAATTTTAAAGGATAACTGGCGATGTAGAAAAGGATCATGGCTAAAAAATCGGACGGTGTAGGCAACAATAACATCATGAATTTATTTACGCCAGCTCTCTGCCATCAGTCTCAAGCGCATTTCATATGACAAAGGTCACTCCAGAAGTGACTTCTTAGATGTCAGCATTTCAAAACACATGAAATACAAGACATGTTGTACACTGATTGTTAACATATAATTCCTTTCCTCTGAATTTGTTTTTTCTTACAGAAACAATGTCTAGTTCACAAATGGCCAGATTAGTATTTTAAACTTACATTTTATTGATCAAATGAGTAAAACAATATGAAGCACCACAGGTAAATTATCAACCATTTCTCTAAAACAATTTCTTTGCATGGGTTTTCTTTATTTATTTTATAGGTTTGCATAATAAGGATTCACACTCGCAGTTGAGCTCTTCTTCCTTTGGGCTGGTTACCTAGCTGTCCTAATCACCCAGTAATTAAAATAAAACCCACTGCAGATAATTGGCAGCCTTCCCTTAATTGAAAACTGGGTACAAAATCATTTGGCCTAGGGAAATGCCCAACTCTCTTAGTGTAATATGAACTACCATCTGCCAATTAAATTAGTCATTGTAAAACATTAACATATAAATGACTACCACGGAGCTATTATAAAAGTCCTAGCATTTAATTAATTATTTTTTCTTCATTTTGTTGACTCAACTATTTCTTTCTAGGGATCAATAATAAAATGTATTCTAAGGTTGATGGGGAGAAGGGGACAGTAACTTTTGTCGCATAATAGAGGCATGTTTAGAATGTTTCCATTGTCTAACCTTGCTGTACAAAGTATCTGCTTTATGGTGGGTAACATAAATGTTGAACCAAAATTTAGGGCAATTTACACAATAATATTCTGTCCACTCATACAGTTTAAAGATCAAAATTTCTTCATTTAAACTTATATTTACTACCAACAGAAGTAGAAATAAGGGGTGTGTGTGTGTGTGAGAGAGGGAGAGAGGGAGAGAGAGAGAGAGGGAGATCTGCCAATGTTAGAAACTGTCCAATGGTCTAGAAAATCCTTGGACTACATCTGGTATATTCAGAGGAAATACCTGAACTCTATTCTTCCTGAAAGGGTAATTTTATTTAAATGAGAAAAAGGTAGATACTCGTAAATATCAAGAAAACATAAAAAGAATATTAATAGGTATAATCAAGGGAGTGCCCTGATTCTCTGTTCTGTACAAACAGCCTGACACACCACTGTCTTTGTGAATTTGTACACAGAAGGTACCACCAGTAGCAGCAGTGGCAGTGACAGAGACAAAGATACATGACCACACATCTAATGACATAAAGTAGACAAAAGCAGCATGAATACATTCCCCTTCTCCAGTCACAGCCAATCCTAGCATGAAAGGAATGTTGCCCTCATCCTCTCTGTTGACTTTACACTGACATCTTGAGATGTGTGATTTGTCTGTTTGCTGGCATAACGTAGGCCTTGGGAAACGTATAACTGAATTCGAATGTGAACTGATGATACTGCAAAGTCAGCACCTGATCCAAGTAAATACTCATCAACTGATTAGACAGAAATTACTGAAGACACTGGATAACTTAAACAATAGCTGAAAATCTACCTAACAAAGCCAGGGGAAAAAAGGACTGGAATGAAAGAGAGGAAAACTCCTAACCACATATTTCTTTGGTTGTTGTAAAATTAGAATATTTCCAGAATTTTGGGTTTTAAGTGTGCATGTAAGTTTCTGTAGCAAGAATTTTTACTCCAGTACTCCAGAGGTTTGGTGATTGTGAGATTTTATTATATTTCAATACAAAGAGAAAATTCTTCAATTAATTATTTTATGACTCACGCTAGAGAAAACTTTTAAAATCTAAACCTACAACTGAAATAACTAAATTTACTTGCTGCCAAGGACATTGGAACTCTGAAAAGCAAGCAGAAATCTGAATTTTACTGTCTTAAAAGCATAATTTCATATATTACACTTAGTTTTGATGTTCTTTTTTCTCTTTAAGATTATTTTATGTGCAAAGACAAGTGGCATATAAATCATGCTTTCTGTTAATTAATGAAAAGTTGTACTTTTTCTAAATGTAGATTCTCATGGATTATTTACACTGGAAGTCCCATGCTATTAAAGTATGCAGGACACATTTCTTTATGAATGTATAACTGAAATTATATTAGATTTAAAATGACTTGAATAACCAAGATATGGAAATATTCAGGTTAACAAGAGGGAAACATTACCATAGGATAGAACTTACAGAAAAGTAAGGAGTTTTCCTCTCCTCTCCTTCCCTGGATTATATAGTTACATATACACATACTTGTATATAGGCATGTGTATATTGCATTTGTATATATGTATATTGTATATCTGTATTGAAGTTTGCCATTTATTTCCTCTCCAAATTCAACTGTGATGCAAAATGATTAAAACCTTCAAAATTAACAGCTGCTGCCTGGGAAAAAAATGTGTTGAATTTGTGTTCTATCTGCCCCAAAAGTTATGTCTACTGAGTAAATATTTATTTATATTTATTTATATTAAACAACTGCTAAAATGCACAATTTTCTGAACATCCATGGTTTATTATTCATAAAATAATTCCTTTCTTAAAAAACTGCCCTATGGGGACAGCATTGTGGTGTAACAGGTTAAATCATCACCTGTGACACTAGCATCCCACAAGGGCACCATTTCGTGTCCTGGAAGATCTTCTTCCTATCCAGCATTCTATCGTGTCTGGGAAATCAACAGAAGATGGCCCAAGTACTTGGGCACCTGCACTCACATGGGAGACGTGGATGAAACTCCTGGCTTCGGCTTAACCCAGCCATGGCCATTGAGGCCATTGGGGGAGTGAACCAAAGCATGGAATATCTCTTGATCTCTCCCTATCTTTGTAACTCTGCCTTTCAAATAAATAAATACATTACTAAAAATAAATAAAAGTAAATGAATAATTAAAAAGTGCTTTGGTGTTGAACTATGCTAATATCAAATTAAATTATTTCCTACGGATGATCGCAGAATAAAGCAGTATATTACTTAGACAGTGAAGGTTAAAACTAACATTTTTAAGTGTTTAAACTTTTCCATGAATTGTGCTGGGCATTTTATATGCATTCTATTTTTTAATCTTTATAAAACTCATGAGGTAGGTAAAAGTCATATTGTATATTGTAGTAGTATACCATGGTCAACAGAAGATTACTAATTTGCTCAGGGTTATAATCACTCATTAATTTTTACCTCAAAGCTGACCTTGCTCAAATAAAAAATCTCCCTCCACTATGACAAAGACCCCAGTTAAGTTTCCTTAATTGCAAACCCACTTCTAAGCACATATCTTGAACATATTTCTCTTAGAGCTGTGAATGTCAATAACTTAAGTCCTAGCCAAGAGAATATGGGCAAAAACAATGTATGCCACTTTCAGGTTTAGCTTCTGAGAAACTTCCCATATGCAACTTTCCATTCTTCTTTCCCCCATCTGGCAGCAGTTCAACCAAAAACATCTGCACCAAACCATTATGCAGTGGGAAATAAACCACTTAAGAGATTGGTTTTTCTGTTCTATCAGCTGCTATCACTCAAATGCAAGTTTTGTCATATTAACAGTTATCAAATCAAAGTATGACCACGACTTGAGGTTTTTCATTAAAATCTTTATTAAAAGTTAAAGTTTACTTCTTTGACTATCTAAAACTTTGTCCTCCACAACATCCAGAGACAGTGTTTTCTTGGCAAACACAGGAATTAAGAAAAAAATGGTAACTTGAAGACAAAAAATATAAATGAACTGCATTTTCATTACTTCAAAAGTAAAGAGCATCCAAATGCAATTTTGAAGTGAAGTACAGATACTTTTTCTTACCAAATTCAGTGTCAGGAATAATAAATGAATGATTTATTTGATATACATAATACTTTAAAGAAATCAGCACAAGCCCCCGAAGGAAAAAGCAACAGCATGCTCAGAAGCATTTCATCATTTGAAGTCGATAGAACAATGCTGACAAGTACAAAAGATAACTACTTTGTTCTGTCATGCTGTGTCATGTTGGAGAAAACACAAAGTATTACATGACCTTTAGAGGAACAGCCAAAAGTAACTTGCTTTATGGTGTTTAATATGGTGTTTTTGAATTTTTGAAGTTCCTGATTTTTTTCCAAATGTGGCCAAAGTTATGTCATGAAAGATCTCAGGCATGAAGAGAAAAAAATTCTGATGCACAAACAAGTGTAAGAGTAAAGATAAATACTAAGAAAAAAATTTACTGCTAGTGGAAAACAGCACCAGTTGCTAAGCATCTGTGTACATGGATTCCTTAGAAACTTCCACCTATTAAATATCCAGTTCCACAACTGTCCTAGATAAATGTATATTGGTTATGTTGGTCATTAGCCCACACAGAGGCTATCTCTTAGTCCATTTAATTGCTTTACACTATTTTTCCAAATAATAATTAATTTAATTTCATGCTCCTAATTGGCCAAAACTTACTGCTTCAACTGCCCTGAATTCCAGTCCCATCAAAGTAGTACAGGTTACTCAAAGGTTAGAGTGAAGTTAAAATGAGTGATAGGCAGCTATTTCTTACCTCCAGAAATCCATTACCCCCTCCAAAATCATATGTGTATTTTTCCTGAGCATATCCTCATTTAGGTAAATTTCTTTTAAAAATAAGTAACAAAGATTTTAGCACTCTAGGTGTAATTCACTGAAGAGAATTTACAGATAATTTACATGGGATTTACCTGAAGATACATATTTTAACCTCTAGAGTGGCTATTAAAAACAATGCAAAAAGGTACACTGGAAAAGCCTGCAAATGAAATATAACAGAATATAAATTTTTGCATTCATACCAAAGAAGGGATTA
Organism: Oryctolagus cuniculus; assembly: GCF_964237555.1. Lineage (NCBI taxonomy): Eukaryota > Metazoa > Chordata > Mammalia > Lagomorpha > Leporidae > Oryctolagus > Oryctolagus cuniculus. The sequence continues at coordinate 27,021,242 of NC_091434.1, read as the reverse complement.
TGGATGAACAAAGAACAGATGGAATAAATAAAGTAATGAGAGGGATGGAGTAAATCCAACCTTTTAACAAATATTAACTGTAAATGCATCAAACTCCTAAAGAAAATTGTGAATGCATAATCTGAACACAAACCTATAGAAAGGCATCTCGTTTTGTAGCTGAACCCAGGAATCTAAAATTCTAAAGAATACATTAGATGTGTTTATGCACAATAAAGTTTGATAATAATTTAGTAATACATTATGACTGATTCATGGTACAATCCTCTTCCAAGCCATTTAAATAGGGAATACAATGTGGATATTTACTGAAGTAGTACCTGAGTACAAGTAGAACACATCTTAGTGTTAGCCAAGTATATTGATATCTGAACACAAAAAAAAACAGAACTATATATGTAAAGTTTTGGTAGCATTGTGGATTTTCTATAATTATACTATAACCAAAAGAGAGGTAATACATATATGTTCTTAGAGAGTTGAAAACATTTATTGAAGGATAAATCTGTTAAATGTCTAAATGTTTCTTACACTTGAAAAGAGCAAATGAGTGTTAAACACCAAGTGAGGATAAAATCAGGTTGTATATATAAGAACTTGCAAACAGAAAAATGTTAGAAAATTGGAAAGTACTGTTGGGTAAGGCAATTTTTTCAAGTGGTCTCTTGTGTACTTACAGATCTTGATAGCTGTGCCAAGAGTGCAAGGTCTGTTTATCTGAGCTATTTCGCAGAGTTGTGTCTTCAGTGAGAAACCTTTAGAGATACGGTAATGCTTCTTTCTAGGACAAACAGGAGGCTTCTTTACTGATTGCTATAAAAGCAGTGGGTACCCCTAGGTCAATTATTTTCTTCTATAAAACAGCCAACTCACTATATATGCAGGTGTCATTTGGGTACTTTTGCACTGGGGTGTGGGAACTGGAAGCAAAATGAATTAATGCAAGCATATTTATACCTAACCTGCTTGATATGAATAATATTTTTAAGGTCCTTTATTTATGACAGCATTGATGACACAGTAGCAAGCTACTTATTACCAAGTAAACAGAGTAAAATAAAATTGTAGACCAAACATATTACTATTATACTGTAATCAGTTTTGGTTGACTTTCATTTCATAAAACTGACCAGTTAATATATAAGGACAAACTAATAAGAGTAAATTATTTATGGGTTTATGCTCTGTGTTGTAACTTATGGGTCAAATTTTGTGGGTCAATTATTCCAGAGAAAGTTTAACTTTTTTCTTTCTCAGCCAAATGCTTACAAAGAAGACAAACATTCAAGGCATACAATTCTTTATAAACTTCAGCAAATAATCATGAAGTTAGCATACACAACTGAACTGCAATTAGAGATCCCATGGCCTCCTTAAATTTAATCTCTCAAATGGTGCATGGAACCCATATTTGTGAATTCCATAACCAGATACTTCTGAACTTCCGAGTTTTCCCAGAACTTCTCAAGAACTATAAGGTTTTGAATTAATGTGACAATTCTTTGTTTCCTAATGCCCTTGGCTTTGCATTATGTCTTGTTACATATTGCCATTAATACTGAAATACTAGTTTCTTCTCCCAAAAATTTCTAATTCTAGGAAATTCCCACCAATGTACAAATTGGGAAGATCTGACATAGAACTTTGCTCACAGCATTTTTCCAGTACCTATGGAAATGTTAAGTAATTAAAAACCTTGTTACTTGAGTATGACAACTAAGACAACTTAGAATTTTTTTAAAATCTCAGAGCAAATATAGAAATAATATTTACCTTTTACTACATGGTTTCATATTATGTTGTACAATTTCTTTTATTATGATACTTATTTCCATTTGGTATGTCTTTTCTTAAGAATGCCTTCTAATATAAATGATACTAAAGTATTAATAACATTAAGGTTAAATTTTGTAGATACTATTAGTAATTAACTTTTTTTTTACATGAATCATTGCTATTAAAATTACCTATAAATAACTTACTTTAAATAGTTTATTACTTATTCCTAATATAAATATCAAAATAAGAAAAACAGCAAGCTTTGGAGTCAGAGAAATATGAATTTAAATTCTGCTTTCTGCAGGGCATTCAAATTCAAATTAAATCTTATATAGAAAGCATCTATCACAGAGTTTGACACAGTTTGTGATCCAGAAACAGCAGTGTAAATGATTCCACTCATTGGTTAATTTACCAGGTATGTAAGAGGATGCTGAGCTTAAAGACAATTGGGTTTCACATATTCAGCTTCATATATGAATTTTGCTTTCACTAGACCATATCTGATCCTTATCGAAACAGTTTATTAAATTCTAGGTCTTCAGAATACTCTCCATGCTTAATTAACAAGAAGTTTACAATCAATTGTTCCAAGATTTTGTTTAAAAGTATATTAGCATGTGCCAGCATTATGACATAACATATTAAACTGCTGCCTGCAATCTTCAGATCCAGTTCCTTTCTAATGCACCTGGGAAAGCAGCAGAGGATGGTCCAAGTGGTTAGGCCTGTGCCACCACATGGGAGACCTGGATGGAGTTCCACTAATCCTGACTGTTTCAGCATTTCGGCAGGTGAACCAACATCTGGAAGATCTCTGTCTCTCTCGCTCTCTCTGTAACTGCCTTTCAAATTAATTTTTTTCTTAAAAAAAAGTATAAGCATATAATAGAATTTATGAATTAGGAATATTTTAGACCTGAAAAAATATGCCACATAAATTTAAGTTCACTTTACTCTCAAACGCTCACACACACACATTCACACAATTTGTGTGTATACAATTGAGAGTAAAGTGAACTTAAATTGTTCATTTTGTGTGCGTGTATGTGTGTGTGTATTTACTTACAGCACACTTATCTACCAAACATGACATAAAAGCATCATCATTTAGCTATAGGTAAGATTATTTTTTTCATATAACCGCTTCCATCTAGTGGAATAGTTCAACAATAAATTCGGGTAATTTCTAATATGACTGTTGTGTAATATAAATAAAACTAAAGTGTACAGATGTCTACATGTTTGTGTAAACAACAGAGGTAATAAACTGGTTAGACAAAGTGGAGAAGAAAGCAGAAGTCTACCTGGAGGTTAATCTTTTAAAACATTCTGCAGACCACCTCACATCTCACTACCTCAAGTCTTAAATAGGATTGGTTAAAATAGTAAAGCAATACAATTTTATTAAAAATTGAAAAAATTAAAAAGATAAAAAATTAAACTACAAATAAGCATAATGGTATAGTTGCAACAAAATGAGTTATCAGACTATGAAATTCCTTAAATAAGAGACAACATATTTGTCAATAGGTAGAATAATCTAGGGCATGAACAAAGTTGTATATTATACTTACCTGACTAAAATGCTTAAAATAGTACAATTTCCAACATTTAAGTGGGATATTTGTTACACAATATAATGTTTCAAACTATATTCCAGTAATAAAATGACTATTTGGAAAAATATTTGAAAAATAACAGTACTTTTTAGTTCAAATTCACATTAATAAATAAAAAACTGAATAAAAAAAGTTTCCATCTACATGTGGAATGACCAGGAATGTTAAAGGATGCTTTTTTTTATAACTACATGATTTATGGTTATTAAAATTATAATAACAGGCCGGCGCCACAGCTCACTTGGCTAATCCTCTGCCTGCGGCGCCAGTACCACGGGATCTAGTCCCGGTTGCTCCTCTTCCAGTCCAGCTCTCTGCTGTGGCCCAGGAAGGCCCAAGTGCTTGGGCCCTGCACCCGCATGGGAGACCAGGAGCAAGCACCTGGCTGCTGGCTTTGGATGCCAGCCTTAGCGGCCATTTGGGGGGTGAACCAATGGAAGGAAGACCTTTCTCTCTGTCTCTCTCTCTCTCTAACTTCCTGTCAAAAAAAAAAATTATAACAAAATACCAAGAAAAAATATCACCTCAAAAATGTAATTCAACAATTTACATATAAGTGATTTGCCTAATGTCTTGTTTATGGAAGGGGTTCAAGAAAATAAGCATTTTAGGGGCTGCGCCACGGCACAGTGGGTTAATCCTCCGCCTGCAGAGCCGGCATCCATCCCAAATGGGCACTGAGTTCTAGTCCCAGCTGCTCCTCTTCCAATCCGGCTTTCTGCTATGCCCTGGGAAAGCAGTGGAGGATGGCCCAAGTGCTTGGGCCCCTGCACCTGCATGGGAGACTAGGAGGAAGCACCTGGCTCCTGGCTTCAGATTGGCACAGATCCAGCCGTTGCGGCCTTTTGGGGAGTGAACCAACAGAAGGAAGACCTTTCTCTCTGCCTCTCCCTCTCACTGTCACTTTAACTTTACATCTCAAATAAATAAAATCTTTACAAAAAAAGAAAAGAAGCATTTTAAAAAGAGAAGAAAGAGTTAATCTTCCTTCTATTACCTAAAATGTTTGTGCCTGCAAACAGTGATGTTCGATGTAATATGAGAAGTGTAGCAAGTATATAGATGCCACTTCAGTTTTAATCTCTTTTATTTCTTCTTAAAGCATTTTATGCCGCCATTTGTCTTAGACCTCCAAACAGCATGTCTATTCACTAAAAGCTAATTAATATTCCTTACTAAATGTCCAAAGTGAAAACTTTTTGGAACATAAACTTTCCAGTCTAACCACATAGCTAACCTAAAAGTCAAATGTAGTATTCAGGGAGTAATAAACACTTAAAGGTATCCAAAGGAAGAGCCACTTAGTTTTATTATTTCTCTTGCAACTATTACAAAATTTAGGACAAATTTAAACCATATGAAATTATTATCTGTATAAAACAATTTGAGAATTTATAACTGTTTTCCTTATGAGCCTAACAGTCTTCAGCAATCTCCATTGTCACCTCTCTTTCAGATCTGTATTCTCTGACACTAATAGATGCTTACAGGTTTTTTTATTTATAGGTAAGTTTTCAGACTTACCTATTTTTTCCTAATGACCATAAAAAGGGAGTTAAAAGTGAGGAGAACACAATGAATTTGTTACTTATAAAGCTGACCAACTAATTCAATGTGTTTTAACTGAAAGTCTAGGGATAGTAGGAATTTGGCTTTAAGTGTGGCTGTAAAAAAATGTTTTCATTTTTTGCACATAGAAAATCTACATAGATATCCAGGGTTGGTTCAGAGGCTAAACAATATCATGGAGAAACCACTTTGCCTCTTCTGAGATATCATCGATGTCTTCATCATGACATAGGATAGGTTGCCAGTGTCTGGTGTCACATGCTGACATGATGATGCTTAGACAAAAATGAGGACCACGTGCCCTGTATATCTCTTTTTTTAATTCTATTTATTTTCAATTCATTCAAAAGCAGAAAGAGATGGTGTACTCACCAAATGCCCTCAAGTGCAAGGAATGGCCAAGGCTGAAGCCAGGAACTCAATCTAGATCTACATGGGTACCAGGGACCCAAGTATTTAAGCCATCACCATGAACTCCCAGGGTATCCATCAGAAAGGAGCTGGGTCAGAAGCCAAGCAGACAGGACCATACCAAGCAGTCGTGGGTATCCCAAGTTGCAACTTAAGCTGTCTGCCTCCATCTCTTTTCATTATGAGGAAATCTTTCTTTTAAAGGCATCAGACTTCCCCTTTCATTGATCAAAATTCTATCCCATTTTTGTGACTGAACCAAGTACTGGTATGGGAAATGACAGGGTAACAATTTACTCAGAACAACTGTGATCCTCTCCTAGGGGACGGGAGACAACTGAACTATTACTGTGCCACTGAGGAAGAAATAAAGGAAGCAGGAGAAATACACACTAGTGGTTTCCATCTATATCATTGGAATCAAGTGAAATTTGATTTATATTCCCACTTCATATCTATTGAACATTTTTAACTCTATACAAATACTTAATCTCTCTAGACTGTCAGCTTCCTTTTTAACAGATACTTATATTGAATAGACATATTAAATGTAGATATGATTTAGAAATTCTAATCAGGTCTATGTTGTCATAATTATGTAGATGTCTTGTGCTAAAGAACTAAGCACAGAGCTTGATCAATGGTACTGAGTACTTTAATTTGTGTTCTTTAATATTTTTAAAAATATTTATTTATTTATTTATTTGAAAGTGTGAGTTATACAGAGAGAGAAGGAGAGGCACAGAGAGAGAGAGAGAGGTCTTCCATCTGCTGGTTCACTCCCCAACTGGCCGCGACAGCCGGAGCTGCACTGATCCAAAGCCAGGAGCCAGGTGTTTCTTCCGGGTCTCCCACGAGCGTGTAGGGGTCCAGGTACTTGGGCCATCTTCTACTGCTTTCCCAGGCAATAGCAGAGAGCTGGATGGGAAGTGGAGCAGCTGGGTCGGGACTTGAACCAGCACCCATATGGCATGCTGGCAATACAGGCGGCAGCTTTACCCACTACTACACAGCGCCAGCCAGCCCCAGCCCCAGTGTTCTTTAATCTTTATGCTCTCCTTACTTCTCTCCTTCCCAAAGCCAAATCCAAGTATCTTTCCAAGAAGAATCATATAAATTTGATTGTCTCCAAAATCAGTTCTAAAAGTGTTTTACAGGGTACTTTAATATTTCATTGTACATATGCCACTATATCTGAATACTGGAATTGTTTTACATTAGTTTATTTGAATAGTGCATCCTGTACCCTGAGTTTACAACAAATTCTGTATATCAAATTGATATGTTAAACACCATCAATTATTTTAAGGGAGAAAATAAAAGGGAAAAAAGTCCCTAGCAAAACATAAAAGTCCCTTGTTGACATCTTCAACACTTCAGTTTCATCCTTTGCTTCTTCCTGACATACTAATGCTTAATCACACGGAATTAACTGTCCACTGTACTTTTGAAGATACTTCATTTTTTTAAAGATTTATTTGAAAAAAAGAGCAACTGAGAAATAGGGAAAGAAAGAGAGGACTAAAGATTTTCCATTCACTGGGTTCACTCCCCTAAGGCCACTAGAACCAGGTGTGGGCCAAGCTGAAGACAGGGCCAAGGAACTTCACCTTGGCCTCCAAAATGAGTGGCAGTGGTCCCAGGACTTGTGCCATCTTCTGCTGCCTTCTCAGGTGCATTAGCAAGACACTGGATTTGTAGCAGGGTAGCCAGAACTTGAACCGGCATTCTGATTTGGGATTAAGCAGGTGGCAAATTAACCTCCCAATTATTTCTTTAAATCTACTGCTGCAGATTTCCCTATCTGATACTCTCTTCTTTCATCTGATAATAGTTCATCTTCATGACTCCTCTCAGATACCATCTCACATAGAATTTTTTGTCCAATTTGCAAGATGGGCTAAATGTTCCTCTTTCATTCCAGAGTATCTTTTGCTTATGATTTATCACAAACATATGAAAGCTACTCTCTTTGTAACATACCTCCTCACTAGAATTTTGACATATTTTTGATGCATTTCCTAGTAAGAAGTAGCCACACAATAAAATTGTATTGAATGAAATGAATTGTTTTGTTCTGTATATTGAACAACCTAAAATGGAATATTAAAGACAAAGCTTCTTAAATTAATGTGATAATCAAAAGCATTATTAGTTATCACTCTCATATAAAAATACAGTAACATTTCACAAGTATTTCTCATGAGCCAAAAATTTTGGTGACACATACCTTGAACACACATATTTTTATTTATAATCATCAGAACATACCTGGGCTGAAAAAGTATTTTTCCTCATTTCAAAATGAGGATCCTGAGGCACAAAGAAGTTAGTTAGATTTTCCAACATCATACAGATACTAAATCCCAAAGCTGTTTAGGGCATCTGCCATTCTATGAGTCTGCTGTGTATCCCGCTTCCCATGATGAATTGTTCTCTCCCTTTTTTATTCTATCACTTAGTATTGGCAGACACTAGTCTTGTTTGTGTGATCCCTTTGACTCTTAATCCTATCATTATGATCAATTATGAACTGAAACTGACCACTTTGGCTAGTGAGTTGGCATTGGTACATGCCACTTTGATGGGATTGAATTTGAATCCCCTGGCACGCTTCTAACTCTACCATTAGGGGTAAGTCCAATTACGCATGTGCCAAACTGTATATCTCCTCCCTCTCTTATTCCCACTCTTATATTTCACAGGGATGACTTTTCAGTTAAATTTAAACACCTAGGAATAATTATGTGTTAATTAAAGAGTTCAACCAATGGTATTAAGTAGAACAAAAAAATACTAAAAGGAATAAAGTAGTAAGTTGTTCCTCAACAGGACAAGGGCTGATCAAGTCATTGTTTCTCATAGTGTCCATTTCACTTCAACAGGTTTCCTTTTTGGTGTTCGGTTAGTTGTCACCAATCAGGGAGAACATATGATATTTGTCCCTTTGGGACTGGCTTATTTCACTCAGCATATGTTTTCCAGGTTCCTCCATTTGCTTGTAAATGACCGGATTTCATTTTTTTTACTGCTGTGTAGTATTCTATAGAGTACATATTCCATAATTTCTCAAAGAACTATAAACAACATATTCGTTCAAAGTGTCCAATGTTTAACATGGTAAAATACTGAAATTTTCCCCCTTAAAATAAAATATCAACGATTTTATTTGTTACAAAGAAAGTTAAGATACTTAAACTCAATGATGTGCACATCAATTTTCACTTTAATGTATAAAAATATTCTTAGTTTACGTAGTTTTTAACATTCAAATACATTAATTTTCATACATACCTATGATATACAGATATCAACTTTAGTATTGTATATTAAACTACTACATGTAGAAGTAGTCTCATGCAAAAAGAAAACAAAAAACAGGGGAAAAAGCAACAGCATGAATTTAGTCAGAAAACCATATTATTACAAGCATTTCATTAATTTTAGAAGATGAACAGCTACCAGTAGAGGAGACAAAAACTATGGAAATATTTTTCAAAGGAACATGTGACATTTAATTTCAAAACATATATAAGTAAGCATTCACTAATTTATATAACGGAACTTTTCAAGTGATAAAATAGAAATGTCTGCAACTTCAGAACTATTAAAATATAAGCTTGTACGGGAAAAAGGAAAACAAATGTTTTTGGTTCTATGTGTATATGGCTCAGAGCTTTCAATCCACACTGAACACAGAGTGTTCAAAATCAATTTGTCACTATTCAGTATTTGATGCATGTTTTTGTTAAACAAATTATTGAATTTACATTTCTATGAAAGACTTAAAAAATACACTTTGATCCTTACCTAACTGGTTTACAGTTAACAGATTAATTAAATATTCAAGTTAGATTTTTGGAGGAGGGATCAAAGAAGATAATATATATTTCTTTCTGGGTGTTAATTTTTAAAAAGATATTATAAACCTAAAAACATAAACATGTATTTTAAAGAAACTCAGAATTACTGTATATGTAGCAATACTATAAAACATTTTAAAATATAATTTTAAAAAAGAAATATTATAATCAACACACAGTATATACTATTCTTTAAAAAAAAAAAAAAGATTTATTTATTTATTTGAAAGAGTTACACAGAGAGAGGAGAGGTTGAGAGAGAGAGAGAGGTCTTCCACCCGCTGGTTCACTTCCCAATTGGCTGCAACTGCTGGAGCTGCAGCCACCTGAATTCAGGAGCCAGGAGCTTCTTGGGGTCTCCCATGCTGGCGAAGGGGCCCAAGGACTTGGGCCATCTTCTACTGCTTTCATAGGCTACAGCAGAGAGCTGGATCGGAAGTGTAGCAGCCAGGTCTCGAACCACTGACCATATGGGATGCGGGAGCAAGGGTGTTAACCCGCTGTGCCACAACGCCAGCCCCAGTATATACTATTATTTAAGAACAGTTCCAAGGTCCGGTGCCGTGGTGCAGCGGGTTAAAGCCCTGGCCTGAAGTACCAGCATCCCATATGGGCGCTGGTTCTAGTCCCTTCTGCTCCTCTTTCTATCCAGCTCTCTGCTATGGCCTGGGGAAGCAGTCGAAGATGGCCCAAGTCCTTGGGCCCCTGCACCTGCATGGGAGACTGAGACCAAGAGGAAGCTCCTGGTTCCAGGATTCGGATCGGCCATTTGAGGAGTGAACCAGTGGATGGAAGACCTCTCTTCTCCCTCTGTCTCTACCTCTCTCTGTAACTGTCTTTCAAATAAATAAAACAAATCTTTTAAAAAAAACAGTTCCAGAAAATAATATTTATATCTTTTGTATTTCATTAAGAAGATAAAAAATTCAAAAAAAAGGCACTAGTACATTGATATTAAAAACATTTAATGATTTTTATATTCATTTTAGGAAATCCTTTTAAAAACAAAATATTTTAAAAGAAATAAATTTTGAAATGGATGTCAGAAGAATTAATTGATAGAAACTTTCTTCAGGGTAATGAACCAATAATTATCAAAGTATTAAAATTTTTCAGACCTGCCTAACAGTTGTAACAACTGAAGATAATTGAGCATAAAGGAATTACTACCATTAGATGCTTACATTTCATCTCAGATGGAATGCCTAGGTTCACCTCTCAGTTCCACTCCAGATTAAGTTCCTGCCAGTGTACACCCTGGGAAGCAGCAGGTGGTAGTTCACCCACACGGGATACCTGTACTCAGTTCCCCATCCCTGGTTTGCCCTAGCCTCCACCCTACTACCATTTGGGGAGTGAAAAAGTGGATGGGAAAGCTCTCTGTCTGTCACTCTCTCTCCTTCTCCCAGCCTCTTAAATTTAAAAAGTATACTTTAAATTAAAAGCTTATTTTTTCTTAATTATTGATCTTGAATGAAGTTGTTTTGAAGAGATAATCACAATTATTTCCTAAGATTTACTGAAAATTCTCTGCAGGTTTTTACATGTAAGGTATAATTAAAGATTTAAAAAGAAAATGTAAAGACCATCATAAGGGAATATATTTATATATTCATGAACTTGCAAAATGTTACTAAGTGCCAAGTGTTAATAGTGGCTGTTTTTAAGTGGCGGGATTACAAATGATATTTTTCTGCCAGCACCACAGCTTTATAGGCTAATCCTCTGCCTGCGGCGCCGGCACACCAGGTTCTAGTCCCAGTCGGGGGGTCGGATTCTGTCCCAGTTGCCCCTCTTCCAGGCTAGCTCTCTGCTGTGGCCAGGGAGTGCAGTGGAGGATGGCCCAAGTGCTTGGGCCCTGCACCCCATGGGAGACCAGGAGAAAGCACCTGGCTCCTGCCTTCGGATCAGCGTGGTGCGCTGGTCACAGCGCGCCGGCCGCGGCAGCCATTGGAGGGTGAACCAACGGCAAAGGAAGACCTTTTTCTCTGTCTCTCTCTCTCTCACTGTCCACTCTGCCTGTCAAAAAAAAAAAAAAAAAAAAAAAAAAAAATGATCAGGGATAGCTTTGTGGCACAGCACATTAAGCCATGCCTGTAATACTGGGATCCCATACTGGGCAGCTCCACTTCTAATCCAGCTCCCTGCTAATACATCTGGGAAAGCAACAAAGGATGGCCTGAGTGCTTGATTCCCTGTGCCTATATAGGAGACCCAGATGGAGTTCCAGGCTCCTGGTTTTGGCCTTGCCCAGCCCCAGCTTCCCTTTCTCTCACAGCGTGTGTGTGCGTGTTTATGTGTGCGCACGTGCGCGTGTGCGTGTTCTCCTCTTTTATAACTCTGCCTTTAAAATAGATAAAATAAAAATAAAAGTTATCTATTAAATGCACCGTAAAAACTGTAGTGAGCTCTGTGTCCCTCCCCAGTTAGGGCTGGTTGCCTGAGCAATAGAAAAGTTTCAGACAACATAAATTCCAGCCTCTACCAATGACTGGCTACTTGTTCTTAAGTGAATATCCTCTCTGAGTCTTCAATTTATGTTCTACAAAACAAAATAACTGGAACGGATGATCATTCTGAGAACTCTTCCAGAGAACAATCTGCCTCACAGACATCAAAAACACAGCAAACATTAAAATACAATTAATATAGTTTGTACCAAAATAATCTGTATTTTCACTAGAGTACAGTGAACTTCTACGTATTTCTTAAATTATTCAGAGGTTATAAATGAGGTGTTATTGTACATGTTCTTTTGTAAAAGACAAATACAAAATCTTAGACTCTTGATTTTCTATAGAGATTGATTCTAATTTAGGAGCTGGGAGGAAATATCTTTGGTCTTTCTCTGTAACATCAGACTGTCTGATTTCACTGCTGTGCAAGGCTGGTAGGTGTTAGAAAAAGGAATGGCTAAACAAATGTGTAAATAAGGCCTTCAGACTGAATTCCACTGAACGATGTTTGCATGATTTCCACAAATTTCCTGTGAAACAAATCCAAGTAAAGCATTTAGTTTCAGGCCTATAATCACCAGGAAAGTTTCCTTTATTCCCTGTACAATACCTGTTGGAAATCTTAGAATTACAGTTAAAATTCTAAAACATCAAATATTTTAGAATGTTAATTGACAAAGAATTTAAAGGCCCTAGCTTTAGTTTGTTGAGTAACATGTAGCTAATTTTAGTTGTTATATTCAACATTTTGCAATGTTGATGATCAACGGAATTTGTTAGGGAGAGTAGAAGAAGATAATAGTCCCTTATCAAAAATTACAAAGTGTAAACATCTGGTGCCAACCTTGTCCAAAATTTGCATTTGTGATTACTGTATTATAAGGTTTAATCAGTAAAAAAAAAAAAATCAATGCAATATTTGGCCCATGACAAAAGATTAATTGAAAATATATAGAATTCAGGAAAATGGCAAGACTGTTCACTATAGTCCCACCGACTTGGAGTACAGGGAATATTTGCAAAGCAGTGAGTGGTAAATTCAATGTAGTAAAAATAGTCAGTGTAAACTCCCCCTTGTTAGCATGAGACTGACTGCAATCCAAGGTCAGTTCTTTTCTTTCACTCTCTTCTTTCTTCTTCTCCCTCCAGCCATGGAAATAGAGCTCAGTTATTTCTGCATGGATGCAAGGTGAATGAGGCTGTCGCTTCTCCTTGCAGTGCCATTTATTACAGGTCACTGACATAATACAGCTATTTTTTAAATGGAAAAAAAGTTATATAGCATTATCTCACTGACTTCAGTTTGGAAAAGGAATGTGTGAATTGTTATTTATTTATATAGAAATCCAGCAACCAAGAAGCATCATCTTGCTTTGAGGGGCTTCCTGCTGGCAAACAAGCAACCCTGTTATTATAAGAATTAAGATGCTGCACACTGCATGAAATAAAACATAACAAAACCCTGCAGAGGGGTGCCATGTCAACTTTCCATCGGTAAAAATACATTATTTGAATATAGCTAAAACTTAGAAAACTTCAAAGAATAGCATTAATAGGGAATAGACAGGTAACTTTCATTGTCTTTTGTTATGAAACATTTAATGCACAGCTTCTGGTGAAACTATCATAGATCTACAGTAATGACCATAAGTAAATCTAAAATACTAACAGCCAATAAAGCCTGATTTTCTATATAGGTATACCACAGCCTGGAAGGGTCAGAAAGAGTAAATGCATTGAAAAAATAACCCTAGAAAACATAATTCTATTGCTTATCTCTGATCTCAATATAGAAAAGAAAGCAATTATTTTAATCCATTGTGGCTTATTGCAAATTATATCTAAGAATGAATGTTAATTTGCAATTAAAAATTAAGTAATTCATCACAGATTTTCCCAAGACCACCTAAAAATCTTGAGAAACAGAACATTCAAGAGTGTCAAAGTTATTAAATATACATGAACATTTGCATATTTGTAAAAACTTTAGAGCCTAACAAGGAGAATTTGCAGCTAAGAGAACTGCAGTGATGCATGAAACCACTAAGAATCAAAATATTTGTGTAAAAATAAACCACTGAGGGTACTGTAAGCCTCTCTCAAGAACAATTTCTGTCTTTGTTGTTGTAAAGAACAACTTTGGTAATTTTTACTTCATAATTTCCAAATCATTTAGAAAATGAATAGCCCAAGTTCTTAAATATAATTGTTCATACATGAAATACAGGAAGGGAGAAGTAGAAAAAAAAGGAGGCAGTACTGTGCAGAGGAAATATCTACTAGCACAGTCACCATTCCACATCTAACTGCTCAGAGAGAAGCAGTGATCCTGGGGGTGGGGGGTGAATGGAAGGTCTGAGGACATGAATACATGCATGTCAGCAATAATCCTAGAGCAGATTTCTTTCACAAGTCCTGGGACTATTCCAAATAGGGATCACAGTCAAAAGGACAGCTGTTCAATCATCACCCCTGAAAAAACTTTGGGACTGCAACTGCTGCCATCCTGTGTGTTCCAGAGCCCTATGCACTAGTTTGAGTCAGGAAGAATGAAAAACTTATAAAAACCTAAACTTCTTCTAAACTCTGTTTCTCAAAATGCAAAGAAATCCAGAAAAGCTTACTAGCTGTCTTCTTAGAAACAGAACTACAGATAGTTAATACTAGAGTCTTTAAAAAAAAAAAAAAGGTAAAAAATTCTATTGAAGTGGAATAATTTCAAAATGTCATTTCTTTAGAAAATTCAAAAAATTTTAAAGCCTGATTTACAACTCTTATGTAATATAAACACAATTAAATTTAATCAATGCACATAACTTCACCTCTCTTTGGAAGAATAAAAATCAGAATTCTTTTTGAAGAACAAATTGATAGCTATAGTGGTCATGGTGAAATTAAAGGTACTGCGCGGCATGAAAAGACAAAGGGAAATATACATGGCTGCAGTAAAATCGGAGGAAGATAGATTTATTTATTTATTTATTTATTTATTTATTTATTTGAGAAGTAGTTACATACAGAAAGAGGGAGAGACACAGAGGTCTTCCATCCACTTGTTCACTCCCCAAACGGCTGCAACAGCAAAGGTTGGGCCAATCTGAAGCCAGGAGCTTCTTCTGGGTCTCCCACATGGATTCAGGGGCCCCAGCACTTGGGCCATCTTCTACTGCTTTCCCAGGGCAATACCAGCGAGCTGGATTGGAAGAGGAGCAGTGGGGACACAGACCAGAACCCATACGGGATGCTGGCACCGCAAGCAGAGATTGAGCCTACTACACAACAGTGCTGTCCCCAACAACTCATTTTTGAAATCAGTAATTTTCTGCTCTTAAACTGTATTCACTTCAGGCAGATAATCTACTTTGTATATTTGCAACCACTAAATAAGGATGCAAAACTCAAATTCTGGAAGAATATTTGTAAAATTTTAGTAAAGTTTATATCTGAGAAATTAAACTCAGAATATGATGCTTTCTCCTTGAAGGTGTGCAATCTTATCAAATTTAAGACAAATTAATTCAGCAAAAATATATAGACCTTTCTCTTATTTTCAGACTTAAATAATAGATACAGCCAAATCAACACTGTACAACAGGAGGTCTGCATCTTGTTTTCCATGCTGTGGGGGCTAAGCCAAACTAACCTTCAATGTTTAACAGAGCCTTTTTCTGATAGTAAATGAAATATCAAAACACAAATTGCTATACACAATTACATATCAAATCACTACTAAAAGGAAATCAGTGACAGAATTAGAATCATGATAAACTCCTCCAAATGTACCAGTAGAAAAGAGAGCTGCTTTGATACTAAGTGGGAGGTGTTAGGGCAAAGTGTTAATTCATAAATACATAAACCCCTAACAAACACTGTAGAACTTTAAAATTACAGTGATGTAAACAACAGTCAAAAACAGTAACAAAATGGCTCACCATAGAGTGAAAAGATACTTGCTAGAATGTTTCTTAAGTACAATATTGACTGGCAACAAATGATTAAGACTGCTTTTTAAGAGCAGAATGAGTAGATTCTTGATTCATAGATGCAATTAGAACCACTCAAGAGTGGAAGAGAACAGGATCTAAAACAAAAGCAGCATGCAGCAAAATAAAGGAAAGAAAAACAGATTGAATGTTACTTGGTGGTTAATCCATCTCCAGCCATCCAGCTTATCCTGTCGCATATGCCTGCTTTTCTCATGAAATCAGCACATCCTCTTTGTAAATTCAAACCTTGAACATAAATTGCTATCATTTCCATTACCTTACCACTCTCAATGTACACCACGAAGTACCTGATGAAGGGTTACCATAGTTACAACTACAAGTTGTCATTTATGGAATACATTCATGAAGTTGAACTTACAATATATCAGGACATACTACTTAGATAAACATATTTTAAAACATCTTTCCATTCAGATATATAGTTAAAACTTCAATGTTCTAAATTTAAAATCAACCATAACTTGAAGAGAATGTCATAACAATAACAAAAATAGAACATCAATGAACTGAAATTAGTGGTATAAATATGGATTACCATTTGATCTTCTAATTTATTGATCTGATTTTAAGTATATAGTATAGTTGAAGTTACATGAGATCTTAATTCCAGTCAAGATAAAAGTTTTCATGTAAAGCACATTTAAAATGTAAAAAAAAAAATTTGCTTTCTTGAATTTATTCTGTTGGGTTACTATCCTCATATGAAATTTTTTAGTAATTCAACTGCTCCTTTCAAAGTCTTTAAGAGTTAGGTTCACAGTTTGTCCCAGGATCTCTGATAGAAATCTAATCACAAATCCCCACTGCCCATATTGTTCTGGAGCACCACCTGCCAGCTAAATAAGATAATGACAAGCGGTAGAGTTGTGTACAAAATTCCTAAAGATAATGACCTAAATTTATAAAGATATGCTTTTTTTTTTTTTTTGCCAGAATGGCGAATTCACAGCATTATTATACATCTCTACATTGGTAAACAGGAGAAATAGCTTTTTTTTTTTTTAATCTAATTCACTGGCTGTAGGGAGTTTGAGGTTATTGCAAAAAAGAAAAGGGTCAACTTTAGAAGAGCTAAAATGGCCCTTCCCATTAGTATTTTTTAATTGTATTTATTTGTTTTATTTATTTGAAAGGAAGAGAGACAGACAGACAAGCAGGCAGGCAGTTCGCCTATCCACTGGTTTACTCATCAATTGCCTACAACTGAGTTGGACAGGGCTAAGACCAGAAACTCAATCCACGTCTCCCATACTGGTGGCAGGAACCCAACAACTTGAACCATCACTTCTGCTTCCCAGGATTTGCATTATCAAGAATTTAACAAGTAGAAGGTCCAGAACTCAAACACAGGAACTCTGATATTAGATGTAAACATCCCAGTGTCTTAACCCATTATGCCAAATGCCCACTGCAGTAATTTTTTTTTTTTTGACAGATAGAGTTAGAGAGAGAGAGAGAGAGAGGGGGAGAGAGAGAGAAAGGTCTTCCTTCCGTTGGTTCACCCCCAAAATGGCCACCACGGTCAGAGCTGCACCAATCCAAAGCCAGGAGCCAGGTGCTTCTTCGTGGTCTCCCATGCGAGTGCAGGCGTCCAAGCACTTGGGCCATCCTCCACTGCCCTCCCGGACCACAGCAGAGAGCTGGACTGGAAGAGGAGCAACCAGGACTAGAACCCGGCGCCCAAATGGGATGCTGGCACTGCAGGCAGAGGATTAACCAAGTGAGCCACGGTGCCAGCCCAGTAATGCTTTTTATAATGAAAGGTTTTAAGGTATGCCAGTTCAAATAAACAAATGTGCATTTTCAATATATGTCTGTGAATCAAAAACTTTATGATGTGTATCTTTTAGCTGACTCCATATATATCTAAATATAACTAATTAGGCTCTAAAACAGTTATACTTTAGCAAAAGCATTTGATACAATAATTTACTAGATATCTTCTATTTGACAAAATTTGTTCAGTATTTTTATACAGATCTTAAGAAGTCTACTCTAGCATGCAGAAATTTTCCAAAAATACTTTCAGTCATACATTACATTAGTTGTGTCCTATCTTGAAAAGTTTAAATGCCTATAAAGTGTAACATAAAAAGTCATCTCATGAATTTGATTAAAAGCCATTTTCTCTTGAAGGCACTTTAAAAAACAATAAGGATGAAAGGACAGAGGATCTGAGTTTGCCAGGTAAACATAAATCTTTGGAACAAAACTGTCTCTCTAAGCTCTTTTTTTTAATACCAAAACTATAAAAACAGAATATGAAGGAAAAATGATTTGAGAAAACTGCCCCTCAGAGAGAGCCAGATTCTTCCCCAGGTCTACTTACAGTGCTCATTCCAGTCCATATATACAACTATTCTGCAAACCATTAATACCTCATGAGTTTTGAATTCAAGTTCAAATTATGAGAAATGGAAAAATTCATGATCTTCTCATATTTAACATTTTGTAACTTTCAATTCATTATACTTAATTCTTTGGCTTTAAACGGTCTTAGTTATCATAGTAGTACTATTACTATAGCATTACATAATATACTAACATTTACTGAGCAATACTTTATAGTACTTGATATGGATTACCTCATTTAATCCTTACAACTGTGGAGGTCATAATAGCTTTAGATTCCATTGTAAATGACAAATTGGAAGCTTAAAAGCGTTAGGGATGGGTGACTGGTGTAGTGGTTAAGACGTCACCTGAGATATCCACATTCCATCAGAGTACTTGGGTTTGAGAAACCATTCTAGGTTCCAGTTTCCTGCTAATGTGCATCCAGGAGACAGCACGTGGTGCCTCAAGTAATTGGGTCCCTGTCAACCATGTGCAGGACCTGTACTGAGTTCCCAGTTCTGGATTCAGCTTAGTTCAGCCCTGTCTATTACAGGCATGTGAGGAGTAACCATTAGATGGGAAATTAATCGATCAATCTCTTTCTCTCACATACAAATAAATTAATAAAGATTCACCTTAAAACATCTTATATTAGATTAACTAATGCACAGTCACATGGTTAGTGTTCAAACCGGAAGTCTCTTTATGTTACCTCTGCTTCACTCTTTGCAATATTTTACTTCAAGTTATCAATTTTTAAATAGACCAAAATAATTACTCTTCAAATAGAGTAACATTTCAAATAACATTAGTAATATTCTGAAACCATAATATAAAAACAGAATATCATATTATTGTTCTTATTCATCCCCATATTTTGCATATTCATAAATACATCCAGTTATATGTTGTTTTTATGGAGATCAAGTAATTATTAATGGTGTAAAAGAGATAATAAATTCATCTATGTTGATAGCATACTTTTTAAGGGATTTAGTTTATTTTACATACAATAAATATTGATATTTGGACCATGTGAAATTAATAGCAAGAATCACTGATTCATCACCTGCATAGGTATGTGTCATCTGACAAGCTATTAATCCCTAAGCTTCTGTTTTCTTGTCTGTGAAATTATGGCACTAGAGTATGTTGCTCAGATCAGATGAGAGGTGCTTAAGGCACTTCCTAATATAACAAGACTTTAATAAATGTTAGATATTAAGATTTATTGGGTTTTATCATTGAAGAATTAGCTTGTGGTTTATATAGAAGTTTATACAATCTATGGCAAGCACATTAAATTGTGAAAAGTAGGTTATGCTTTTGGTAAAGCAATTACATTACTCCTTGAACACCAGCACCCCATATCTGAGTGCCTGGTTCAAGTTCTAGATAGTCTGCTTCTATTTATTTATTTATTTATTTTGCATTCATTTCATAACTACCACTTTAGAAACATAGTAATTCTTCCCACCATTCTCTGGGTTCAATACCTGCATCCAGCTCCTGATTCTAGTATCCTGCTAATGTGGACTCTGGTAGGCAGTGGTGGTGGTCACCAATGTGGGAGACCTGGATTGAGTTCCCCCTCAGCTCTGCCCTGACCTCAGCCCTGACCGTGGTCCAGCCCCAACCACTGCAGGAATCTCAGAAGTAAACCAATAGATGGGAGCTTTTGCTCTCTATATTTCTGTCTCTCAAATAATAATTGTTTAAATGAAAGTGGTAGTGGGCAGGCAACTGGTGCACTGGTTAAGATGCTGCTTGGGAAGTTCATATTCCATATCAAATTGCCTGGGCTTAATTATTGGCTCCATTTCTTATTCCAGCTTCCTAGAACTGCACACTCTGAGAAGTAGCAGACAATGGCTAAAGTAGATGGCTTCCTGCCACTCACATGGGAGACCCCGATTGAGTTCTAGGATCCTGCACTGGCCTGAATCAGACCTGGCTGTTAGAGCTGGTTAGAGAGTGAACCATCCTCTGTCTGTCTCTCTGCTTTTCAAATAATATGAAAATAAATAATCTAAAAGTGGCAGTAAAAGATATTTAAACATCAAAGACTTTGGAGTAAAATATGTCTAAAATAAAGGTCAACTTTATTTGTAATAAGTGAAGTATATACATGTACCTTTATCTTTGTTTTCTCCTTTTGATTTTCAGTGTACTTAGGAAAGTGCTTCTCTTTTGCTGCTATTTTTCAACACTTTATGCTCCAACCACAACTGCAGGTTCAGTTTGCTAACTTCATGCTGTGCCTAACTATATCCCCATCTTCTTGTAAATGTAACCCTGCAGTTTAGTTAGAACCAGTCTTATAAATACTTGCTGGCATAAACCCTGGAGTACACCAAAGTGTGCATGTGTATACATGTATGTGTGTGCAGGTGTGGGTGTTAAATTTGAAGGCTTCAATTCTGTACCATGTTTATTTTAACTGAGAATGATTAATTGGTGATAGTACATAGTATCGAAGTCTAACAGAAAGACTGCTGAGAAAAAAAAAACAAGAGCAATTTATTTTACATATAAGAGAATCAAATACCAAAATTCCTTCACAAATATCCCACCTAAGAATGCTAGGTAGTACAGTGACAAATCAGATGGGTGGGAATCCATCACAGTGACATGGAATTCATATTTAATCTCTTTTAGAGGCTAGGATAGGATACTTGAGCATGGTATGCTTGTGACTGATTCTCAAGGACACAAAACCAACCCCCAACCCCACCACTTCTGACCAGTTGTTCCTCAGCTGCCTCATTTATTCTTTATTGTCATAGTGGAGGTTAGATCAGAGCTTCCCACTGCACACATGAAGGAACTCACTACCTCCCAGGACAGGCCATTCCAACTCTGGGAAGCTCTAACTATGAGAAACTCCTTGATAGTGTTCAACTGAAATGTGATGCCTTACAACTTCAAACAGCTGTTAATGTTTCTGTTCTCCAAGGCTACACAGAACAGCGCTAATCCCTCTTATATGTAGCAGCCCTCCAGCTATTAAGGACATTACCATGTGCCCTTCCCAAGGCTCTTCTATTCTATCCCTGGGATCTCCTTATTTCTTATAATCATTCTTCAAATGCAATGGGATGCCATTATTCTGTAAGAATACAGAATTTTTAAAAACATGTCCAAATCTAAGTTACCAAATGTGTCATAGTTAAGATGATAGTCACCATTTCTGCCACAATATATTTTAATTTATAAGAATGTTTTAAAATGGATTCTTTTATGCTTATCCAACATAAGTTGGATAAGCAGGCATGGTACCCTCAGGGGACAGTCTGATATCTAAAACACACAACTGTGACAGCTAATGCTTGTTCAGAAAATCATTAATTCTGATTGTATTATGAGTGTGTCCTATGGTTATTACCATATAGATGGCGACCTTCAGAAAATCAAGTGTTGATTACTCAGCAGCCCAAATTATATACACAATTGACTCATCAGGACCAATGCTCACTTTCGGGAAAATTTATAACATCTGCTTAATTTTGGTCCTTCGGCTTGCCTCATATGATTTTCTCCTAGCCCAATTCAATTTATGACCAATGACAACCTATCATGTTTAAGTTATTTCTGTTTTAACTCCAAGTCATATAAAAGAAGCATCTATGCTGTGAAATACCTAAATATTCAGAAATATTCACTGCTCAAATTAGCTACTATTTATTTTTGGCAAAGTTGGTAGGACTCTATTCACATGAGGTTACTTAAAAAGGTTCACGGAGTAGCAGGCATTTGGTGTAGTGGTTAAAAAGCCACTATGGATACCTGGGTTCATGGTCCACCTCTACTCTACCTTCCATCTTCCTGCTGCTACCCACTGTGGCAGGCAGTGGCTCAAAATGTTGAGTCCTGGGGCTGGCGCTAAGTGCAGCAAGTAAAGCTGTCACCTGTGGCACAGGCATCCCATATGGGCATAAGTTCAAGTCTTGGCTGTTCTACTTCCAGTTCTGCTCCCTGCTAATGTGCCTAGAAAAGTATCCAGATGGCCCAAGTGCTTGAGCCCCTGCACCCACGTGAGAGATCCAGAAGAAGCTCCTGGCTCCTGGTTTCAATCTGGTCTAGCCATGGCCATTGTGACCATTTGGAGAGTGAACCAGCAGATGGAAAATCTCAATCTCAATCTCTCTCTCTCTCTCTCTCTCTCTCTCTCTCTCTCTCCAAGAGTGGTTAATGAGAAATGCAGTTATGAAGAAACTACATATGAATTTCAATTTTTCCACCAAAATAAATTTACATTTTAATTTCATTTTCCATGAACTTCTTGAGGTATCCTTATATTTCTGTTATTTTAAATACTTATGGCAAATTTTTATTATGTGTACAGGTAATATAGAAAATATTTACTGGCTGTAATGGCAGAGGGTCCTCAGAGTGATTTGCAGCAATGCAAGAGAAGAGGTCTGAAGTCCATTATTCTACCAGATGTTAACTCTTTATTCAGGGTTAATCTGAGGAAGCAGTCACGGGGAAAGGACTTAGAAAACCCAGTTAGGTAGGAATGTACTTCAGTATTTTAACATCAATAAAATCACAAGAAATATATTGGTTGAATGTTATACTTTGTAATGTACTATACCTTATCACATTCTACATAAGGATTTATGAGATTTTGAAAATGCAAAGTGTATGTCTCCACATTCCTAGTAGAAATAAAAAATATATGGTGAAATTATCTTTTCATATATTTGAATAGGAAGTGTTACTGATCTTGACTCAGTATAAAACCAAACATGTCTTCAAGTTTAAAACCTTCATGTACCACCAACACTTACACAATTACTACAGACCTTAATCAAAACAGAAACTATCTGTTAAAAAAAAAAAAAAAAACACCTTTGATAGAAACATGATTAGATGACCAATTCATGAATATGAGAATAATTTTCTATACTGTTTGATTATGGAGAATCTAGTCTTGCACCATGACAAAGCTCTAGCAGACACATAAATAATATTACAAGTTTTTGGATATACTGTAATTCAGTGTGCTAGAAAAAAATTAGAAAAGTATCAAAAGACAAGACAGACACACACACACACACACACACACACACACTGGTAGAGAGATAGAGAGGAGAGAAGTAAAAGACAAAGATGGAGGGAAAGAAGGGAAGCATCATTATATTCTTAGAATTGTATCTATCAACTACATTAAATAATCTGTTATGTTTAAATTAAAATATATTAATTTAAAAAGATATTCCCAAAATAAATTCCTGACTTTTTCTAAAATCACATTTCCATCACTATCATGTTGTGACCATTTTCTTATAAAAGTTAGCCTCACTTAGAAATTTCACAAAATGCATTCATTTAGATGACAGCACTTTTTCACAGAGTCCAATATTTGAGGTCCTGTCTGTTTTGTTTTGCTTTGTTTTGTTTTAAGCCACTTACTGGTTATTACAGTGGATCCTGTCCTGTTGGCTCATATGGCAGATGAATGACTTGTTCCAGAATATGATCCTACATCTACCAGATTCAAATCATGAAATTATCATAAAATAATGGGATTTCTGACTCACTCTCTAGTAGTAAAAATCCTTGAATATCAAAACCCCGCTATATATGTCCTTGAAAAAAAGATATTTTGGATAGTTTGACATATTGTATTTCCTGAAGACCTGGAACAATTGCAATGTTTTTGTTTTTCCTTTTTTCTCATTAATAAATCTACTTTCACAGTGCTCATCCTGCCAGTGAGAAACATGGTACTTACAGAAATTTATTTTTATGTAGCCTATAAATATTGAGTGAAAGCTGTTAAACCATAGGAGACAAACTTCATCTGTACCTTTCAAACAGTGACTGACTCAGTTTGTAGGAGTGAAATAGCATGTATTAGATCTAAATTTGCTAAACAAAATTAGCTGCGTGCCATTCTATTTGTCTTATCTCTTTCCCTGGCTCATGGTGTGCTAATTCTGGCCACAAGCAACAGAATAAGCTCCGAAAAAAATCATGAGTGCCCCTTTCACCAACAGTTGCATAAAATGCTTTGTCTATTTGAATTTATCTTGAATCTTTTTATACTTTCAATTTTCATCCTGTACTTAAAAGGAAGGAAAGAAAAGGGCCACTAAAGAATTATATCTGAATACCAATCACTTCAGTTTCCATTAGTTCCAAGCACGTTTTCAGAGGTTTCGATATATCACCAGGGACAATGGGCTGCTTAATTTCAAGTTAACAACTGGGAATATTAACTTTTAAGCTGCAATTTTTACATAGTAAAAGTGTGACTTGAAATACTAGTCCTTTTATTGTTTCTTAAATATGTTCATATATTACGTAAAAACATCAAAGATCTGTGCTGACTACTGATTCTAATTTGGATGTGTTGTTTCACTCACTTCTAACAATTTCTACTGTAGTTTAAATGGTCACATTTAACTGGGCCACAGGGTAAAAGTCAAAGATAGACATTTTTCCACAGTAATAGCAAAAGACTGAAAAGCCAATGAGCTTTGTTTCAAGATGCAGGTTTTCAATAATATAGCTTTTATACTAGCAAGAGTCTTTTAAATTATATCTAACTGTAGTAAACAGAATTGTCTGAGACACTATTACATGACCATTTAAAAATATGATGTCCAGAAAGTAGATGTATACCTGGATTAGTCATACCCATATCTGGAGAGAAAATATTCTGAAAATTATCTCTATATAGTACATTATTTCCAAAGATATACTGAAATATTTTACAATATGATCTTACGCTACTTAGCACTTTGCTTCTCAAAGCAATGCATTCTCCTACATTCATAATGGGCACTCACTCCATGCAATAGGAGAAAAAAAAAAAGAAATTATATAATGACACACTGAATTTACAGTTAAAGGAAGGCTAATATTACTTCTTGAAATACTTTCCAACAGACAGATTTACCATAAAGTTTTTAAAACAGCTTCTGCTTCAGAGCTTCTCTACTGCACTGATGCTTTCCAAGGCTCTGCATATAATTTGCAATTCTATTTCTATACTGTTTTCAAAAAGATTTCTCCATTTGTATAAATGCAAGTCCCAAAATAATGCATATATTCCTGCTTTAAAGTTCCCTCAGGGAGATAGGTCTTATATGATGGTTTCCTTAACATACACAATACACAGAAAGAAATCTGGAGAATACAATGGAAGAGGGTATATACAGGGTAACCTAAAGCAGAACTCCTAACAGATTTATCTAACAAACTTCTTCATGTGGCTACAGGAAAAGTAAAATAGCTGCTTCCCTCTCTCACATAGCAGGGACATATGGAATATCATGTCTTTGAGAGGCATCCTTAGCTGCTGTGCTGTGAGGAAGGCAGGCAAGAGACTGCAAAGAAAAAAACAGAGCCACCTGGCTCCCAGGACAGGGCAGAAACGCACCTTACCACAAGAAAGAACCAGTTAGACTCCACTCTTACATACTACTTGCCAGCTTAATTTCCTCATCTATAATATAGGAGCCATAATCTCTGACCCAAATGTTCTCACAAATCCTTAAAGAAAAAAGATCAGGAAAACTCAAAAATTTTCAGTCAGATGTGCTAATGTCTCTGTATCCAATTCTCTCAATAGCAGATTATTCTACAGTCAATTTTGAAAGTTATATTAACTCTTTCAGGTAATTATAAATTAATTTACAATTAGTGTACCCTAGTGCCTAGAAATATTGAGAGTTTAAGATTTGTTAACTTTAGAAAAGGTGTTTAGAAGAGCATTTTCCTTAGTAGAATATAAGTATTATAAATACTATAATCATCTCACCAACTTTCAGAATGCAGAACGAATCATATAAAACAGCAGTTAAGAGAATCCCCATCACCTCTTCTTAGTTCAGTTATGCTGCAAATGCTTCCTTTATATGGTCCTTTCAAAGTGGTAAGCTTGTGTTATCCACTTTAACACACTGAGAAATTTTATCTGTAACAAAGTTGTATTGTCGCAAATACCTGGGGATAGAATACACCAGATTCTGCCTGGAATCCTTTTTTTCATGAAATACTTGTTTACATATCTGTGAGGGCAAATATTCCTCCCAAGATTTTGTAAAATCCTTTAATAACATTTTTTTTTTTTTGACGGGCAGAGTGGACAGTGAGAGAGACAGAGAGACAGAGAGAAAGGTCTTCCTTTGCCGTTGGTTCACCCTCCAATGGCCACCGCGGCCAGCGCGCTACGGCCGGCGCACCGCGCTGATCCGATGGCAGGAGCCAGGTACTTCTCCTGGTCTCCCATGGGGTGCAGGGCCCAAGCACTTGGGCCATCCTCCACTGCACTCCCTGGCCACAGCAGAGAGCTGGCCTGGAAGAGGGGCAACCGGGACAGAATCCGGCGCCCCGACCGGGACTAGAACCCGGTGTGCCGGCGCCGCAAGGCGGAGGATTAGCCTAGTGAGCCGCGGCACCGGCCAACATTTTTACACTATGTTTCACTAGCCCCACCTATCCTTCTTTAACAGAAAAGTTGGCAACCTGAGCTTCTTATAGCACCTCCTCAGTTCCTTACATGGTCATGAAATACACTGGTGCGTCAGCCAACACTTAACGCTTAAACTGATTAAAACTTTAAGATTGGGGGTAAGAAATAGCAATACAATGGCCATGAGACATCAAAACAGTGGACTATAAAACAGTTATATGTTTAAGAATGGTATTCACATATATTTAGCTTGCCAAAATCAAATCAATTGAAATGCTTTGTAGCATAGTATGAGCAGACTCTAAAAATGGGCACAGGGACAAATGGTATAGTGTTGAAAACACCCCATTTGGAGAAATACCCTAGGAAGCTCAAGAAAACAACCAAAGAAATTCCCAGGGTAAACATGCCTAACATCTATTATTAAGAATTCTGTAATTATGTTTTTAGAACACTTACTTTGTGCACTATATGGTTTAATTACAAATAATAACCATTCATGAATGAGCTTAAAATTGTTCCAGCAAATGCATGCTATTCTTTCATTAAAAATATTTTTAAAGTACTTACTATGTATGTAGTATCATATTAGTCTCTGCGGGGAATAAAACCTCTTCTACTTAGAAAGATAAAACTACAGAATGTTTTAGATTAAATAATGATATTGACAAGGACTGTAGGCTGGGTAGTCAGTGAAGATGTAATGAGGAGGTATACTGTAAAGTTAAAGCTTAAAAGATTCAAAAGTTCAGGCACCAGCATTGTGGCATGGCAGGTAAAGTGCTTACCTGCGACCTAGGCATCCCATATAGGCGCTGGATCAAGTCCTGGCTGCTACACTCCCAATCCAGCTCCCTGCTAATGTGTCTAGGAAAGCAATGGAGCATGGCCCAAGTACTAGGGCCCTTGCACCCATGTGGAAGACCTGAAAGAAGCTCCTGGCTCCTGACTGAGGTCTGAACTAGCCCTGGCCACTGCCGCCATTTGAGGAGTGAAACAGCAGGTAGAAGATCTTTATCTCTTCCTATCTCTCTCTTGTAACTGTATTTCCAATAAATAAATAAATATTTTGAAAAGATTCAAAAGTTTGGTGGGGCAGAGGCAACAAAAAAGGGCCAAGAATTCCAGGGAAAGGGGTCAGCAAAAGTAAACACAATGAACAAGCATGGTCAGGGAACTCTGTCTAGGTCAGCCTGGTTCTTAGATACAATATATCTTAAGAAATCCTAAAACAGGATTAAGGAAACTGAAGAGTATTTTAGCAGGCTTTAAATTTTGCAGTGGTGATCACTGAAGGTTTCAGAACAAAAACAAAGATAATGAAAGTATTATTTTAGAAAAGGTCATCTGGTGGCAACAGGAAGGATTTGGGATATGAACATGTGGAAAGACGAGACCCATAGAGAGGATCTTGCAATAGCCCTTCTGGGCTTTTTAAGGACTACATGATTTCACAGAAATTTTTAATTTTAATAAGCCATGCAGTCAATTTTCCTTAAAAGAAACTTATTTAATTGTTCTAGTTCCAGACAAAATGACTAAAGGAATTCTTCAAACCAAAAGTATATGTCTATGCCGGCGCCCTGGCTCAATAGGCTAATCCTCCGCCTGCGGAGGCACCCCAGGGTTCTAGTCCTGGTGAGGCACCCCGGGGTTCTAGTCCTGGTTGGGGCGCCGGGTTCTGTCCCGGTTGCTCCTCTTCCAGTCCAGCTCCCTGCTGTGGCCGGGGAAGGCAGTGGAAGATGGCCCAGGTGCTTGGGCCCTGCACCCGCATGGGAGACCAAGAGGAAGCACCTGGCTCCTGGCTTCAGATCGGCGCAGTGCGCCATCCGTAGCAGCTATTTGGGGGGTGAACCAACGGAGGGAAGACTTTTCTCTGTCTCTCTCTCTCTCTCTCACTGTCTAATGCTGCCTGTCCAAAAAAAAAAAAAAAGTATATGTCTAAAAGAAATATTATTCTGTTTTATTTTTATTTGGCTCCCATAGGCCCCAATAGAAAGAAATTCATATTCTTTGAGCCTACAGGGAAGAATAGCAAATACTGACAAAGAAAGATTTTAGTAAAAGGAGAGTTTGCCTAGAGCAAAACAGTCACTGTCACCCATGACCTCTATTAGGTATACCCCTGCTAGTGATAGGGATCCATCCTGAAACAGAGGACTGCATAACTTAACTGCTCAAGCTGCAGCCATACTAGATACAGACACAGAACTTAGATAATCTGTCACCATGTTTTATCAGCCAAGAGACACCCTCAGCAGGAGAGAGAAGACTAGCAGATATGTTTTTAAAAAGCAGGTTTATGATCCCTGCTTGTAACCTAAAGGCTTAATATTTCAATATCCACTTGAACCAGTGAATGTGGGACCAGATATAATATCAGAAGAGTCGTAAAGCTTATCAGGTGAAACTGATTGTTTACAAGTCTGATCTGTTTGGAAAATAAACAAATGCTTATTACACCATTCATTTTCTTTTCTTTAAATACTTTTATATTCCAGGTGAAATAAATAGAAATATTCACATAACCCTGATTCCGATTAACTCCTGGATTCAGAAACTGAGTCTTGAGCATTCTTATTGGTGTTTAGTATGCTTTGGTAACTCCCACAATATTGGAAATAATGTGATTGACAGAAATCGTGCTGAGCTACACCCCAAGGGAGAGTTTTTAATGATGTTTCATAGAAAGTTCCACAGTGTCTATGTTAATCTTTTGTTACAAGGGTCCATTTTCATTTCTAATTCCTAAATGAGTTTCAAATCTCCCTTCTGTCACTAGGGCCCACGAGAATGCTGAGCATGCCCAAGAAAGCTCAGGGGCTTGAGAGAAGTCACCCACAACCAAAGTCAAGGTTATATCAACAACACTGCAGTCATGAAGGCCCAAAGAAGCAGCCTGCAGAAGCCTTCTAAAGGCAGGGAAACGTGCCATAACAATGAATGCATAATAACTTAGTAATTAGTTTTACTCATGCATTTGTTCAAAGAACACACCTACATCTTTGTCTGGGCCTGGAGAAAAAAAGGTGGGGTTGGGAGAGACTCAGCAAAGACAGTGGATACAGTAAAGAACCTTGGGTTGGATGATGGACCTGGAAAAGTCTGGAATATCACTCGGATTGTGGGACTCTACCAACTAACTAGTGATAAGGAACCCAGTGCTTACCCTTTACAATCTATTTTATTTAAACATGTATGCTACTTATTTCAGAGTGGAGAAATAACCATTCTCTACTGATTGGTCATCTGTATAAAGTGACAGGTATAAATTCTAGAAATTACTATGATATACAGAGACTTAAGGTGGGCTGCTCCTTTTGTGACTTTTAGAGTCAAAATCCTATATTCAGAATAGGCCAAATCAGGTAAAAAGATCCTTCTACTATCTTAACAAAGTTGCTTCACTTCTTAAAACTTCATATACCATAAGTTACAATTAATGAATTCATCTTAAATATAAAGATGACAATGACAATCCCATGGACTTCCCATTGAAAGGTATTATACAGCACAATAATTAGCACCATTTCTTTTCACTTCAGTTTTTGCAGTTCTCTTTTAAAACAACGAACTTTAATTAATGTATTCTTCCTGATTTAAGTGTCTGAGTTTTCAAGTAGTTTGTGTGTTACAGTAAATGACACTGGTGTGAGAAGCTGCCACTAACTTATCACTGGTACTCCAAGTTTCTCACTTTAAAAATGAGATGACTGGACTCCATCAGTATTTTCCAAACAGTGTAGACTTCTGTGAAGCCAGCACAGAGGAATAGATGGGAAAGTGGAAAGAAAAGGAAGGAGAAGTGGAAGGTGAAATTCAGGGGACCACAAAGCTGACTGCTCAACGTACCTTTAACAAAAGCAGCTATTTCTTTGATTCCTAATATGTTTACATATCAGAGCTACATATATGAATTCACTTGAAAATCAAAGGTACACTTAAAAAAATTTACACTGCTTAAAAACAAATGCATTTTTCTAAAAAGCTTAAACATAGCTTTTCCTTCTGATTTGTTGAAAACATTCATGATGTTAATAAAATATCACATTTAGCTACACTAATACAGGTGAAAAAATTGAGACACAGGCAAGGAATCTAACCCAAGATCACACAGCAAATTATTGTATCAGGACCAGAATCTCTAACTTTCATTTTAGTGTTTTATTCTCCAGCATCACACAACAGCAGGGCTGCTGCTGTGCTACCCACAGCTCAGGCATGAACCATTCCTATTAAATTCTGTGTGGCTGCTGCCCCCTGGAGTTGTGCAAAGTGATGGGACTACAGAACAAATACAGATTCAAAATGAAAATAAGTATAAAACAATTACTACATGCTCACAGCTATTCTTTAAGAATTAGGCCCCAAAACTCACATATATTCTATCTCTGTACTGCAAAAGTAAGATAGCTCTCTTCATCTTGATAAGTAAGTACAAACAGAAAGCACCAGTTTAGGAAACAGATATACAAACAAGAAAGAGGCTATAAAGAATTATTAAAGCAATGGAAAATAGGTCATTTTAATGAATGTGTCAGAATTACCAACAACTCAAAAAATAAACATATGCAATGAAATCTAAAGCGATCCCAAGCAATTCTGAAAAGCAATATTTTTGGGGAAATGGCTTTCAAACACAAATGCTATAGAGTCCATATCTCTATTTCATTAGACAGGTTCTCTTCTGTCACCGATAGCCTGCTAAGAAGTTTATTTGTTTACTAACATATGTGCACATGTTCTAAATTACATATGCAATCTGAATTGCATATACAAAAACAATAAACTTTTTACTGGAATGTATCTTGCTATTACAGAAGACTTTAAAGTCATTTTTCAGAAAACTGTTATACTGTAGAGAAACAGTACATTCCTTGCATCCCTCCCCACCCCCAAACCCCCAGGCAGATAAGCCAACTCCCAAGAGATGAAGTGAGTTGCTCAAGGGATTGACATGGGACTGGAGTAACTGTCCCTAGAATATAGAAATTCTGATTTTAACCATATGGCTATTTCCTGAGTTAACACTTAACAACAAAATAGGCAGTTCAAGTCTTCAAATTTATGAAGAGCTATAGTTTTAGGAAATAATGATCTAGGATTTTTTTCTAAAAAAGGAAAATCAAAGGAATCCTTTTCATTATAAACTGTTAATTGCTATATCAGAAATCATGAAAAGCAAGGTTTTACTCGACAGTTCAATATTTATAGTACCTCAAAAAAAAAAAGTATTAGATAGAAGATGCAATTTGGTTCCAGATGGTGAAATGTTAATATAATAGAACATCTCTAAAATGATATAACCTGGAGAAAAGTAGGTAATATGATTAAATTCTACCCTACATAGTATTCTCAGTAGATCACTGTAAAAGATAACAGCAAGATATGGTTGGTAATTAATTTCTATAGTACAGCTCTGGACTTAAACATGTATAAGCTAAATTCAATGTAAATATTTACATCTCCGTAAATCAGTATCTCTCAAAAGGATGAAATCTAACATAGTAAATGCCAACAAGTTTGGTGTAACAGAATATATCCTTTTTGATCCTTTGCTTCACCTACGTTTTAGGCACTTAGAGATTACATATGGATTTTCAGTAGTAGCAGAACACTGTAATAAAGCCAAAACATATTGTTATTTTTAAAATACATGATAAGTTTTCTTAATACCTACCTTAATATAATGAAAAAAATGACACTGCTTTAAAGCACTGCAATCTTTAAGGCATCCTAATTCAATTTATTGTCTAAAAATGTATACCTTACATAGATGTTTAGACTCAAGGTGGCTTGAATCACCAAGCATCAAAGATTGCTTAGAAAAAGCACAATTCCTTGCATCACAAGCATTGTTAAATGGCAGTAGACAACCTTCCTTCCTTAGTCAAGAAAGGAAATGAGGAAGAGGGAAAGGGAAGAAGGGACTTCT
This sequence comes from Oryctolagus cuniculus, assembly GCF_964237555.1. Lineage (NCBI taxonomy): Eukaryota > Metazoa > Chordata > Mammalia > Lagomorpha > Leporidae > Oryctolagus > Oryctolagus cuniculus. The sequence continues at coordinate 26,988,835 of NC_091434.1, read as the reverse complement.
CTGTGGAAAGATTTGGCCTTGGAGTCAGGGCTTTTGAGATGTGCTAGTGATCTTGGATCGATGCCTTTTTATTTTCTTTCAGGAATAAATCTGAGCAATGGAATGGCTTGTGATTGTCCAGCCAACCAGCCATATCAGATTTATCAGAAAGAAAGAATGAAAACTGGCTCAGAGGACTCCTGCAGTGGCTGAGTGGCAGGTTGCTGGGAAAAACACACATGAAAAAGAATACACTTAGTGGTAGAAGAGAAAATATATACTCACACGTGTAAACTCAATAAACAGTAAGATGTAAAGAAAGAATCTATAGTAATGGAAAGGGTGAATGCATAAGACAGATGATAAATAGTACTTCTATTTAAGAACTGAAATGATGAAAGCTCATGAATACTAAATATTTGAATCCACTTTCAGGAGGAAATATGATTTTCCATTAAATGAGTGCAAACTCTAAAAATTAGCCAATGCCAACTTACTGTGTTTGGGTTAGAATAAAAAATACATAAATCTTCCATGAAGTGCAAGCCCTGGTAAATATTCTAATGTAATTTCTTAATCATGACAGATTTCCAATGACTAAATGAAAATATATATATAAAGCAGTAAGTACCTTGATTTTCAACAAAATTTGACTTACTCTGCATGCATAATTAAAATACATAAAGGTAGCTGAGGTTAAAAAGAAAAAAAGGCAATCTGACACAACCAGAGTCCTTCCATTTCACCAGAAAAGAACTCAGTTATTCTCAAGTGAGTTTCAGTTAATAGTACACAAGTCTATTAATTTATTTACAAATAATGAGAAAAAATCTTCCTCTAAAAATGCCCCACTCTACATATATAAGAATTTCAAAATTAAAAGAAAAAAGGGAAACAGTGCACCTATGGGTGTGCTTGCAGTACATGTAAGAAAGAATACTAACACTTTCTTGAAAATGCATTTAACACTTCTTTCATTATTTAACTAAGTTCTATTAATATTTTTCTCCTCAAATGTAAAAAAAGCTAAGTTTCAAAAAATAATTACATATTGTAATATGTAGGAAAGACATGTACTTTTACAGAATGAAAAGCGGGGCTAAGTTACTTGCAAACAAGAAATGGGAACTGAACTTGTTTATCACATATCTATTAAGGTATGTGAAAGTGCCACTTCAATATTTCTATATAATACTATAAAATTTATTTCAATACAAGGGGAATGTTGATAATTATTGATTAAATGAGGAAGATGGAAATTTCAGAATTATTCCTTTAGGTGGCAAAGGTTTCATAATTGCCGCTCATAGGGTCCTTGGCTGTAATATTTCAGAAAAAAAGTGAATCACTGGAAATGAGACGTCCTTCAGAATTACTAGAAAATTCTCTTTACAACTGATTTTTTTTCAAGAGGGAACAAAACAGGTCTCCTTACATTATAAATATTTTTAAGAAATATCTTAAAGATCTATTCACCAGAATCCTTCACCCTATATTTTTATTCTGTTCACATAGAGCAGTAAATAAGGTGCATTCCTTCTGCTTCTTAAGAAATTAGCATTTCAAAATATGCCACTTTCCCCTGAACTCCAAGCGTGTCTAATAATGCGAGAAGCAGATTGTCTTCCCTCGTTTCCTTAATTTGTTTCATCTAAAAGCAATTCACTCAACATCTTGTCGCCCTCTGGCAGCTTAGTTTACTTATCCGCACTTAATTTCTCATTTGGACCAAAACAAACTCTTCCAAACTGCTACTGACTGCTAACCGCGAGAGAGGAGAGGCGCGCAATACGTATTTACTTGAGAACACGTAACCACACACATGCATAGCCACAAACACACAGCCTCACTCACACCCAGTCACTTGTTTTCACAATAACGCTGCATTCAAACCAGCTGAACTTTTCCTGTCAGGTGCGGTGGGGCAAAAGGGGGGGGGGGGGAGTCCCCAGGGGAGTTTGCAGTTTCCAGTGGGTCACCTTAGTATGAGTGTTGCAATTATACCAGGGATGCACCCAAGAGCTTTTCTTTGTGCGGCCCTTTCATCTGGATCACTTTGTGTTCTGAACAAGTGAGGCTCTCCTTTGTGCCCCCAGAATTTCAAGTACAGAGTCACACTCGGAACAACAATGGCACGCTAATCCTCGCGCTCTAAATGGGCTCACTTGTGGGTCTGACAATTCGCCCAGGGAAAGGAGAAGAGACGAGCGAGGGCAAGAGCTGGTGTCGCCTGAGACGAGGAAGAGGACAGCTGCAGAACTAATTTGGATTACATTCCTTGCAGAAATTCTGAAAAGGGCTTTTCGGAATAGCTCAGCCCCGCGCCGCACAGTTAATACCAAATTGCTGCGTACCGGGAGCGGGTCCTCCAGCGGCAGAGGCTGAACCAGACAGCCCCCAGTAGGTCGCCTCCTAGAAATTCCTCCCGCCTCAGCCTGCCTGTCGGTCGCAACTGTTTTTGAATGGGTCAATGTGCATAATCAACCCATTGAGGGAAAATATGAAGGGACTGGGAGTGGGGAGGCAGATAAAAAGGGATGTATCTAAGAGGCCGCTTGGAATCTCGAGACGGTGCAATTCCCGAGGTGGCTGGAGCGCGGGACCTGGTATGCATGAAGAATTTCGGAGTAATTGGGAGGGTGCAAACGGCGCACATGTGCCAGGCGAAGGTCATTCTGAAAGGCTCCATGATTGGAACTTGTTATTTACTAGGCAGCGAGGGGGAGGCGGGGGCGGAGCGGGGAAACTACCGCGAGCCGCCGTTCTCTTGGCGAGGTCAGGAGGACACCCTCCGGAGGCCTAAAGCTCGCCCTATCGCCACTCCCAGGGGCTTTATCTCCTCAAGCTGCCTCCCACGCTCTCGCCAGCAACCCCAAACGGCTCCGGAAATCTCCCCCGGGCTCTCCAGAGGCCACCACCACCACCACCCCCCACCTTGGCCGCGTCAGACACCGGTTCTCCTCATTCCTTTCCAGTCCCCAGGTCATCCCCAGGAAACTCCCAGTGTTGGAAACTTAGAGCTCCCCTGTCCCTGCAGGTGCTGCTGTCATTAGCCCTGCCCGCTGCGGCGCGCCAGCCCCCTGCGCGGCCCCTCGGGGTCAATTAGCCCTTTGCCTGTCCAGGTACCTGGGGCTCAAGCTCTCCAGCAAACACTGACCGCGCCCGGGAGCGCAGCCGCCGCGCCCGCCTCGGGTTAAATCAATTCGCGCGACCGGCAGGCTCCGCAGCCCGGCCGGGCAGTAAACAGAGAAGTTGGAGGGAGTCCGGCCAATAGCAAGTTGAACTACAGGAAGAACTCCTCCCGGAGCCAAACACAGCCACCGACGGGAAGGCCGGGCTCCTAGCTCAACGTGCCAAGCCTCTTTTAATTTTTTTTAATAGGACAGGCATGCAAGCAAGCACCCCTCGAGTCAATGGGGCGAGGGACTCCGGGACGCCAGCCGAGGAGGCTGGCAGTTCCAGGCCCGGGCCGAGGCACGCCCGCCCGCCGCGCTCTCCAGGCTGCCCAGGCTGGGCTCCAGTCGTGCCTGACCCCGCAAACCTCGGGCGACTGGGGGCGCAGCGGCCACAGGGAGCACACACAGGTGCACAGCCTGGTTCTCGGAGCTGCACGCTCCACAGCCCGCGGGCTGCGGAGCAGCCCGGCCAGCACCACCCCGGGACCCCAGCCCTGCCCAGGCTCCTGCGGTGCGCCTTCCTTTGCGGCTTGTTGCCTTGAGGGCACAGAGTCCGAGACCGGAGGGCTCCTCTGGCTGAGGGTCTGGGTCTCCCGCGTCCGAACAACAGGCGCGACTAGCAGCGAGCCCGCTTAGGCACAGGGAAAACACGCGAGGGAGAAAGAAGGTGGCTTAAGGAGAGAGGGGGGGAAAGGGTCATGGGGTGCAGAGTAATTTTTCACGATAAATAAAACACTTGCGCGCCCGCGCACATACACACAGGGTAAGTTTAGGATGGAGAAAGAAAGGGGTGACCGGGAGCCGGTGCCAGAGGCCCCAGTCCAGGGGTCCCTCCGCGCCTGGGGGCGAGCCGGGGTCGGGGTGGGCAAAGACGGCAGGGGAGCCACCGAGGCAGCCTAGCCGGCGGCGGCGGCGGCGACAGGTTCAACTGCTGGAGCGCGAGAAGGAGCGCGACCCACCTGACTGAGAAGCGCCGGGCTGGACGGTCCCCGCCGCCACGAGAAGGCTCACCCAGACCCACAGTCCTGTCGCCAGCTTCATTTTTTGGAAGTCTCAGGTCCCGTGCTGACAATTACATGTCCAACTGGCATAGCCCCTTTCGGGCACGCGGAGGAGATTCCCCCAGTCCGACGCGAGTGGGGGCGCGAGGGGGCGGGCGCGGCGCGCGCGGTCCAGCGGCTCCCCAGCGCGGGCGACCGAGTCCGCGCCCGCGGGCCCAGGGCCGGGCCGGCCGTAGAGGAGTGGGCGTCGCGGAGCGCGCCGGGGAGCGCTCCCGGGTGGCGCGGGCTGCTCCGGGCGGACTGTGCAGCTATTTTCCCCGTGGGAGCTTCGCGCTCTCGCTCTCTCTTCACTTTCTCTCTCTCACTGGTTGGTCAACAATAAAAAGGAAGGGGAGAGAAAGGTTTCCAAAAAAAGTTGATTGCAAAGAGGCGGTAGGTTTCCGGCCTCTCCCCCCCCAAGCCGGGCTATGTTCGGCTCCCTTTTCAGTTTCCTTGCACCTCCAGTCCAAATCGGGAGGCGGGGGGAGCTGCTGGCGTCTCCCCCGATCCTGTCCTTGTTCCTGTCAGCTTTCCTCACACTTGTCCAGCGGCTGCGGTAATTAAAGCTCCGAGCGTCATTTCCAACGCTCCGCGGTCTCCAGCTGCAGCCCCACAGAGAAATTAATAAGACTCCGAAATAAATAAAAAAAAGGTGGGGGGCGGTGGGGACGGTGGGGGGGGGGGGATAAAACAACCCTCCACGCAACCAGGCAAGCTCGGCTCAGCGGCACAAACCCCGCCCCTGCTCTGACCCAGCTGGCCACGCCCTTCCCCCCCCCCAAAAAGGGAGATCTTATTGGCTCAGCCACTCCCCAAAATCCTCAGCCTCCAGAGTTGGGAAAACACCTGTCAGAGAGAGGCAACGGGGAGGTGGGGGCGGGGAGGCTGGATTTAAAGGGCTCACCCGAATCCGTGGACCGAAACACTCTCCTTCCCGCCCCGGCGGAGGACGGGACAGCTGGCCCGCGAGGGGACAGACCACCGTTAGGATGCTTAGAGGACAGATTTTTTTTTTTTCTCCATTGCCCCACAGTGCTCATCCACAGACAGAACTTTCTTCAGTAAAAGGATGTGCAAACCCTCCCCCCCCCCCAAAAAAAAAAAAAACAGTCATGCTCCACGCTTAGAAGGTAATTTACAGGAGAGTTCGGTAACTGGTAGCCCCAGCACACCAGGTCGTCCTCCGCGGTAATCATCCCCCTTCCCCAGTTACACCCGGCCAAACGGGAAGACTCTGAACCAAACTAAAAATCTGCATTGGCAGAACCACATCATTGACTTTCAGATTCTCATGGGCCATGCTGCCTTTTCTCTGGACCACTTGTCTGGGGTTCATTCTCTCTAGGCACATTCTAGCCCAACTGCTAATTTGCTTTTAAAGGGCTCAAAAACGTTCCAAGCCTGAACTGTTGGGTCTGAAAGAATTTAAGGCGGCCATGTCAGAATGTAATGGACCTCAAATGATGAGGTTTATTCTAGTAGTAGACGCAGCTGGAGACACTTCCGTGTTCTCTGCCAGTTAGGCTCCCTAATCCCCGGGTCACTGGTAGCTTTGGGATTCTCTGAGAGGTTTCTGAATCTAATTACTATATCCTGGAATTGGAGACTCTCCACGTACATACCCCATACCTCTTACAGCTCTGAAACTACCCAGGACAGGAGCCAAAATCTCCTGGGGTTAGTAGGTTATGGGTTTGCTATTTGCGCAGGCATACTACGTACTAATCATTTTCCTTTTTTGGTTTCTCTACAAATAGGAAATATATAAATAAAAAGTACCTGGGAACTTAAAAATCAAACCACCCTGTATCTTCTGTCATCAACTGGGACCTTCCCTTTTCTCTCCCACATCTTTTATCTCTAGCCCTGTCCCTTAAGAATCTCCCTGGAACAGATAGGAAGAGCAGAAGCCTGGAGTTTCTCTTTCCTACGCACCCCCCCCCCCAAAAAAAAGCTTCTCTCTCTTTCCTAGGCCCAGCAAAGAGACAAAACAAGCTGAGCATGCTTTTTTACCCAAAAGCAGCCTAGGGCAGGGAGAAACCAAGCCTAGAGCAGATGATGGCGACTAACCAGAATGGAACTGATTGTGCAGAACTGTGTACATGGCCCTTTGGGGGTTATCTTTACTCCTATTTTTATCAACCTCCCTCTCTTTTTTCTTTCATTCAATGCCTTCCCATACACTTTTCCTTAAGTCCTCTTCAGTTCCTCATGATGACTCTTGGGCCCTCTCCAGACATCTCTCATAAACACTACTCCTTAAAATTTCCATTGTGTCCCTAGAATAACAATTTAAGCGACAAAACCATAAATAAGAAATTTCTTGATTTTGGAAAAGTATCTCTATATATATATTTTTAAAAATATGACTTCTTATTTCTAATTATGTCTCAAGAAATGAAGAAATAAAAATAAATGGCCTGGATTTTTTTTATTTGTGTACATTGTTACAGCTTTTACTCAAACACCAATTCTATAGCTCTTCTCTAGTGGAAATTCTCATATATACACTGCTCTCACTCATTGCTTCTAGAAAAATTCTTGGGAAAATAATTTTTCAATTAATATTCATTGGTTTAAGAAAACACCCCGCGTTATAGTTGTGGGTACTAGACAGCCATACATAGTGTCTACTAATTAAATTACTCAACACACCCACAAATTTCTTCTAATACTCATTCTGCCTTGATGCCCATTTTCCTGGCTCTTACTAAAATAATGATTGGTATCTGGCCAAACGTGGGTAGCTGAGCAGCAGACTCTAAAATGAACTAACACCAGAATTCTAATCCACAGAAGCATCCTGTATTTCATTGTGATTGTCTACCAATCAGAATCGAGCTCACATAATTTAGATAGAAGACCTTGAGCTGTAGAGAGTAAGGTGGTACCCTGTGTAAACAAGCCAGCAGATTGAGAAAACAGAAGTCATGAGACAGAGTCAAGAATTTGCTCTTTCTATGTCGACTCTCATTTGTTTTCCATGTCAACTGAGTCATCATAAGAAAGGAACATCAGAGTAGGGAACATTTTCTACCTTATGTGGGAAAGAAATTCTAACTGGACTCCCAAAGGCAGAGCTAGATCTCTGTATTTTTCACTTTCCTGTGTACTTTATAAGACATCTTTAGTAGTTAATTAAAATGTATTACTGTGACTTGCAACCTGAAAAAAACTGACCAGCCCCATATATTATTTAGCATATCATCGTGAATTATCTGCTGACCCACGCCTTTTCTAAGAAGTGCCCTTCCCTCAGTTCTACATTTTAAAATTGATCTGCTTCCATGTTATAACAACCTCTACCCCTTGGCTGTAAGTTGGATTACTCCAACTACAATATTAGATCAAAATGCTTTAATCACTATTAACTGGATGAAACATAATCACTCCCACTGAATCCTTCCCTGGGATTTTTGCACATGAGAAAGAAAAGTTTATATTCAGTCTTCCACTGGTAATTTTTGAGTTCTGAGATTCCAGAGTAGGCCTATTGTATGTTTTTTTTTGCACTATTGTCTGTTAACCTATATAAGCAACAGGGGTGGGGGGCATGGTCATGTGCAAATGCTTGTGGATGTATGTGGACACATATGTGGCTACTGGTAGATGTGTGACTTTAGGTGGATGTGTGGATATATAAAGATGTCCCTGTGTGTATATCCGACTGGCGCCATAGACAGAAAGGCAGATATCTCTTGTGCCCCGCTCCCCCTAGAGTCAGGGACAACTGGCTGCTGCTTGTACATTTCTCACCGCCACTCTGAGTAAAGGAGACAAAACCCCACAAAAGACTCCAAGTTGTTCTCTGACCTGTCAGAATCTGGATATGCTTATCCTGTGCCCTAAGTCCCAGACATATACCAAGCTGTACTGAAAATGAATGAAGCTGCCATTTGAAAAGAGAAAAAGCCCAGATGTGTGTTCAGAGTATTCATGCTCTGTGACTTATTTGGTCATAACCCCCTTTTTCCCAAGGTGGCTCAGTTTTCATTTTTGTTACCAGAAAGCAGAACAGTATGAAATGGGGGAAGAACGTCTCCAACTTGATTGAGATCATGTAAGTCATCATGCACCTTGAGGAATATTTCTTGACATACCCTATATTGTTCAGTTCCCCTTCCCAGTCTCTCATTTTATCTCTTGATTGAAGCCATTGCCACAAACAGAAATATCTTTGTTCTGTGTTGCTTTCCCACATCTCTTTCAGCACTTCATTTCTTCCATTACTAATATAATTGAAGGACAGTCTTGGCCTAATGATGACAGAATGCCGCTGGTGAAGAGAAGGAACGCATTGAAATCAGAGTTCATGGTTGACTTAGATTCCTAAGTTTGTCCCAAAGTCAGAGTTCACTTCAATCTTCTTATTGTGTCTAAGACCTCCCTAAAAGTCAGATTAGTGCTTGGAGCTTAAGATATTCTGCCATGGGCCATTAATATAAATTTGGAACAAATATCAAGTAAGAAAAGAAAATGAAGCTGTATCATAAATCAATTACCTTCTCCAGAAAATTCAAAAATAAATACAGAATTCTAATTTTATCTCCTGTCCATCATCATCTTACCATAATTCTAAGTTACCTTGTGATCATGAGCAACTCACTTCATATACCTGTGCCCCTTTCCTCATTTGAAAAGGGATGGTTACATCCCAAATTTAAGACTTTATAAATGCACAATTTACCACCTACCTACTACATACAAGTCATAATTGCCACATAATTTAATTCTCTCTTACATTTCTTCTTTTCCTCCACTAACGCACACACATCCTATCCCTCTTGGCCACAAGCACAGATAAATCTTAAACTGCTGGTCTTAAGTCATGTCACACCGCTATAAAAAATACCACAGACTTGGGGTTTAAACAGCAAACATTTATTTTTCACAGTCTGGAGACAGAAAAATCCAAGATCAATTTGCCAACAAGTTTGGTTCCTAGTGAGGGGCTGACTTCTGGTTTACTGATGGAGTCCTTCTTGTTATAATATCCTCAAATGACAGAGAGACACAAAGAGAGAGACGGTGAGGGTGAGAGGGGGAGAGAGAAAGAGAGAGAGAGAGAGTGCACTTGTCTGTTCTTCTAAGGGCACTAATCCAGTTCATTAGGCCTCCACCCTTATGACCTAATTACCTCCCAAAGAATCTCACATCCAAGAATTAGATGTGAATTTTGGAGTTCACATTCAGTCCACAGCACTGCCTTGGGAAAATACCCAGATAAGCTCACTATTATGCTACTATGAAAGACTCTCCTATCTTCTCTATTATTCAAAACAAGGAGAAAATGTGGTAAGTACCCATCAGTTTCAGTATTATGATGATCAAACAGATGAGACATAATGCTTACAAATTTTGCTTATTATTTAGCTTAGAACTTGAAACAAGCTTTCAACCCTCTCACTTCTGCAATTCTCTGATATTTTGGTGACATTCAATGTTTCAAGATCAAATAAATAGATAAATACAGTCAAAAATTTCTAACATTCGAAACTAGGGTTTGGATTGTTGGATCAAGTCACCTCTTGGAACCTCTGTATTACATATCAGAATCCTTGGTTCAAGTCCTGGCTCCACTGCTTCCCATACAGTCTTCTGCTAAAGCAAAGAAGGTAGTGAAAAACGGCCCAAGTGTTTGCACCCCTGTTATCCATGTGGGAGACCAAGGTGGATTTCCTAGCTTCCGGATTTGGCCTGGCCAAGTCTTAGCTGTTGCCAGCATTTGGGGAGTAAAACACTAGATGGAGGATCTCTTTCTCTCCCTTACTTCCTGCCTCCCTCTCTCCTTGTCTTCTCTCTGCTTTTCAAATAAAATGTAAATAAACAGATTACAATAGGTAAAAAATGATTTTAAAATTTTTAAATTCTAATATTTTTAAAATGTGTGAACACACATTAACTAGAGAAATGTTTTGTAATCTTAATATGCAGAGGAACTTCCCAAGAATATTTTTAAATTTGGGATTTTTAATTTTTTTTGTTTAAGGTAAACAGTTTCATGTTTTTCATATATACAGATTTAGGAACATAGTGATATTTCCTCCCCTACCCTCCCTCCCGCCCACACCCCCACTTTCGTCCTCCTTCCTCTCTTATTCCTTCCCTTAATTTTTACAGTAATTTACTCTCAGTTTACTTTATACTTATAAGATTGACCCTACACTAAGTAAAGAATTCAACAAATAGTAAGAAGAAAAAAACACTGTTCCTCAACAGTAGAGACAAGGGCTGTAAACAATCATCAAACCTCAAAATGTGAATTTCACTCCTATATTCCAAATATTGTTTTCTTTCTGTGTGTATTATCGTCTTAATTTTTTAAGTGCTAAAGAGTAGTAACTAAACACAGATAAATCAAAAAGGTGTTGCTTTTGTGTCCATCCTTCAGTGTCTGTGCAAGTTCTTATGGACATTTTTGATCTGTGGTTGAAACTGCAAAACAATTTCATCCCTGTGGACAGAATGGTTTAGCAAGTAACAATCTTCTCTTTTTACCAATGTTATATATTTTCTAAAAGCAACTTCTTGTATCCCACATAGATTTTTGTAGTATTTTGCTAGCACAAACAGTATATAAATTTCTATAGCAGATGCCAAATCAAACTAAAAAAGACAAGGATATTTCTTTTTCTCATGTCTATATAGTTAAAATTAAGTTAATTATTAAGGTTACTTACTGAGGCTATGGTTGTACCTGGCTTGACAGCTGAATCAAGATAAAGTCTGTTAGTTTCCTTTGCAGGTAACCTCTTATGTTCCACTGCCTCCCTTCTGTATTCCTAACTCTGCAAAGAGCTTGATCATGTTATGGTTAATACATCGATTTCTCAAAAGAGTCTGAAATTACATTTGCCATACACCCCAAAATGGATGTTATTCTGTCTGTGGTCACAAAGAGTTCTTAGAATTTTTCTTGAACGCCTGCCAAATAGTCAACTAAAGTAATCATTTAGAAGCCATGTATTTTGTTCTCAGGTTTGTAAAGGGATGGATGAATCTTCAAGCTTTAGCAAAAAGGTTCTAAGAGTTCAGAAAGGATCCTAAATTTGGTGAACACTTTTTTTTTGAACATTTTAATAGTCTGCTTCCTCCCTGCATGATCAATCACCTCTCCCTAAAACCCAGTTTCCTTTCCTTTCCTGTAGTCCTCTAATTCTCTTGGCACCTACCCTCACCAGATCTCTCTTCACATATGAAAATCACTCATGAATCCCAAGACATCTGACAGATTCTTTTCTTGGATCTGGCTTCAAGTGAATCACAATTTTCCACATTTCTTGGTTATATATCTCAAGGAATATTCCATGTCCTAAAACATTTAGTACTCCTATATTCTTTAAGAAGCTCCCAGAACTATAGATATCACAAAGTCATATTAAACAAAAAAAGGGGGGTGGGGTGAAGGTAAAAGCTAAACTGATCAAGTTTCATGATAAGAGAGAAAGTACGAATAAAAGGATACATCGCTGTATTTACCTATTTTCTCCAGAAGGATGGTTATTCATTGACTGACAGACTGATCTGTATCAATCAATGCATGTTTTTCTTTTTAATTTGCCAGCAAGTCCATAAGGACACTAGAGAAACACACATTGGCTAGCATGTCTTTGTTTTTGATATCTTAGATTATGATTTAGGAAATTCAATCAAGAATATAGTTTGAGTCACATTCAGCTTTGATCATTTAAGTCACTGATTCAACAAACAATTTAGAAATGTGGCAATTATGTGGCAAAAAGACAGCTATAAATAAATTGCATCTGATCAATATTGTTATCAGCTGGTACTATTCAACTCTGTCTACAAATAGTACCATCCGATTTAATTTTATTAATAGAGGGAAAGATCAGGCTGCCCATATTTCACATTTAAGAACATCTATATTTTCAAGAATACTTTTAGTAAGGAAAAAATCTAAAGTCATATAAAATTAGAGACATTTTTTGAATGTTTAATCTACCCACAACTGGGACCATTTACTTAAATAACTTTAAGCAATACTTTCTCAAATGCACTATTTTAGGTCATTGTATTAATAGCATGCAATGCCATATTACTTATTGATCATTTTTAAGTCTTCCAAGATGAGCTTAACTTGCTTTGAAAATAAAACCATTTTGTAAAACAACTGATATTATTCCGTGTGAATTGTGGAATAAAAAAATTTCCCCTATAGATTTTCTTGTAATATTTTCTTATATAAAGAATTACTATTAACAAACTTGTGGATTTTATGTATATTTTCAAGAAAATTATATTAAAGGTATTATTATGATATAAGGTATTAATATTTATGTTAGTTAATATATGCATGCTGACTCCACATTCTTTCTATGTAGTCACTTTGGGTAAACAGTGATAGAAACATGTTCTTTGTCTAATCAAAAAATAAAACCTTTGTGATAATTTATTGGTGATTAGGTAGAATGAAAGAGTAGAAGTCTGCTTCATACAGCTTAATGTGACTTTGTTAAATGAATACTTTTAGACAAATGCAATTACTGCTTGTCTTGCTGCATTCACTTATCACTCCATTCAGGAACTCCTTAACACAATGAGAAGATGTTATACATTATATAGAAAATATAATGCTAATTGTAGATGTTTCTTGTCTCTCTGGTGTATTTCTTTTGAAGACACTGCTTTGAGTACTGCTGTCATGTTTTCTACATCATAATTCTCATTTAGTATTATTTAAAGAGCATGAATCAGTTATAGTATTTACCACTAATTCAATAAATAATTTGAATTGTGTCTTAACAGGATTACATTTAAACATAACCTTATTGTTATATATAATGTATTTGCTATGAAATGAATGTATGTTAGATAATAGCATATTTATATATGTAAGTATATCCATGTATTTAATTTCACTGGAATATCTGCTATAAAACAGAAAAAACTCATACTATTTTCTTCCACTACATGAAATAATTAGTATTCTATTGTCTTTTCCAGTTCAATATGACACTGACATTTAAAAAATCCCAATGTAAATATTTCTAGAGGTAATATGACCTCTTCCCTCTACTCTTTCACACACTTCTCCCATGAAATATCTGTTTTTGGAAGAAAAAATTACTTTATCTTTTATTTATAAATTTTGGAGAAAGTAAAAATAGTATTCTAAACAAGTATTACTGAGTATTTTTAAAAAATATTAAGTATGACATTTCACTACAGTATATGAGTACAGCAAATATCAATAACAGCAGTTTTAATTACAAAGCCAATCAAAAAGACAGATTATAAAGACATTGTATTTTAACATACAAGAAAAATATAGATGTTTTAGGTAATTAAAAACTTTTATGCAAGTATGCCAAGGTAATATGCATTCAAAGATATGACTTGTAAAGGGTTCATCCTGATAAAACTCCAACTGCTTATTTTCAAAATATGGTTAAATGAAGAATGGAAATTAACTACTAATGTAAAATTGGCACTTCAGTTTTTAAACCACATATATAAAATCAACATAGCTTGCCAGATAAAAATTATTATTTCAAATATTTAAATATGAACTGTGGCTCTATCTGCCTTTCAGTAAACAGTGACTAACTGTGTTGGTTAAAACTATACCTTCAAGATTGGAAGGCACAGATTCTGCAGCGATACTGAAGTTGGTTCCCACTCTGTGCCTTCACTGTACATTAATCAGAAGTGTTTGCTATGCAAATCTTGTCATACAAAGCAATTATGGTTGTGCCTAAACTGACCTCATGTTTATTTATTACTTCAGCATTTTACTTCCAAACCTTGTCTGATCTTTTCAGACACACACAATTTTTAAGTTGCTTTCTAAATGTACACAATAGTTATTTTAAAATTTTGGGGCCTGATAAAAACGGAGAAACTGTGTAACTCTTTCAATCTGCAATGCAGTGCTTAGAGAGTCCGAATAATATTCCAGGGACTGTTCATGCAAACTAGTTTCACCCCAGGGTCTTTGTTAGGATGAAGAGGCCCTTCTAATAGCTTGAGGCCATGACACCTTGTTTGGTCTTACTCTGCAACATTAGCTGATAACTAATGGAGACTGTCAGCTGCAGTACACTAAGCAGAAAAAAAAAAAGTATTTTTATAGCAGAGTAGTTGAAAGTAAAATACACCAAAAAATTCATGGCTAGCTATTTACATATTTTCTTAATTTCACCTGCCCTCAGCAAGTGCACCTCATGTAGAGGAATTGCATTCATCCAAAAAAATGAGTTTGAGAGCAGAAATTCACAATCAATAACAGCAAAAATGCTCTTTAACTGTCTAATATTTTATTGCCACAGGAATTTCCATATTTTGACTTCTGGTTGAGCAACAGTGGCATCCAGTGGCCAGATAATTGTTTCCATGATTAAAGCGTCACTGGAGTTTCAGATTAACAGTACTGAATGCTTCAAATGTATTTAGCCTAAGTAAAGGAAATTACCACAAAAAAGCAAATCGAATGCCTCTGTTTCCAAAGCAACCCCGGATCAAATCTAGGTCATGCTATTTGATTCTTACAACTACTAAAAGCAGACAATTTCTCTCCTACACCTCTTAATAAATTCAATTTAGGATACCTATTATCTGTCCACTATGTATACTCAGCATTGACTCCATTAGCTGTAAGCTTGTTATACAAGAAAATTCCCTACAATGAACTAGACTCCACTCCTATGTAAAATATCCCACAAAATGAAAAGCCATAATCAATAGCTAATAACAGACTCAATGTTAATTTTGTAAATATGTGTTCTGATGGCCCCATGTTTTAGATAGGACTCCTAATAGTTATGTGTCATCCATGGGGGACATCTGGAAACAGGTTAGTTATTATGATGGTTTAATAAACAGTCCTGGATATAAAAGGTTTTTCTCCCCAGAACTTTCACTTACTGGCAAGCCCAACAAACCCTCTGAGCCTCATGATACCACCTTCCCAGGGTTTGTGAGACTTAGATGTGATAAATTAAAAGCGTTCAGCCTAATCCCTGGCCTAGAGTAGATGCCCAAGGATGAGGTAACAAGTAGTATACCTTCTGCACCCAGATTTCCTAAATTCAGATCCTGGTTCTGATACAAGTTTGTGATTCAGGTTATTTTCACAACTTGGGCTTAAGTTTTCCCATATATAAACTGGGGACAGTAATAGTTTCTGCCTTCTATGATTATAATGCATTTTCAATGAAATTATACATTCAAATATTTGGAAAATTCCTGCCATACATAAGCAATGAATATTAGCCTCTGTTGAAAGCTACAATCTTTATACACAAACGAGAGCTTATTAACAGCAATAGGAAGAAATATTGTATAATATTTTTTCTTTGGTGCTGATTATACTTTCCCCTGAACTCTTCCCTGTCTGTGTCATCTTTATGATTAATGACATAATTTTTTTCAAGTGGGAAAATCATAATGAGAAATACAGTGTGCAGATATGGAACTTGATCAAAGCAAATCAGTGATATCTAAGCACAGACTTAAAAGTGGGGAGAACTCTGATTTGGGAAAGAGGTGGGATGGAAGGAACAAGAACCAAAATAGCCTAGGAGGAGAGGTGGAAAAACTAAATGTATCTGAGGGAGGAAGAGAGAGGGATTTAGAAATTTAAGAGATAAATGAGCGGACACTTATTTCCTCAGTACATTTTGAACTCCACTTTGTTAAGTAAGACAAACCAGAGCATTACCTGTATTTTCCAATTTTGCTTTACCCCATTTTATCAGAAAAAAGTCACAACAATTTAGAATTTACAGGAACTTATATTTGCAAGAGTTCCACGAAGTACAGTTAATGATATAAACACCAAGCCTCTTCTCTCTACTGCCATCCAGGGACACCCTCAGGAGAATGCTAAACAGCCTTGTGTTGAACATTTTCACATTTAGGTAGAGTGCTCTTTGGAGTTGTTGCCACTTAATTCTACCGTGATGAGGCCCTAGGCAACATCTGCTATTCTTTCACTTTCTCCCTTCTCTTCTACCTTCAGAACAGATTAATCCTCACTTCCTTCCATGATATATCAATGGAACAAACATTAGAAAGAAACAACTGGTAGAATATTCATGAAAACTGTTCTCACAGCACGCCAGGTTGTCAATTAGCTTTGATTCCAAAGTAAGTAATTATTTTTTTCAATTAAAATAACTGATTTTTTTTTTCCTTTAGAAACCAAAAGTAGAAAGTCAAAACTGAATCCTGCCTGAACAAAAGACAGGCTTGGTTACAATAAAAGATGCTGACTGAGGAGACCCGTGGAGCTGAGAGAAACTTTATCCTTAGAAAAAAAGTGGCAGAACTGACAAAATAGTGAATGGTCCAGGAGGAGACAGACATGGCCCAGGTTCCAAAAAGCTGAGCCAATTCCAATGAGCATCCTTGGCACCGTGAGACTCAGTCCAGAAAGCAGAGACCTGCAATTCTCCAGCCCACTCAGTTTAGAAACCAAGCAAGGGTGCAACCTGGGTCACATTTCATGGGACATATAATAGAAACAGACAGAACGGCCTGGTAGAAACTAGACCAAGGAAGGAAAGGTTCCCAGTGGGACCAGGAAACCCCTTTTATCCTCAACTATACCACTGAGGAAAGGGCAACTGTGTGAAATCCCATCATAATGAAGACATTCTTTGTCACCCACTTCTATGTCCCTTTTCTATTGAAATGTAAATACTCTTGAGCAGTGAAAGCATTAAATCAATAATTCCTCAGTATGAACTTATTTCATCGCATGCTTTCCAATAAAGAGGAGGGACTAATAACATATTAAACAATGTGGGAATTACTGAAAAAAAGGAGAAAAAAGGAATTGAGACATCACTTAAGTAAACAAATTTTCTTATTCAAAAGAAGTTTCCAAACACTCAAACTAAGCACCTTATCAGGCAATTGCTTGCAAACATACTAAACTCTTGGTCAAGATATTTTCTGGAATGTTAGACTCAATTTCTCCTACAAAATCTCTTATATAGCTGCATTTAATACTGATTCTGCACTGATAATGCTTTAACTATACAGCAAAGTGAGAAAGTGTGATGATAAAATGGCCCCTGACATCCCAGAATTTACAACTGAAGAAATCTGTTTTTAATTTGTTCCTGTCACCTGTAAAGAAAACAATTGCCAATAGTGGCTACTTTTTACCTAAAACAGAAAAACAATATTGAATCTTCTAAAAAGTATGTTGTTATTTTCTTCATTTTTTTATTTCCTTTTTTAATTGCTCTAAGTTATTTGTTGAAAATTTAGGAACAAAATTGCTGTCATCATTCTGTTATATGAAACTTATTAACAGAAGACAACCATATCTATTTCTTGTATAATCAGACAAAAATTGTATTTTTTCATACTTTATCTTGAAACATGTTTCCTCTTTTATTTCCACTGCAGTTTTAGGAAATAATGTAAGTTTAAGGCATAATGTAACAGGCTATAATGCAAAAAATTCAAAGTAGAAATTCCCTCCATGGCCCCTAAGTTTTTAAAAGCACTGCACAAATCATTCAGGATGGGGGTGCAGCTTCTCTGCCTTCCCTGTACAATGGAACCCTATGCAGGCAACAAAGAAGTAAGTGATCGGCTAAATAAACAGGCACTTCCCTTGTAGTCTCTCTCGAAGGGAAAGTGGTTGTTATTAAGTATGCACTGTATTGAATAGGCCAATTCAATTGGAGAGAGCTTTATGGTAAAGAAATATTTTAAGAAACACAAGTTTCTTGACTATTTGGAAATAAAACATATTTTCAAGAGTGCCTTGATCACAGTTCTATGTGGGCTGTCAGCTTGCACTGTCCCATTAAAACAATCGCGATTCAGCATTCTTGGAAGAAAAAGTGGGATGTAAAAACCCTCAATAAATATTTTCAAAACATGAGAGCTGCATTTATGAGACAGGCATAAATTCTGCTGTCTTTCTGTGAAAGAGCTGGGAAAGAAGGACCTTGCTTACAATGATTAGCCTGGATGTTCCTTTTCTGCTCTCTTCCAAACAGCACAGCAAAAGGCCATGATGTATGATTTGTTTCTCTGCACTCCCTTGGTTACTGGAGAGGATCTACAATGGATACAGTGTTGATATGAGATTTATTTTTCAGGATTTCAGAGATGATGTCACAACAAGTGGCAGAACCACAGGGAGCAGCAACAAGTGGGTTGTGAAGTCAGCTTGTCCCCATAGCACCTATTGTCACTTTGTTTACAAAACAATGGGCCGCCTATTTCAGCAACAAGAGTGTGTGTTTGTTATCTTATTAGTACAGTAATGACAGAGTTAGTAAAGGTTCACTTGAACTCAAGCCTTTAGAAAAGATCAGTGCTCTTTCAACCATATAACAGAGGCACTTGCTCTTCTCTATACTAATTACTCAGTTTCATGGCTCTTTATAGCCATTTTCTGTTTTCAGGTTCTCAGGTGAGTCTAACAAAACCTAAAGCAGAGGTGAGGGAGGAATCAATTTTGCCTGCCAAATTTAACTACAAGTGAGGTAAGACCAGTGAGACTGTTTATTTAGCTTCCTACATGCCATTTAAGAATGTTGCCATCTAAATATAGATATAACTTTTGGTATACCTATAGCCAGTGTATCTATACCCTGACTAATGGGTCTATGCAGGCAGAAAATATAAACACGGCAAGGTTTCTGGACTCTCAGTTTTTTCAACATCGCTATTTTAAAAGCTCAAACAATTGCTTTGGTTTTAAAACTTGCCTGTGGCAAGAGAATTTCTATATTTATTTTTTTTAAATAAACATCACATGGCTTTAAATGAAATCATAGCCCCATGATTCTGTGACTGTGGTACTTATAATTCATTGTTAGTGATGATTATTTTGGGCATCTGCTATGCTGGGTGCTTTATTAAACTGACCCATAGGACACACATAATAGGGCTAACATCTGGAGCATTGCACAATTATGCACTATGATTTCCAGTGGATGACTATCTCATGCAACTGCCATGTAATGCCTGATTAACTCAGTTGGTTAATATAAGGCTTGAATAAAACCAAGACTATGATTCTGCCAAATACAAATTATTGAAGTCTTATGTGAAATAAGTACCTCAGTCATCAAGACCAGTTCACTTAGTTTGTCATAAAAGGCAGCTTGTCTCTTGGGTGGACATCTCTTAAATGAAAGAGGCTGGCCCTAAGAAATCAGATGCACATTCAATATGTATTATTTCCATCTTGATGTGGAAGCAGGGGCACAGGAGGAGATTTAGGGGTGGAGGGGCTCCATTTAGGTGCCAACTGAATCAAAATTACTTACTTTCAGAACATGTAAATATGTTCATTGCTTGATTTCTTAGTTGACAACATAGTAAGCTAAATTCATAATGTTGGCAATGTTTCTGTATATAAACAGCTTAAGACTGAAATGACTTTGCATAAATGAACACTTTATATAACAGCTCTTCTCAGTTGCCTATCTGAAAGGGAAACAGCCATATGAACTGTCTTCTGGTTCCAGGTGTTGCTGCCTTCCTAAATAGTAGCAACAGATGTCGCCAATGGCCCTTTTGGCTCTTAAAAGCTGGTATGTAATGAGTCTAGAGAGGGAGGGCACAGAGGAAGTTTGCTCACTCAGCAAGTATACACTCGGAAAATAGGGGCCTGTTCTTAACGTGAATTATAAATGCTGACTTGATTTTGCTTGTTTCACAACTACAAGCCATCTAGAAACGTCCAAAGAGGACAATGTCTTTGATGCATTTGACTAACCACTAAATTCAATGAAAAATTAAGTTAAAATATTGAAACATTTCAATTATGTTACTCTAAGCTTTTATTCCTTACCTTACAAATCAAAGGCACTTACTGTTATTTAGAGCTACAATCCCTGTAGTTCATTACTATCAACAGAAGGTTTTATGTCTTGCCTGGAGTTATACTGAGCTGGAACAAAGGATTTCATTACTCACGAACAGTGATCTTACCAAACAGCTTCTCTAACTTCCACTCCAAAGCCAATCCAACCCATGTGCAAAGTACTCAACCAAACAAAACAACCAACCAATCCACTCAGTATCATTCTACATGCATTAAAAAAAAAAGCCATCACTAACACCTACAAAATGTCCCCCAAACAACCAGGAAACCAACTGAGTGACCTATTCACTATTTCTCTCTCCTCTCCTGAATGTGAACAAAATACTGTCTAGAATGAGCAAAACAAGGAACTGGATGACTTCACAAGCCTAAAAGTGAAGGAGGTAAGAATGACCAGCGGATTAGCTACTTTAAATTTAACATTAGCTGACAATAAAAAAAGGTATAAAATCAAAGTATATGCTTTTAGAGCCTGATATTTCCTTTATTGTTTGATTCTCTCACACACAGTCATTACTACGGAATTCAGTTAGCTTGTAAGGAACCCGAAATCTTCATTAGTCTGATTTATCATTCATTCACATAGGCACAGGGAAGCTTTACTATTTCCTGTCCATCAGTTTCCATAATCTGAAAAATCCAGATAGGTTTGAGAATTAATAAAATAATGTTTATAACTTTAGCAATCTGCTTCAGCAAAAGAGATGCAGTATCAAATGTAAAAGTTATAAAGAAAAATATGTAAGATATATTATACTACCAACAAATGTTTGAATTAGACTTTAGAAAGGAAACAACAATAATTGAGACTACTTGAATCTATACTCTTTCCTTTTAACTGCATGCGAAATTCCTGTGGTTCCTAATCCAAACCAACTAAGTAGATCATCTTGAAGAAGTCAAGAAACTTAATAAATTTGTGACTCAAAGAAGGAGCCATATTCATCCTGCTTGGTGGGTAACTTATTAGTGGTTGCCCCAGTTAAAATATGAAAACCAGTGAAATTAATAAATGAAATTTACTTGCAACCTCAATCATATTTTCAAAAATATATGCACACCATTACAATGTTCTCATATTATACAAGGTCAACATTTCCAGAAGCTTGTACTATTACCTGCTTAAAATACACCATTTATGAGAAAAACCTCTGGGAATGACCACTGAAATATTCCCTATTTTCCAGACAAAAGCCAAGATATATTTTTAAAAACTCAAAAGCAATGAGTGCTTGCTTTGCTAACCATCAACCAGTTACAATCAATCCCTTTGCCTTTTCACTTTCTTCTTTCTGTGTTTTATTTAAAAACAAAATAAGTACCTTTGTCATAGTACAATCAAATATTAAAACACTGGTATATTCCTATGATGCTTCTAAAAAGAACGCAGAGAAATGATAATAGAATCACCAATAGCAATTTCAGGTTCCTGGTCATTTTCTTTTTTCTTGAAACTGTTACCTTGGATGTTGAATACCTTCATAATTTCTGATAGTTTTAGAGGTGGGAATGGTGGCATATCAAGGAGAAATTAAATTTCATCATTTTGGCTTTAACACGTACACTATAAAAGTGACAGCTTGGTGCACTGTAGCTGACAGTTCCCATTAACTAGAAGCTAATGTTGCAGAGTCAGTCCAAACACCGAGTCACGGCCTCTGGCTACAGGAAGGTCCCCTTCATACTAGGATTCTCTCACCCCCCTGGGGAAAAAAAGCTATAAATATTTTCTACTAGCTCCCTTCTCAAAGCTATATAATGAATATTTACATGTTGGGATCCTTTTTTCTTATCTGCATCTTGGAAAAACATCTCCACTGACACATTTTCTTTGTCTGAGCAGGTGGCAAAAGTCAGTCCTTCCCCATAGTAAAAAATAAGCATAAAGCAGGGTGTGAGCTTCAGTTCTTGAGTCAGTAGAAAAACAATGGATTAATGGGTAAGAAACTTGTTTGGAACTTTTAAATGAAATGTTGATTAAGTTCCGCAAATAGGAAAAATTATGAAAAAGTAAAATATTATAAAATGGCTCAAATGAGACTTCAAATATAAAATAAATACTGAATCGACTTACTGAGAGAGTATTACTGAAAGAAATACAAATTCGGGGCAGCGTTGCAGCATGACAGAAAGCATTGAGTATGGGTGCCTGTTCAAATCTCAGCTGTCCCACTTCCAGTCCGGTTCTCTGTTAGTGCACCTGGGAAAGCAGCAGAAGATGGCTTAAGTGCTTGGGCCCCTGCTACCCACATGGGAAACCTTGAGGAAACTCCTGGCTCCTGGCTCTTGGCTTCAGCCTAGCCCAGCTCTGGCCACTGCAGCCATTTAAGGAGTGAATCAGCAGATGGAAGGTCTCTCTCTATTTCTACCTCTCTCTTTCTGTAACTCTGTCTTTCAAATAAATAAAATAAATCTTTTTTTAAAAAAAGTCTAAAACCAGTCTTTACCTTAGCCATCAACTCAGTACATAAACCACAAAATAAATAAATTAATTAATTAAATACTGCCACTTCTAAAAAAATACAAATTCATGTTTTTGAACATGTGTATTTCAATTTACAAGGATTTTTCAGTATTAACTGCTGACTGTAAGTGCTGTGAGTTTATGTGTGTATGTAGCAGGGGAAGACAGCTGCTACAAAGAACTAATCAGTTTACACAATCCTCATGTAACAGTTGAGGAAACTCCTAAATCACAAATTCCCCAGAAGACATAGAGAATTAAGAGCAGTCACACAACAGCTTAGCTGCATGGGCCAAGTCCTAGCATTGTCACTTATCAAGCGCACAATCTTGACTGAGTTACTTAACTGCCCTGTACTTCAGTTTCCTCCTCTTCAAAATGGGGAGGGAGGAATAACAGCATTCACTTATGTTTGAGAACTGGATGAATTAAAAATTGCAACACGCTTAAAATACTGCAAATAGTGAAACCTAGGTTTAATTTGGGAAACATTCAGCGATATGATACATAAAATATAGCCCTTGTCTTCCTGTAAATCACTGCCCATGCAGGAGTTGACACACTAGTAATTTAAAAATTTCCCAAAGTGTGGGTAATTGCAATGTACAGACACCCAACTAGAATATGCTGATGGAGATGGAAAGCTCGATAGAAGATGTCAAGGATGAATACGAGTTCCCACACTCATACTCATAGGGGACAGGTATGAGCATTTATATCTGTGGAACCAGCATGTGCCAGTCATGTACAAAATACTTGGCATGTCAGAAACTTGGAAGGTAGTTGATAAGGCAGAGTAGTACCAGGCCATGATGGGTCCTGTGTGAAGACGTTTAGACTTGGTCTTGTAGAATGAGGGTGAATTCACAGGTTTGTGAACAGAAAGTGTATGGTAATGTTTAGATTTTTAAGGACTACGTGAGCAGCAGAGTTGAGAATACATTAGAGGGGAGTCAGAGTAGAGATGTAGAGTCCTTACTTGTTATCATAGTGAAGGGTAATGGTAAATCAAGAGAAGAACTAGAAAGAGATTAAAGAGAATCTGATGGTTAGAGTGAGGATACAGTTACAGGAGGGGAAGTGTTAAGGGTGAATCTCCAGGTTCAGGCTTGGGGGATTCCATTGATGAAATACCTTTAAGATAGAGAATACAAAAGAAAGCAACACTTTCTATAGAAATACTACCTGAGTTAAACTTTCACTTGAAATTGAGGGTCAGATCGTTTGGGTGGAGTCAGAAAAGAATTGTGGTCTGGACTTGGTATTCAAGACCAAGGTTGATAATAATTCTCTCTGGAAATCTTCCTTGAAATCCAATATTGGTTTAAAATATTTGTTTAATATTGGTTTAAATGTTCACTTTCCATACAGATTCTAAACTGTACTCTTCATAGAACCATTTGCCATATTATATTGTAATTCTAACATTTAGTTCTATGTGTCTTCATTTATTTACTCTCTTGCCTATTTATTCATTCAAAAAATATTTTAGAAGATATATCTCAGGCTACACACAGGCTAGTGAACAATACCATTATGATCCTTGCACTTCTGGGACATTCAGCATAACAGGAACAACATATCCTCAATAAATGCAGGTTAAATTGAATGACATAGATTTGGTGACCCTAAATAGGAGTAGTGTTGAAAGTTTCAGCATGGATACTATTTTTCTAGTAAGTAAAAAGTGAAAAGGAAAAAGAAAGAATGGGAAACCCTGATATTTAAAAAAAGTGAGTTTGGACAGGTATTTGGCCCAGTGGTCAAGACTCTTGTTAATGATACTCATGTCCTACATCACGTCCCATACTTGACTCTTGTTCCTGGCTCCAGCTTCCTTCTAATGCAGACTCTGGGAGGCAGAAGCGATGGCTCAAGAAGTTGAGGCCCATCCACCCATTTGGGAGACCTTGATTGAGCTCCCAGCTGCTGGGTGGCCTGAGCCAGCACCCACTACTGTGGGCAATTGGGGAGTGAACCAGCAGATGGAAATGTGGACATGCTTGCTCACTCTCTCTTCCTCTCTCTATTTCTGCCTCCAAGTAAAAAATAAAAAAATGAAAAGTTGAATGAACTCAGCAAGGGGAGAGTATAAGGAATAGTAAAAATTTTAACAACCAAAGATTCATTGGGAGAAAAAAATATTAAATGACTTTTTACCATAAACACAAAATTTCAAGTATTATTATGCAGTAATCATGTTTTCAACTATTATGATACTTATGTTGTCTGGATCCCCTTTCAAACCTGTGTTAAGAATATCTCAACCATCCACTGTTAGTATTGGCTTTATTACTGCTAACATTGATGCATTATTGCACTACATGATGTATGTAAAAGAGTGGAAGTCACAGAATCAGAAAGTAGAATGATGGTTGTTGGGGCAAGGAGTAAGGAGAGAATGAGCTATTGTAATCAATGCACATGGAGTCTCAGTTATGGAAGATAAGCAAATTCTAGACACCTGCTGTACAAGCTTGGGTCTATAGTTAACAAAGCTATGCTGTGCACTTGAAAATATATTAACAGCAGGGGCCAACGTTGTGGCACAGCCAGTTAATCCTCTGATTGCTAAGCCAGAATCCATATTGGAGTGTCAGTTCTAGTATCAGTTTGAGTCCCGGCTTCTCCACTTCTAATCCAGATTCCTCCTAATATGCCTGGGAGGGCAGTGGAAAATAGGCCAAGTGCTTGGACCCTTGCCAACCACTTGGGAGACCAGTATGGAATTCCTGGCTCCTGGCTCTGGCCTGGTGTAAACTTAGCTTTTGTGGTTATTTGGAGAGTGACCCAATGGATGGAGTATTCCTCTCTCTCTCTGTTACAAAAAGATAAATAAATATTTCTTTAAAAAATGTGTTAAGAGTATAGATCTCGCTGGCGCCGCGGCTCACTAGGCTAATCCTCCACCTTGCGGTGCCGGCACACCGGGTTCTAGTCCCGGTCGGGGCGGTGTATTCTGTCCTGGTTGCCCCTCTTCCAGGCCAGCTCTCTGCTGTGGCCAGGGAGTGCAGTGGAGGATGGGCCAAGTCCTTGGTCCCTGCATCCCATGGGAGACCAGGAGAAGTACCACAGCGCGCCGGCCACAGCGGCCATTGGAGGGTGAACCAACGGCAAAGGAAAACCTTTCTCTCTGTCTCTCTCTCTCACTGTCCACTCTGCCTGTCCAAAAAAAAAAAAAAAAAAAAGAAAAAAAAAAGGGTATAGATCTCATGATCAGTATTCCACCAAAAGAAAATTAAAATTAGATTATTTAAAAAAATTTATTTCCATTTTTTTATTTGAAAGTCAGGCAGCAACAGAGATTGTCCATCTGCTCGTTCACTCTCCAAATGGCTGAAACAGGCAGGGTTGCCCTAGGCCAAGGTCAGAAGCCTAGAACTTAAATTGGGACAATCATATGGGTGAGTGGCAGGGTCCCAAGTACTTGCACCATCACCTGCTGCCTCCCAGGGTGTGCATCAGCAGGGAGCTGGATTGGAAGCATAGGGCTTAGGACTGGAAGCAGCCATTCCAATACAGGATGTAGGCATCATAGGCAGCATCTTAACTGCTGCACCAAACACTTACATCCAAGATTTGTTTTCTAATCCAAGGAGGCAGAACTTCAATGAGTGGATGCTTCATTGTCAAACACTGAAAAGGGTCAATGAAGATAAAATCTGAAGAGTAGCAGTAAGATATAGTGTGGTTGGCAGAATTTTGTCTACTTGTACTTCACCCCCAGTGTTACTCCCATTAATTTGTTAGGTGAGAAGTGACATAATTAAGATTACTAATCTAATGATCTTAAAACAGTGATATTATCGGTGTGGACCTAATCTAATCACATTACATCCAAAAGACTGAGATCTTTCTTTTGCTGGTAGCAAAAAGGGCAGGAGATACCACCAATAACCACATCCTTTCAACATTAATGAACTTGGAACTATGAGGGTACTTCAAAAGTTCATGGAAAGCAGAATTAAAAGTTTACTTTTATGCAAAAGCCTTTGAGATCCATGCATATGAAGAATTTTCAAAGAATTCATGAAAAAACATATACTATGAAAAAATTGAGTGGATTTATAAGATTTTTAGTACTGAAACTTGTTTTATATTATATTTTCCAATGAACTTCTTAAAATGATTCATCTATTTAATTTGAAAGGCAGCATTACAGAGAGGGATAAGAAGAGGAAGAGGGAGAGCAGAGAGAGAGAGGGAAGGAGAAACAGAGAGGGAGGGAGGGAAGAGATAGAGAGGAGAGAGAAAGATCTTCCATCTGTGGGTTCACTCCCCAAATGGCCACAACGATGTCTGGGCCAGACTGAAGCAAAGAGCCAGGAACTCCATCCTGGTTTTCCACATGGGTGGGAGGGATCTAAGTACTTGGGCCATCTTCTACTTTCTTCTCAGACTCTTTCTCAGGAAGCTGGATCGGAAATGGAGCAGCCAAGGATTCTATGGGATGCTGGCTCAGTAAGCAGCAACCTAAGCTGTTGTGCCACAACACCAGCCTCCACCACCCCACCATGAACTGTTAGAAGTGCCTTCAAAATTCTTCTCCAGATTTTCCAGGTTAAGAGCCTGGCGCAGCTGACTCCTTGATTTTAGCAGAGATTCCGGCTGAGCCATGCTAGGTGGACCTCTGAATCAGGGAGCTGCGAGCAAATAAATTTATGTGATTTTGTCACTATATTTATAGTATATATACTTGGAAACTATGAGTCAATAGCGGGTGATGCTGAGAATAACTCTAGAAACATACTGGGGCCCAGAATCCAACTTGTGTTAAGGGGAGGGGTGGGGAACGTGAAATTAGAGGGACATTTTCCTTTGATCATCTTTCATCATTTTTCACTGTATTCCAGTAATTTTTGTGAGATGATTTATAAAGGCAATTTATTGGATTTTATTTCTTTCTCCCTTAAAATATAAACTAAATCAATGAGTTTACAATCATTTTCAGTTTTGATTACCATTTCCCTAATCTCTGCCTGGATAACTAAGAAACAAATCAAACAGAATGGGCTCAAATTTACTGGATGCTTGCTAAATATCAATGATTTCTTAAAATTTGTCCCTAGGGGCCAGCATGGTGGCATAGCCGGTAAAGCCACCACTTATAATGCCCCCATTGCATATGGCCACTGGTTCATGTCCCGGCTGCTTCACTTCTGAGTCAGCTCCCTGCTAATATGCCTGGGAAAGCAGCAGAAGATGGCCAAATCCTTCTGTCACTGCACCCATGTGGAAGAATAGGATGAAGATCCTGGCTTCTGGCTTTGCCCTGGTCCAGTGCTTGCTGTTGTGGTCATCTGGGTAGTAAAACAGCAGATGGAAGTTCCCTCTCTCTTTCTCTGTCTCTGGATCTCCCACTCTCTAACTTTCAAATAAATAAATCATTAAAAAAATTCCTCCAACAATTCTATATAGAACAATACAAGTTTAAAAGGACTTAATCTTGCACTGTGAAATGCACTCTTCTTCCTTGATTTTCTTGTCCTTCCTTTTTCAAAATTATAGTTGAATAAATAAGAATTGTAATAGCAATTCTCATGGAAAACACTAAAACACATAATGAATTTAGATCTATGTTTCAAACTAGATGTTCACTCCCCAGATTACAAGAATGACACTAATTCTGAAACATGTTTTCATGTTTATTTACTACATATATATACACACATATATTTGCATACACACACACATATATAAGGAGGTTTTTCAAAAAGTTCATGGAAATGCATATCATGAAAAACCATGAATGGATTTCAATTTTTTTTTGTTTGCACTTAAATAAATTCTTGTAACTCCATTTTCCATGAACTTTTTGAAGTACACTTGTATATACATATTCATCAATATATGTGCATGTGTATTTATAATTATATTAGTATATGTAGATGTGGATAAAATTATCAAAATCACATTACTATTCACAATAATCCTTATGTATTTTATAAGCAAATAGAAGAAGGCAGCTCCAAGTCTCCAACCATAAAGTAATGTCAAAGGAGAAATGCTAATGATTACTCCAATTTATACTTGCATTGAAGTACCACTCTGTAGCCCATAAATATGTGCAATTATTGTTAATAAAATTTAAGAAAAACAAAAAGATGTTCCAGAAAATATTTTTGATCTGTATGTAAAGGATAGAATGTGAACTTAAAAGACATTTATTTAATTACTATTTTCTGTAATAGGATCTTGGTTTCATAAAGAAATAAAAGACAGTTCTTGCTGTCCTAAAGCCTGTATTTTAGGTAGAACTTCAGACAAGTTTTCTTCATATGCTGTCAGGAACATTCAATGAAATTAAGACAGCTAAGCAAATTATTCCTGTGTTGGTTAGAATAGCCCCAGAAAGCGTGAAGTAGGCACTTCTAGCCCTTTTCCTTGCAGTAATCAGTCACGTGATTCTGCTTTATGTGGTAACAACTATTTCAAATCCTGCTTCAACTGAATTCAACAAATATGCCAGTGGTTCGGTGTTGTGTTCAACTCTGAAGTTTAAAAGGTTCCTAGGAAGAGAAGGGTTTGCCCTCAAGGAGTTGAGTCTCAAACATACATTTCACTACAAGCCAGTCATAAACCAAGGAATACTCAGGTACTTACCATTAAATCTTGTCTTCCCTTTTGTGCTTTCTGTTTTTCTCACAATTTTATTGTAACTCATAATTATACCCACAGAGTCTAAAAATTCAAGGCTCTTTGTCATCATCATATCAAATTAGTACATAGTGGTTTTTAAAATCCATGGTAATTTCCCTTTAAACTTGAATTCATACTACTTTTTAAAAATCTGTGTCTACTCCAATAATTTGGAAATATGCAAGGATAGTACTATCAGTATGATGAATTCAGAGATGTGCTATTATGATCATAAAAAATACTTAAGTCTGGAACCTAGCACATTATGTTCTACCAAATGCAATTTATGAAATCTTTTTCTGATATGTTATTTAATCCAGTTTAAAAATTTATAAATAATTTCCAAAATCAATGTGTTAAACTTGTATGTAGAAGTCATATTTTCAACTACATGTACAGCCTTAAATAAATCATATTTTCCTTGTTGTTACACTCTGTTATTATGCTTACTAAGCAAACTACTTATTTGTGACAGTAGAGAGGAATGCCAAATTCAAAGACTATTTTGCAATCTTACAAAACAGTTGAGGTTACTGCCTTCAACCATATACTATACAATCTTGATCATTTAAATATTAGTGGCAATCTTTAAAAGAAGATGTACTTTTTTCCCCTTTCTATATAATGTGCAAGACATTCAATAAGCAAGTTAAAATAGAAGGGAAGACAAAAGTGGTTTAGATATTCTGCTCTGGTGAATTGCTGAAAATTATTTTGTGGTGAAACTACTTTGGCTTCATAATCTCTATTTCTCTTTCTCTCTCTCTCTTTCTAAAGGGAAAATTGTAGAGAGTTGATGGAAAGCATAATGTCTTCAGTTTTCAACACACAGATATACTTTTGTCCTTGAAGGAAAATAGCTAAAATAACATATAAAACAAAAACATCCTATGTCTTTAAACCAAAAGATAATGTTGAGAGACATCTGCCTGTGCCCTTGTCTTTATATCCATTGGACTGACTCCTTCCTTGTTTGTGTGCCTCCTCATTTAAAAAGCTAATATAAAAGGAACATGATTTTTGTAATATCAATGAGAATGACTGCTGCTTCTATTTGTAAAACATGTAAATTTCAAGGCTGTTTTTTTCCCCTCCTTCATTAAATGCATTAGTATTCTACCACACAGAAAAGCACTGTAGTCAACACCAGGCTTATTAATGGTCAGCTTGTGTTTCTCAGAGCATACTTACACAAGTCAGAAATAGGCCATTTTAATGAGAAGTCCATCAAAATCACAAATCTTTTCTCACATTCCTACCAAGAGTAAAAATACAACATAGCCAACTCATTTGCATTGTAATCTAATTTGGAAATTACTTTATCAGTGCAATAACACATTCAATACAGCTTTTGTCTTATTGATGAAAAGGGAATCCACCTGGTTAGGGAGTACATAACATTTTTTAATTAAATTTGTGTTATTATTGTCCTTACACTCAAAGGGCCAGGTGATGGCAATGTTCCATGGAGGAAAATAATACTGCTATAATAACAGCAATAACCATGAAAATTCAATAACATTTCACTGAGACATGATGACATAATAATAAATATGCAATATTATTTAGCTACTTTGTGAGCAAGAGTTAAAATAACTGATAAGAATATTTACTAAATAAAATACACTGCTCTATAAACTGGAGAATTGACAAATATTTTATTCCTGTAATCTAG
Source organism: Oryctolagus cuniculus (assembly GCF_964237555.1). Taxonomy (NCBI): domain Eukaryota; kingdom Metazoa; phylum Chordata; class Mammalia; order Lagomorpha; family Leporidae; genus Oryctolagus; species Oryctolagus cuniculus. The sequence continues at coordinate 26,958,039 of NC_091434.1, read as the reverse complement.
TTGAAGAAACTGATTTCACACATACAAGGATAAATAGTAGCATGGTGGCCAATTATGGGATGTTTATGAGTCAGGTTATCGGGCAACTATTTGAAGAAATTTTTGAAAAGAAGGAGAAGAGGACAGAGACTCTAGGCAGAAAAGGATGCAACAATGGAAATGTATCTGATGTGTTAAAATAATGACACGTGGAACAGAGAAATAGAGACGAGAAGTCAAACAGGAGCCCAGTGGAGCTGGGAAGCTGCCTGAGCCAGAATGCGAAGAAACCTGAATACCCAACCAAAGAGGGAACTGCAGATAGCACAGCAGTTTGGGTATGACTATATGAGGATTTCAGGGAGATCCGAAACAGACTGGAAGAGACCAGGGTCATGTCTTCAAGGAAGAATTTACAAAAGTTAGTGACTGAAGGAGAAGACAGAATAAAGAGATTGAAGAATGACATTAAAGCTTTAAGTGTGAGTGATTAGAAAAATGATGACATCCTTTCTTTAAAAAAATAAAAAAGAATATTAGGAATATTTTCTCCCAAGGTATTTCTAGCAACTATTCAAGAAAAAACTTGCTAATAATTCATTGTGTAAAAACCAATCCACTCACACCTGAAATTATGCAAAAAATCTCAAATGTTCATTAATAAATGTTGGTAATGATAGGCATCAGGAACTCAGGGACAAATAAGTGATATATTGTATCTCTGAGTGTGAAATGACTTAGTGCTTTCCTAAACAAGTTCAGAATTTCTACATGCAATGCCAAACACGTGCATTAAAATTTTTAAAAGTGCATAAAAATATTATAAAAATTCTATGCATCTGTTAAGAGTTTTATCTATTCACAATTTTAAATAGTTTTGAGAATTTAATCAAAGGTTTGAAAGTTTTAAAAAGAATAACGATGACTGAACCATAATTAAGGATTCCAAGAAATCTACAAGGAATGCTTATTAAAGGAGAAATAAAGTACCAGTAGGACAGTGATTAAGAAGAACAGAGAATACAGAAGAAAGCAAAGAATAATTGAGATTTAAAAAGTACAGTGCCCTAAGATCAAATAGCAATACCAGATGTGAACAATCAGTAGCTCAAACAAATGTGGAAGAGCAAGATTCAGGAATTTAGTTTTAAACTTATGAGCACTGTAAGATAAGGTATTGGGGACAAGAGTTAAACATATTGAATAAAGGCAATCTGACTTAATTAATAATAACTATTGATAAGATATTCTAGAACAGCACATCTTATACCAAGTATAATTGTTAAACCTTTGCAAGCCATCCAACCCTGAATAGAGAAAACAAAATGGCTTTTAATTGAATATATTTTTTAAGTACACGGAGAAAATATCATAAGAAAACTAAGAATTCCATTTAAACTATGACCAAATAATTTTTTAATTTTTTTAACTTTTAATTTTATTTATTTATTTGAGAGATAGAGTTACAGACAGAGAGAGGGAGAGAGAGAAAGAAAGGTCTTCCATCTGCTGGTTCACTCCTCAAATGACCTCAATGGCCAGAGCTGGGCCGATCTGAAGCCAGGAGCCAAGAGCTTTTTCTGGGTCTCCCACATGTGTGCAGGGGCCCGAGCACCTGGGCCATCTACTACTGCTTTCTTAAGCCATAGCAGAGAGCTGGATTGGAAGAAGAGCAGCTGGGACTTGAATTGGCATCCATATGGGATGCTGCTACTGCAGGCAGAGGCTTAGCCTACTGTGCCACAGCACCAGCCCCCAAAATAATTTTATACTCCTCTTTTTTTTTTTAATGGAAAAGTCTACTGCAATTAAAAACTTCTTGAACTAGATTTCCTTAGGGCCCAAGTTTACCCTGGACTTAGGAAAAACACACAAGAATATTTCAAACACTTCATGAAAAAAATAGAATTAAAAGGTAAGTTCATTTTGGCACAAAAAAGAACAACTGGAACTCATATACAGTTTTTTCATAATATACATTTTCCATGAACTTTTGGAATACCCCTGTGCATGGGAAACTGTCTACATGCTGCTTAACCACAGATTCAAATGCTCTGCACTGCTCTAAATACTGCAAAGGAAATAACAAACCTTTATAACACCACAAAATTACTTAGGAATTGATTGGTTTATGTGAGCAAAATATATGAAAACTGATTAGATATCATCCAGTTTGGAGATCAGGTAAATTACTTATAGATCAGACTGACTTAAAAGCAGGCAAGGCTGGCTTTCTGATGAGCTTTATTTTATTCAGTATTTCTGCTTCCAAGCAAGACATGCTTATCAAAGGGCTTGATATGAATAAGGCATCCTGCAGATGTGTACTAAGTAAATCAAGATGCATATGAAACATATTTACAGAAGTAGTGAAGATAGTTATAATCTAAAAAATTTAAAAAAATGTTTAAGACATATTTACTTTTGTATTTCCATGCACTATATTCCCCTGAAGGGGCTAACAACTTGTTAAACCCTCATAGTGGACATATTGACATAAACTTTGTAACTTTTTTTTCCTCTTAATATATCTTACCTCAGAGAGTTGTAATGAGATTTATAGTTTTACTGTCATTCTTGCATCATCAGTACCTTATTTTTCTTATGCCTACTGCTATTGGGTTTCTGTTTTAAGTTTCTAAAACTGAAAGCTATCTGCTACTTTAATTTTTCTGCCTTAAACTTCAGTCTTTTGGATAGGCAGTTTCTTTAACATAATGCATTGGATACCAATCTCCGTCATCTTCCTCTTTCTCCTTGGGCTTTTCAAACATGATGAAGAAATTTGTCTTTTCTGTACTTCATTTTACTGCATATCCACTAATGGAAACATGTTTTAACTTCAAAGAAGAAGAGAGAATGCTGCATAGCCCTTTACAGACCCCCAGAAAACTGAAAGTATTTCTAGAAGTGTCTCCGTGTGTATAACAGCGAGAGGCAGACACCACGCTGGTTCATAATACGTTTCACTATGGACATATTTATGGAAGTAGAAAACTTACCATGGGGAATGCTATATATTACAGAGGATGTCAATGTTACATAAATACATTTTATTGATCAAATCAACTGAGGGTAATTTTAAATTATATGTTTTGATCTTTCTTGGCTATAATCAGAAGGTCCATTTAAAAAGAAAAACAGAGTTGCAGTACAGGGCAGGGACAACCATTCTGTTTTATTGCCAGCATGTGGTACCTATTCCTGGTGCTGCAATCATTTAAGCACTTACATGTCATTCCTATTTTCAGTTTATTTTAAGCAACATTAATGCATAGAGATCTATGCAAGTATTTTTACTGGAAGTTTCCCATATGGAAGTAGGACAGAATTGAACTTATAATAACCACTGCTTTCTTCAAGGTCAGCGCTACAAGTCATCACACCAAAAGTTTTTTTTTTTTTTAAAGGGAAGAAGCCAAGGAAGCATCAGCCTTATTAGTTAATGTGCACACTGGCACTCTTAAAATATACAGTAAAGAAGTTATTTGTTTAAACTAACTATACCTGTTTTCCACTTAACATTGTTCACAATTAAATTTTCATGACAAAAAGCTAAAATCAACTACTGAATATTTGTGCCTATTTTTTTACAGGTGCTTAAGTAGTATTAATATACAAAAATAACATAAAGGAAGTATAACACAGAGAAATTATCTATCAAGCGCTGTGAGAAGAATCAAATTAGAGATACAGAAGCGGGGGTGATGTTGTGGTAGAGCACGTTAAGCCACCACTTGCTTGTGACTTCTGTATCCCATATGCGCAGCCCCGGCTGCTCCACTTCTGATCCAGCTCCCAGGTAATGTACTTGGGAAAGCAGCAGCAGATGGGCCAAGCGTTTGGGCCCCTGTCACCCATTTGGGAAACCCAGATGGAGTTCCATCCTCCAAGCTTCAGCCTGGACCAGCCTGGGCCGCTGAGGCCATATGGGGAGTGAATCAGGATACGGAAGCTCTCTCTGTCTCTCTCCCTAGATCCCTATATCTGTGTGTGTTTCCCTCTCTGTAATTCATTCAAATAAATAATAAAAGACAGAAAGGCTATAGTTTTACTACATGAATTATGTCTGCTCCTTCATATGTTGACCAACTAAAAAATAACTATATATAGCAGAACACATCAAGAATATAAAACAAAAATACTTAAAGAACTTAGTAAATGATGTTTTTGCTCAGATGCATGCATAATAATTAAGGCTAATTAAAGCCATTGCAAAAAGGGCCCAGTATTATGTTTATCAATTATTCACACAGTTTATACTTTATAAAAAATCAGCTTAGACTTTCTACAGAAATATTTTAAATTAAAGAAAACTAAGATAGTCCGTGTAATGAAATTAGTTCTTAAGTAATACTGCTGTTTCATATAAGAATGACAAATTACATCAACAGTTATTAAACCCTTCATACAAATTCATTGCATAAAGTTAGACAACACAGTGTGTGCAGTAACTGTAGGCCTCTAAGATGAATAACAGTAGAGGCAAAGATTTGAAATATTTTAGAGGCATAGATTAAACATAATACATACTTCAAATTAAAATTATAATGTGACAGTCAAGAGTAACTCCACCAGGTATTTGTTATTTCTGTGAAGCCTTTCAATTAAGACTGATTAAAAATAAACAGTTAATCTTTTTCAAAGGATAGCCTTTGAAATGACATACAATTCTATTTTCTTTTATCTTGAAAGTCTTCATTTTTTTCTTTTTATTTCTAAACTAGAGAAAGCTATTCTTTTTTCTTCCCCTATCCCCAACAGAAAACCTCTGGGCTTGTCAGTGCTGACTTCATTCAAAGAAAGGGTAGCACTGCCCCCTAGTGTATATATGGTATATCAAAAATAATTACACAAAAGGCAGAGAAATACCGTCAAATTTTAAATAAAATAGTAGGAATTTTAGTCCATGGGTGTACCTGTTTGTAGAATCGTGCCTGAATGCCATCCATTTTTCAAGTACCACTAGCCTGTATATGGAGTCTTTACTCAGTAATGATTTATTAAAGCAATGAAATCAAAAGTATAATAAAGCTGTTTCAACTTCTATATAGATATATAATATTGTTACTGTTGCTATTGCTGTGAGCAGCAGAAAAGCCATTTACATTCCCAAGGCCCACTGCTTTGTGATAATTATTTAAATGTGAGCTCAAGTATCCAAAACTAAACCATCACATGTCCTTATTATAGCATCATTCCTCTTCCATCAAGGCATTTGCTACCATTTGTATTTCTACTGCATGATAATTGGCTTAATGTCTGTTTTACTCATGAAATGTGTGACTACAGCAGCTACCTCTGAGGTCCACCATGATACCCTTTCTACATCGCACGGCAGTTGGTACAAGAGAGGGGCACTGGATAAACCTGATGAACAAATAAATAAGCCAAAAAAAAAAAAAAAAAAGAATTAATGTAGAGGTAGGATCAAGGCACACTCTAATAATCTCATGTTGATCCCCATTCAATAAAGTGCTCCTGCAGCCAGCCCATTGACAATGAGGCACAAAAGGAACACACAATTCTCTCTCGACCTATCCTTCCAGGTTCCAACTCTTACAATAGGCTTCTCCCTGACAATTCTCAGTGTCTCTTCGCTTCAACATGAGACTATCCATTAGCTTTTACTTTCTCCATCTTTACAAGGCCTCGAAGTCTTATTGCTATTGATGAGGCCTCTAGTTATACATGATTTGATTTCACAAACTACATTCTATTTCTTTTGGAGGGGAAATATTCCCAGTTCCTTGCCACAGTGTCTTCCCAGTATCTGTGATTATAATTCTGCAATGACTCTGTATGCTACTTCTGCAAATAGTTCTTAGAGTGTGCATAAGATGATGCCAAAAGTTCAGTTGTCCCCTTCCATTAAATACGTTCAGACACGATTTGCTGTTAACATGGTAAATTAATAACATCTTGGGACACATAGGTAACCTCAATTTTCCAAGCTGACTTCACACTAAATTACGCAATTTGCTGTTGGAAGTGTAATGGGAGAATCAGTGCAACTCAATTGGTAAGTAGGGGCCATTTCTGCACATTTGTAGGACAGAAATCCTATTGGCTCTTTTTTTAAAGATTTATTTTATTTATCTGAAAGGTGCAGTTACAGAGAGGGAGAAGTAGAGGCAGAGAGAGAAGTCTTCCACCCAGTGGTTCACTCCCCAAATGGCTGCAACAGCCAGGGCTGAGCCAGGCCAAAGCCAGGAGCCAGGAGCTTCTTCCAGGTCTCCCACATGACTAGCAGGAGCCCAAGCACTTGGTCTATCCTCCACTGCCTTCTTCCTAGGCACATTAGCAGGGAATTGGATTGGAAGTGGATTAGCCAGGACTCAAACCAGCACCTGTATGGGATGCCTGCTTTAGAACAGCGGCTTGACACGCTAGACCACAGTGCTGGCCCCCACCTTGATTCTTATCTGACTTTCCCATCCCTTTCACAATTTGACCTACAAGTAACAATATCTTAGTAACTACTGTTACCAAGTAACAATAGTAAAGTAGATAATACAGCTAAATATAGAAAGTAGGCATGCCCTTTCATCCATAATTATTCTTGGCTCAGTGGGACCATATCCTATATGATTATTGGAAATGCTCATTTTGTGGTTTTCCTTGACTATTATCCTTTTTGTTTTGCCTTCATAACTCAGCAACTTCCTTCTTCCTTATAAATACTTCCATCAGTGTAAATCCCTCCTCATCTTGATTTTATAGTATTATATTTAATGTTGGGCATATTTATTACAAATTGAATATGTCATTTAAATTGTTTTTATTTTTTATAATTTCCGTATTTAGGTACCTAAATTATATAGGTTTTGTATTACCTATTTCATCTCTTTTTCTGACATGTTTGTTATTTTTAATTTTCAGATTTCAATTTATTTATTTGATAAGTATAGACACACAGAGAGACACAGACAAAGAGACAGACAAAAGAGATCTTCCACCTTCTGGTTTCCTCCGAAACACCCAAAACAGCCAGGGCAGGACCAGGAGCCAAGGACCTTAATCTAGGTCCCCAACTTGGATATCAGGGACTCAACTACATGAGCCATTATTTGCTGCCTCCAAGTGTGTGCATTAACAGGAAGATGGAATTGGGGACAGAGCCAGGACTCAAGCTCAGGACCCAGAAGGTAGGCACCCCAAGTGGGGTCTTAACTGCCGCATCAAATACCCACCCTTTATTATTTTAATGTGATGATACAGTGAGTTTTTTTTTCCTCAGGCATTCACTATCCTATATAATGGACTACAATAAACAGAATAATGGTTCCCCAAAGACCTGGCAGAAGAGAATTAAGCTTACAGATACAATTAACATTGTTAATCAACTGACCTGGAGCTGGGGAGAAGGCCCTCTGAAAGGAACAACTCCTGCTGACACCTTAATTGTTTCAGCCCAGAGAGATCCATGCCAGATTTCTCACCTACAAAATTGTAAGATAAAAAATTGGTTGTTGAAGCTATTACATTTATGACAATTTGTTACAACAGCAAAGAAAAACTGAAACATATTCACAGGCACATCTTTAATTTGCTGCTTTTATTACTTCTATTAATAAAACATCTAATATTGCACAATCACATCCGGAAAAAATAAGAAAATTACTTCCATTTCTCTAATAGGATACAGGTATTTATAAATCTTTATAGTTTTATGTTGATTCAGGGATTACCAATAACAATTAGGTATAGGTTGTCACTGATCCAATGCCAGCCCTCCTTTAAGTAACCAGGACAACACCAAGTGAAATAACTGCACATATAATTTATGAACACACATGTACAGACATACATTTGGAGATAAACTCCAGCTCCCCACTAGAAGGAAATGAGTATCAGGTTCATCTCTGTAGTGTTAGTGTTAGCGGTCCATGCCCTGACATCTGCATGGAAGACCCCACCTAATTTCTCATCAAAGACCTCCCTCAGGACATCATCTCTTGTGTGAAGCCACTATCCATACCCTTCTTTCTTAATAAACTTCCTTGTCCTCTATTTCCTGTCTGTCTACTCCTTAATGATGAATGAACTATGTTTAATGGCTTAATGGGAAATGATTTATTTCCCTCAATTTAAATAATTTAATTTTAAGTAGACCCTCCAGGGAGTATTCACTTAACCTTTAGCTTTAATCAGTATGACTTCTGGAGTATAGATTACATTGAGCAGGTGGGATTTTTCATGCTTCAAATCACATATGCTCAACCGTATTTGTAAGGCTGGGTCCCATGCCTCTGACAAACTCAGTTTAATCTCAGCTAATTAGTAAATTTTTTTATATCTCCAAAACAGGATTAATATGTTGACTAGAAAAGTTAATTTTTACTTTGAGAAGGTACAAATAACACAGCTTTCTTGGAAGAATTAACCGAAAAACTTAAAAAAATTATCTATATCTCCTTTTTTTTAACTTTTATTTAATGAATATAAATTTCCAAATTACGACTTATGGATTACAATGGCTTCCCCCCATACCGTCCCTCCCACCCACAACCCTCCCCTTTCCCACTCCCTCTCCCCTTCCATTCACATCAAGATTCATTTTCGATTATCTTAATATACAGAAGATCTATATCTCCTTAATTACAGCAGTTTTGCTATAAAATAAAGAATTGGGAGGATAGATGCTATATATATATTTTTGATGGGCTACATTATATTTATGCATTTGATAAAAGAAATATGAAACTTCTTTATTTGTTACCAAAAGGGAAAGAAATGAAAAAGAAATAGCAAAGAGAAGCAAATCTTATGCTGATGTAATAAAATTTCTAAAACACAAAAATGCTGACAATGGCACTGGTTTCCTCATGAGGTGCAATGCTCCTGTAGCAGGAGGAGTTTAATTAGATATCAGCTGGTAGTTGTCCAGGAATAAATACTGTAGAACTCAATCTTGTTTTCAGTGGACTTCCCGAGTGGAGCACATAAAGATCTATCAAGGAAGTCCAGCAACTTCATCCATACTAGTCTCTTCCCACTTCTTGGCTCTGCTTTCCAAAGTGTTAAGTTTATTCAGGTAAATGCTCAAATACTTGCTTGGCAAGACAGATACTAGTAGTTTGAGGCTAGACCTTCACAGCCATTCCAGCAGAGGGAAAACTTCACTTTCTCTGAAATAGAATCTGCCTAGCCTGGGATGTATCACTGGACCTCAGACAATCCTGACGGCCAGGAAAAATGCTTCACTTGACCATTTTTAGGTCCTATATCAAAGCATGCAAGTAAGATCGTGACCAGACCTCTCAAATAACTGCTCAGTGAGGCGCACAAAAGCCTACAAGGAAACCAGAGCAATATTAGCAGAGAGGAGATGGAAGTTGCGCAGACAAAAACAGCAGATATTATTTTATAGTGTGGCTTCGATTCCTTTTTTTTTGTTCGTCTGTTTTTTGTTTTACAGGCAGAGTGGACAGTGAGAGAGACAGAGAGAAAGGTCTTCCTTTGCCGTTGGTCACCCTCAATGGCTGCTGCTGCCGGCGCAACGCGCTGAGCCGAAGCCAGGAGCCGGGTGCTTTTCCTGGTCTCCCATGGGGTGCAGGGCCCAAGCACTTGGGCCATCCTCCACTGCACTCCAGGGCCACAGCAGAGAGCTGGCCTGGAAGAGGGGCAACCGGGACAGAATCCGGCACCCCGACCGGGACAGAATCCGGCACCCCGACCGGGACTAGAACCCTGGGTGCCGGCGCCGCAGCAGAGGATTAGCCTATTGAGCCTCGGCGCCGGCCCGTGGCTTGGATTCCTAAAGTTTCTTTCCATTCAAAGAGTCAATGACTTATAAGTGTCTTTCCTTCTCAAAATATACTTGAGGTAAACTAATATTCTCTAAGGACTCCAGGCTATTTTTAATTTTGAAAGAGAATTGATGTTCTTTTAAAAGCATATTACAGGTGATTTGAGGTGATTTCTTAAATAAATCACTTAATATTACTATGGATGAGAATTTTGGTGAATTGTCTTCAAAAAGGAGTTTTTCAGTTAAAATATCCTATCTTAATAAGCAATATTGTATATATACATTTTGCATCTGGTAGACATTGTTCATATTTCTTCGAATTAGTACTTGTCTTTCTTTCACAGGAATCTATGAATATTGCAAATACAAGGAAATAATTCTTGGTAATTCTATTTGTCAAAATACAAGGGTATTACAAAAAGGTCATGGAAACATGTCATTAAAATATAAGTTTATTTTGGTGCAAAAATGTTGAGAAACTGCATACGTGGGAACTAGGTTGTGGTACAGCAGGTCAAGCTACTGCCTGGCTGCTCCACTTCCAGTTAGTGCTCTGTTAATGCACCTGGGAAAGCAATGGAAGATGGCTGAAGTGCTTTGGCCCCTGTCACCCATGTGGGAGACCCGGATGAAGCTCCTGGCTCCTGGCTTCAGCCTGGCCCAGCCCTGGCTGTTGTGGCCATTGGGGAGTGAACCAGAGGATGGAAAATTCTCTCTCTCTCTCTCTCTCTCTCTCTCTCTCTCCTTCTCTCCGTGTAACTCTGCCTTTCAAATAAATAAATAATCTTTTTAAAAATGCAGAAGAAAATGTACATCCACATTTTCCATGAAGAGCTTCATAGAACCACTTTTCAGGCAACCACCAACGATGACTTGAAAATCTTGTCACAGGGTTCATTCGGTAGGGATGATGCGACATGAGTCATTTAAGGGCTGACACTGTGGTAAAGTAGGTTAAGCTTCTGCTTGCACCAGCATCGTAAGTATCGGCCATTCTGCTTCCAATCCAGCTCCCTGCTAATGTGCCTGGGGAAGCAGTAGAAGATGGCCCAAGTGCTTGGGCCCCTGCACATAGCTGGGAGACCCAGAAGAAACTCCTGGCACCTGGCTCAGCCCTGGTCATTGAGGTCATTTGGGGAGTGAACCAGCAGATGGACCATTCTCTCTCTCTCTCTCTCTCTCTCTCTCTCTCTCTCTCTTTCTCTCTCTGCCACTGCCTCTGCCTCTCTGTAACTCTGCTTTTCAAATAAAATAAATCTTAAAAAAAAAAAGTACAGACTCAGGTGGCCACCCATGCACAGGTTAGGACTCAGCTCTGCTACCTGCAAGCAGGCTGCCCTCCAGCTGAGAATAATGGATACTACCTTCAAGAAAAACCCTAAAAGTTAAAAGAGATAATATTCATTAAGCATTTATAACCACGCATATCACATGGGCACACAGTGAAAATAATTCATTTTCTCTTTTCCAACTCTTTCTGTGCATTATCTCATTAATACCATGCATTATCTCAATTTTGTGAACTTCATTGTCCCTTTAAAAGATGATCATGTAATACAGTAGCTGGTCAGTACATAATACTTTGCCCCTCTCTGGGGATGAATTAATATAATATGCCATGATATAATATATAAAGGAAAGAATATAGACTTCTAGAGAGCAGGAAGGTTTCTTTTTCTTTCTTATATTTTATTGCTTCTCCAAATGGGTCTGTTTCACAGGTTAGATTATTCACTGACTATGCAGTGCTCAATGCTTTGAAGTATGAAAGTAAAATAATTGACATATTCATCTTGCCACGTTTTTGTGTCTCTGGTTTTACAAATAAGTATTCTGTCATCCAAGAATGGAAAATTCAACAAATGCAATCTCACAGCAAGAAACTATATCTTTTTCAATTAGATGCCATTGTTATATGAAGTATCATTGTAGCCTACTTTTAAAACATATTGGCTGATAAAGTCTAGAGTGAAAAGAAACAAACTATATTTAATATGCAGATGTTTCATTTATCTTTGTTCAAATAAAACCAAGTTAGGCAATATCAATAGATTTTTAGGCGATTCTCTTGATTCTCATCAGCCTAATTGCATTGCAATCATCAGTCTAGTTTACATGGTTAATTTGGGAGTAGAGGTTGGCACAAAACTCTGAAAGGAGGGGCAGAACAGATGCCTGTATGGATTTATGAGATGAGCACTGAAGTTAATTGAATACACATTGTTTTAACAACGTATATACCCAGAATTATTACAGTGGATCCTGGTTATTTGTTATTCATAAAAGCTGTTCTCTCCTGCCAATCTTAAAATAGGGTGCCTTCCCCATTCAATTCTAGCAAATAAACTAAGAGAGAAGCCAATGGGTTGTGTTTCTCTCATAGTTGTTGGATTTGCACTGGTTAGTCATGATTAATTCTTGGATTCAATAGATCTTGATTAAAACACAGGAATAGCCAATCTTATCACAGATTTGATAAAAATCCTAAAAGAAATTAGGGTCCTTGAAAACCATGAACTATCAAATGGAGGAAAAACAGAGCATATTACTCAAAAATTACACATTACATTGTAACAGACACCGAATAGTTCAGATGTATTGTTAATACATTTTTTATTTAAAAATATTCTTATATTTAACTTATACTATAGATCAATCTAAAACTTGCTTCTTTTGAATATCCCTGCTAAACTACTTTGCCCACAAATGCCTCAATACCTTCAAATTGAGTTAAATACATACCTCACTTTGTGAAATATACATGATCAAAAGTATATCAAGAAGGAATCATGGCCTAAAAACACATATATGTTTATATAAACAAAGAGTATATGCATGTTACAAAAACATATTCAATTATACAAAATATACTATTCTCTTTTGCTAAATTTTGCTAAATTTTCCAATGAACTTTATATATTACAGTTTGATACAACCAAACATTAATATTTTGATGTTAAAATTCATTTTACAATGTACACCAAATAGTGTAATTGAAAATCAAAATCTATTTCTATAAGTGGACAAATTCGTACACAAGCAAATGGAACAATACAATGAACACAAAACTACAATTTAGGTTGAATATATTCCAAAGATGAATTTATACTGCTTTGTGAAATAATCTCCTTACTTCTAAAAAATTATATAAAGAGAACATATTTCACATATATGTTTTAAGAGCATACTGGTACTTTTCATTCTATGCTCCCTTGCTCCCTTATTCCCACCCTCCTCCTCCTTCTTTTCTTACTTTAAAATTTTTTTTTTTCTTTTCTTTCTTTTTTTTTTTGACAGGCAGAGTTAGTGAGAGAGAGAAAGGTCTTCCTTCCATCGATTCACTCCTCAAATGGCCGTCATGGCTGGCGCATTGCGCGGATCCAAAGCCAGGAGCCAGGTGTCTCCCATGCGGGTGCAGGGCCCAAGCACTTGGGCCATCCTCCACTGCCTTCCCAGGCCACAGCAGAGAGCTGGACTGGAAGAGGAGCAACTGGGACAGAATCTGGCGCCCCAACTGGGACTAGAACCCAGGGTGCCAGTGCCGCAGGCGGAGGATTAGCCAAGTGAGCGTCGGAGCCAGCCACTTTAAAAAAAAATTTTACAATGATATACTTTCAGTTTACTTCATAATCACAAGCTTAACCCTCCACTAAATAAAAAGTTCAACAAGTAGTAAGTAGAAAAATCACTGTTCCTCAAGAGTGCAGATAAGGGCTATAAACAATAATCAAACCTCAAAATGTCAATTTTGTTCATATACATTTTTTGTACTCTGTATATTAGTTACAACAAGTCAAGGAAAACACATATTTGTCTTTTTGAGACTGGCTTATTTCACAAAGTATTTTGGTCTCCAGTTGCATTCATTTTGTTGCATAAAACAGGAACAATATTTCATTCTTTTCTTTTTTATGACTGGGTAGCATTCCATTGTGTGTACATACCACAATTTCTTTAGACAGTTATCAGTTGATGGGCATCAGGGTTGATTCCATATTTATTATTGCAAATTAAGCTGCTGTGAACATGGGGGTCCAGATAACTCTTTCATATGCTGATTTCATTTCATTTGGATAAATTCCCAGGAGTGGAATGGCTGGGTCATATGGTAGATTTATTTTCGGATTTCTGAGGAATTTCATACTGTTTTCCATAATGTTATACTAATTACATTCCTGCAAATGCTATCATTTTCTCCATATCCATACAAGCATTTGCTATTTTTTGAGTTTTGGATGATAGCCATTCTATGTGGGGTGAAGTGAAACCTCATTGTGGTTTTTGTTTGTATTTCTCTGGTGGTTAGTGATCATTAGTATCTTTTCATATGGCTGTTGGTCATTTGCATTTCATAGTTTGAAAAATGCCTGTACATAATCTTAGCCCATTTCTTAACTGTATTGCATGTTTTGTTGTTATGAAGACACAGAAAACATAAACAGACAGAGACTGAATCAGTAATAAATAGCCTCCCAAAAAGAAAAGCCAAGGACTAGATGGCTTCACTGATGAACTCTATCAAACTTTTAAAGAACTAATTTGAATTCTTCTCAAACTATTAAAAACAATTGAAAGAGAAGACATCCTCCCCAAATTCCTTCTATGAAACCAATATCACATTAATTCCAAAACCAGAAATACATACAACAAAGAAAGAAAACTATAGGTCAATATCACTGGTGAACATAAAGGCAAAACTCCTCAACAAATACTAGCTAGTTGAATACAACAACACATAAGAAAAATCATCCACTTGGACCAAGTGAGATTTGTCCCTGGTATGCAGGAATGGTTCAACATATGCAAATTGTAAATGCGATAAATCACATTTAACAAATTAAAGATCAAAATCATTATTATCTCAATAGATGAATAGAAAGCATATTTGTTTGATAAAATACAACATGCTTTCATGATAAAAACCTTATTTATTTATTTATTTATTTATTTATTTTTTTGACAGGCAGAGTGGACAGTGAGAGAGAGAGACAGAGAGAAAGGTCTTCCTTTGCCGTTGGTTCACCCTCCAATGGCCACCGCGGCCAGCGCGCTGCGGCCGGCGCACCGCGCTGATCCGATGGCAGGAGCCAGGAGCCAGGTGCTTTTCCTGGTCTCCCATGGGGTGCAGGGCCCAAGCACCTGGGCCATCCTCCACTGCACTCCCTGGCCACAGCAGAGGGCTGGCCTGGAAGAGGGGCAACCGGGGACAGAATCCGGCGCCCCGACCGGGACTAGAACCCAGTGTGCCGGCGCCGCTAGGCGGAGGATTAGCCTAGTGAGCCGCGGCGCCGGCCGCATGATAAAAACCTTAAGCAAATTGGGTGTAGAAGGAACATGCCTCAACACAATCAGGGAAATTTATGACAATCCCACAGCCAGCACCATATTGAATGTGGAAAAGCTGTAAGCATGACATGACAAGGATGTCCACTCTCACCTTTGATATTCAACATAGTTCTGGAAGTTTTAGCCAGAGCCATTAGATAAGAAAAAGCAATCAAAGAGATACAAATAGGAAAGCAAGAGGTCAAATTATCCCTGTTCTGGGCTGACATTGTGGAATAGCAGGTAAAAATGCCACCCATTCACAATAGCTATGAAAAATTTCAAATACCTTAGGATACATTTAGCCAAGGATCTGAACAATCTCTACAATGAAAATTATAAAGCATTAAGGAAAGAAACAGAAGAAATAAAAAATGGAAAATTTCATGTTCATGGATTGGAAGAAACAATATCATTAAAATGTCCATACTACCTAAAGCAATTTACAGACTCAATATGATCCAAACCAAATACCAAAGACATCCTTCTCAGATGTGGAAAAAAAAAGACTCAATATTCATATATCACAAGAGACCCCAAATAGCTGAAGCAACCCTAAGTAATAAAAACAAAACTAGGAGCATCACAATACCAGATTTAAAGATGTAATACAGGGCAGTTATAATAAAAATAATACTTTATATACACTTTAAAATTTTATTTACTTATTTATTTGAGAGAGAGAGCAGGAGCCCCTATTCATTCACACACCAATGTCTGCAAGAACTGGGGCTGGGCAGAGCTGAAGCTGAGAGCTGGGAACTCAATCCAAGTTTCCCAAGTGAATAACAGAGCTCCAACCACTTGAGCCAACACCTGCTGCCTTCCAGAGTGTTATAAGCAGGAAGCTGAAATTTCTGGCATGAGGCAGAAATTGAACCCAGGAACTCAGATGCAGGATGCAGGCATGCCAAGCAGCATCTTATCCATGAAACCAAATCTCTGTCCCTAAGAAATAATTTTTAGTGTGGGAGGTAAGAGATGCTACAAAAATTTATAATAATGTTTTTACTCTAGCCCAAACTTTTTATATCAAGTTTTGTTCTAGGAGAAACATGTTGTAACTGAATTATAATCCCCAAAACATAGGAATTTAACCCCAACTGGCAAGAAATTCTTAGCATAGCATCACAAATAGAAATCTATAAAAACTTGATGGCTGTATATGAATTAGAGTTGAATGTAATATATAATTATCTCAAACAGCCCTGCTTCTTTCTTAGTTTCTGTCAAGATTAGGGCAACAGCTCAGAAAAACTGAGCACAGCTAAATACTCAAGAATTCAGATATATAAAACATTGCATTTCCTGCCTTGTGATCCAACCAATTTAGTATGGGTATTTTGGGCTATAATTTCTTCTTTTGAAAAATAAGCTATTTTTCTGAAATCATTTAACATCTTCCAAGGCAGTGTAAAATAAGCTAAAATATGAAAGAGATGAAAAGAATTTATCTCAGCTAGCCACCAATATTCAAGAAACAAGGTCTTCAGGAAAACCAACTCAACTGACATTTTCATGTCATTGTTAAATGAAGGAAAAATTATCTAGGTTCAGCAATACATAGTTTATAAGAGAAAGACTACAGAGTAATTTCCTTGGCATAGAAATAACTTTGTCTTTTTTTCTTTATCTATGAGGGCTTGCTATCTAATTAGGTTGCAAGAGAAAACAGCTTTTTGTACACCTGTATTTACACAATTAATCACTAATAGATGGGGGCTGGGGTGCAGTGAGTTAACCCACCCATAGGTACACCCATGTTGAGGTGGATTCGTTCTGAGAGGAGGAGTGTGGTGGGGGCAAGAGGCACAGAGTCACCACACAGACCCCGGGAGTCCGGTGAAAGCACACCAGAGGCGAGCAGCCCCCAGACTCGTTTATTTCAGTTGGTACAGCAGCTTAAATAGCCAAGGCAGCCAATTTGGTCAAGGAGCTGTCTATGCCCTAACCAGCAACAGCCTGTTGCCAGGCAGTTTCTGAAGCCATCCAATCACAGCCTGTTGCCAGGCAGTTTCCGTTGCCAGCAGCCATCTTGGCATGCCCTTCTCATTCCACCACACACCCACATCCCATATACAAATGCCTGGCTTGAGTGGTAGCTTCTCTGCTTTTGAGGCAACTTTCTGCTAGTGTGCACCCTGGGAGGAGACAGAGGATAGCAGAAGTATTTGGGTCCCTACACCCAAATGGAACATCCAGAATGAATTCCCAGTTCCTAGTTTTGGCTTGGTCAAGCTTTGGCTATTGCAAGTGTCTGGGGAGTGAAACAGTGGTTCCCTCTTCCTGTCACTCTGCCTTTCAAATCAATAACTGTTGTTGGTAATGACTAATGATGATATTCACTGATTGTCAAATTTTGAATCTATTAATTTTAGACAACTTCTCTTTGTATTTTTAAACTTTCATAATGTTCTGTAGCCAATTTCATCACTAGAAATAAAAACTTTTCCTCAAAGGGTTATATAAGGGGTCTTCAAAAAAGTTAATGGAAAGTGTATTCTGAAAAACCTATGCTGGGATTTCAAAATTACTTTTGTACCAAAATAAACATCACTTGATTTCATTTTCCACGAACTTTTGAAGCACTCTCTTATAATAGGTTTTATTCTCATTTTATACAAATCTAATTTAGGTATAATTAATGAGAAAATATTGATTTCTTGCTAACTCTGAATTTACAGGCTGAAAACATGACCTTCTTTGCTTTTCCTCACCAATATTTCATATTTCAGGTTTATTGATAAAATAGAAGTAGTAATAAGACAGACAAAAATGGATTTAGTATTCTAAATGCATATTTTAATATTAATGAGAAACAGAAAGTACTATTCTACTTTCCATGCATAGAAATTTCATTTCTAGTGAAATTTGCTATACTATGTCAATTTAATTTTATAAGTAAATCAAGTGGATACAAAAACTTATCCTGATACCTTTTTTCTTGGAAACCAATATATGTTTCTGAATATTGGATCTTCAAATTGACAGAGGCAAGGGACTTTTTTAAAGTGTATAGAAAATATGTTTTACAGTAAACGGTGAAGTGACTCTTATTTGGATCATTGTCACAGAAAGTTATGCATGGGGACAAAGAGACGCTTTCAGTAATGATTGCTGGTTGATCATATGAAGCAATTTCCTGATAATATTCTACATGGCATTGTTGAGAAATACTGTCCATTAGTAAATCCTAACAACCTGTTGGCATAGCATTCTGTTACATGGATTAAACAGTCTTTACCATTTTTCAATTATTGACATTAGCATTTGAATGAAAAAGGCAATTTAACAAATTCTATTTAGAGCACAGTGAATCTGAGGCCATCCATCCTCATCTATTACATGAAAGGATGTTTGAAAATCTGTAATCTTTGAAAACCTGTAATTCTTGTCACTGAGCAACTCCAACATGGTCTGCACTCCTAGGTCTCCAGGGAATTTACTTTTATTGAGTCTTCATGATGCCTTATGCATATAAATGGAAATCTAGTTGGACGAACACTTAATGAACAATTAGTGAGTGAAATGGCACATTGTTCAGCCTGTAAAAATCTCTGTATATCTAATATAATGAATCAAATTCTTTAATGGCTTGCTGTTCACAAGGCAGACTAAAATTATGGATTTGTACAAATACCCCCTAAAACAGAAAAAAAGGATTTAGAAATGTGTACCCATTGTAATTATAAGAAGGCCATTAAGCATACTTTCCCCTCTAGCAACCATTTAACACAGCCTTTACAAATGTAGACAGAGAGGTGAAAAGATATTTTTCTGAACTTGAGACATTGAGGCTTTTTTTAACTATAAGAGGAAACCCAGCTACAGGCAGATGTACACTTGTGCACCATCTCCAACCAATTTGGTTGATTTTGTTTATTTGTTTGCTAATGAGGATGAACAATTAGATTTCCAAGGCCTTAATGCTTTAATCTGATACCAAATAAACCGAAAGAAAGATAACAAAATGTTATAGAGCTATTTAACCAGTTCCCAAAAAGAAACAGCTAGTGCATCTTTTTGAAAAACATTTATTTTTAGTTGATAAAGGATTGTATATATTTGTGGGTTCAATACATTTTGAAACATGTACATATTGCAGGATGATTAAATGAAGCTGATTAACATACTTACCACTTCACCTACTTATCACTTTGTTTTGTTGAGAACATTTAATATCCATTCTTCTTGAAAATTTTTTAAAATATAGAATTACATTATTATAAAGCATATTCACCACCCTGTGCAATGGATTACTGGAACATCTTCACCATGTCTAAGTAAAACTTGTACCCACTGACCAGCAACTCTCCTTTTCCCCATCCCTTGCTCCTCCAGCATCTGAAAATCACCATTTTACTCTATATTTCAATGAGTTTGACCATTTTGGGTTCCACAAATGAGTCAGATTATGTTTTATTTGTCTTTTTCTATGTCTGGCTTATTTCATTTACCATATTGTCTTCTAGATTTGTCCATGCTGCTGTCTTCCCATATTGTGCAATGGCCAACACATGAATTATTGAGATATATATTTTATAGAAATTATTTTCACTAAAATACACATATTTCTTATTTTCAACCAAACAGTAGGTTAGTCATTCATATAGTCTATAAGGCATCCTGAAATCTTAGTTTCTTTAAATATAAAGGTTTACTTCCTACTTAACTCTGTTGCTAAGGAGCTAGAGATGCTCTGTGACAGCTCCCTTCCAGCAGGAGCACAGCTGTAACTCATAACTCTGTCAGGGAACCCAAGTTTCTCTCAAGGCTGCTGTCCCATGACAACAGAGCAGTGGAGGAAGCATCCAGCTTTAACTCTCTCAGTTCAGAGGCAACACATCACACTTCTGTTCACAGATCTGCTCAGAGATCATTTGCCAGAACTATTCACATGGCTGCAATACAGCTAAAAGAGAATCTCATAAATTTAATGGAAGACATGGCCTGTTGGATGAATGTTGTTTCTTAGAGAGTTATAAATTAAAAACTTTATATTTTCTTTAAAAACCCATTTAATTTGGGGTGGCATTGTGGTGTAATGGGTAAAACCACTGTCTGTGATGCCAGCAAACCATATTTGTACCAGTTCCAGTCCCTGTTGCTTCACTTCCAATCCAGCTCCCTGCTAGTGCCCTGGGAAAAGCAGTAGCAGGTGGCCCAAGTGCTTAGGACCCTGTCATCCATGTGGGAGATAGGGATGAAGCTCCTGGCTCCTAGCTTCACCATGGCCCAGTACTGGCCATGTGGCCACCAGAGGAGGAACCAGCAGATAGAAAATCTCTCTCTCTGTGTCTCTCCCTCTCTCTGACTTTGAAATAAATAAATAAATAAATAAATAAATAAATAAATAAATCTCAAAAAAATCCATGTAATTCAACAAATAGTTCTGAGCTTCTACAATAATACACTGTTAAAAATGCAAAGTAACAATATAAATTCACTTTCTTCAAAGGATTTAATTACTGTTATGTTAATTTGCATGTAATTTTTAATAAATATGACAGAATCACAGCAGGATCTTGACATGACAAATTGAATCTTCACTGATATGAAAAGGGCTTTGTTTTCTCTAGCTCATAAATTCCAAGCCTCACACTATGGTGATGGTATCCCCACAAAGAATCTGATTTGAACAGCTATTCATGAACCAAGTTACATTCACAAGACCCAAGAAAGCCAGTGCTGGGTTGAGGTATAATAAAAAGAAATGCACTGAAGAAGCCAGGAAAGAAAGAGTTGTTTATCATTCCTCCTTCAGCTCTAAGCAGTGTGGAGAGAGATGCCTCCCACTTGGAGAAAGAAGAGTAAATTGGGCCCAGATCTTAGCTTTGCAACACAACAGAGTCAGCATTGTAGTGCATTGAGTTAACCGCCTGTGACACCATGACACTGGCAACCAATATGCATGCTGGTTTGAGTCCAAGCTGCTCCACTTCCAAACCAACTCCCCACTAATGGGCCTAGGAAAGCAGTGGAAAATGGCCCAAGCACTTGGGCCCCTGTTATCCATGTGGGAGACCCAATGGAGTTTCAGGTTCCTGGCTTTGGCCTGGTCCAGCCTTGGCTGTTGCAGCCACTTGGGAAGTGAACCAGCAGATGAAGATTGCTCTCTGTCTCTCCTTCTCTCCCCTGCTCCCTCTCTCTTTCTCTTTGTAACTTTACCTTTTAAATAAATAAATCTTTAAAAACATAAATAGAGCATCAGGCTAGCCATAGTGAAATGTAAACCTGTACCAGATGGAATATCATCATCTCCAAGGCCGTATCTGTACACTGTGCCTTTGGACTACCCTTACCAGATCGCAAAGGGACTGTCTCCACCACCCCTCTGCTGGCGGACAGCAGAGCAAGACTCCAGCAGCTGGGGAGTAGGACAGGAAAATAAGTCAGGACTTTTCCTTAAAGCTCAGTGCTGAGCCTGCTATGGGAGACCCAACACTAGGTAATGTCCAGAAGCCTTTTTCCTCAAGCTAGTGCTTGCATACAGAGCCTAATATTTGCCACAACATTAAATAGGATCTGTGCTCTGCTGGGATGGGCTTATTTGGTCCATATCACATCCAGTATTATTCAGGCCTGGTGTAGACCCCAAAACCGGGCAGTGACCCACTGGTGTGGCCCACCCAACTTAGTGTCAGCCTGGGTGGCCCAATGGATTGCCTTCACAACTCTAGTCAGACACCAAGGGATAAGACTTCACTCAGGGGAGTAGGGAAGGAAAGTGAGCTAAGGGTTTTAGTGCCAGTAGCATGGCAATGAGACGCTGAAGCAGAGATCAGAGGGTCCTTGCAGCAGACCAGTACTCAGAGGAAAGACCTATAGACCTGCCCTATTGTCAATCAAGTAGAGACTTGTACCCTAGTAGGATACATAAGTGTTTCAGACTGCATCACCACCAGCCTCTTGAAGGCTTGGTGTGCATGTGGAAGATTATCTCAGGGCCCTGTGGCTGTGAGACCCATGTGTAGCCCAGCTTAGTGTAAGCTTGGGAAACCAAGGAATTGCTCTCACCACCACCACCACTACCCCCTCAGCTGTGGGTAGACAGCAAAGCCAAGATAATAGCCACTGGGGAACAGGTCAACACAATGAGCACAGAACTGTGTCTTAGAACTGGTGAAGCCATCACTGGAGAGATATTAGCCTCTGGACCAAGGCTAATGGCTTCAGATAGAGTCTCTACTCCTGCCCCAGTCCCAAAGTAGAGACCTGTGGTCCCAACTATTGAATTTATATGCTGACTGGCATCACCTGTGGTTGGTTGCAGTGAACTTGGGCCACAAGTCCATCTCAGCAGCAGACAACCAATAGCAAGGTGAGCACTGGCCCTGGCCTGTGCTGTGTTGGTCTTGGCAGACTGTGGCTCTGAGTATAATCTAGCACTGTGGCATATGTAGTCATAGGACTGCTCATTCCATTCTTCCTCTGACTCAGACTGCATAACATGAAGGGAATAATTGTTTGTAGAATGATAAGGTAGGTGGGTACCAATATGCTGCCTGGAAAACTGGGGTTGGTATTGTAGGGGCCCCACTCCCTGGCCAAACTTTGGACCACCACTACTGTGACCCCAGCCGTGCCCCTGCCAACAAAGATACTACAGCACCTCCTCCAGGACTCCAGCCTAGTGTTTTCACAACCCCAGTAATAGTGAAGTGAAAGATAGGACTCTCACGATCTCAGACCTCACCCCACAGGTCACTACTGAGGCACTCACACTCTTGCTGGGACTGAGAAGAGCATTCTATGCCACCACTACCATTGCCACTGCCACTGACCGCTGTGGAAGACAATATAGGGAAGCTATGCTACAGCGTCCAACTGAGCTATAACCAGAATAGTCAGGGTGAGTGTTGGGGCACAGCATGTTAAGCTGCCATTTGTGGTACCTGCATCCCATTTCAGAGTGCCAGTTTGAGTCCAGGCTACCTTGTGCTTCTGATCCAGCTTCTTGCTAGTGCACACAACCGGGAGGCAGCAGATGATGGCCCAAGTACTTGGTTTTCTGCCACCCATGTGGGAGACCTGGAGGGCATTCCCAGCTCCTGGCTTCAGCCTGGCTGAGTCCCACTTGATGCAGGCATTTAGGAAGCAGATGAAAGATCTGTCTCTCCCTCTCACTGTCACTCTGCTCTGCCTTTCAAATGAACAAATAAATAATTCTTAAAAAAAATAGTCTACCAAGCTGACACCCAAAGACCTATTTTCAGAAAAACTCCTTTTAGCAGGAAGGCTATTGTTCAAAATGAAAGAAAAAATTAATCTGCCATAGGAGCAAATATCAATGTAGGGATGCAGGAAGTAAAAAATAAGATAATACTACCAGAGGAAAACAATAACACAATAGTGATTGACTAAAAAGAAAAAGTTGATAAAATGCCTGATAATGAATTTAAAAAATTATTATGAAGATGCTCAAAGTGATGCAGGAGAATACAGACAAAAAGTTGAATGAGATTAGGAAAAGAGTGTATGACATCAATGAAGAAAACTCAAACAGAGAGCTTAAAATAGAACCAAACCATAGTAGAAATGAAAAGCTCAATAAGTCATATAAAATATAGTTAAAAATTCTAACAGAAGACTAGATTAAGCAGGCATTTAGGGAGCAGATGGAAGATCTGTCTCTCAGAATCTCTGAATTTGAAGACAGACCTTTGAAACATCCTAGTCAGATAAGGGCAGGCAGGCAGGGAGGGAGGGAGGAAGGAAGAGGCGAGAGAGAGAGAGGAAAGAAGGAAAGGAGTAGGGAGGAAGGAAGGATGGATAGATGGTTAGGCAAAGGAAGGGGAGGGAGGAAGGAAGGAGGGAGAGAGATAGAGGCAGACAGGGACGAAGGAAGTGGGGGGGATAAAGACAATATTGAAACATTTGACACCTTTGGGAGACACTATTAAATGAGCAAATACTCAGATTGTGGGGATTGCTGAGTGGATTTGATGCAATGACAGCAGAGGACTTTAACTTGACATTTTCATCAATGAGCAGATCGTCCAGACAAAAATGTCCATCATCAACTCTGTCTTCTTTTGGTAACAAGTCCCATTGAGGAATTTCCTTTCTCTCCATTTTTACAAGGTTCTTGAAAGTACAAATAAAGGGCCCTGCCCATCTGACCCACAAATAATGGAGTTTTTTACATTTCTAGCACACAACAGGAAAAGAGAATAAATAATCTCCTATGCTGCTTCCACTCTAGCAGTTTGAAGGGCCTGTTGGGTCTGAATTCTTATCACTCAACTTCCACTGACACCTTTTTCCTTTTCTATGACCAATTCTCTAGCCATCTGGCCAATTTTATCAAGTACTCAGTGTCTTTAAATATATTTATTTCTTTTATTCCCCAAGTATTTGTCTATTTATTTGAAAGGCAGAGATAGAGACAGAGAAGGACAGACAGAGAAGGAGAGACAGAGAAGAAGAGACAGAGGGGAGAGAGAGAGAGAGAGAGAGAGGGAGAGAGAGAAACTTCTACCCACTGGTTCACTCCACAAATGGCCAGTGATAGTCAGGGCTGGGCCAGGCCAAGGCAAGAAGCATCCTCTGGAACACCCACTAGGATGCATGGGCCCAAAGACTTGGGCCATCCTCTGCTATTTTCCTAGGTACATTGGCTGGTAGCTGGAACAAAAGTGGAGAAGCTGAAACTCAAACAGGCATCCATATAGGATGCTGGTACTGCAGGCCATGCCTTTAATCCTCTGTGCCACAGCATCAGCCCTCAGATATATTTATTTCTTGCTTAACACAGTCATAGTCAGTTTTCTGGAATATAACAAAATGCTTGCACTACTAGGAGCTGAGATGACACTATGATGATCATTCCAGTGACAACATTTTGCACAAATTGCTCCATCAGAATACATTCCTAGCATTGGAATTGAGGAGTCAAACACATGTAGGTTTTGATGGCTTCCAATATGATTTTGTAACTTGTTCTTTCGAAATCTATACTGTGTCCGGCGCCGCAGCTCAATAGGCTAATCCTCCACCTGTGGTGCCGGCACACCGGGTTCTAGTCCCAGTTGGGGTGCTGGATTCTGTCCCAGTTGCCCCTCTTCCAGGCCAGCTCTCTGCTATGGCCCGGGAGTGCAGTGAAGGATGGCCCAAGGGCTTGGGCCCTGCACCCCATGGGAGACCAGGAGGAAGCACCTGGCTCCTGCCATCAGATCAGCATGGTGCGCCGGCCACGGTGGCCATTGTTCTGGACAAAGAAACACAGAAATATGGTCATCACTATGAAAGAAAGTACAGGAAGAAAATTTCCCAGTAAAAGTACAAAGTGCATCCAAAGTAACATATAGGAATATTTATGAAAAAATGGCAGGGCAAAGTCATTATTTATCAATAGTTACTTTGAATGTAAATAGCCTCAACACTCCAGTTAAAAAACATAGACTGGCTAAATGGATTAAAGAACAAAACCCATCTATTTGCTGCTACAAGAAATACATCTTACCAACAAAGATGCACACAGACTAAAAGTAAAAGATGGAAAAGGTATTCCATGCTAACAGAAACCAAAAAGAGCTGGTGTTGCCATCCTAATTTCAGACAAAATAGACTTTAACATAAAAACTATTAAAAGAGACAAAAAAGGCACTATATAATGATTACAGGATCAATTCAACAGGAAGATGTTAAATATTATAAATATATATGCACCTAATTACATGGCATCTGACTATTTAAAAGAAATGTTAATGGATCTAAAGGGAAGCATACACTCAAATACAACAGTAACGGAGGACTTCAAGACCCACTTTCAGATATGGACAGATCAACCAGACAGAAAATCAGCAAGGAAACAGAGTTAGTCGATACAATAGACCAAATAGACCTAACAGATATCTACAGAACTTTTCATCCTTCAGTTGCAGAACACACATTTTTCTCACCTGTGCATAGAACTTTCTCTAGGATTGACCACATGCTAGGCCATAAAGCAATTCTCAGCAAATTCAAAAAAATGAAAATCATGCCATGCTTCTTCTCTGACCACAATGGAATGAAGCTGGCTATCAGCAACTCAGGAATCTCTAGAACATATCCAAACACTGAACAACATGCTC
The DNA here is from genome assembly GCF_964237555.1 of Oryctolagus cuniculus. Taxonomy (NCBI): domain Eukaryota; kingdom Metazoa; phylum Chordata; class Mammalia; order Lagomorpha; family Leporidae; genus Oryctolagus; species Oryctolagus cuniculus. The sequence continues at coordinate 26,931,903 of NC_091434.1, read as the reverse complement.
CTGAATGAACAGTGGGTCATTGAAGGAATCAAAAGAGAAATCAAAAAATTTCTGAAAAGAGAGGGAGTCCTCCTCAAATTCTTTCTATGAAGCCAGCATCACCTTAATTCCTAAACCTTAAAAAGATACAACTGAGAAAGAGAAATATAGACCAATATCCCTGATGAAAACAGATGCAAAAATCCTCAACAAAATTGTAGCTAATCGAATCCAAAACGTATCAGAAAGATCATTCACCTGGAACTAGTTGGATTTATCCCTGGTATGCAGGGATGGTTCAACATTTGCAAATAAATCAGTGTGATACATCACATTCACAAACTGAAGGAAAAAACCCATATAACTACCCCCAAGAGATTCAGAGAAAGTATTTGATAAAATACAATACCCTTTCATGATGAAAACTAAGCAAATTGGGTATAGAAGGAACATTCCTCAACACAATCAAGGCATTCTATGACAAACCCATGGCCAGAATGTAAAAAAGTTGGAAGCATTCCCACTGAGATCCAGTTTTAGCCAGAGCCATTATGCAAGAAATATAACCAAATGTATACAAATTGGGAAGGAGGAAGTCAAACTATCCCTAATTGCAGATGGCATGATTTTATAAATAGAGGATCCAAAAGACGTCATTAAGAGACTTTGGAACTCATAGAAGAATTTGGTACTGTAGCAGGTTATAAGATTATACACAAAAATCAACAGAATTTGTATACATAGGCAATGCCATGGATGAGAAAGAACTTCTAAGTTCAATCCCATTAAAAATAGTTACAAAAAAAGCCCACCAAATACTTTGTAATAAATGTAACCAAAGATGTCAAAGATCTGTATTATGAGAAATACAAAATGTTAAAGGAAGAAATACAAGAAGATACAAAAGTATGAAAAAAAATCTTCCATGTTCATGTGTTAGAAGAATCAATATCATCAAAATGTCCATTCTTCCAAAAGCAATTTACAAGTTCAATGCAATACCAATTCAAAATACCAAGGACATTCTTCTCAAATATTGAAACACTGATGTTGAAATTCATATGGAGGCACAGGAGGCCTCAAATAGCTAAAGCAATCATATACAACAAAAACAAACCTGGAGGTATCACAATATCAGATTTCAAGACATACTACAGGGCAGTTATAATCAAAACAGCCTGGTACTGGTACAAAACAGATAGATAGAACAATGGAACAGAACAGAAATGCCAGAAATCAATCCAAGTTTCTAAAAACCAACATAGTTGACAAAGGAGCTAAAATCAATCCTTGGAGCAAGGATAGACTCCTATATTACACCTTACATAAAAATGTACTCAAAATGGATTAAAGACTTAAATCTATGACCCAATAGCATCAAATGTTTAGAGAACACTGGGGAAACCCTGCAAGACATTGGCATAGACAAAGACATCTTGGAAATGACCCCAGAGGCACAAGAAATCAAAACCAAAATTCACAAAATGGATCACATCAAATTGAGAAGCTTCTATACAGCAAAACAAACACTCAGCAAACTGAAAAGGTGACTGACAGAATGGGAGAAATTATTTACAAACTATGCGACTGATAAAGGATAAATAATCAGAATATACAAAGCGATGAATAAACTCAACAACAAAACAAACAACCCAGTTAAGAAATGAGCAAAGGACTTAAACAGACATTCTTCAAAATAGGAAATCCAAATGGCCAACAGACACATAAAAACAATGCTCAGGATAATTGCCATAAGGGAAATGCAAATCAAAACCACAATGAGGTTTCACCTTACCCCAGTTAGAATGTCTTTCATATAGAAATCAACAAACAACAAATGCTGGAGAGGATGTAGGGGAAAATGTACCACTGTTGGTGGGAATATAAACTGTTACAACCACTATGGAAGACAGTATGGAGATACCTCAGAATTCTGAATATAGACCTATCATATGATACAGCCATCCCACTCCTGGTAATTTACCCAAGGGAAATGAAATCAGCATATGGAAGAACTATCTCTGCCCCTATGTTTATTGCAGCTCAATTCACAATAGCTAAGACATGGATTCGACCAAAATGCCCATCAACTGAACACTGGATAAAGGAATTATGGGACATATACACTATGGAATACTACACAGTGGTTGAAAAAATGAAATCTGGTCACTTACACCAAAATGGATAAATCTGGAAAACAAATTTAGTGAAATAAGCCAATCCAAAAGGGACAAATACCACATGTTCTTCCTGACCTGTGATAACTAATAAGCACTGAAAATGAAGCTGTAGAAGTGAAATTGACACTTTGAGAAGCAGTGACTTGAAAGCCCTTGTCTTGACCGTTGAGGAACAGTTTTTTTATACTTATTGATGAACTCTTAACACAGAGTTAAACATATAAAATCAATTGAAAATATTTTTTTTTTATTTATTTTTTTTTTTTATTTTTTGACAGGCAGAGTGGACAGTGAGAGAGAGAGACAGAGAGAAAGGTCTTCCTTTGCCGTTGGTTCACCCTCCAATGGCCGCCACGGCCGGCGCGCTGCGGCCGGCGCACCGCGCTGATCCGATGGCAGGAGCCAGGAGCCAGGTGCTTTTCCTGGTCTCCCATGGGGTGCAGGGCCCAAGCACCTGGGCCATCCTCCACTGCACTCCCGGGCCACAGCAGAGGGCTGGCCTGGAAGAGGGGCAACCGGGGACAGAATCCGGCGCCCCAACCGGGACTAGAACCCGGTGTGCCGGCGCCGCAAGGCGGAGGATTAGCCTAGTGATCCGCGGCGCCGGCCTTCAATTGAAAATATATCTCAGTTAAAAATAAGAGTGGGAATGAGAGAGAGAGGAGGAATAGGGTTTGGGAGTATGGGTGGGAGTGTGGGTGCAGTGGGAAGAACCACCATGTTCCTAAAGTTCTAATTATGAAGTTATGAAGTTTGTATTTGTAAAGCTGTATAGTTGTGAATACATTCCTAGAGTTTAAAAACTTGCCATGGGACCCAATATCTACTTAACCTTGGTGGTAAGAATACCATCTTAAGTGTTAAAGTGATCGTATGGCTAGGATTAAGGGTCTAGTAATAACAATAGATAGAATCTTAAAAAGTTAATGGTCCAACATGGGAAGCAGTCCACACAGCAGACTCATGGAATGCCAATCACTTTAAATATCACTCTCACCTCGGAATCAGCCCTTAAGGCATTCTGGTCTGGCTGAAAAGCCCATGAGAGTATTTCAGGCATGAAAAGCCAAGACACTGTGGCAAAGAGTGTCCTACATGAAGGACCCTGTGGGTTAGACCCCGATGGAAAGAAGTGGTCACCAAAGAAGGGGATCTTTTTCTCTGAAGGGAGGAGAGAACTTCCACATTGCTTATGGCCTTGTCTAAATACTGACAGAGTTTGTGGATTATGCTTAGGCAGCTCATGTCAAGAGCCTCGTGTGATCACTGACATCATATATAAGAGTTAATTGTTAAATTAACAAGAATCACTGTGTGCTAACTCCCCATGCAGGACCTCTGACCTCACAGATGTATAATAATTATGTTTAAGTGCCTGCAAAAGATGTATTGATGTATCATTCTTGAGTTCTTCTTTAAAGTTAATTAAGTTTCTAAAAAAACGAAGTGAAATTAACTTCAAGTTGAAATGACTTTGAACAGTCCTTGTCTCGACTGCTGAGGAACAGTTTTTTCTTTTGTTTTGTTTTGCCTTTTTTTGTGCAAATTGTTTAACTCTTAGTATAGAGTTGATCTTCTGTGTATAAAGTTGATTGAAAATGGATCTTAGTGGAGAATGGGACTGGGAATGGGAGAGGGAAGTGGAAGAGCGACAGGAGTGTGGGTGTTAGGGAGAGTATCATGGGAACAATCTCAATATTCCTAAAGTTGTACTTAGGAAATGCATGAATTTTGTATTCCTTAAATAAAAGGTTTCTCTAGGGGAAAAAAAGAGGAATGTATACTGTATCAATTATTGTATCTACTAGATGTACCTGGAAGTGGTCCCTTATCAACTTTGCCAGTGCTTTATGTTAACATTTCTGAATCTTTTCCTCTATTTTAGATGAATAATTTTCTTTCAATGCAATTAATAATAAAGTTGGGTTTTTTCATATCTTTATGAGATTTTTAAATTTCCCTTTTATACAATTTTCTATTTTTCTGATGTTTGTTTTTATTGGTTTTTCAAATATTATCTTTTAAATTTACACACAAACACACGCACACCATCCATACATCTTTAAATCTATGAATTTGAATATATAACCTTTGTTTCTATCTATGGATTCTGTCATATCTAGAAAGATTACCTTCAAATCAATGTTGAATGAGTTGTTTTTACTTTTAAGCCCTACATATGACAAATTTGAGGAAAACTAAACATTACCTTTTGCCAATAACAGTGGTGAATTCCTCATCTGTGACTGCATCCTGGGCCACGTGACTCACAGTATTCACTAACACTAAGATTTCTGTGCTCCTTAAAGTTTATCAACTCATGAATATTTTTAAGACATATCTTGGAGCCAGCACCGCAGCTCACTAGGCTAATCCTCCACCTTGCAGCGCCGGCACACTGGGTTCTAGTCCCAGTAGGGGCACCAGATTCTGTCCTGGTTGCTCCTCTTCCAGGCCAGCTCTGCTGTGGCCAGGGAGTGCAGTGGAGGATGGCCCAAGTACTTGGGCCCTGCACCCCATGGGAGACCAGGATAAGTACCTGGCTCCTGCCATCGGATCAGTGCGGTGCGCCGGCTGCAGCGCGCTGGCCACGGCGGCCATTGGAGGGTGAACCAATGGCAAAGGAAGACCTTTCTCACTGTCTCTCTCACCGTCCACTCTGCCTGTCAAAAAAAAAAATAGGGAAGTGGGAGAGACAGAGAGACAAGTAAACTATCTTTCATGGAATCTTTAATTAGCCTTTAAATCTGAGGCAAGTAACTCCTCCCTCCCTTTAGGTACCCTGAGTCCAAAATTAAAGATTCATGGTTGTTTATGGACTTACAATTCAAAATGTTCAGTTTGAACCACAGAAATCATAATTGCTTTTTAACTTAATTTAACTATGCATTTATGCTGTGTCATCTCCATTCAAGTTGGCCAGGCAACTTGGTGGAGAGGTAAATTAGACCCCTGAAATTTGTTCTATACCTTAAGAAAACATTCTAGGAAATTTTAAGGACAGACACTAAGGGTTACAATTACCAATTCTAGCCATAAAGAATTACACAAGAGTTCTCAAAAACTTCACAGAAAATGGAAATAAAAGATAAGTTTAGGGGTGGGCATATAGCCTATTGGTTAAAATACCTCTCTCTCTCTCTCTTTCTCTCTCTCAATTTAAGAGGAGACAGAGAAAGAGATTTTGGTATAAAGAAAATTTAATTTTTGAAATCCATACATGGATTTCTACAATATTCATTTTCCATGCACTTTCTGAAGAATATTCATAGTTCCATTAGTTCTTTTGAATTGAGTCATAGGGATACCTTGGCTGCAAAAGGGAACTGAAAGTTAATGAAATAATTAACTGGTTTCCCTCTCCACAGAACTTTTACCTATTTTGATTTCCAAATAGATTAAGAAATATCACAAAACGTACAACTTTTGCTTTGACATAGTTGTAACTAGTTCTTTGGACAAGAACCAACCAACAAACCAATCAACAGCACGTTTAGTTGCTTACTCAGCCACTCCTACTTCAAGAAAATCTGATTCATCTTTTATGAAACTTACTTCATCTTGGTACTGATATTCAGATATACTAACATGTCATAGCAACATTGCATTCTGCTTTATGCTAAAATAGGCATTCTCTTCATTTATCAACTAGTTAATTTGTTATCTTGCCTTGAGAAATTCACATTGTACAATTCTAACTTAACAGCACTGAGTAACATATTTGTAGTAAGGATTTTTAACTACATAGTCCATTCATTCTTTTTCATTGAAATTACTAGAATCTTACATTGATATCACACTCTCTTCAAGTAAGTGGAATTTTGTTAACACATGTATTACAAGAAACTTTTGGGTTCAAAAAGTGTTACAATCATTATCCAAAATATGTACTTCCTTTTTGAATTTTCTACTCCTTGATGTTGTAGGTGTCCAAGTATGCATGGCTGCAAATGTTAAGTAACACTGAGTGAAGCAACACAATGTAAAACTAGAAGAAATGGAAAAGAATAAATAAGGAAAATAATAGTATCAGATACTGAAAAACTCGTGTGGGTTTATAAGCCAAACAATCTTGGGAAGATATGGTTATGTGGGGGATGGAAGGAATAAAAGTTACTCAGAAAGCACAATATTTCTATTTAATAATAAAAAGAGTGTTGACCAGATTAAAATTGTATTTCTTGGAATAGAATGATAACTTACTTCTAAATAAACATAGATAAATTGCACATTCTGTTTGAGTAAAAATTAAAGAGCAAAATCATTTTATCATGAATAAGAACTGATATTTCTAAGTTTTTATGTGTTATCACTGGATACTTCCAAAATAATTCAAGTAAAGGTAACAAAATATTGCAGTAATCATCCTGAAACTTTGGACTCAAGATTTTGGTTCTCCTGCTGGGTTTTGTCTATTACAGAGTGATACTGGTTTATCACTTAACTTCTGCTTCAGTTCATCGACTAAATCAAATGAAGAAAGAAATCTCAAAGGAAAAAGCCAAGTGGTACTCACTTTAATATCCCTAGGATCTAACAGAGTATCAGATACATAATTTCAAGAAGTTTAGTAAATGCATATTGAAAAGAAATAAATTTACAAAATGTGCATAGACTACCTAATTTACAGTGTGGTTACAAAAACCAAAGGAAAGTGATCACATTCAATCATTTTTAAATCTGCAACTTAATAAGTATATGTACTTGTAGATAAACATATATGCATTTATAAAAGATCATTATCATCTCATGATTAACAAAATATATTTTGTGTTGCATATAGTTTTATAAATAGTCTAAGTTATTTTCCTTTAATGCAGTTTAAGGATATGAATATAATACTTTCTCTCTCTCTCTTTCTCTCTCTCTCTCCACACACACACACACACACACAAATATAATTCAGTTTATCTGAGCTTTCATGTCCTTTACTGTAAATTAGGGTATTGTGTTAATTATCTTTAATAATGCCTTGTTTGATTCAAACCAATCTCTCCAAAAGAGAACCTGCAATCTGGCTGAGAGAGGGCAGGTGCCATTTTGCAATAGGGCAACAACTACGGAAGCCTGCAGGCAAGCACACAACAGCTCACTGAGATGGGACACCTGAACACAGTGCTGGCGGCAGCGGTGGGCAGGTGTTTAGCCAGTGGCTCTCATGTGCTTGTGTGATCCCAAGCTTCAAGTGGAGGAAATGGCCTGCAGCTCCTCCTGATTCAGAACTTGGCTGGGAAGTGGCTGGGCAGCTGCAAGGGACAGAGGAGCCCAAACAACAGCAGTGCCCTTTGGACTCAGTGACTATGGGAGCCTTGTGTGCTGAGACCCTGGGGACTCTGTGGTTAAATGAGAAGGTATAGGACATAGCTGGATATTGAGTTCTACCATGTCCAACTTGGATGTTATCCTGGAAAACGCCCCACCCTAGAGCATTGACCAGAGCCACCTGTTCACACCTAACACACACCTCCTAGTATTCACTGAAAGCACAGACATTCCACTAAGCCACAGAAGCATAGCTCCAAAGATAAAAGCCATCAGAAGAAGAAAATTAAAAAACAACTGCACAAATGCTGAAAAATAAGAGCTGAAATTCAAGAAAAAAGAATAAGGAAGTCAACATGAGAACTCCCACCCCGCAGAGGAACACAACAGCATTTCAATATTAGAATGTGAAAATGAAGAGATTGAGGAAATATCAGAGATGGAATTCAGGAAATTAATCATAGAATTACTCAAAAAAATCAGAAGCAAGTCAATAAATTAAAGAAAACCATACATGACATGAATTTTTCCAAGGAAATTAAGAATTTTAAGAGAAATCAAAATGACACATTAAAAATGAAGAATTCAATGGATCAAATAAAAAATGCAGTGGAAAGCTCCAACAGCAGACTCAGTGAGGTAGAAGAAAGAATATCCAAACTAGAATACAAATCACTGGAAATCTTAGACCAAAAAAGAAAAAAAAAAAAAGAAGAAGAAGAAGAAGAAGAATCTAAAAACAGTGCTAGAGATCTATGGGATACTATCAAATGATCCAACATATGGGTTAGGAGTTCCAGAGGGAGTGGAATGAGAGAAGAGAAAAGAAAGCCTATTTAGTGAAATAATTACAGAAAACTCCCCCAATTTGGAGAAAGAAAGGGATGTTCAAGTACAGGAAGCATATATAACTCTTAAAAGCCATGACCAGAAGAGATCTTCACCATGACATATTGTAGTCAAACTTTCTGCCATAAAGCATAAACAAAAGATTCTAAAAGGCACCCAAGAGAAACGTTAGATTACTTTCAGAGGATCACCAATTACACTCAGAGCTGGCTTCTCATCAGAAGCCCTACAGACTAGAAGGGAATGGTGAGATATAGTTCAAGTCCTAAAAGAAAAAAAAAAAAAAACTGTCAACCCAGAACACTGTACTCTGCAAAGCTTGCATTTACAAATGAAGGTGAATGCAAAGACCTTCCATAACAAAAAATAATTGAAATAATTTGTCGACACTTGTCCAGCCTTACAAAAGATGCTTAAGGATGTGCTACACACAGAAACACAGAAAGATAGCCATCATTATGAAAGAATGAAAAGGCAGAAAAACCTCCAGTAGAAGTACAAAAGAAATCCAAAGTAAACAATAGGAATATTTATGGGGAAAATAGCAGGAATAAGTTGATACTTATCAACAGTCACTTAAAATGTAAATGGCCTCAACTCTCCAGTTAAAAGAAACAGACTGGCTGAATGGATTGAAAAACAAGACCCATCTATTTGCTGCTTATAAGAAACATATAACATCAACAAAGATATATGCAGACTGGAAGTAAAAGGATGAAGAAAGATAGTCCATCCTAACAGAAACCAAAAAAGAGCTGGTGTTGCCATCGTAATATCAGACAAATAGACTTTAACATAAAAACTATAAAAAGAGATGAAGAAGAGCACTATGTAATGATTAAGGGAACAATCCAACAGGAAGATGTGACTATAATAAATGTATATGCATCCAATTACAGGTTGACTGGCTACTTAAAAGAAAAGTAAATGGATGTAAAAGGAGACATAGACTCCAATACAATAGTAAAGGAGGACTTCAATACCCCACTTTCAGCAATAGTTGATAAACCAGAAAGAAAATCAGCAAAGAAACAACACAGTTAATTGACACTATAGACCAAATGGACCTAATGGATATCTACAGAACCTTTCACCCTACAGTGGCAGAATTCACATTCTTTTCATCAGTGAATGGAACTTTCTCTAGGATAGACCATATGCTAGGCCACAAAGCAAGTCTCAGCAAATTAAAAAAAATCAAAATCTTTCCAAGCATCTTCTCTGACAACAACGGAATAAAGCTGGGAATCAACAACTCAAGAATCTCTAGAACACAGGAAAACACATGGAGACTAAACAACATGCTCTTGAATGAACAATGGGTCATAGAAGAAATCAAATGAGAAATCAAAAAAATTCTGGAAACAAATGAAGATGACAAAATTCATATTAAAACCTATGGGATGCAGTAAAAGCAGTGATAAAAGGGAAGTTTATAGCAATTGGCATCTACATAGAGACACTGGAAAGGTGCCAAATAAATGAGCTATCAATGAATCTCAAGGACCTAGAATATCAACAACAAACCAAACCCAAAGAAAGTTATAATTAAAATTAGAAACCAAAAAAATACAAAAATCAGTAAAATGAAAAGCTTTGTTTAAAAATTAAACAAAATTGCAATCAAATACCTTGGAATAAACTTAACTAAGTATGTCAAAGATCTCTATGATGAGAATTACAAAATCTTAAAGAAAGAAATAGAAAAGGATACCAAAAAATGAAAAATCTTCCATGCTCATGGACTGAAGAATCAATATGATCAAAATGTCCATTCTCCCAAAAGCTATATATATTCAATGTGATACCAATCAAAATACCAAAGACATTCTTCTCAGATCTGGAAAAAATGATGCTGAAATTCATATGGAGGCACAGGAGACCCTGAGTAGCTAAAGCAATCTTGTACAACAAAAACGAAGCCGGAGGCATCACAATACCAGATCTTAGGACAACTACAGGGCAGTTATAATCAAAATTGATATACGATTGTCTCAACTAACCAAAAAAAAAAAAAAAAGGAAAATACCCAAATCAATAAAATCAGACATGAAAAAGGAAATGTAACAACAGATACTACAGATATAAAATATTACACAGAACTGTATGCCAACACACCAGGAAAACTACAAGAAATGGACAGATTCCTGGACATGTACAATCTGCCTAAATTGAGCCATGTAGACATAGAAAACCTGAACAGACCCATTACCAAGATGGAAATTGAGTCCATAATAAAGACCATCCCAACAAAGAAAAGCCCAGGACTGGACAGCTTCACTACTGAACTCTACCAGACAATTAAAGAAGAACTAATTCCAATTCTTCTCAAGCTATTCAAAACAATCAAAAAGGAGTGAATCCTCCCAAACTCCTATAAAGCCTGCATCATCTTAATACTTAAACCTGGAAAAGAAGCAACAGATAAAGAGAACTATAGACCAATATCCTTGATGAACATAGATTCCAAAATCCTCAATAGAATATTAGCTAATCTAATCCAACAACACATCAGAAAGATGCTGTCAAGATAGTGTGCTGTCTCAGCCAGTTGCCAGTCACTGTTGCTGGGGGACATGGAAAGAGAACGTGCCATTATTTTGCTAGGTTAGGAAGGTAGCCTGTCCCTCTTGGGGCTCCATGCCAGACTCAAAAACAGTGTAGTCTGTCAGGCTCTCCCTCTGGAAATTCCCCAGTGACATTGGCTGCTGCAGTTTGCTCTCACCTCTCAATAAAACTGGTGTTTCCTCTGGCTTTCAGTTACAGGAATGGTGTGTTGTGTCCATGTTCATTGCTGCACATCCACATCTTCCACGGTGATCCATGGCATCACTCTTCTTCCTGTGGAGTTTCCACTGCAGGTTTCTCTCCAACTCTCCCCTAAGAATGCACTTCCTCCATTTTTTGCTACTATTTTCCCCTATCCTAAAGCAGTGTATCCTTTCCCTAGCCCACGATCATGGAAACCCCCCAAGGATTTCTAAGTGAAGAAGTTGCCTACATGTTAGATTAAACTTAGCACTTGTGATAATTTACAAATTCATTTTTAAACCTGTTCTATTTTCTGAATACCTAAGTAATTTACCTTATGCAGAATCTTCATTAGTTGGAACATGCATTTAATCATGATATTTCCAATACTTACTGCCCAGATTGAGCTATTCAATACTACTTTTAGTATCAAAGACCTAAATCTACAACCCAATACCATCAAATCATTAGAGTATGGGTGAAACTCTACAAGACATTGGCATAGGCAAAGACTTCCTGGAAAATAACCTAAAAGTATAGGCCATTACAGAAAAATTGAAAAAAAAATGTGATTACGTCAAGGTGAGAAGCTTTTGCACCCCCAAAGAAACACTTAGCAAAATTAAGAGGCAACCAACAAAATGGGAGAAAATATTTGCAAACTGCACAACTGATAAAGAGTTAACATCCAGAATATATAAAGAGCTCAAAAAATTCAACAACAGCAAAACAAACAATCCAGTAAAGAAATGGGCAAAAGACTTAAAAAGTCATTTTTCAAGACAGGAAATTCAAATGGCCAACAGACACTTGCGAAAATACTCAGGATCACTAGCCATCTAAGAAATGCAGATCAAAACTGTAATGAGATTTCACCTAATTCCAGTTAAAATGTCTTGCATACAGAAAGCAACAAATTAAAAATGCTGGTGAGGATGCAGGGGAAAATGTACCCTCTTTCACTGTTGGTAGGAATGTAAACTAGTACAACTACTACAGAAGATAGTAACTCAGAAATCTGAATATAGACCAACCATATGATCTTTTGGGAATTTACCCAAAAGAAATGAAATCAGTATATGAAAGAGTTAGCTGTTTCTTCATGTTTATTGTTGCACAATTCCCAACAGTAAGCTATGGAACCAAACCAGACGTCTATCAACTACTGACTAAATAAAGAAATTATGGTATATATACACTATGGAGTACTACTCAGCTGCAAAAAAAAATCCTATCTTTTGCAAGAAGATGGTAACAACTGGAAACCATTATACTTAGCAAAATAAGCTAATTTCAAAAAGACAAATATCATATGCTTTCCCTGATCCAATGCAACTAATAGAATACCTGAAATGTACTGTATTGGAGTGAAATAGATATTTTGAGAATGGATGATACTTTATAGCCCTTGTCTCTTCCATTGAGAAACAATTTTTAATTTAGTTGTTTCGTTTTCTTTCTCTTCATATTACTTGCTAAACTCCTTTACTTAGTGTAGAGTTAAGTATATGATCACTAAGTATACTGATAATAGATCCCTATAAAAAACTAACAATAGGAATCCTGGGGTGAGGGGTAAGGGGTGGAATGTGGGAAGGAGGAAGGGGAAACTCACTATGTTCTGAAATCTGTTTATATGAAATATATGAAACTTGTATAACTTAAAGTTAAAAAAACATGCCTTCTATTTTCTATGATCAATAAACTTATGATCTAATGTTTTTTTTTGTTGTTGTTGTTGTTGTTGTTTTTTTTTTTTTTTTTTTTTTTTTTGACAGGCAGAGTGGACAGTGAGAGAGAGAGACAGAGAGAAAGGTCTTCCTTTGCCGGCACACCGCGCTGATCCGATGGCAGGAGCCAGGAGCCAGGTGCTTTTCCTGGTCTCCCATGGGGTGCAGGGCCCAAGCACCTGGGCCATCCTCCACTGCACTCCCTGGCCACAGCAGAGGGCTGGCCTGGAAGAGGGGCAACCGGGACAGAATCCGGCGCCCCAACCGGGACTAGAACCCTGTGTGCCGGCGCCGCTAGGCGGAGGATTAGCCTAGTGAGCCGCGGCCCCGGCCGATCTAATGTTTTGTATAAGTATTAAATGAATTTGTTATGTTAATAGAAGAATTATTAGGTAATTTAGGTTTTATATAAATGACATTTTTAAGTAAAATAAGCACAAAAGTCATGTGAGTCTTTTAACTTCATGAATATTTGGTTCACTGTAATACAGACACCAATATTACAGTAAACCTATCAAAACCTAAACCAAAATTAAAACAAAAAATTTTAAAAATATATCATTTCAAAATTATAGAAAGCCAAAATCTCAGGAGATATACAAAAATTTTTGTTAGTCATTGACTAACGTGCTCAACAATTTGCAATGGGTGTTTAGAATTGTTGGAATTCATAAACTCAACAATCTAATTGATGAGACCAAACTGTCCTATTAGAAACAGTAGCAATGAATTCAGTACTGGTTATAAGTAATCAGTTATACAGACTCCAAATGCTAAGGAGATTCTGATAAGAAAGTGGTTCACAAAGATAAGGGAAGGAATGACATTGCTAAGAAAATGAAAATTGAAAAATCAATACAATTTGCCAAGTGATAGTGAGAATAACATTCCAGACAAAAGGAATATAAACAAATATGAAGAAGTCAAACTTATCTGATTTGTTTTCAAAAGTGAAAAAATAATGTCTGACAGACCTGAGCAGGTCATTTAGGAAATAATAGGAAATAGTACTGGTTGGAAAAGGCAAAGAAATAAAATTAGGATTCCTTGTAGAATTGTAAATAGAAGAATAATAAGTTAGCATATGGTGAGTCCAGAATCAAAGTGAACAGTTAGAAAGTGTTGAAGCAATTAACAAACCACCCATAGGGTATGGAAAAGGTACAAGGGATCAGTCTCCACAGGTGTAACTAGTGATTGATTCCTCATCATCTTCCATTAACCTAAAGGTATGTTTACTTATTATTTTTCCTCAGATCCAGTGACATAATTTTTTCAGCACTAGATGTCACTGTTTTATTTAAGCAAAGTCAAGTCTAGTCATTCTGAAGTCATAATTGAACACATCTAATTACATCTAACTCTATGAACATACAGTCATTCTGACTCTGCTTTGCTTGGTTTGGATAATTCCAAAGTAAAGCACTAGGATCTAATCTGGACTCACTGCAGTCTGAAGCAAAATCAGCTTGTTATCTTTGACACTTTATAAATTCTAGCACAACACAAAGTATCTATTTATAGATTATATCAAAAAGATGTTCCTCCCAAGAAATACTTGAGAAAAAATATATAAAGAGAATCGAAAATGAATCTTGATGTGAATGGAAGGGGAGAGGGAGTGGGAAATGGGAGGGTTGCGGGTGGGAGGGACGTTATGGGGGGGAAGCCATTGTAATCCATAAGCTGTACTTTGGAAACTTATATTCATTAAATAAAAGTTAAAAAAAGAAAGAATTATAAATATCAAAACTGAAGTTTTAATGCATACAGCACTCATGTCTCACTATGCTACATAAATGTGATATTAAATCTCTAGAATGAATTAATACTAACAGTTTTAGACAGACCAAGTAGTTTTAAATCTTACCCACATAGTCATTTAGAAATATGGAGAGCTGGGGCCAGCACTGTGGCACAGTAGGTTAATCCTCTGCCTGGGGCGCCTGCATCCCATATGGGTGCCAGTTCCAGTCTCAGCTGCTCCTCTTCTGATCCAGCTCCCTGCTTATGGCCCAGGAAAGCAGCAGAGGATGGCCCAAACCTGAACCTACAGGGAAGACCTGGAGGAAACTCCGGCTGTTGTGGCCATTTGGGAAGTGAACCCACGGATGGAAGACCTTTGTCTCTGTCTCTTTCCCTCTCTCTGTCTTTAACTCTGCTCTCAAATATGTATATAAAAATCTTTACCAAAAATAAAAAAGAAATATAGAGTTGAAAGAAGAAAAAGTCAAAGATACTAAGAAACTTTACATATTAAAATAATTAGTTACATTGACTATAGGAGTAGGTTACTCACCACTGTTGCCATATTTTAAACTACTTTTTAAAAACATGTATATCTTCAAGGAGTTAAGAAATATGTCTGTTTTGTATACTGGGATATGTATAATGTCTAATATCTTAGAGTGTCTCTAGTACCTAGCACCCTCCCATAATAAAAATACTGCTTAATAAATATCTGTTTAATGAGTACATTCATCTCTCTTTTTTAAGGTTTTATTTATTTATTTGAAAGGCAGAGTTACAGAGAGACAACAAAGAGACAGAGAGAGAGAGAGAGAAAGAGAGAGAGAGAGAGTGCACGCAACAGAAAGAATCTTCCATCAGCTGGTTTAATCTCCAAATGGCTGTAATGACCAGGGCTGCGCCAGGCTGAAGCCAAGAGCCAGGAGATTCTTCTGGGTCTCCCACATGGCTGCAGGAGCCCAAGGACTTGGGCCATCTTCTACTGCTTTCCCAGGCAATAGCAGAGAGCTGGATCGGAAGAGGAGCAGCCAGGTCTTGAACGAGTGTTTATATGGGATGCCCGCGCTACAGAAGTTGGCTTAATCTGCTACACCATAGCTTAAACCATGGTGCCACAACATCAGCCCCCATTCATCTCTTAATGTTCTCACCAATTAAGAAGAACTGAAGTAATGCAACTAGACTATATCCAAAAATAACACCTTTGTGAGTTTGGATTAATTTGCATTATGTATCAACTAATAAATATACCATAAATACAAAATAAACATACCAACAAGCAGATAATAAACACACTGCTGTGATGCAGAGGAAAAACAGACACTGTTCCTGCCTTCAAAGAGAAAATTCTCCAATTAAGAAATGTGTCTGACATGCAAAGAATTGCACATTTGAAAGTATGTAAAGAAAATATTTAGAGATCTACATTACAACATTTGGTAGGCAACTTTTTCATTTTGCTCCCCATTAGTGGAATCTTACCTGATTTAAAAATATATCAGTTTATTCTATTTATTTGAAAAGTAGAGAGCAAAAGACAAACAGAATGATCTTAACTTCATGTTGGTGCTGCATCACCACACTTTCAGGTTGCTTAAAGTATGACAGCTTTAAATTTATGTTAAAGAGATGCATCCAAGATTTCAAGGGAAATCTGGTTGAAATATGTAGTTTTAATGGGACTATAAATGTATGCTGAGCAAAAGGTGGATAAAACATGGGTATCCTTGGGTAGACAGAGACACCCAAGGGAGATAAGAAGTACAAAGAGAGAAGATCAAAGGTTATAAAATACATACTTTCTAATCTGATAATTTACCTATGATTTTACTTGCCACTCAGGTTGGCTGAAAATGCAATAAGATAAAATACCCAAGTTTTTAAACTAAAGTACAGTGCCTACCAGGAAAACTCTGAGCATAATCATAATATTTCCATGTGTGTAGTATCATATAAAAATGTTCCAACAGTTTTTTTTTTTAATTTATTTGACAGAGTTAGAGAGAGAGAGAGAGAGAGAGAGAGAGAGAGAGAGAGAAAGGTCTTCCTTCCGTTGGTTTACCCCCCAAATGGCCGCTACGGCCAGCGCTGTGCCGATCCGAAGCCAGGAGCCAGGTGCTTCTCCTGGTCTCCCATGCAGGTGCAGGGCCCAAACACGGGCCATCCTCCACTGCCTTCACGGGCCACAGCAGAGAGCTGGACTGGAAGAGGAGCAATCGGGACTTAGAACCGGCCCATATGAGATGCCAGCACCGCAAGGCAGAGGATTAACCAAGTGAGCCACGGTGCCATCTCCCTCCAACAGTTTTTTAAAGCCCATGGCCAGAAATCATTTTCAAAGGATTTCTAAGTTTATACTGCTTCTTTCATCTCAGCCAGTGAAATTTCTTTTCTTCTGTTTTTATGTATACTCTTATTCCCTTATACGATACTGCAGAACAAAAAGAATAGCTAGCCTTGACCAACCAATTGAAAAGGAGTAACAGCTGAATAAAGAAAATCACTTATTAATTGCTATAGATAGCAAGACAAGCAGGGATTCTCAGGCACAGCAGTTAGTTTTAACTCTGCCCACAGGGAAGATAAAGCCGTGGAGTGAGGCTGATGGAACATTTGCAGAAAGAAAGATCAATGAGAACCATGTTATGACATTCCTCAGCACACAAGAGGCACAAAGGTCAAAAGAATTCCCAGTCACAGCAGACTATTACAGAAAGGGCTAGATAAATTTTCAAAAATTAAACACAAGTTCAAGTGGAAAACTTTTTCATGGTCTGCCAGAAGATGTATGTGTGTCTCTGTAAAGATGACTATAGCTAAATAATTAGTTCTGTCTTCAGGTACCTTGAAGATGGTAGACACAGAGTACCTTAAATTCCAATTTCCTAGCCACAATCCTAGAAAGCCTGATAATTGTCCATAATCGATTCATTACATAGAAACCAATCACTGTACTTTCCATGTATAAACCTCAAATCATTTGAAAAAGACCCAGTTAAGAAACACCAAAGAAAATCTACCTATCGGGAAATGAAGTATGAACCTGGAATATATGGAAATAAGAGATATGATTTTGGCATTTTCCTCATGCACATTACATTTAGAATTAACCTAAATAGAACGCATGCAGAGAAAAGAGTGAAATTGTGTAGGCTTCATTTTGGAATTCTGTCATACGTTTTCTCCTGTGTGCTTGTAGCCTTTACTTCCTCAGTCATTCTGCCTGTTAAGCAATGCTTTCAAACCCAGCAACTTTGGTCTTTCCTGATGGGTTCATTTTAATGACTCCTCACTTGCCCTAATGGATTCTGTCCACCATTGGAATTACAGATAATTCTGCTACGGATGAAGGCACTTGGTTATGAACAAATCCTCCCTCCAGTTCAGAAAAGAACAGCCAGCAGGACAGCAGGGAAGGAGAGTGATTGAAAAACAAAAACAAAAACAAAAAACCTGGGTCCTTGAGAAAATACTCACTACATTTCTCTTTAGGACTCGACTCTCTACTCTGAATTAAATTGTTGAGCTGTAAATTTGTATAAATTTGTCCATATCAGAAAATTGCTAACGGACCGGGTAGGACTCTCTGGAGGGCTAGCATGTAAAGAATTATCACAAAATAGGTATCATTTAGTGGGAACCTTTGTTATAGACAGTGGCACAAACATTGTATATATTTGTCATGTTATCTTGTTAATATCACCCTAGCACATTCCAGGGAAGTTATAACAAAAAGCTTTAATTTGTTTTAAAGAATTAATTTATTTCATATTTCAATGGGCCAGATTTAATATTTCTTTTAAAACAAATGGAAGTACGCTTCAAAGTTTTAGAACTGTAAAATATTTTTAGACAACTGTTTAAGTAAAATGAAACAAAAAGCAGAACTAGTTGACATTTCCTGCCTATAATTTTCCTGAGTAATTTATACAGTCACTCAAGTGTTAACCTATGGCATTGATTTGTTTTGCAATGTGTGCATCAGTATGGATGTTTTCATGCTTCATAAACATCAAAACTTCAAACAAATCCAGGAAGCCTGGAGTTTAAATAACATATTGTGATTTTTTTCTGTCTGTAAACAAATATTACTATGAATAGCTGATGAAAGGGTTATTATGAAGGAAATAATGGCAATGTAATTATGTGGAAGGATTAAGCATTGCTGGTAACATTCTTCAGAACACTCAAAGGTACTCATCTCATCATTAGAATCTAGCATATTTTTAATTTATAAAGAAATAATATTATAAAGAAATATTTTATAAAGGAATGATTCATTTAGTCTTTCTCAGATTTGAGTCATATTTTGAAGAATAATCAAGAAGTTTCCTGAACACCCTTACTAATCCTTATTAATTACAATAATCGGTACCCTGTAGTGAGCACCTTTGCTGTAGAAAGTGCCAAGCACTTTTTGTATGTTTTTCTTGTTTTTTTTTAATTTTTTTTTTTTGGGGGGGAGGAGGGGAGTAGAGGCAGGGTAGGTAATTGGTAACAAAGCAGAAGAAACAGGTTTTGGTTTTGCACAGCACAATAGGCTTAGTGTAGTTCTCAGTCAAGCATTCCACACTGTCTGAAGAACTGGATGAGAAGAGCTCATGGGCTCCAAACAAAGCAAATAGAAAAGGAACTAGAAGTGCTAATTATGCTAATTACCTGATTTGATCCATTTATACTGTATATACATGTTGAAAAATTGCACTGTATCCCTTAAAATGTGTAAGTATTACCTATATAAGTCATAGACAAAAGATAAGGTTAGGACCATTCTAGGAGCTTAAAGAATTTTTCAAGTTGTAGTTATGTATACTAGGCAGTACAGCAAGTATATAAAAAAAGTATCAGAACTAAGGGTCCATGTCCAACATGAGTGTGATACAGACTAAATCCAAGGTCAGTGGCTCATTGCCCTGGCCACCCACCTCCCCTGACCCCAACTGTGGAAATGGACCACATCCCAACCTCTTTCCTCTGAGCTTAACTGTCATTCATAGGTCCCCTAGTAGCTGTTCTATACAAGCTGGGCCAATTAGATTCTTTGTTCTGCTCCTTGGAAGTTTGTATCATAAACCCATGTAGACCTGCTGTCTTTCAAGTGGAATCACATTAATGGTAGACATTTAGTTGGTTCCACTGCTGTGGGCTCCACGCAGCTTAATCTCAGGCTTCTTGGGGCTGGCAGTTTTCCTGTTTCTTGGGGTCCATGATCTACCTTAGCATTATTCCAGTAAATTCTCAAAATTTATTAGTTAATGGCTCCTATTACTTGTACTAGTGCCATAGCTATATCCTTTGGGTCACACACAGTGTGAACAGTATGGACAGCTGTCCATGGCCAGGCAAGGGGTGTGCCTGCAAGCAGAATTGGTAAATAAACCAGGTGCTGCATTGACTGAGTGTGATGAAATGGGGACAGTCCTACTGACTTAGTAACTGGCATAAAATTTCAGGGAACACCTTGGTTGAGCATCGGTAATGAAGTGGGCAGTGTAGGACTATCTTAGTAACTGGCACCAAACTCCTCCTGAGTAGAGAACTGACCATTTAAAAAATTCTAAAAGATTTTAAAAATCAGAAAACTTCATAAAGGCATAGGTAAAATAGTGAAAAGTCCTCTGAGGTTTTGAGGGTCTGGTAGACAAACTTTCTGAGAATAGAGCTCTGTAACAGGAGTTTTTGAGATACCCAGGGCACTCTACAAATCACAAATGGTGATCAAAGGTGGGATGGGTGAGAGCAGACAACAGTGAGGTATCTGAATACTGGGGAAGGGATGTGACTTCCTTCTTGACATCTGCCCCCCCCCCCATTCACTGTGAGTAAAATTCATCAAATTTACACATTCTGCACAAGAGCATTGGTTGTCCCAATGAAACACAATCATTGGGGTTGATACATTACAAAGCATTCAAGGAAGCTATAGCCTATGGGTCAATGAATCCCAGAGAACATAAACGTGCAAGTCTTGGCAGAAGCATGGGAGAGGATTTGAGACTTCCTGTGGCCATCGAATTAGACTGAGGCAGAGATGAAGGCCACCCTAAAGCAACTGCCCCTAGACATTGGAATAGCACAAATTGAAACTGCATTTCCCAAAGTAGGTGGGAATATTCCTTGGCCTCATTGTGCATTATGTACCCTTTGCCAAGGAGAACATCATATAGAAGTAAAACCTTTTGTCCACACAGTGGATGAATCTCCAGCTAAAGAAAAGGTTAACCCATAAATACTTCTGAGAAATGAGTGCAAAAATGAATCAGCAAAATGTAGAAAGAAATCCTGGCTCTTTCTGTGGCATTCAGCAATGAGCTGGCTGAACAGCCACACAGAATTGGCAAGTACAAGATTGAGATTTAAGCTTTGTGTTTGAAAAGAAAGATGTTGCTGCTGCAAACTGCAGCAGGTACCCCTGGTAGCCCATGTCACTTTTTCAGTGACACCTACAGAGTACAGTTCTGAGCAAGCTCAGACTCATCTGAGATGACAGCACCTTGCCCCAGCCCAGCTCTCTCCAAAGCCAGACTCCCTGTCTCCCTGAGTTGAAGTGCATAGTTCAAGGGCAAACCCCAGCAAGTAAGAAAGCTGGAGAATCAATACCCAACTCCTATCCTTTGGTTGAACCAACCTAGGGGATTTTTTTTTTTATGAATATCACAAGGTCTCATTAGAATTGAGCCCTAGCTGTGGTGGTCTCTTTCTTTGAAATGTTCCCTACCCACTCCACCTCACCACGCTGACTTGTCTTCCTCCTCTATCTCACTCTCCCCTTGCTGTCACTTCTGCTTCCTGGGAGTCACCTCAGAAACAAACCACGTGCTCCCTGATCCTGGTCTCAGACCCTTCTTTTGGAGAATTCCAGCTAAGACAGAAAGAGTGTGTCACTGAGTGAGAAAGGAGGCCAGTGGCTTTGGTTCTCATATCCAGTGAAGAAGTAATACCTCAAATGTTCTGATGTCAAATAAGAATGTCAGGTCAAATAGGTCGCAGAGATCCAGAAAATTGGAGGCCCTGATCTTCGAACTCCATGTACAGAACCATTTCTAAGTTCACTCCAACCCTGACAGGCACCTGAGTGGCGACCTTGAAATTGCAGCTGTTATCTGAATACACTGCAATGCATTTCAATACGGTCAGTTCTTATTTGAGGAAGAAAGGTGGTCCCTGACAGTAGGGGGGAAGGGGGCTAGGGGGATTGAGGAATTTACAGGACAGAGGAACAAAGAAAAATATTTTGTGCATTTGGGTTTGCAATTCCAGTATAGACAGCAGGATGCTTTAGATCATCCACTCGGTGTTTGGATCACTCAGCGCCTTAACTGCCACCCCTAAGCAAGCACTGGAGAATGGCTGGTTCATACCTTCAAGGACTTGGTCTGAGAGAAGCACTGGGCAAGAGTGGCTGTGCTTCCCCTGGTAAAGATGGGACACTGGATGTTTCAAACAGCATCCTGAGGATCACTGGAAACAACACTAGGAAAGGAATGCAGCTATTAGGGAGTTTATTCCACGTAGATGTCAACCTCCAGGCTGACCCCCACAGAACCTCACCTCCTGCTGTGGGTGCCCATGTTTATTCTCTATCCATACTGAACCAAGATGGATCTGCATGACCAACAGGTGATGGGTGAAGTGACATGTGCCTTCTGAAGCTGGGGCACAAAAGGTATTGCAGCTACAGCCTTGGGAACGATTGCTCACTCCAGGGAAAGCCGGCCGCCATGTTGTAGAGATTGTCCAAGAGTCCTGTGACTCGATATTCTCCAGAGGAACACGTTTAGGACAACGCATAGGAAATCCACAGAGCAGCAGCCTCGTAGGGAGTGACTCATCTTTTTGCAATCCAAGTGCTGGGCAGAAAGCATCCAGATCCAATTAAAGAGCGCGGGTCCTTTTAGCACAGGGTTCTCCTGTATGGCTGAGTACGCCAGCAGCCGCCTCCTCCTGGAGACCCACAGGTTCAATCCGGCCCACTGTTCCTAAAGTTCCATCCATTGTCCCAACGTATCATTGTTGGGACAATGTTGATTTTTTAGCTCACAAACATAGACAGATTTCTGCTTGGGATGAAATGGAGAGTGCTTGCATTCCTTTCTTGTTATTTTTTAATACTCACTCTACCACTCTCCAGGGAAGTTATAAGAAAATGCTTTATTTGGTTCTAAATTTTCAGTTAGAAGGTCACAAACTAAGAAATTTTAAAATATTTGATAATACTGGCATGCTGATTACTAATAGTGCAATCTTAGGGAGGCCCATGTAGATACTCTGTCCACTAATAGAATAGAACCAGGCACTGAAAAGCACAAAATACCTTGTGGTAGATTTAGCAAGATAGCAAGCATCTTAGAGAAAACTGAATCTAAAGTTTTCATTTTACAAAGCAGGAAATTAAAGCCCAAATAGTCTGGTTTATTTGCTCAGAGTCACACAGCATTAATGTATGAATAAAATTAAGCATTATATTGAATGAATTAATTCTGAAACACAGACTATTTTCAAGGTTAAATAGTTCCTCCAAAGAAAAGACTTACTCTATTTCTTTCAAAAAATAATTTAGATACTTAATATGCCAGTTAAGATGTCTGTATCCCATATGCATCTGTGTTTGCCAACCAGTTTCTGACTCAAGCTTCTTGCTAATGTAGACCCTGGGAGGAAGCACTGATGGCTCAAATAATTGGATTCCTGCCTCCCCTGTGGGAATCATGAATTGAGTTCCCAGTCCCCAGCTACAGTCTGGCCCAGTCCTGTACATTATGGCATTAAGAGAGTGAACCAGCTGATGGGAATGTTATCTCTCTATCTATTTACCTACCTACCTACCTACCTACCTCCCTACATACCTACCTATCTACCTGCCTATACTTTTGTTTGTCTCTATGTCTCAAATAATTTGTTTTAAATTCAGATCTTTAGGAATTCTGCTTTTATTTGGTTGACACTAGTTTATTTTATGTGTGTACTGTGTCATTAAAGATAAGAAATGTCACCAAAAGATCAAAGGGTCAAAAATCATAAAATATTCTCATTTCAGATTTACTTATTGTTAGCACTTAAAATCTACTGAAAATTCTGGAAGTTCATGTCCATTAGCCTACATACCAAATACAAACAACACATGTTTTCTTGCCTGTGTAACACTAAGTTCATCACCCATAAAGTAATACCAAGTGCGGTATGGTTTATTTCCTCTATAGCCAATAGGGTAATTTTAAGGCTCATTAAAATGACAATTTCAGGGCCAGCAACGCGGCTCACTTGGCTAATCCTCCGCCTGCAGTGCTGGCACCCTGGGTTCTAGTCCCGGTTGGGGCGCTGGATTCTGTCCCAGTTGCCCCTCTTGCAGGCCAGCTCTCTGCTGTGGCCCGGGAAGGCAGTAAAGGATGGCCCAAGTGCTTCGGCCCTGCACCCGCATGGGAGACCAGGAGAAGCACCTGCCTCCTGGCTTCGCATCGGCACAGCGTGCCGGCCACAACGTGCCGGCCATAGCGACCACTTGGGGGGTGGACCAATGGAAAAAGGAAGACCTTTCTCTCTCTCTCTCTCTCTCTCTCTCTCTCTCACTGTCTAACTCTGTCTGTAAAAAAAAATTTAAAAATTTAAAAAATGATAATTTCAGTTTAAATGGCTGATGTCAGTAGTTTCCCCAGCTGGTTTCTTTCAGTGTCCTCTTTGTAACCACAAAGCCTTTATTAATTATCTATGTTTTTACCCCAAAGATAATAATCAAGGAATAACAATTTTGTTTTTCAAGAAATATAAGAAAGCTATTATTTAGTTTAAAAAATACAGTGTGGTAAAATTTATATGCTTCTATATTATAAACAATTATAGGTTAGATGGAATTTGAGATGATTTATAAAGAATAAAAAAGTTAAAAATATGAACATCAAATTATCAATGTAACTATTTCTTTAAAGTGTATTTATAACAAAATACAGATATTGAGTTTAGGATTTGGTTTTTCAGAAAGGAATCTCTTGTTCTAGTTTGTTGAAACTTATGATTTCACATAGGTTTATAATTATATACTAAGACAAAAAAAATAGGTCGGTTTCACCCTACTGCATCTGATCAGAAAAAAAAATACAGCTTAACTGGTAAGCGGGGTGTTGAAACCTAAGTTTTTTTTTTTTTTTACCCACATACTTTATTTTTTTTCTTGTTAATGTAATATCATAAACATGGGGCAAACAACGAGGTATAGCAGGTTAAGTCACCACCTTCAACGTGGGCATCTTATATGAGCACCAGTTCAAGTGCCAGATACTCCACTTCTGATTCAGCTCCCTGCTAACGCACCTGGGAAAGCAGCAAAAGATGAAAATGGCCTAAGAACTTGGTGCCCTGCACTTACTTGTGAGCCCAGAGGAAGCTCCTGGCTCCTGGATTGGGCTTGACCCAGACCTGGCTGTTGCCGCCATTTGGGAAATGAACCAGTGAATGTAAGATCTCTTTCTGTCTCTTCTCTCTCTGTAACTCTGTCTTTCAAACAAATAAATTAATCTTAAAAAAATGCAAACAGAAGAGATTCTTTTTCAAAATAATCAAAATGTGTTTTAGGAAAAACAGTGGTAAGTTCTAGTGTTGAATTACAAAAAAAGTCTTCCGTAAGTCACACCATCTCCTCACTGTGCAGTCTTAAGTAAGTTATCTCACCTGCCCACACATCAGTTTTGGGATAATAATATCAATTAATTCATTAACTTAGATTGTGTATTAAATGTCAAGCATTTAGCAGGGTATCTGGTACATAATAAGCACTCAATAAATGCTTATTATAAATATCATTAGAATATATTCACTGACACCTACACTAACATTAGAACTTCTTGTATAAATAATTTTCATAGATTATAATGAGTGACCCATAGCTTAAGGGCATTTTCTATCACTATAATGAACTCTCAATCAACAAAATCTTGATTAAATCTAAATCAGGAAATACTCTAATCTTACTCATTTATAAATGACTAAAATATTTACGACCTAGAATGAAGCTTCTTATCGCCACTAAAGCAGTCTTGTCACACCATCCGAGCAAGTGGGACCATGGCGTCTGCTCAGAAGCAGCTTCTTGTTCTCCTCTCCTCAAATGAATAACTAGTGGCAGCTTCTGAAGCTTCTGTTCAGAGTTGGTGCATATCATTTTCACTTGTATTTCTTTTACCAAAGCCAGTCATTTGCCAAACCTGACATCATTGTGTTAGAGGTGTATATTTCTCCCACAGGGAACAACCACAGATACTTGAATTGTAATATATTCTATAGCATGGAAGAACTAAGTGTAGACTTCCAAAGAAGTCTACAACCAGAGCACAGGATACCTGATGCAAGGTGCCATTCATTGGTTTCTGTACCTGGAAAACAGGGATGCCTGTTTTGATGAGAAAATGAAATTCGCATATGTAAAATATTCAGTGAATATTGCTACCTGGGTGTGACCCTGGCTTCAGCTCCAGACTCTTGCTTCCAGTTAATTCTCACTTTCAGAGGCAGTGATGACGGATCAAATAGTTGGGTTCCTGCTATACACATGGGTGACTCAGAATCAATTCCTAGTTCTTTACTTTGCTCCATTCTTCAAGCCCATGTGGCTATTTGGGGAATGAACATGTGGACGGGAGCTTTCTTTCTCCTCTTTCTGTCTCTCACTCATTCAAAAAAAGAAAAAAAGAAGAAGAAGGAAAATAAAAATAAAACAACAACTAAGTATGAAGGTGTAGGCAGGTTTATTGAATGGTTCCAGGGACAGTAAATACCCTAAGCTTTTCTTCCATGTTCTGTCTTCTAGCATCAGTGCCTCCCATTGTCTAAACCCACATGGGTGATCAATGGCAAGAAAACCATGGTGGTCTACAGAGGTCCACTACTACTAGATAGGGATGAGGATGGAAGGTAAACTGGAATATACCCAGCCCAGGTAGGCATCATTCATCCCACTAAACATGGTAAAACACTCTTTTACAGCAATTCCTAAATCTTTAAATAAATCAGATTAGCATAGTGTTTCCTTGACATATGAAAATAAAAATTACTTCAGTGGGAATTGAATATGTACAATTACTAGAAAACTTTCATATACACATAACTTAGATCAAATTGTTTTCACCAATGATAATTATAAGATTATAGAAACAGATAAAGATGGTCAATGAGAAGGCAAACGAATCTTTAGAGCATTTTACACTGGAAATAGATTATGAAATATCTCCTTCCATGAACTGCACACCACTTTGTATTTCTATGAAGCCCCATTTCCTGTTACTATCATATGAATATTTTGGGCAATCTCACAAGTGCAGTTCCACTAATATGCTGCTTATAATGCTTTCCTTTAGCAGAATTCATTTTTGTGAAATACATTTTAATTTTGATTTGTATGATAAAAAACTTTTATGTCCTTATGATCATTAGGGTTTTATCTATTTGTCAATCTGTTAAGTATCACTTAACTCATCGATAGATTTAATTATTCAACAAGGTAATTTATTCCATTAGGTTTATGTCGCAAGTGCCTACTGTCACGCAGCTCGACAGTAGCAAGTGCGACGTACGACTTGTCAGTCAAGGGGGAAGAAAGGAACACCAGGACACAAGACTGTCTTTCCAATGAGAAATTTTATTGCTTACACACCAGGGGTTTTTATCACACTGCTCATCAGCATGCTTATTGAGGTCAATACACTTATCAGTACCAATATACTTATCAATCTATACTATTTAATACACTTATCAATAAACTTAACACCACTACTTAATGTGACTTAACTATTTAACTTAGCTACTTTGCTTAACGTAACTACTTAGCTTAATCACCTAACTTAACATAATTACTTAATAAACTTATCAATATCATTAATATCACTATCAATAATATCAATAATATCACTTATCATACTTACAGCTAACAACACACTTACTGAATTACTTAGCTTAACATAACTACTTATCATCTACTTAACTTACTTACTATCATACTTAACTATCAGAGTAACACTATTTCCTTAATGACTAGAGGACTACTGAAATCAATACCATCAATATCAATATCAATAATACTATTTGAACTTATTCATTAATCCACAGATCACAGTATACAATGTTAAAGTAATTTTGACGGCTATCTAATTATAATAGTATATGTACATCAAGGTCTCCAGCATTATTTACAAATACCTTGCATAGGGTCAAAACATAGTTATATTTTATTACACATGACTAACATTATCTGCAAAAGCTGTGTTTTCAAGGCTCATAGCACAGTCACGAAAAAGAGTGTCAATGTTCAAGGTCCAGAGCTCCACGTCTCAGCAGAGATGGATCTCGGAGCAGTCACTTACAAGCAGGAAGTCGTGGGAAGGCTGTCACTCTGGGCAGTAGACTCAAAGTTACCAGGCAGATGGCCAGGCGAGAAGTTGGAGAGGTCCCCTGCTGAGAGGCCCGGTCCAGCTTTGTGGTCAGGTCGGCAGCAGACTGATAACGACTCCAGGCAAGGCGGTGAGATGGCATCTCGGCTGGAGTTTTGATCCCATAGTCACCTTGTGTCACATAGCAAGGGGGCTAGCGAGCAGGCGCTTCAGCTCCAAGTGCAAGGAGATCCAGAGGTTCGCTTGCACTGGGCCACCCCCACACACTCACACAGACAGTGGGGTTACAGCTCAGGGACAGCTCTGCAGGTCGGCTTGCACCGCTGCCTGCTCCATGCAGAGTAGCGGGCTGCCACTTCAGCTCCAGATGTGCAGAGATCCAGAGGTTCACACACACAGGGCCATGATCCCCGAGAGGATGGAGAGTGGTGCAAGGGCTCCCTTTTTATCCTCATTTTTGGCAGTCCTCCAGCTCGCCATCCTCCAACTTGTCCAATCAATGCTGGTTCCTCCTTGCTTATAGTTGAACAGTCCAGTCAATACTGCTCCCGCCTTACTTATGTTTGAACTGTCCAGTCAGCGTGGGTAGGAGGGTGTTGTCCATAGCACACTGTTATCTGACTGACCAGAGAGATGTCTGCTTGGTATGATTAGGAGCATCTCCCTAACAGCCGTTAGGCATTGCCTCAGCTCCTGACTTGTAACTCCACTTTGCTTTTATTTTGTGGCTAATGGTAACTTTTATTAACTCAAGGTTTTACTGTGGAGTTTCCACAGATCATCTCCTTTTCAGGTAAGTGGTGATCTGTGACCCTTTTTTAGATTCCTGTGGGATTCTCCACATTTTATCACTGCATAAGTCTCATTTTTAAAGATATGTTGATAAAAACACAGTGAGTTCACATATACTTAAAATAAGATGGCCTTGTCTAAAAATTATCAGAGTCAGTGAACTCAGGGGGCTTCCATAGCCTTGGCAGCTCATGACAAGAGCCTAGGGTGATTACTGATGCCATAAACAAGAGTGTCAATTTGTTAAGTCAACAACAGGAGTCACTGTGCACTTATTCCTCATGTAGGATCTTTGTCCTTAGTGTGCTGTACATTGAGATTTAATGCTATAATTAGTACTCCAACAGTATTTTTCACTTTATGTTTGTGTGGGAGCAAACTGTTGAAATACTTACTTAAGGTATACTAAGCTGATCTTCTGTATATAAAGAGAAACGAAAATAAATCTTGATGTGAATGGAAGGGGAGAGGGAGTGGGAAAGGGGAGGTTGCGGGTGGGAGGGACGTTATGGGGGGGAAGCCATTGTAATCCATAAGCTGTACTTTGGAAATTTATATTCATTAAATAAAAGTTTAGAAAAAAAACACAGTGAATGCACATATACTTAAAATAAGATCTACTGTTTAATGTGTCTTTAGTAACTTGTCATTATTTCCCTTCTATGGCCTGTATTACAGGAGGTTAAAGATTAGAACTAAACTTCCAAGAATCAATTCCATTGAAATTCATCTAAGGGGGACCCTTGCATGAAATTTTAAAGGTATAAGAAAAGCAAAAGCAAAACTATTGCTTCTCCTGTATCATTTGTGAGAGAGGGAGCATTTTGGCAGATGGGAGATTTCATGGAAGCCTCTGGATATCCTCTAGTAGATTTTCCACCTTGGTGCATAATTGGTGTTTCCAATAGTCCCACCACTTCTGAACTCCTTGAAAACTAGACATGAACTCAAGTCTGAAAAATGAATTTTCTGTATTTAATTCCCCTTGTCCTTCCTAAGGATAGATGAAAATCTAATTTATCATACTCAATGCTATCTATAGATAGATCTTCCTCCTTGAAACACTTCATATTTCTTCTGTTTTCTTGATCAGACCTGAAACAAAAGTTGCCTTAAAAGTGGAGAGAAGGTACCAACAAACTAAATTCTAAAGTATGCGACACTGCTCAGTGGCTAGGTGATGCCATGTGAGGAACTGTTACAAGAGAAGGCTGCCACTGTGGATGTGCAATAGCAACACCTTTGATGAAATCGTCCATTGGAAAGTATCTAAGCATGCCTGCAAAGTAGAAAAGGAGTCTCAGAGAAAATGGAGCAGAAAAACTTAATAGCAGGGCTGATTGCTATGATTAACAAGCCTTGTTTGCAATATTGGGCCTTGCCTGGCATCTGGGAACAGATCTCAGGAAGGTTCCCACCATTCTGATAAGAATGGCTCACCTTGCTTATAATATATTTGAAATAATATAGTTAATGCTAAACACCTGGTTCCCTTCGGCGAGATGGAAGTTTTGGTACAGTCTAGGCAGAGGGTGCCTACATGACCATCTCCAGATAAAATTCCTGAGCAGTTCGTCTGTATTGGGCTTCTCTGACAGATGACATTTCACATCGATTGCCACAACTTGCTGGGGAGATGAAGCACATCCTGCGTGAGCCCACCGGGAGAGGACTTCTGGGAGTTTGCACCTGGTTTTCTCCAGCCTTCATCCCAGGTGCCATTTTCCTTTGCTCATGTTGCTTCCGATCCTTTCATAGTGATAAATGACAACTATGAGTATTAGTTTATCCTGAGCCCAAATGAGTACTTTCAGCATATCATCTAAACTGGTAGTGATCTGGGGGATTACTAATATAAATAGGTAGTCTAGTCCACACCATGTTGAAGAATTGGGGTCTAATGAAGTTTTCCTCTTTGTTATGGTAGGGAATCTTCATGTACCCTGCCCAGAGAGTTCAAAACCAAGCTCACATCGATCATGAACAGTTATTGTTTCATATCTTCTATTATTCTCTCTACTTAACAGAGATTTTATTGCAGTTACCTTTGTTCCACCATTCAAAGTGCGTGTGGGTGTCTTGTCTACACGCTTCTAATCTACCCCTCTATACTACGCTTTGTGGTGTTGCTGACAAATTTCAAAAGAACATTTCTGTTTGGCCAGCTGATTTCCTGCTAAGTTATGCCAAAAAGGTATACCGGAAGGAGGCTAACAGGTGGAAGGGAAGGAACACTTTAATTTCTGTTTGTTTTTTGTTCTTGTGTGTACCCCTCAACTGCACTTCCTCAACGTGAAGAGTGGCAGTACAAGTAATAGCTGGTGGATCCATTAGGCAGTTTTTATAACTCCCACAGAACCAATTGTAGTGAAGTTTCCCAGAATTGTCAACAGCAACTGAGCCCTATTCCTTTCTCAGCAGTCGGCATCCTAGACCCCTACATTAAGAGACGGGAGCATCAGCTGATTACCATATTTTTGAATTCTGAATTTTGGCAGCACAAAGCTTCCTGGGGCTTCTCAGTTTTAACAATTCAGACCTCTTCACTTAACTCCCTGGGCCCTGGTAGTAGTAGACACTTCTCGGAGTCGCTAACTCCGTCACACTTTGGAGTTTTTTTTGACTATCCAGCTCTCCCAAGACTAGTCATTCATACTTTATATTGAATTATCTCTTTTAAAATGGCTCGTGTGATTTCTGAACCAAATGAGTGTGGTGAGGATAATAAATGCGGGTGGTAAAGCTTTTCTTGCAGTTCATAGGCTACTGGATCATGAAAAGCCTCCTGCAGTTATGGCCAGGAACACCGCATGCTCCAGAGACCCTGTGCTGTCAGCTGATGACAGGAAGGGCCTTCTGTTACGCCCACTGGAGAGTGTGCGAGCATGTTCCACATGTGAGGGGGCCCATCTGCAGGGGAGGGCGAAACAGGGAATAGGTGACCAGAGGTCTGATTGTGGAAGAGATTCTCGAGCTATCTGCTACACTTGCTTTCCTTTCCTCCTGCATATAATGCTAGATTGCAGTTTCTGGATCCTTGGATTTAAGATGTGGCCATGTGACAGTTCTTGCTGTATTCCCTTTTTTTTCGGCTGCCTTAACAAAGTACCCCAAACTGGGCAGCTTAAACAACAGAAGTCTACTGATGCACAGTTATAGAAGCTGGAAGTCAGAGATTATAGTGCAGTAGGTTTGGTTCCTCCTAAGGGCTATGAGGGAGAACCTGTGCCTACATCCCTCCTACCTTATGGTGGATGTAAGAAATATTTGGTGTTCTTTTGGTTGTAGATACATCACCCATCACTGAATTCATGCACCATGGCATACTCCCTACATGTATGTCTCCAAATTTCCTCTTTCTATAAGGACCATAGTGACTTTGGACTAGGGGCCCACTCCATTCTGGTATGATCTCATCTAAAGTAATTACATCCATAAGGATGCTATTTCTAAATAAGAGCATATTCTGAGGTATTAGAGTTCTGTGTGCATGTATATAAAATCTGTATATTATATATATCTAATCCCTCCCTCCCTCTCTGTAACTCTGCCTTTCATATAAATAAAATAAATATTAAAAAAGAGCAAATAAGATTTTTTGAATAAAAAAAAACAAAGGCAACAACAGGCTGTTCAACATCTTTAATCATTAGAAAAGTACAAACAAAAACCACAATGAGATATCACCTCACACCTTTTAGGAGGACTATTAACAGAAAGACAAAAGATAAACACTGACAAAGAGAATCCTTGTACCCTGCTGGTAGAAATGTAAATTGATACTTCATTATGAAAAATAGTATGGAGTTTCCCCAGAAATTAAAAATGATCCAGTAATCACAATTCTGGGTATACATCCACATGCAATGAAATCAGGATCTTGAAGATATCTGTACTCCTGTGTTCACTGCAGAATTAGTTACAAATACCAAGATATAGAAACAACCTAAATGTGCATTAACGGATGAATGGATAAAGGAAATATGGTTTAATATAATGTATATGCCACAACTTCTTTACATGATGAAATATTTTTCAGTCTTTGCAAAAGGAAAATCTGCCATTTGCAAAGCTATGAAAATAAACCTGAAAGAAACTATGTTAAGCCAGGTGCAGGAAGACAAATACTTCATGGTCTTACTTGTATGCTGAATCCAAAACAGTGAACCTCAAGACGGGCATTTAGTACAGCATAGTACCCACAGATTCCTTTTATAAACCACTGGTATTGTAAATAGGAGTGACATTATAAGGCTTTTGTATCACTCCAACAGTACATATTCATTTCAATTTAATTCATTTATTTTAGAGACAGATAGATGGACAGAGTGTCCATCTACTGGCTCACTTCCCAAATACCTCCAATGACCAGGGCACAGCTAGCCTGAAGACGGGATCCAAGAACTCAATCCAGGCCTCCCACATGGGTGGCAGGGACGCAACTACTTGAGCCATAATCCTACCGCCTCCCAGAATGCACATGAGCAGGAAGCTGGAATCAGGAGCAAAGCTGGGACCCAACCCTGGTACTCTGATGCGGGATGCAGACTTCTGAACTAGCGTCTTACTACTGCCTGCTCCATACACGGATGTTCTAAATGACTTTAGGCTAGGAAGCATTGTGTGCTTTATCCAACTTCCTCTAGCTATTTAGGATCAGATGTAGGACTGAAAGCTACATCTACTGAATTCCAATTGCAGAGATCCACCAAAAAAGGCCAATTGCAGTTATCTGGAAAAGAACAAACAAACAAACAAACAAAAAACTGCTACTTCCAAAAAAGCATAAAATTCTAAAGCCTACCTCTTAATTTGTTCTGAAGAAAATTTAAACAAAAGCACTAAAATATGGTGTAATATTTATAAACTAATTAGATTTTTAAGGTTACATCATTGTTTTGTTCTCTAGTGTAACTGTGTCTTTTTTTTTTTTTTTTTTTTTTTGGACAGGTAGAGTGGACAGTGAGAGAGGAGAGAGAAAGGTCTTCCTTTGTCTGTTGGTTCACCCCCCAATGACTGCTGCAGCCGGCGCACCACGCTGATCTGAAGGCAGGAGCCAGGTACTTCTCCTGGTCTCCAATGGGGTGCAGGGCCCAAGCACTTGGGCCATCCTCCACTGCACTCCTGGGCCACAGCAGAGAGCTGGCCTGGAAGAGGAGCGTCTGGGACAGAATCTGGTGCCCCGACCAGGACTAGAACCCGGTGTGCTGGTGCCGCAGGTGGAGGATTAGCCTATTGAGCCGCGGCGCCGGCCTAAACTGTGTCTTAATTACATCCAAATATGTTCACAGCAAACATAGGACAACAGAAACATCTTGGGCATTTGCTCATGACTGCATAATCCTTTTGAGAGCTCAGTAACCTAGTGAGGCTTGGCTACCATTTGGTTTTTGAGCACTTGCTATAACCCCAGATATTAAATGAACTTAAATTCATATTCTAGAGCCATTCTCAAGCCCTTACTTACTCAAATTAGCTAATCATCCTGTCCAACATCTTTGTTAGCACTGAAGTTTGGATCTTTGCTTCTTTTACAAAGAAAAGAAAGGCAATAAGGGCCGGCACTGTGGCACAATAGGTTAAGCCCCATGGCCTGCAGCGCCAGCATCCCACATGGGTGCTGGTTCAAGTCTCAGCTGCTCCACTTCCCATCCAGCTCCCTACTAATGCACCTGAGAAGCAGCAGAAGACAGCCCAAGTCCTGGGGCCCCTGAACTCATATGGGAGCCCTGAAAGAAGCTGCTGCCTGCTGACTTAGGCCTGGCCCAGCTTCAGTTACTGTGGCCATTTGGAAAGTGAACCTGTAGTGGAAGACCTCTGCCTCTCCTTGTCTCTCTGTCACTCTTCTTTCAAACAAATAAATAAATATTTTTTTAAAAAAATAGAAAATAAAGGCAATAAACAGGCTTGCAATGACTGTTTTTCTAGAATGCCAGGCAACATGGTACCTTTTATCTTCTATCTGCTTCACTCCATTAATAATAAAATATCTCAGGGTCACTATCTTTGGTTGAAATATTTACTCTTCTCCTTGGAATAGTATTATTTGAGATACCAATGTGGGGCAGGAGGTGTGATGCCGCAGGCTAAGCTGCCACTTAGGACACCTGTGTTCCACACTGGAGCACCTGGGTTAGGTCTGGACTACTCTGGACGTGTGATCAGCAACTTGGGGCCCTGAAACACTCATTGGAGACCCTGATGAAATTCCTAGCTCCTTGCTTAAGCCCAGCACAGGCCTGGATGATGTGGACTTTGGGGGAATGAATCCAAATGAATGATCTCTCATTCTTCCCCTCTCTCTGTTGCTCTTGCTTTCAAATAAATTTTAAAAAATAAACTAAAAACAGGCTGGCACCACAGCTCAATAGGCTAATCCTCCACCTGCAGCGCCGGCACACCGGGTTCTAGTCCCAGTCGGGGCACCGGATTCTGTCCCAGTTGCCCCTCCTCCAGGCCAGCTCTCTGCTGTGGCCTGGGAGTGCAGTGGAGGATGGCTGAAGTGCTTGGGCCCTGCACCCCATGGGAGACCAGGAGAAGCACCTGGCTCCTGCCTTCGGATCAGCTCAGTGCACTGGCCGCAGAGTGCCAGCCGCGGTGGCCATTGGAGGGTGAACCAACAGCAGAAGGAAGACCTTTCTCTCTGTCTCTCTCTCTCACTGTCTACTTTGCCTATCAAAAAAATAAAAAAATAAATAAAAACAGAGCCATCAATTTTCCAGCAAAATAAGTCCCCATAATTAACATTTGCCCATTTCATTGATGAACAAGTCCTAAATCATCAGTACCCTAAAATGACTTTTAATATAAGGCTGTTCCCTTATTATGGTGGCATTTAAATCACTTCCTTAATAAAATCATCAAAGACAAAATCAACACCAAAAATCCTGTCAAGCTTGCAGAACAATTGCAAAGCTACGTTTACATGTACACAGGGAGAACTTTCGTAAGTGGAGATAACTTATCAACTTTAACATCAGAATATTGTGGCAAGAGTAAGGAATAAAATTAATATGAACTGGCCTATGAAGAAAAATAAATTCATTCAAAGGAGCCAGTGGAACACCTTGAACCAGAAAATCCTGACTCTTGTTACAAAAGCGAACTTCCTAATTCTCACACTATATCATTCTCCTTGTGCTAGTACTAACCAGATTGTTGTAGATATTTCAAGGAGTTAATGGAACATTTATCAAATAATGAATTTAATATTAAATACTCTGGAAATATATGCAGTTCAGAAGCTATTAAATAAAACAGACAAAGATGTGACATGAACAAGTTGACAGAACTGGAATGTTCTATTGCCATGACTCTGCAGACCCATAAATCTAGGCAATAACTTTTATGGCAGTCTGAGTCCAGTGGAAAAGTTCCAGGACACCCAAGGATCACAAAATCCAAGAACAGACACACTGAAGAAGGAATGAAAAACTATTTCATTTTATCTACATCACCCTTCATCCAAGGATGCGCAAGCCCAATGCCAGGGGTGGCCAGCAATTTTTCTCACAGGGTAAAATTAGAACATAAAGAATAAACACCTGGGTTGTCCACACAGGATGAAGCTGAAGAGGCCCGCTTCTTTCTCATACCACCAGAGTACTGAGGTAACTGACATTACTGAATGAGCAGAAGCTGAGAGCAAGGAAGAGAAGCCACACAGCCTACTAACTGTTCCAAAGACTCCATCAGGAAGCCCACCCAAAAGATTTTCGGAATGCCTCTTCTGTATACACTCAACTGGGCCATGGGTGTTCCAAACACTCTCCCCTCCTTCAGGTCAACTCCCTGAGCATATTTCCATGGAAATAAAGTGTAAGCATCTCACATGGTCAATGAAACTGTGAAATTAGAAGACATACAAATGAGCATATCAGGCCACCACTGTAATGATAACTCTCAGTATTGGACCTGCCTTTGTAGGCTCAAAAGAAGGCATGCAATCTTAAGAATGCCTTGCCAAGATAGAACAGCAGATACAGAACAGGTACACCCATAAAAAATGTCTGAGATAGCCTCAGAACCCCAAAGTGGGCCCTGCAACGAAGGTATATCTCCACCGAAGACAGTCATGAATACTAGAGGAAGTGACTAATTCTTTAAATGAGAAGACACCAATGCAGAACTTCAAGAAACATAGACAATTAAGGAAATGTGGTACCAATAAGGAATACAACAATATCTATAACCATGTTCAAAGAAATGGAGATATATGGCTTCCATGACAATTCAAAATAATTATTTTAAGGAAGTCAATGTGCTGCAAGGGAACACAGACAACTCAAGAAAATAATAAAACTTTTTAAGAATAAAATTATAGGGGCTGGTGTCATGGCACAGCCAGCTAAGTGCTAGTTGTGATGCTGGCATGCCACACCGGAGTGCCAGTTCCAGCCCCAGTAACTCCTCTTCTGATCTATCTCCCTGTTAATATGCCTGGGAAAGAAGAGGATGGCTCAAGTACCCCTGTAGCCCATGTGATATATTCGGGTGGAGTTTCTGGCTTTTGGTTTTAGTATAGCCCAGCCTGGGCCATTATAGCCATTTGGGGGAATGAAACAGGGAATGGAAAAATCTCTCTCTCTCTCTCTTGCTATCTCTGCTTATCATTCTGCCTGTCAAATAAATGCATAAATCTTGTTTAAAAAGCCCTAGAAGTTTAATAAATAGAAATTACTAAAAAGAAACTCAAAAATCTTGAGTTGAAGAATACAATTAAAGAAATAAAAAATTCAATAGAGAACAGCAATGGCAGATTTCATTAAACAGAAGAGTTAGTGTCTTGAAAACAAGTCATTTAAGACATTCCTTTAGGCTGGCGCCGTGGCTCACTAGGCTAATCCTCCACCTAGCGGCGCTGGCACACCGGGTTCTACTCCTGGTGGGGGCGCCGGATTCTGTCCCGGTTGCCCCCCTTCCAGGCCAGCTCTCTGCAGTGGCCAGGGAGTACAGTGGAGGATGGCCCAAGTGCTTGGGCCCTGCACCCCATGGGAGACCAGGAGAAGCACCTGGCTGCTGGCTTCGGATCACTGCGATGCGCCAGCCGCAGCACGATGGCCACGGTGGCCATTGGAGGGTGAACCAACAGCACAAGGATGACCTTTCTCTCTCTCTCTCTCTCACTATCCACTCTGCCTGTCAAAAAAAAAAAAAAAAGACATCCCTTTAGAGGAGAAAAAGAGAATAAAAAGTCAAAAATGGTGCTGATAACACTGGTTTTACATGTACAGAAAAATGAAATTAGATCTCTGCCTCTCATCATATACAAAAATCAACTCAAGATGGATTGAATACTTAACTGTAAGATAAGAAAACATGAAAGTGCTAGAAGAAAACACAGGGGAAATACTTCATGATACTATTGTAGGCAATGACTTTTTGGGCCCCAAAAGCACAAGCAACAAAAATAATACTTGACAATGGGATTATAACAAACCCAGAAGCTTCTGCATAGCAAAAGAAGCAGTCAATAGATTGGAAAGACATATGACAGAATGGAGAAAAAGTACTGCAAGCTATTTATCTGACAAAGAATTATATTCAGAATATATCAAAAACTCAAAACCAAATGTCAATCAATCCTGTTAAAAAATGGGCAGAGGATTTGAATAAACAGTTCTCACAAGAAGAAATACAAGTGGGTATGAAAAAAATACTCAATACTACTAGCCATAAGCTAAGCATAAAACAACCACAATGAGATGTCACTTCACCCCTGTTAGAATGGCTATTATCAAAAAGACATAAAATAATAAATGCCGTTAATGGAAAAAGAGGAACTCTTAAACACTGTTTGTAGGAACATAAATTAGTAATATTAGTATGGAAAGCAGTGTTGAGATTTGTTTAAAAACTAAAAATAGAATGGCCAAGTGATCTATCAATCCTACTACTGGATATTTTTCCAAAAGAAATAAAATCGTTCTATCAAAGAGACACCATCTCCAACATATTAAGTGCAGCACTGTTCTTAATAGTCAAGGCAGAGAATCAACTACAGTTTCCACCATCAAATGAATGAAGAAAATGTAGTATTTATACTCATGGAACCTTATTAAGCCATAAAAGAATAAGTCTGCCATTTGAATATTTGAAATATAATGGATGCAACTGG
Source organism: Oryctolagus cuniculus (assembly GCF_964237555.1). NCBI lineage: Eukaryota > Metazoa > Chordata > Mammalia > Lagomorpha > Leporidae > Oryctolagus > Oryctolagus cuniculus. The sequence continues at coordinate 26,893,121 of NC_091434.1, read as the reverse complement.
AAGACATCATGTTATGATATAAACCAGTCACAGAAAAACAAGTATCATATGTTTTCCTTCATATGTGAATAAAAAAAAAAAACATTCAGTGATTACTAGAGTCTGAAAGGTGGATAGAGGGGATTTGCATAATGAGTACCAAATCAGAGTTAGGTCAAAGGAGTAAGTTCCTAGTCATACACAGCGTAGTGGGAAGACTATAGCTCACAATAAACTAATATATGTTATGAACAAATAGAAGAAAGTAGCTCCAAGTCTGCAATCATTAAATAATGTTAAAGAAGGGGGAAAGTTGAATATCCTGATATGATTGGTACACATTGTGTTGAAATGTGAAAATGTAGCCAATAAATGTGTATACGTATTGTTAATACAATTTTTAAATAATAAAAAGTAGTGAAGAAAACCTATGGAATACCATCAAGATGAGAAATTTACTTAAAGAAATAATGCCTGAAAAATTTTCAAATCTGAAATTGAAACATTGACATAAATGAAGCTCAAGAGTCTAATCAGGTTCAACAAAAGTGGAATTCAAGACATGTTACAAATTATCAAACATCAAAGGTAAAGAAAATTGTGAAAGAAGAAAAAAGATACTTCACAAATAGAAGAATCCCTCCCTTAAAGTTATCAACAGATTTCTCACCAGAAATTTTGCAGTGCAGAGAAAATGGGATATGTTCATCCAGTGCTGAATGAGAATGCTTGCTAAAAAATAATACTTTACTTGGCAAACCTGTCCTTCAGAAATGAAGGTAATATATATAAGCCCAGAAGAAAAAGAAGCTAAGGGAAGGTCCTACCCACTACATTTGCCCTTTAAGAAATGGTAAGGGAGAGAGAGGGTCTTCATATTGAAATGGCAGGATACTAATCAGTAGCATGAAAAATTTGAATGGCTAAAGTAAGAATATTCCATATGGTAGTGGTAGTATGTAAATAACTTGCATGTCCAAAATGGAGGCTAAAAGACAAAAATGTTTTTAAAAATTATATCTACAATAATTTGTGAAAAGGTAGACAATATAAAAGGATATAGACCTTAAAAAACATTAATTTGAGAGGGAAGTGTGTGTGTGTGTGTGTGTGTGTGTATGTATGATCAATGTTAAATAGTTATCAGCTTAAAATAGACTGTCAGATGTCTTAAATTTCATGATAAAAAGTTAAATTGTTGGGGCCAGCGCAGTGGTGCACACTCTGGCCTGAAGCGCCAGCATCCCATATGGGTGAAGGTTCGAGACTCGGCTGCTCCACTTCTAATTCAGCTCTCTGCGGTGGCCTCGGAAAGCAGTGAAAGATGGCCCAAGACCTTGGGCCCCTGCACTTACATGGGAGTCCCAGAAGAAGGTCCTAATTCCTGGCTTCAGATTGGCGCAGCTCCAGCCATTGCAGCCAATTAGGGAGGGAACCAGCAGATGGAAGACCTCTCTCTCTCTCTCTCTCTCTGCCTCTCTTCTCTCTGTGTAACTCTGGCTTTCAAATAAATAAATGAATCTTCAAAAAAGGTTAAATTGTTACCAGCCTAAAATAGACTGTTATGTCTCTTAAATTCTGTGGTTGACACAAAAACAAAATATATACTAGATACATAGAAGACAAAGAGAAAGGAATCAAAACACATCAGTACAGAGTAATCATCAAATCACAAAGGCTGACACTAAGAGAGGAAGAAAGAAGCAAATCATCTGCAAAATAGTAAGAAAACAACAAAATGCAACAATAAGTCCTTTCTTATTGATAATTATCTTGAATGTATATACAGAGTGGTGTCGCTCCCCCTCTTCGTGGAGGAACGACACAGGACCCTGCGCTGTTCTTTCGTCTGCTCGGCCCTCCCCGGGTTTGCTGCTGGTTCTTCCCGGGTTGGCTACTATCCCTTCCACCTCCGTGGAAGGGCAGTTCCCCCTGGCCACATTCCCCACTTCCGCAGGGGAGCGGCACACCGCCGGCCGGCTCTCTCGGGGGCTGCACAGGTGTTCCTTCAGCTAGATGTTCCCCTTAGATGTTCCCTGGTGCATGCCGTCTCTCTCCTCCTTTATAGTCCTCCTCCGCCAATCCTAACTCGGCTGCCCACACGCCAAATACGCTGCTCTCCTCCAATCAGGAGCAAGTCCTACAGTTTATTAGCTGAACTGGAGGCAGCTGTGCGGAAGCTGTTTACTTCTCTCCCAGCGCCATATTGTGGGAGAGCAGATGCATAGAATAAGTCTTAATTCCAGTAACTCAGTCTAGTCTGGTTTGCTCCCCACAGAGTGGTGAGAACGATTAAAAACAAAAAAGACCCAATAATATGTTTCCACAAGATACTCATTCAAAACTAAAGACACATAAATACTAAGAAATGGAAAAGGATATTTCACAAAAATGAACATATGTGTATATCTGGGGGAAAAATAAGACTGAGGGGGAAAATACTCTGGAAAGAGACAATAGAGGTTATTACATAATAATAATTGGGTCCACTCATCAATTGCCAATATATATACTCAGGATGGGAGCACCTAAGCAAATGTTAACAGATGTGCAGAGAGAATGGACAGAAACCCAAGAAAAGTTGAGGACTTCAATACCTCATGTTCAATAATGAATAGATCACTGGTATAAAATATCAATGTGCATTGGAACTGAACTATAATGTAGGGCAAATGACATATACAAAACATTCCATTTCATACCAGCAAGATACATATTCTTCTCAAGCACACCTGGAACATTCTCTAGGACAGATCATGTATTAGGTGACAACAAGTTTTAACAAATTTAAGATTAAAATTCTATCAAGTGTCTTTTCGCATCATAATCATATGAAACTAGAAAAAGAGGGGAGAAACTGAAAAATTCACAAATATATGTAAATTAAATACCATGCTCCAGAAAATTAAATGGATCAAAAAAATCAAAACAAATTTAAGAGTAGGAATTTAGCCTAGTGGTGAGACGCCCACATCCTACATTAGAGTACCTGGGTTCAATTTCTGGCTGAAGCTCATGACTAGAACTTCTCACCAATGTAGATCACGGGGAGCAGCAGTCAAATCCACTGTCCCTGTGTGGATTCCCAGTCCTGGCCCAGCCTCAGCCTTGGAAGGCATTTGTGGAGTGACTCAGCAGATAGGGAGCATTTACACTCACTATTTCTCTGTGTGTATCTTAAATAAATAACAAGCAATAAAAAAGGGAATTTTTTTTAAAGTTCAAGGCAAACAAAATACTAGCAAAATATACAACCAAAACAGTACTAAGAGGGAAATTTGTAGAAACAGATTTCTGCATAAGAAAAAGAAAATGTTTCAAATAAAAAAACCTAACTTTACACTTCAAAAAACTAGAAAAATAAGAAACTAAGCCCAATACTAATAGAGGGATCACAGCAGAAATACATGGAATAGACACTATAAAATACAAATTTGAAAACACACACACACAAACCTAACAAACAGCCAGAGTGATGAAAAAAGAGAGAGAAAATAGTTAAATAAAATAAGATAGAGGAGACAACACAACTATTACCAAAGAAATACAAAGGATCTTTAAGGATCGTTATGAGCAATTATATGACAACAACTTGGATCAACTATGTGAGACGGATAAGTTCCTAGAAAAATAAAATCTATTATGACTAAATCATGAAGAGATAGACATTAGAACAGAATAATAAGGAGATTGAATTAATAATTAAAAATCTCCCACTTAAGAAAAGCTCAGGAACTGATGGTTTCACTAGTGAATTCTACTGAACATTGAAAGAACAATTAAGTGAACTATTATGTGGCACAGCAAGGTAAGCTGCTGCCTGCAATGCCAGAATCTCATTTGTGCCAACTTAAGTCTCAGCTGCTCCACTTCTAATACAGCTCCCTGCTAATGTGCCTGGGAAAGCAGCAAAAGGTGACCCAAGTGCTTGAGCCCCTACTTCCAATGTGGAAGACCTGGATGAAGCTACTGGCTACTGGCTTCTGCCTGGTCAAGCCCTACTCATTGTGACCATTAGAAGAGTGGATCAGCAGATGGAAGATTTCTCTCTCTCCCTCCCCTTCCCTCTCTCTGTAACTCTGCCATTGAAATAATATTTTTAACAAAAAAAGGAAAATAATAACATGTCTCAAGTCATTCCAATAAATAACAAAGAAAGGAATACTTCCAAAGTTCTCTAACAAGGTCAAGATTACTCTGATAGCAAAATCAGACAAGGAAACTACAAGAAAAGAACATCACAGACCAGGGTGGATATTTACCCTAGCAGCGAACATTTAAACTTCCTGCACCCCACATTGGAGTACCCAAGACAAATTTCTGGCTCCAACTCCTTGTTCCAGGTTACTTCTAATGCAGACACTTGGAGGCAGCAGTGATGGTTCAATTAATTGGGTTCCTATCACCCACATGGGAAACCTGGATTGAGTTCCCAGCTTCTGGTTTGGCTTAGCCTAGCCCCAGCCATGGTGGATAGACAGCAGTTAGGAGTATGTGTTTCTCTCTCTCTCTCAAATAAGAAAAAAATGTTAATCCTCACTTAAAAAGCTAAATTAAAATAATACAAGCCAATATACATGATGAACATCAATGCAAAGATTCTCAAGAAAATACCAGCAAGTCAATCAACGGCAGACTTAAAGGGTCATACCTCTGATAAAGCAGGACTTATCTTCAAAACACAGAAATCAACAATGTGATACACTACATTGAATAGATTTTTATCTCAATAGATGTAAAAAGCATTTTATAAAACTATACTTTCTTTTGTGGCAAAACTCTCAACAAATTAATTATTGTAAAAAAACATGCCTCACAATAATAATAATGGCCATATATGGAAAACCCATAACAAACACCATCCTTAAAGTTGAAAATTCGATTAGAAACAAGACAACGATGTCTACTCTTGTCTCTTATATTGAACATAGTACTGGAAATGCTAGGTATAGAAATCAAGCAAGAAAAAATCTGAACAGGAAAAGAAGAAGTATAATCATTTGTGTTTGTAGTTAACATGATTTTATGTATAGAAAATCTCAAAGACACCACCAAAAATCTCTTGGAATAAGTAATACATTCAGAGAAATTGCAGAATAAAAAGACAACAAACAAAAATATCTTGTGTTTACATTTAGTAAAAAGAAATCACCCAGTAAGACATTAGGAAAACATTCCATTATAATAGTAACAAAAAGAATAGACTATATAGAAATAAAATTTACATGGAAAAATTATAAGCCACTGATGGAAGAAATTGACCACAATACAAATAAACATATGAAGCAGAAGAATCAAGCATGGTTATCTTCTTAGAGTTGTATCTATGAAATGCATGAAATCTTACCTTTATATTAATAAAAAATTATAAAAACATAAGAAATTTAAAAATGCATATACACTTAGTGAAAACTTATATGTCTAGCATTGCACTAAAGTACAAACTTTATTAATGTGGTTACCAAATCAATGAACTTGAAGAATATAAGGGATAGTAAGAGAGCTGTAAGTAAAACAGCACAGAAATACTTTAAATGATATTCAAAAAATTGTTAAAATGTCCCTATTATCAAATGCAACTAACATTTTTTTAGATATGGAGCGGGTGTTGGGATGTCTAGATCCCATTCTGCAATACTCATTCATGTCTCAGTTGCCCTGCTTCGGGTCCAGCTTCCTGTCAATGAACCTGGGAGACAGCAGATGATGGTCCAAGTGGTTGGATTCCTGCACTCATGTGAGAGACCCTTACGTTTGCTTCTAAAAGTTTCATGGTTTCAGGCCTTACATTTACATTTGAAATTATTTTTGTATATGGTGAAACATAGGTGTCCAGTTACCTTCTTCTGCATGTAGATAGATTTGGTTGAGTTGACTGGTGACCTGTGACCTTCCTGTATCTGGATAATTGAATCTTTCCCTAGGTTTGAGTATTTTGCTGTTATTATCTCTTTGAATATACTTTCTACCCTTTGGCCTTTGAAAGCCCCTCTTTAAGTTCAATAACTCAGATATTTTCTCATTTTTTTTTGACAGGCAGAGTTAGTGAGAGAGAGACAGAGAGAAAGGTCTTCCTTCCATTGGTTCACCCCCCAAATGGCCGCTATGGCCGGCGTGCTGCGCTGATCCGAATCCAGGATCCAGGTGCTTCCTTCTGGTCTCCCATGTGGGTGCAGGATAACACTTGGGCTATCCTCCGCTGCCTTCCCAGGCCACAGCAGAGAGCTGGCCTGGAAGAGGAACAACTGGGACTAGAATCCGGTGCCCTAACTGGGACTAGAACCCGGGGTGCCAGCACCGCAGGCGGAGGATTAGCCTATTGAGGCGTGGCACTGGCCGATATTTTCTCTTTTAATACTGCCCCAAAGTTCCTATAAAGTTCTTCATTCCTCTTTTTCCTTTTTCTCTCTTCTCAATGTATATATTGAAAGACTGCTTTAAGCTCACTGATTCTTCCAATTTATCTATTCTTTTAATTGATACCTTCCACCACTTTTTAATTTTGCTTAATGTACTGTTTATCTCAAGGACTTCTGTTTGTTTTTAATTACTTCAAATTATGTTAAGCTTCTCTATTAAGAGGAATCAATCATTTCTCTGGGATGTCCTGATTCTGTGTTTCCTTATAACAGCTTTTTATATTCTGCATCAGAGAATTTGCACATATCTGTTGCTGTTCAATTTCAGACACCTTATGTAGTTCATTACATAAAGTTACAATTCCTTGAAAGTTTTTTATGTTTCTTGGCATGCAGCATCATCTATGCATGGAGGAATTAGGAATTCTTTCCAGTCTTCGTAATCTGGCTTCGTATTTGCCTTACAAAAAAAATTTAGCAGTCTGCTTATTTTCTGAACCTGACACTTTGGCTCTTTCAGCACTAGATGGCACCCTAAGGCAGGGTCTGTGCAAGTCTGCTGTTAGTGTGCCGTTGCTTTTTCAACACCAGAAGGTGCCACGTCCCAGGTTTGTCCAATAACCACTTGGGATGTTACTCAGTGAACCCCTAGAAGCTCTTTCTGAGAGCACTGGCCTGGTGATAGAGGCTTTTGGGCTTTTCCTGTTGCTGGGTCTCAGTGCAGCAGTCCTAGCTTTGAGGGTGGCAAGATAAAGTTCTATGCGGATTTTCCCACGCTGCTTCCCTGCTGCTGGAGCCTTGCCCCACTGCCTGCCAGAGTTAAGGGGAAGAGTGATGGGGCAGTCCCTTGGTCACTTGCTTAAGGAGGTTTCAAAGGCTCAGTCTGTAGGTACTGGCCTGGGAGCAAGCGTCATGGGTCCTTATTGGCAATGGATTTTACAGTGGTGGGCCTGGTATTGGGTTTCAAGACTAGTTTCTTGATCAAGTCTTACTTTCTTCTCTATCCTTGTATCCCACATGGATAGCTGGTGTCCAAGCACCTGGACCATCCTTGGCTGCCTTGCCAGGCATTTTGACAGAAGTTGGTCAGAAGCAGAATAGCTGACATTCAAACCGGCACTCAACAAGGGATGCTGATGCCACAAACAGCAGCTTCAATACTGTGCCACAAAACCAGCCTCCACGTTAGAAAGATTTTAAAGAAAATTTGCTGAAAATGGAAGCAGAGATGGGGCAATACATATAGTGGCATATATGTGGCATGCATGCGACTGGTTGGGGCAGTAGAGCATATCTGTCTGTTGATGGGAGTGGTTTACTAGGAAACGGTTGACTACACAGGTACACAGGTAAGATAACTGCAACAGAAAAATCTGAAGCAATGGGACCCAATGCACATGCACAAAAGTGGACTTAACTAGCAATAGGGGCAGTTTATCCATTGTTATGAAGCAAAGCAAAGCATAAGGGAGCTAGCGTAGAAAGGGAGGTGGATCCAGGGGTGGAAAAATGAGGAACTTGTTTTTCATTGCTCTATTTTCCCAAAGGAAAATGGAAGCAATGTGAGTAACTGAAAATGTAGAGGCAAGAGGAAATGGTAGAAATCAGATCAAGGAGAGAGTATAAAATACTCTCTGAGAGACTTGACCTGGAAGAAATAGGAGGGTAGCTGGACTTTACTGAGGGCCCTCTTCAGGTATGTGACCATTTTACTGTCACCGCACAGTGCAGTCAGGGGTTGTTCCTTGGCCACACAGAGTTGCTTACCTGTAGGGGGAGATTTATCAGGTGTGGGACAAGAACTTCAGCAGATAGGAAGCAGGAAGCTGATTCTGACTACAATGACTAATCATAGACTATAAGACACTGATGTGAGGATACCCTGATGAGATGGGTAGTGAAAGGGAGATTGGGCAATCAACTGGAAATCCTGGTGTGGCTGAAGAGAACTTGGAGCACTGCCTAGCCAGCTAAAAGATAACTTGAAGTCTATGCCAGAAAGTTAAGAAAATGTCTTCAGAAAGTTGGAAATTCAAGACTAAATACTGAGAGCATAACTGACTTTTCCCTGAATAACTAGTAAGGCACTAAAGAAAAACAAGTGAATAAGACAAAAATTTTTAAAAAGAGTAAATGCTCTACTCAGATGAATACAATTATGCCCACTGATTTTGTCCTTAGAAGCTCTCGAAGTTCACAAATCCTTACTAATACAATTATGGTTATTGACTTTGACGTTCTTTTGGCATTGAAAGGACACCACATTGATGTTTTACTTTGGATAAGCCTCACTTTGGAAAAACTACTTTTGTGATCATAGTATCTCCCCTGCCAGGGAAGTCTGTGTTGTACTTCCTATTCCCCAGACTGGTAGTGAATTCCAGTATGACTTTTACCCTTACTGGTTTGTAATCTGAAGACTAACAATTAGCTCATAGGTAGCTGTGGATAACATTAAATGTTACTTAAAGGGCCTTGAAGAGAACAGTTGTATTCTTTTCACAGATTACTAAGGCTTGGCACAAATTTGAGTATTTGTTCATTGCAGATATGTTCAATTGTGGGGAGCAACTCGGACTAGACTGTTACTGGAATTAAGACTTATTCTATGCATCTACTCTCCCACAATATGGCGCTGAGAAGGGAGTAACAACTTCTACGCAGCTGCCTCTCGCCAACTTGAGTGATGACCTGCAGGAGCTGATCCTGCTCCTGATTGCAGGAGAGCAGCATACTCGGCGTGTGGGTAGCAGAGTTGGGATTGGTGGAAGAGGACTATAAAGGAGGAGAGAGACAACATGCACCAGGAACATCTATCTGAAGGAACACCTGTGCAGCCCCCGAGAGAGCCGACTGGCGGTGTGCCGCTCCCCTGCGGAAGTGGGGAAGGTGGCAGGGGGAACCGCCCTTCCACGGAGGTGGAAGGGACGGTAGCCAACCCGGGAAGAACCAGCAGCAAACCCGGGGAGGGCCGAGCAGATAAAAGAACAACGCAGGGTCCTGTGTCGTTCCTCCGCGAAGAGGGGGAGCGACATTCAATGACTTGACTCAGACTTTGGCTCAATTCTGAAAACTTTATTTAAAAAAAGATTGATTCCAAAGGCAGAGTGACACATGAGAGAAAGACAGAGAAAGAGAACTTCTATCTATTTCATTCTATTTCATTCCCCCAAACGCCCTCAACAGCCAAGGCCGGTCCAAGCCAAAGCCAACAGCCTGGAACTCCATCCAGGTTCACTGCAAGGATGTAAATACTTGGGCCATCCTCACACTGCCTCCCCAGAAGCATTAGCAAGAAGCTGGATTGGAAGTGGATCAGTCAAGACTCAAAACAGCACTTTTATGGGATGCAGGCCTTATAAGCAATGGCTTAACCCACTGCACCACAGTGCCCTACCCCACTCTTTTCTGATTAAATCCAGCAAATGTGTCTGTACATAAGAGGTAAAGAGGCATGGGATAGACTCCTCTCTTTTGCATCAGTTCAAATTCCTCTTTGCTTCTCCTCTTATTTCAGCAATTACTATAGAGACCAGGTCTTGAACATAGATGCAACTTGACCACATCTTACACAAGGCTGGGATGTGGGCCCTCAATATTCTGTTCACTGGGGCCTTCCCTGACACAAAGTTATTTGACACCTGTGGGAACCCACCCCTCATTCCTAAACTTGCATCCTGGAATACCAGGAAATTGATAATTCATCAGACAGCTCTTTACTAATGGGGATGGTATCCACTGGGGAAGTCATTCTCCCTTTCTTTCCCTAGATGAACTGTTTTGATACGACTTTCAAAACAAATTAGGAATCAGTCTGAGCTTTAAGTTTGATAGCAGGAGAATCTAGCAAAGAAGTCTATGTGAGATAATAAAATCATAAGAAAGGAAGGGAGTAATTGACAGAACAAATTCTCAAAGTAGTGAGACAGCTGCAGTAAACTGGGGGGGCGGGGTAGGCATAGATAGGGAAAGTGCATTTGTCACATCAAGACAAAAGTTTAAGATGTATGAGTACAAGGGAGAGCCACTGAAAAATATATGGGTCCTTAAAAAAGATCATAAAAAATACGGTAAGTTTATTTTGGTGCATTTGAAATACATGGCTTTTCATAACACACATGCCCTAAGAACTTTTGGAAGACCCTTCTTTGACAGTGGAAGGATGAAGTTCTCTTCTAATTTCTTTAGTTAATTCATGTAACTTTATTTATTTATTTATTTATTTATTTATTGACAGGCAGAGTGGACAGTGAGAGAGAGAGGGACAGAGAGAAAGGTCTTCCTTTGCCATTGGGTCACCCTCCTATGGCTGCCGCGGCCGGCGCGCTGCAGCTGGCGCACCACACTGATCTGATGGCAGGAGCCAGGTACTTCTCCTGGTCTCCCATGGGGTGCAGGGCCCAAGTACTTGGGCCATCCTCCACTGCACTCCCTGGCCACAGCAGAGAGCTGGCCTAGAAGAGGGGCAACCGGGACAGAATCCGGCACCCCGACCGGGACTAGAACCCAGTATGCCGGCGCCACAAGGTGGAGGATTAGCCTAGTGAGCCTCGGTGCCGGCCCAATTCATGTAACTTTAAAGCACTGTCATCAGCTAAGAGTAAGAAGAGGTGAGACCTTTTCAGGTTTGAGAAGAGATACGTGGTAGTCAATGAGAAATGAAATCCTAGAAAGTGAGATAGATTACTTTGGGAAGTTTAGATTTAGTGGTAACCACTACCTACCTTACATATTTACCCATGAGCAACCAAATATAAAACAACCTTTTCATAATTACCGTAGTTCTAAACTCTACATTCGTGGAATGCATGAGTCTATGGTATGCTCCTCAAAGTATGGTCCCTGGAACAGTAACATGAACCTCATTTAGAACTCATTAGAAATAAAATACAATGGCCTTCCCCAGACCTCCTAAGTAAGAAACTGTGGGGATGGGGCCAGCAACCTATGTTTAGTAAGTCTGCCTGTTGAGAGCTAAAGATTGAGATCTCCTTCATTATGGTATGTCCTCACCCAGTTTTACCTTTAAAATAACTATGTGTACATATTTGATTTAAAAAATCTTTTAGGGGCCAGTCCTGAGATGTAGTGGGTAAAGCCACTGCCTACAATGCTGACATCAGATAGGAGTACTGGTCTAGCATCCAATAGGAGCTATAGTCCATGTCCTAGCTACTCTATTTCTGTTGTAACTCCCTGTTAATGGTCTAGGAAAAGCAGGTGAAGATGACCCAAGTGTTTGAACCCCTGTTAGCCTGGTGGGAGAACTGGAAGAAGCTTCTGGCTCTTGGCTTCAGCTATATTTTTTAAGATTTATTTCTTTATTTGAAAGTCATAGTTACACAGAGAAAAAGGAGAGGCAGAGAGGGGAGTGAGGTCTTCCATCTGCTGGATCACTCTCCAATTGGCCACAATGGCTGGAGCTGCACCAATCTGAAGCCAGGAGCCAGGAGCTTCTTCCAGGCATCCCATGCTGGTGCAGGGGCCCAAGAACTTGGGCCAACTTCTACAGTTTTCCCAGGCCACAGCAGAGAGCTGAATTGGAAGTGGAGCAGCCAGGACTTGAACCAGCGCCAATATGGGATGCCAGCATTGCAGGCAATGGCTTTTAAATGCTATGCCACAGCACCAGCCCCTAAAAAAATACATCTTTTAAACAAAAATGTTATAAGCTGAGTTTATTAGGCTCTTTATAGATTCTAAATATTAATCTTTTTATCAGTTGCATACTTGCAAATGTTTTTTCTCATTGTCTCTGTAGCCTCTTCACTTTGTTGAGTGTTTCCCTTACAATGCAGAAGCTTCTTACCTTGGATTGATGTAATCCCATTTTTCTATGTTTGCTTTGATTATCTGTGTTTTTGGGGTCTTTTCCAAGAAGCCTTTGCCTATACCAATGTGTTGCAGAGTTTCTCTGGAATTGTCCTCTAGTAATTTAATTGTATCAGGTCATGGATTTAAACCATTGATCCATTTAGAGTTGATTTTGTATAATATATAAAGTAAGGGTCTTGTTTCATATTTCTGCATATAAAGATCCAATTTTCCCAGCACCATTTGTTGAAGATACTGTCCTTTTTCCAGGAATTGATTTTTTCTAATTTGCCAAAGATTAGTTGATTCTAGATGTGTGGATTAATTTCTGGTGTTTCCATTCTGTTCCATTGGTCTACATGTCTATTTTTGCGCCCATACATAGCTATTTTGATTATAACTGCCTTGTAGTATGGCTTGAAATCTGGTATTGTGATGCCTCTGGCTTTGTTTTTGTTGTTTAAGATGATTTCTTTAGCTATTTGAGATCTCCTGTGTTTCCATATGATTTTTACCATCATTTTTTCTAGAACTAAGAATAATGTTGGTATTTTGATTGAAATCAGATTGAATTTGTAAGTTGCTTTGGGTAGTATGGACATTTTGATGATATTAATTCTTCTAATTCACAAACTTGGAAGATTTTTCCATTTTTTTTCTATTTCTTTCTTTAATGTTTTGTAATTTTCATTGCAGAGATTTTTCTCCTCCTTGGTTAAATTTATTCCAAGATATTTAAATTTTTTATAGCTATCTTGATTGGAATTGAACTTAGAAGTTCTTTCTCAGCCATGCATTGTCTACGTATACAAAGGCTACTGATTTTTGTGTGCTGATGTTATAGCCTGCAATTTTATCAAATTATCTCATGAGTTCCAATAATCTCTTAGTGGAGTTTTATGGTTTCTATATATATAGGATCATTTCATTTGCAAACAGGGATAATTTGGTTTCCTCCTTTCTAATTTGTATCCCTTTGATTTCTTTTTTCTTACCTAATGACTTGTACTAAAACTTCTAGAACTATATTAAACAGCAATGGAGAGAGTGGGCATTCTTGTCTGGTTCCAGATCTTAGGGGAAATGCTTACAACTTTTCCCCATTCAATATGATGCTGGCTGTGGATTTGTCATACTTTTCCTTGAATGCAACATACATAAAGGTTCTACTGCTGCAAACATGTCCTGCATTTCATCATAGGGAAAGGTCACCTTGATTTGGTCAGTATAAAAACAAATAGTAATTTAAATTACAAAGTCATCAATGGCTCCCAATTTCTGCGCATGTTTAGGTTGCTGCACTTTACTCTGTTCTCAGAGTTTGCTGCCCACTCAGGAATTACTTACCACACATTTTAAGGACTCATCATCATTCTAATCATCATCGCCAAAAGTTATATTTAATATTGATTTTTAAACAAAATAGACAGGATTTTTATCTCCTTGAAGTAAATAAGTGAAGAGTTTAAATTGGATTCTTCGGGGTTTTGTTTTACATTATTGCCAAGTTCCCTTCCTCTTCTGTGGTTGTTGTTCAGCCATTTCTCTAATATCCCAATTTAATATAAAATTTAATCAGGATGACAAGATACAGTATCTGGAATTTGCTATAAAATATTCCAGTGATGGATTTCAGGGAGGAGTGAGAGAATATAAATGCAGTAAAATTTGACATTTATTGATAACTGTTGAAACTAGACTGATGAGTACATGGAAGTTCATGGTTCTTCTATTATTATCACAGAGAACTTGAAAAATTTGAAAAATTCCATAATAGAAAGAAAGTTAAAGCTTAATTAATTAATTTTGTTTGGAAACAAGAATTTTATTTCAGTCCTTGAAATAATTGGAGGCATACTGGAGTGTTGAAAAACAAAGATTGGGAATTAATATTGAAGCCTGTGGAACAAATTTTCACCGTAAGATTTTTTTGTGTGTGTTAATTTGGTAGTGAGTAGATGGCATAATAATCTTTCTGGAGATTGATAGGGAAATAGCACCAATTTTCCCATCACTTTCAATTTATAGTAATTATGACTAATTCAAAAGTCTGTCTAGGGTATTTCTGGGGTTATTTGACATCTGAACTGCACCCGGCCTTGGATACAGCCTGTCTCTATGGGCAACAACTCAGATACAGCCTACATTATTCCTGCCTACAAATGTACCATATTGGACAAAGTATTTATGGATATAAAAAAATAGTGGAATAAGGTGAGGTTTAAGATGTTTTTTTCTTTTTTAGATTCATTTACTTATTTATTTGAAAGGCAGAGTTACAGAGAGAAAGACAGAGCACAGAAACAGAGAGAGAGAGAGAGAGATGGATCTTCCATCCTCTGGTTTAATTTCCAATGGCCACAACCCAGATCTGGGCCAGGTTGAAGCCATGAGCCAGGAACTCCATCCTGGTCTCCTACATGATAGCAGGGGGTCAAGTGTTTGAACCATTTTTTCATTACATTCCAAAGTATATTAGCAAGAAGCTGGACTTTCAAACCAGCACTCTAATATGGGATGCTGGTGCTGCAAGCAGCAGTTTAATCACCTGTGCCACAACTTTGGCCACTTGCAGGTTAAGATTTGAGAGATAAATACATGACTATTCTTAACAACTGGATGAGATTACAGAGCTTTCTTAGATACCTTCTCAAAGCGTAACACACACAAACTCAAGAGGCATTGGGCCAGCGTTTCAATTCCTTGTCTGCTTCTTACTTGCTGTATCACTTGAGATAACTTACTTTTCCATCCCTTGCCTTGTTTTTGTTTTTTGTTTGCCTCTTTTATTTTCTTCATTTATAAAATGGGAATGATTACATATCTCAAAGAAGTGTTGTTGTAGCCAAATGTATGCAATTGGAAATCAGCATGCTTTGTGTAATATGCCAGTCCTAAAATTACCAATACATGTTTTCCCTGATTCATGGTAACTAACATACAGCGTACAAAAAAAATGTAATGAGTGAAATCAACATTTTGGGATTTGATTATTGTTTTCAACCTTTGTCTATACTCTTGAGGAACAGTGGCTTTTCTACTTATTATTTGTTGAATTCTTTATTTAGTGGAAATTTGTTTGTGATTATTAAGCAAAGTGAAAATATGCCATTGCAAAAATTAAAAGAAGAACAACAAAGGAAGCAGGAAGAAGGGTGCTAACAAGGAAGGGAGGGAGAGAAGGTAGGGTAGAAAGAATCATTATGCTCTTAAAACTCTATATATGAAATACATGAAATTTGGTCCCTTTATATAAACAAAAAAAATTTTTTTAAAGTGTTGTATTAAGATTTGTAGATGTAGGGGGCTGGCGCCATGGCGCAGTAGGCTAATCTTCCACCTGCAGCGTCGGCATCCCATATGGGGCCAGTTCTAGTCCCAGCTGCTCCACTTCCCATCCAGCTCTCTACTATGGCCTGGTAAAACAGTGGAGGATGGCTCGGGTCCTTAGGCCCCTGCACCCACGTGGAAGACTGGGAAGAAGTGCCTGGCTCCTGGCTTCGGATCGGTGCAGCTACAGCTGTTGCGGCTATTTAGAGAGTGAACCAACAGAAGGAAGACCTTTCTCTCTGTCTCTCCCTCTCACTGTCTGTAACTCTACCTCTCAAATAAAATAAAATCTTTTTAAAAAAGCTTTGTAGATGTAGCATATTATACAATATAACAAAAGGTAGTGATTTATCCAAATGTACTCTAAACCATTATGCCTGAAATGACCCATGTTCTGACAAGGTACATTCTAATTGCAAGACATTGCTGGATGTAAGTGACAAAAAGGGACATGCTTTCCCCATACATCAGTGTCAAGAAATTCTAACCAGGGCCAGTGCTGTGACATAGCTGGTTAAAGACCAGGCCTGCAGCACCTGTATCCCATATGAGCACCAGTCCGAGGGCCAGCTGCTCAACTTCCATTCCAGCTCCCTGCTAATGCACCTGGAAAAGCAATGGAGGATGGCCCAAGTCCTTGGGCCCCTGCCACCCACGTGGGAGACCTGGAAGAAGCCTCTGGCTCCTGGCTTTGAATCGGTATATCTCCAGTGATTGCAGCCATTTGGGGAGTGAATCAGCAGATGGAAGACCTTTCATTTTCCATCTCTACTTCTCTGTAACTCTGTCTTTCAAATAAATAAAATAAATCTTTAAAAAAAAAAGAAATTCTAAGGCCTGAGTGCTGTTTAGGACATCTGCCCTTCTATGAGTCTGCTGTGTATCCCGCTTCCCACGTTGGATCGTTCTCTCCCTTTTTAATTCTATCAGTTAGTATTAGCAGGCACTAGTCTTGTTTATGTGATCCCTTTGACTCTTAGACCTATCATTATGATCAGTGGTGAACTGAAATTGATCACTTGGACTAGTGAGATGACATTGGCCTCAGAATCAGCCCTTAAGGCATTCTGATCTGGCTGAAGAGCCCATGAGAGTATTTTAGGCATGGAAAGCCAAGACACTCTGGAAAAAAAAAAAAAGACCTAAATGAAAGATCTCTGTGAGTGAGATCCCAGTGGAAAGAATGGGGCATCAAAGAAGAGGTACCTTTCTCTGAAGGGAGGAGAGAACTTCCACTTTGACTACTGCCTTATCTAAATAAGATCGGAGTTGGCGAACTCAGGGGGCTTCCATAGCCTTGGCAGCTCATGACTAGAGCCTAGGGTGATTACTGATGCCATAAACAAGAGTGTCAAATTGTTAAGTCAACAACAGGAGTCACTGTGCACTTACTCCTCATGTAGGATCTCTGTCCTTAATATGTTGTACTATGTGAATTAATGCTATAACTTGTACTCAAACAGTATTTTACACTTTATGTTTCTGTGTGGGTGCAAACTGTTGAAATCTCTACTTAATATATACTAAATTAATCTCCTGTATATAAAGACAATTGAAAATGAATCTTGATGTGAATGGAATGGGAGAGGGAACGGGAGATGGGAGGGTTGTGGGTGGGAGGGAAGTTATGGGGGGGAGACATTGTAATCCATAAGCTGTACTTTGGAAATTTATATTTATTAAATAAAGTGAAAAAAATTAAAAAAAAGAAATTCTAACTATCCCTTTCTTCAGTGATAGCTGAGAAAACCAAGTTAAACTGAAATTCACCTGAGCAGCTTCAGAACTGCCTGTGATGGCACTGACAACATTATATACATATTCAGTCTGTGGATGCACTAGTTAACGAGACAGGGTAAAAATACTGTCAATAATGGACAACTCCCTTGATCTGTTAGTCTTTGATGTTAACATATTTAGCCAGGTCAAGCTCCAACTTTGTAAGAATGATACCTCTTTTGGACTACCATGGAGATGAAAGGGAACTATTTTACATTTTATCATGATAAGTGTATGTGTATAAATTTTTATGTTAAAGCAGAAAAAGAGAGAGAGAGAGAGAGAGAGAGAGAGAGAGAGAGAGAGAGATCTTCCATCTGCTGGGTCACTCTGTAAATACCCACAACAGCCAAGACTGGGCCACACTGAATCCAGGAGCCCAGAACTCCAACTAGGTCTCCCCCATGGATGGTAGGGACCCAATAAACTAGACTAGCACCTGCTGCCTCTCAGGTGTACATACTACAGTAGGAAGATGAATCAGAAGCAGAGGAGCTAGGACCCAAACCAGAAACTCCTGTTACGTGTACCAAGTAGGGTCTTAACTGCTCTACGACCTACCCACCCCAAAGTGTGTGTGTGTGTGTGTGTAATACAAGAAGATCTACCTGCTTCAGATATTAGGTATGGAGGTGGCAAAGTTAATGTAAATGCCTTTTTCCTTCTAGTATCTACCTGATTTTGTATCCTGAATACATAATATTGAGTTTTAGAATGTATCCACTTATTCATTGAACAAATACTTGAGTGTCTTGCAAGTTCTAGGCACTGCTCTAAGTGCTAAGGATACATAATGAGACACATAAAACTCTGCCATAGAGCTCATATTCTAGGAGAAAAAAAACCAGTGTTTTCTAAATTAATAGTTGCTTTAAAAAGCCCTGAAAACAAACCCAATAATAATTCCATTGTACCCAGTATGACTGAGGGCTGGAAGTCATTCCCCTGGCTCCCTTCACAAAGTGGAAGTTCCTGGCAATTCGCCTTCCTTTCATTCTCTTTGGAACCTCATCCATTGACCTACCACTTTTCATTAGCGAACAGCTCTTAATATTTTCAAGGTCATTATTCACCTGAATAAAATGTTGAGTCATCTCACCAGAAAATTTTAATATTCATATGCAAAAATTTTGCATTCAATTTAGGAGTTTCACTGAACTCCAAAAGCCTCTGGACCACAAGACCAAGGTTAAGAAGTCCTGATTAGGGGCCGGCACTGTGGCTCACTTGGTTAATCCTCCACCTGCGGTGCCAGCATGCCATATGGGTGCTGGGTTCTAGTCCCAGTTGCTCCTCTTCCAGTCCAGCTCTCTGCTATGGCCTGGGAGGGCAGTGGAGGATGGCCCAAGTGCTTGGGTCCTGCACCTGCATGGGAGACTAGGAGGAAGCACCTGGCTCCTGGCTTTGGATCGGCACAGCACGCCAGCTGTAGCGGCCATTTGGGGGGTGAACCAACAGAAGGAAGACCTTTCTCTCTGTTTCTCTCTTTCTCTCACTGTCTAACTCTGCCTGTCAAAAAAAAAAAAAAAAAAAAAAAAAAAAGAACAAGTCCTGATTAAAGGTAGGTTATAGTATACATAAAGAGACTCAGGAACAGGAAGAATTTTATACCCACATACATAAGAAGTCTATACTACTCCATCTGCTTTCGTAACATTTTACCAAACTTTTCTATCTCTGCAGGAATGGAACCAAGATAATTCCTTCTGAAGGTAACATTGATTAATTCATATTTCATCTTGGTAGGCTGGAATCAATAACTGTTAGTATTGTCTTTGGCCTAGTAGTTAAGCGCCTGGTTGGGATGCCCATGTCCTGGGCACATGCCTGGGTTCAAGTTCCACTTCTGCTCCCAATTATAGCTTCCTGGTACTGCACACCCTGTGACCCAGCAGTTCCTAGATCCCTACCACCCAGAAAGGAGGCCTGGATTGAATTTTGGCTCCCAGCTTTTCTCTGATTCTGATTTATGTGCTGCCAAAGCGAGCACATCCCAACTTTTCTCTGGAGCAGCCCCAACCATTGCCAGAATTTGGGAAGTGAATCAGTGATTAGAGTTCTCTCTGTATATCTGTCTTTCTCTAACTCTCTAACACTAAAGAAAAAATGAATAAGTAATCTTAAATAAATAAATAAACTTACATTTATAGTTGCTCTGAGTAATGTCAGATTTATATGTTGTTGTCAATATATGAAAATGATACTGGATAAAGACTTGCTTTCTGTTGTACAGAACCCATCTAGCTTGAAGCTCTTTCTTTTCAAACTCCTTTTTCAGATATCTGTAAATGCTTCCTAGTGTGGTCGTGGATTGATACTGCATCTGCTTCTCCTGATAATAACAATAACAACAGCATGATAACACACAACAGGGCACTCCTGTTTGTTCGGAGACCTAAAGTTGCCATAGTAACTTTCTTCTCTGTTGTCATGTTCAAGATTTTCCACCCAGTAGTGATAAAGTGAAAGTCTTCAACTTATTAATGCCAGTCTCCTTATTTAGTTTTTTGGCTTCATTTCTTTACCTTTCTCTCATTCTGTCTTCCATTATCCCATGTTATTCTCACATATCCCTTTTTCTACTCTGATACGTATTTGTTTCTCTTATCAGCCCCTACTAGTCTTTCTTGTCTATTTTCAAAACAGCAAGCATTTTTTGATTCATACATTTATCCAGTAGATGTCCAATCATCCTAAAACCAGTCTAACTGGCAAGGCAACACCTCATCCATGAAGTCAGATTGTCACGTTGCTAGGACAACTGCAAATATGATCAAGCTTAAATCCTTCCTCATTGAACACTACTCATGTTGTTGTCATGACAACCTGTAAGATTTGGTTTAAGTGTCAGATTTGCATGGAAGATCTGTGTGTACTTTGGTTAAAACCAGGAACAACTGATAAATTTTCATAAATTTTCACAATTCAGATTAACTTCAAGTTCCCAAACTAAAATTAATTAAATGTGATAGTAGGTTCAAACATGATAATTTTGCCATTATAGTGAAAAAAATTACGTGGTCGATATAGACAATATATGATAATGGATATTATGACTTAATAGCATTATTTTAAAAGTTACATGGTAATATTTGAATTATTTCTGCCTGATTAGTATTTGAAATTAGCATGTGTAGTGATAAGATTTGTGTCCTTACTATCTGTGGACACAGTAGTAGAAAAAATTCCGAATTAATGCTATTTACTAGTTAAGTAAATCCAATGAACCTTCAAACAGTAAGACATAATGAACATCAAATGTTAACAGGAAGTTTTGATGAGAGTGAAATTTTATTTATTAATTCACCACAAATCAGAAAGCTTTATCTGAGCCCTCTTTTGTGTTCTGCAAACCTGTTTTCATTTCACTCTTTGATTGCAAATATGTACTTTGGATACTGAAATACTGAAAGAAACAGTTGTACATTAAATCTTTCCTCTTAAAAACAATTTATTCTATTCACTAGTATTTTGAGAATGTATTGTATGTGACACCTCTTTACAAATAATTCTAGTGTGACTTTCAACTATTCCCACTTGTTTATGCAGTTTGATAAATATGAATGATTTCCACTTCTGATATCTTGGTATCGCTTCTCTGTCACTCTTATGAAAGGACTGTGACTGAAATAACATTCAGTGGCTTCTCTAACGTAGGGCTCAACTTCATGCTCTCAGATCTTAATTATATGAATCCAGAGCAGAGCTTCAGACAACAATCATGGATCTGCTTCAGCGTATAAAAATATTACTAGAAATTTATGCAAAATTTTACATGTATTGTCATATATATATTTTCATTGGGGAAGAGCTCACAACTGGTATCACATTAGTAAAGAATGCATTAGCAAAAATGATCAAAGACCAATAATTTAGGGATTTAGGGTATAATATTGCATTGCAAGCTATTCATGGCGGAGTAGAAACAGCTAAGTTTTGATCAAGAGCTGGTTTTCAATACAAATTTTCACTATTAGTGAAATACATATGAGAAAATAGATAGAAATTATGTAAATTATGTAAATTTTAACATAATCTTGAAAATATTGGAAGACAAGGAAGCACACTGCAGGTAAAATTACTAACGTTGATTATCTTTGAATATATTATTGATATAAATTAATTTCTACATAATATTGCTAAGAGGAAAAACCAGTAAGAATTTTTTTAAAGGGCAGTTTTATCTCCAAAAGATTTGTATTATAGATACTCAGGAAAGTCATTGCCTCTAGGTTATAAATAATTTGAGATACAAAACTTAACAAACATTTTACAACTACAACGTGTGATTAGCATTGATTGGATTTAGTAGATTTCTAGTACATCAATGGACATATTTCCTAAAGGATCTCAAATCAAGTTAGGTATTATCTCTCAACTCATGAACGTGAAGAATAACTTTCTTAGAGGTAAGAACAGAAAATTAGCATTCGCTAGGAAAAACTATAATAATTGAAAACATTTAAAAATTCTTGTACTGTTTTTGACCGCTGTATAGTATTCTATAGAGTACATGCCCCATAATTTCTTTATCCAGTCTACTGTTGATGGGCATTTTGGTTGGTTCCATGTCTTAGCTATTGTGAATTGAGCTGCAATAAACACTGAGGTGCAGACAGCTTTTTTGTTTGCCAATTTAATTTCCTTTGGGTAAATTCCAAGGAGTAGGATGGCTGGGTTGAATGGTAGGGTTATATTCAGGTTTCTGAGGAATCTCCAGACTGACTTCCATAGTGGCTTAACCAGTTTGCATTCCCACCAACAGTGGGTTAGTGTTCCTTTTTCCCCACATCCTCTCCAGCATCTATTGTTGGTAGATTTCTGAATGTGAGCCATTCTAACTGGGGTGAGGTGGAACCTCATTGTGGTTTTGATTTGCATTTCCCTGATTGCTAGTGATCTTGAACATTTTTTCATGTGTCTGTTGGCCATTTGGATTTCCTCTTTTGAAAAATGTCTATTGAGGTCCTTGGCCCATGAAACCCCGTCATTTGCAACAAGATGGAGGAATCTGGAAAACATCATGCTGAGTAAACTAAGCAAGTCCCAAAGGGACAAATATCATATGTTCTCCCTGATTGGCGACAACTAACTGAGCACCAAAGGGGAAACCTGTTGAAGTGAAATGGCCACTATGAGAAACAGTGACTTGATCAGCTCTTGTGCTGACTGTTGATGTACAATGTAATACTTTATCCATTTTAGTATTTTTTTGTTCTAGTACTATTGGTTGAACTCTGTAATTAACACACAATTATTCTTAGGTGTTTAAATTTTAACTGAAAAGTGATCCCTGTTAGGAATTTGGAAAACATTATGCTGAGTGAAATAAGCCAATCCCAAAGGGACAAATATCATATGTTCTCCCTGATTGGCGACAACTAACTGAGCACCAAAAAAGAAACCTGTTAAAGTGAAATGAACACTATGAGAAATGGTGACTTGATCAGCCCTCGCCCTGACTATTGATGAACAACTTAATACGTTATCCCTCTTAGTATTTTTTTTTGTTTGTTCTACTTAATACTTTTGGTTGAATACTGTAATCAATACACAGTCATTCTTAAGTGTTGAAACTTAACTGAAAAGTGATCGCTGTTAAATATAAGAGTGGGAATAAGAGAGGAAAGAGATGTGCAATTTGGGACATGCTCAAGCTGACTTGCCACAAACGGTAGAGTTAGAAACATACCAGGGGATTCCAATTCAATCCCATCAAGGTGGCATGTACCAATGCCATCTCACTAGTCCCAGTGATCAATTTCTGTTCACAATTGATCATAATGATAGGACTAAGAACCAAAGGGATCACATAAACAAGAATAGTGTCTGCAAATACTAACTGACAGAATAAAAAAGGGAAAGAAAGATCCAACATGGGAAGTGAGATACACAGCAGACTCATAGAATGGCAGATGTCCTAAACAGCACTCTGGCCTCAGAATCAGCCCTTAAGGCATGCAGATCCAGCTGAAAAGCCCATGAGAGTATTTCAGGCATGGAAAGCCAAGACACTCTGACAAAAGAAAAAAAAAAAAAAAAAAAAAAAAAAAAAAACACCTAAATGAAAGATCTCTGTGAGTGAGATCCCAGTGGAAAGAACAGGTCTTCAAGGAAGGAAGGAAGGAGGTACCTTTCTCTGAAGGGAGGAGAGAACTTCCACTCTGACTAAGACCTTGTCTAAATATGATCAGAGTTGGTGAACTCAAAAGGCTTCCATAGCCTTGGCAACTCATGACTAGAGCCTAGGGTGATTACTGATGCCATAAACAAGAATGTCAAATTGTTAAGTCAACAACAGGAGTCACTGTGCACTTACTCCTCAGATAGGATCTCTGTCCTTAATGTGCTGTACATTGTGATTTAATGCCATAACTAGTAGTCAAACAGTATTTTTCACTTTGTGTTTCTATGTGGGTGCAAACTGCTGAAATCTTTACTTCATATATGCTAAATTGATCTCCTGTATATAAAGAGAATTGAAAATGAATCTTGATGTGAATGGAAGGGGAGAGGGAGCGGGAAAGGGGAGGGTTGTGGGTGGGAGGGAAGTTATGGGGTGGGGAGCCATTGTAATCCATAAGCTGTGTTTTGAAATTTCTATTCATTAAATCAAAGTTAAAAAAAAATTCTTATACTACCTATAGTGCTATATAGGAATCAAACCAAAAAAAAAAAAAAAAACACAATATCCTTCAGATCAGTAGGAGTGTCCATAAATAATTTGAACATGGAAGAAGCAATTGATTTTCTAAAGAGAAAAAGATATGCTCAAGAAAATGATTAATCAAGGGAAAGAAAATTAAAGGAAATATTACCTAAATAAAGTAAATATTCAGTTGAATACTGTATTTACTATAGGATTAGGCTAAAATTCAACGTCCTTTATTTAGAACCAACTTTATAAATCCACAGAAATAAGTTATTTTGGAGGAGGAAATTTTTGTGTCAAGTCAGCTCGACTCCGGCTATTTCACTAACATGCATGGGTTTCAAGCACAGGTAAGCTAGGAGGTTTCTTAAAACTATTTGCACCCAAACAGTAAATATTTTCTCTTCGTTTCTAAAAAGAGGAAACCTAGTGTTACGTATATAACATTGTGGTAGGTATTGGTGATGCACACAGTCACAGAGTCAATGGGAGCCAGAGCTGGGAACACTGAGAACACCATTTATTAAATAGAGTTAGACAGGTATTGACTGTGTGGCAGCCAGCACATATTGGGTGATTGACTCAGGGACTGAGTCAGACTAAATTACCTCTAAGTTTGGAAAGCCCTGAAGATTAATAACGACTCATAAAAACATGGTAATGGTTCCAGAGTGCTCCAGCTCAGGCATGACACTTCAAGCTAACCTGAGCTGAGAAAGATAAATACCTGGTCAAGTGGACCGTGTTTGAAACGTGAGAAAACCAGAGCAGTCTAAGGACTAAGAGCAGACGCAGTAGGTGAGGAGCCAGAACATGAGTAAACAGAGGAGGTAAGTTTCTTCAACAAGGTTCAAGGTTACCAAACATTCAGTACAGTATTCCTGATGGGAAATAAACATACCCATTGGAAGCCTCTCCCCTTGTCTTAAAGGAACCACTTTATAAAATTTAACGGGGCCTTTACAAAAATTTCTGTCACTCCTCTTGCCATCATGAAACAAGATACATACTTAAAATGCAAATATTGCTGCATTTATACTGCCAGTGAACTATCATGCCAAGCCTTATGGAGGATGACAGGATGAGACTACCATGGTAACTGCCCCTCGCGTTCTTATAGTTTAACCAAAAGATAAATGTGAAGACCACCTGCCAGGTGAGGCCAGGTCTGGAATGCTGGAACTGTGTTCTGACAGGGAACCACAAAGGCACTTAGATCATGCTGGCAAACACTACTTAAACACAGGGTTAACACTGCAACCACATATTTCTTTCTGGGAAAGAAAAGTCCTGCCAGTTACAGAGGAGACCTGGAAAGATTGCCCATTTAGTTAAGCAGTATAAATCCAGTGCTACTGACATATCACTTCAGCCACACCTGTCCTAAGAAATATGGTACCTGGGCACAAAGTATGAGTGTATGTATGCTGTATGCAAGTATTCTCAAAAATTGACAATGTTTCTTAAATACCTCCATTCCTATTTTCATTATTCAAAAGATTTTTTTAAATTCTAAATTGAAGACATAGGGGTCATTTACCGTATATTTGCTCCCAATTACTTTACTTTTTTATAGCAGAGAAGAAATTTATCATCTTTCATGCTATTTTTGTCTTCCACCAAGAAAGTAATATTGTGTTCCTAAACAACACAACAAATATAAAATGCCAAAAAACTCAAAAAGATCATCTGAAAATAAAAACAGAAAAATAAGTCATGTTCTAAATATGAATTGTGCTTTTTTACTTGCTTAGATTGCACTAGTCAAATACGCTAAATAGTTAAAACTTTGTAAGCGTGGTTTTAAAAACTATACCAAATGATTGATTCAGAAAGCATCCCAATGAAATTGGTTTTGCTATAGAATTTCTAGAGACTTGGAATTCAGTTGCTCAATACCTCCTTGTGCATCAGAAATGATGGGTGTGGTAATGGAGTATTATGGAAACTGGAAAGAAAGCAAAATTAGAATGACTATCATCCAAAAATCAAAAAACAATAAATGCTGGGGAGGATGTGGGGGAAAATGCACCCTAATATACTGTTGGTGGGAAAGTAAACTAGTACAACAACTATGGAAGACAGTACTGAGAGTCCTCAGAAATATGCAAATAGAACTACCATATACCCAGCCACCTCACTCCTGGGAATTTATGTAAATGAAACAAAATCATCATACGAAAGAGTTACCTGTAGCTCCATGTTCATGGCAGTTCAATTCATAATAGTTAAGATATGGATTCAACCCAGTTGTCCATCAACTGATGAATGGATAAAGAAATGTGGTACATATATACTATGGAATATAATTCAGCCATCAAAATAATGGAATCCTATCCTTTGCAACAAAATGGTTGCAACTGGAAACATTGTGCTTAGTGAAATTAACTAGTCTCAAAAAAGACAAATGTCATATACTTTCTCTGATAGGTGGCAGTGAATATAGAACACACACACAAAAAAAGGTATAGGAATGCAACCTTGTGATATGATTTGTCATGTTGAGCCCTTGTTTTTACTCCTATAGAACTGTGGTCTTA
This sequence comes from Oryctolagus cuniculus, assembly GCF_964237555.1. NCBI lineage: Eukaryota > Metazoa > Chordata > Mammalia > Lagomorpha > Leporidae > Oryctolagus > Oryctolagus cuniculus. Next base: position 26,866,668 of record NC_091434.1, on the reverse strand, counting down.
CTACTTTTTATTTGTTGAATATTATGGTTGGTGGTGAATTACGTCTATGATTATAGAGTTGGTAAAATTATGTCTTCACAAAAAATAATAAAAGAACGATGGGATAAATATCATTAATTGCCCTGCAAAAGCTCGTGGTCTAGTACAACTTTGGAAAATCGCCTGTATTTTCTAAGTTATTGACACAGGTTTATACCATGATCCAATAATTCTATTTTTATATATGTCTCTAAGAGAAATGAGAAGATACTTTGATCCAAAGAAAAGTACAAACATATTTGTGACAGCTTTATTCACAACTGCCAAAAGCTAGAAAGAGCCAAAATACCCTTTGGTATATTCATACAATGGAATATTGCAAATCAAAAACACAAATAGTTATATTCAGTTAAATGAATAAACAGAGATACCATGTTAAGAAGCCAGACCAAGAGTAGATCCAATATGATTTCATTTATATAAAATTCAAGAACAAGTCAAATAAATATGACAAAAGTCAGAAGAGCAGTCACCTCCGGGGATGGGATTTTGACTAAGAAGAGGGCCAGTAGAGCTTTCTGGGGTTCTGAAATACTTTGATCCATTTTATATTTGGATAGAAATGTAAAAAATCATTAGTCTGTACAGTAAATATTCATATATCTTAGATGTGTGATAAGTCAATAAAGAGGAAGAGAATTTTGAGACACTTATAACCTAAATGGACAGCCAAGTGGCACTTAGAAAATTCTTAATGTAGACGATGAGTGTTACGATAGCAGAGAATACCTCTTACAAAGTTACCAAGAAGGAGGTGATGATGAGCCCTCCCAAAAGCAGGCATAGCAGCCCATGTCAGGGACCATCTCTCTAGACTATACTGTGAAGGGTCTTGAGTACCAAGAAAATTAAAATAAAATTAAAATATTTTTAGCAAAATCATCACCATCTCCGATTCTGCTGGCTCTTTTCACTCTGTTGATTTTTCCCTTTACTGTGCTTCTTAGCTTAATATAGTTCCATTTGTCTGTTTTTGCTTTTGCTGCTTGTGAAAATTCAATTTTTAGTTAACTTAATTCTAATTTCAGTTTACTTCCCAGGCTTTTAGAGACCACAATGCCTTTCTATGAATTACTCAAAGTATCTAACATTCAAATTGACAGTCAAAATTTTTTTAAAAAGTTTAAAAAAGAAAGAAAAATTATTTCAGAAACTATAATTATATATCTGGAAAATTCAAGCAAATAAACTTACAAACAAAAGGAGTTAGGGGCCGGCGCCGCGGCTCAATAGGCTAATCCTCCACCTAGCGGCGCCGGCACACCGGGTTCTAGTCCCAGTCGGGGCGCCGGATTCTGTCCCGGTTGCCCCTCTTCCAGGCCAGCCCTCTGCTGTGGCCAGGGAGTGCAGTGGAGGATGGCCCAGGTGCTTAGGCCCTGCACCCCATGGGAGACCAGGAGAAGCACCTGGCTCCTGGCTCCTGCCATCGGATCAGCGCGGTGCGCCGGCCGCAGCGCGCCGGCCGCGGCGGCCATTGGAGGGTGAACCAACGGCAAAGGAAGACCTTTCTCTCTGTCTCTCTCTCTCACTGTCCACTCTGCCTGTCAAAAAAAAAAAAAAAAAAAAAAAAAATTAAAAACAAAAGGAGTTAGGAATCACATGTCAGCCATAGTGACTGGGAAGTTCAAGAATTGTCCAAATGGGCCTGTGTGACCCTCAGTGCAGGTCACTCATCACGTCCCCAAGTCTTCACAGTTCAATGCAGCCTGTACTTACATGGTAAGTCTCTTAGTTCATTTTGTGCTACTACAAGAGGACACCTGAAACTGATAATTTACAAGGATCGCACATTTATTTCTCATCATTCCAGAGGTTAGGAAGTTTAAGATCAAGGGTCTGGTAGGTTCACTTTTCTGGTGAGAGCTGCCCTATCTTTTTTTTTTTTTTTTTTTTTTTTTTACAGGCAGAGTGGACACAGAGAGAGAGACAGAGAGAAAGGTCTTCCTTCCGTTGGTTCACCCCGCAAATGGCCACTACGGCTGGCAGTCACACTGCAGCCGTCGTGCTGCACAGATCCGAAGCCAGGAGCCAGGTGCTTCATCCTGGTCTCCCATGTGGGTGCAGACACCCAAGCACTTGGGCCATCTTCCATTGCGTTACTGGGCCACAGCAGACAGCTGGACTGGAAGAGGAGCAACCAGGACAGACTCCAATGCCCCAACTGGGACTAGAACCCCAGGGTGCCGGCACCGCAGGTGGAAGATTATCCTAGTGAGCCGCAGCACTGGCCTGCCCTATCTTCTAAGATGGTACCTTTTTGACACATCCTATTGAGAGAGGAGCACTGTACCACCACATGGTGGAAGGCTGGACGGCAAGATAACCAAGAAACCTCAAACAAGGACCTCTCTTAAAAGGACCTTATTCCCATTCAACATAGGAGGAAATCTCATGATTAATCAACTCTTAAAGGCCCCCAATTTTAATATTATCATATTTATCATTAAATTTCAGTATCTGAATTTTGGAGGGGACACATTTAAACAATATTGGTTAGACTGAGTATTTTAATTTTTAAATCATTTTATTCTTACCCTATGTATTGTTTAATCTATATCTATGATATACTGTTGATCAAAAACAGGAAGTATGGATATTGGAACACAACCAGTTTAATCATAGAAAACTAAGCATTTCACAAATTTACTCAGGATGATTCATTTATTCAACAAATATAGGATAGATGACTACTATACATAAGGTATTATGCTAAATAATGAATCTAAAAGAAAAAAAAAAGACAAGATTTCCTTTCTCATGGATTTTACATTCTAGTTGTTGCAAGAACTAAATATACATTAACTAGTAGTTATAAACTCTTATGATTACTTTTAAGAAAATGAAGAAAATGCAATAGTGGCATAATTTAGATTTGCAGTTAGGTAGGACATCTTTGAAGGAAAAATTGATATTTAGCATGAGAACAGAGTGATGGAAAATTTGTAGCACTCCAAGGAAAGAAAAGCAAAAGAGGCTGGTACAACTGGGAAACAGAGAAGTACCATTGTCATCCAGAGAGAACTAGCACCGAAAAGAAGCTCGCATTTAGATAAGCAGGTACTAACAGACTACTGTTGTCCCTAGTTAGAAGTTAAGACTTTTGTTCTAAATGAATTGAAACTATCCAACAGTAGAATGTTTATTTTGATGTTCAATGATTATTATGGCTTTCATGTGAAAATGGCTAAAAGGATGGCAAAAATGGAAGTAAAGATTCCAGTTATAAATCTAATGCCATAATCCAAGGAAGATTTTATTTTGTGAAATGCTACACACAAGTCTACAGAATGTCTTATCTTTGTTAGGGGCAATGACAATAAAGGAAAATAGATGTATTTGAAGATTTATCAGCTACTAGACAGGATTTGGTGGTAGACTGGATATGAAGAATGAGAAAATTAAAGAGGTAAAGTTTGTCTTTTGCTGTAGGTCCAATAGCTGGAAAAAAAAAAAGTTGGTATAAACTAGGTAATAGATATTTTAAAATGAATAAACATTCTTGACTGGTATCATCAAATCAACGCAGGCATCATTTCCTAAGCTGAGGAAATCAGGACGAGTTATTTGATTTTTGGCATATATTACATTCACTATGCCTGTTATAATTCAGGGTAGCTCATAAGATATACTGTACAAGTGGTGCTCAGAAGAGTGGTCAGAACTCAACCCTGAGTTTGTGACTCACAGACACATATATGGTAATTAAATCCAGTGAAGCACATAAGGTGAGGTGAGAAGAGGATTCTAGACTGACTGATGGAATAGTTAGTTCAATACTGAGAGTAGGAGTAAAGAATGAGGAGTTAATAACAGAAACCAGTGTGGACCACCCAACAGGGAGGTACCAACCTAAACGGTACAACTTCAAGGATGCCAAGGTAGATAGCACAGAGGAGCTGACTATGCTACAATGTCTAATCATACGAAAATTTTAAAGTCCATTAGATCATGCACCACTGTGATCACTGGTGACTTCTGTGAGAGCAGGGCTGCGGAATGATAGAGTATGAGACAAATGGGTGTAAGGCAAATAGTGAAGGAGTGGCAGGGAAATAGAGACTGCCTATATGACAGCCTAATTATAAGTTGTATTTATTTGATTACATTCTTACCTAGGAAATTAAAGTGTTTCCAGAATTCTAGAAAATAAAAGTTAATAAGAGACAATATAAGAAATATTATATGCAGTTTTCATTTAGTGGGAAGAAAGACCACATCTATAATTCACTCTTATTATTTAAAAATAAAATGTAGAACATTTAAAGGTCTATTTTGATTCAAATACAATTAACATTCTTTTTAAATGTTTACTCATTTATTTATTTCAAAGTCAGAATTACAGAGAGAGAAGATGAAGTGGGGGGTGAGGTGGGGGAGAGATCTTCCACCCACTATTTCTCTCACCAAATGGCCACAATGGATGGGGCTGGGCCAGGCCAAATCCAGGAGCCAGGAGCCAGGATCTTCATCTGGGTCTCCCATAGGGGTGAAGGGACCAAAGGATTTGCGCCATCATCTGGTACTTTCCCAGGTGCATTAGCAGGGAGCTGGATTGGAAGTAAAGCAGCTGGGACTCAAACCAGCACCCACATGGGATGCCGGTGCCAAGGACAGTGGCTTGCCACAGTGTTGGCCCCAATTAACATTTTAAATACAGCAAACAATGAATGTCATTTTTGTACATTTTTGATGATGTTTTAACATCTAGAAAAGAACAAAGTCTTAGGGGATGGAGGAGCAAAAGTAGAATAACAGTGTGAAGCAGAGGCACCTGGCACTTGAGAAGGCTTGTCTTAGACCACCACATAGGACGGAAGATTTAGTGAACTTGAGGGGTTTTGCTACAGTAGGTGAGACTACTCCCAACTAATACATTGTACCAAAAAAATTCTTACGGAAAACCCTTTGTTTATCATCAAAACACAAAAATGAATACTTCAGGCCAGCACTGTGGCGTAGCAAGTAAAGTTGCCGCCTGCAGTGCTGGCATCCCATATGGGCACCACTTTCAGTCCCAGTTACTCCACTTCACATTCAGCTCTCTACTATGGCCTGGGAAAGTAACAAAAGATAAACCAAGTCCTTGGGCCCCTGAACCCGGAAGAAGCTCCTAGCTCCTGACTCCTGGCTTTGGACCCGCGCAGCTGTGGTCATTGCAGTCCATTGGGCAGTGCAACTCTGACTTTCAAATAAATAAATAAATCTTTTAAAAAATGAATACTTGAATGATTTCCAAAATTCTAAGGAGTCTTTATGAGATTTATATTAGCAAGAAAGAGGTCCATAAAGAATTGAGAAATATAACTTTGGAGAAAATGCCTCAATTGTCTGCTGCTGCTGTTTTCAGAAATGCCCTGGTTGCTATCCTTTCTTCCACCTTTCCTCTCCTTCAGTTATATTCCCTATTGCTTCCTCTTACACTAGATGTAGTTGTTTACTTACACATCCAAGAAATTTAACAGACACATCTTGGATTTGAAAGTAGCCAAGAAAAGAAAATGAAGATTGGGTATTCTTCAAATACTAGTGTTTGGGGGAAAGGAGCCCTAAGAAACTACATAATAGCAGTTTATTTGCATTTCTGAAATTCTCTCTCTTTCTCTCTCTCTCTCTCTCACACACACACACACACACACACACAGAGAGAGAGAGAGAGAGAGAGAGATGGAAAGCATGAGGAGCTGACCAGTAAACTGAGGTAACATTGCGAATGGAGTAGCTGGGTTAGCCTTCAAGCTGGTAAATTTTCATTTCTACTTCCTTCAGTTTAGTTAACTTGCATACCAACTTCATGATACACACTCTAATGTAAATATTCATTTAAATGAAAAGACCAAATTTTAAATCTGAATGGTCTCCTCTTGCGGCATCTTAGTCCAGGCAAAGGCACATCCACAATTAAGAAGGTACCAAATTAGAACAACATATTTTGTTCAAATTCCTTCAATAATAGCTATGTCAAACAATAACAAAGAATGGTCAAATGTAACTAAGCTAAAAGAATTTATTTTTGTAATTGTAATACAGAAGGAAAAAACGACAAACTTCCTAAATAACTAAAGATTCTGCTTTATATATTCAGCCTGGATGCACACACACACACACACACACACACACACTTCTATACTACTTTAATGTTCTACCAAAACAGACTGCAGAGTCCAAAGTTCCTGTCATTTTAATTCTAAAGATTAGTTTGCTTAAACATATACAGTAAGCGTCGCCTTGTGCCAAGATCAGACCAAAGTTTACCCAGTTTGAAAACACAATTTTGGCAGACACTGACAAATCACACACGGATAAGGAAAGCCTATATCACATAGAACTGATTGATCTGACCAGTGTCATTTAGCCTGGAGTAGGGATGCTGTAACTATCCTCACACACTGACAGGTCATCACAGGAAGGCTGTGCGGCTTTCCCTGCCTCCTAGCCAGTTTCCCAGGGCATTGAAGTCAGGTGGAACTATTAGTACCTTCATATCCTGGAAACACCATGCTTCAAATTGCAGTATTTGGTGCTAATGGAGACAAACTAATCCTTTTCAAGATTTGGACCAATGCTGGTGAGTCACCCAAACAAGTCACAGGGCTAAGCCAAACTTGAGCTGTATGTAAGAATGAATACCACCTGAATGTCAGAGATCAAATAAGGTCAAGGATTAAAGATAAGACAGTAGTGGAATGATAGCTTAAAGTGGGCTCATTTTTTAGAGCCAATTAGCACTTTGCTGAAATTTCATTTTTATGCTTCCAGAGAGGAGATAAGAGAATTCTCCAAGGCCTTAATAGAATGCTTGCATTTTGGTGGAAGAAACTTAACAATTTTCATGTTAAAAAGTATCAAGCATTTTACACGTTACCTCATATAACCTTCACTACCATTTTAATATCACCATATTAATATGCTTGTTACCCTTATTAGATGAGGATCAGCTACTATACATTTTCCTTTGATAAGGGATTAAATGATTATGTAGGACTCCATAAGTTAGAAAACCCAGACCTATACACAGCAGTACTGAGTGAGGTAGGTTTTGAACAAATATAATTCTCTGTATACTTTTCTGAAAATAGAAAAAGCCCCTTCAGATGAAGTGAGGGTCCTACCATTTAGAAGGTTCATCAAGATCTGAAGATATTATAGATAGTAATTAAGCCTTAGGTTAGATAAGATAATCTCTAAGATCCTTTCTAATTTGAAAATTCTAGTTCTATATATTAAATACAATGAGTAAAGGGAAGTTTAGGAGCAAGAGAATTAGGTTAAGGTAACCTACATATAAATCATAGCTAGTCCACCCACTACCAGCTGTTTGATTTTGATCAAGTTTCATAATATTCCTAAGTATCAGAGTCCTTATCTTTACCTGTGGAAATAATAGTATCGACCTCACAGGCTTGTATAGAAGATTATGTGAGACAATAAAATTACAGGGCCTACACTAAGCACTACTAAATGATAGCTGGTAATAATGTAATTCAATTAATTACACATCACTTAAATGTCCACAAACAGAAGGATTTTCATGATGTTTAGTCATTAAACAGTAGGAAACTGGCTTCAGAGTACCTATTTTATCATAAGAATCGAACTTGAGGAGAAGTTGCAGTAATAAAGGGAAGATATAAAAAAGAAATATGAACAGAAAGGAGGCCTGATAGGAACTTTGTCGTCACTGATCTTTGTTACATTCTCTTATTTACCTGAGTGGGAGTTATCCTTGATAAGATGATCAGATAAAATAAACCAGTATGAAACAATGTGCAAGCACCACACTGAGATTCTTTCAGCCAGAAGCTACTGTGCCTGGTAGTTACCACTGACACCAAATTGATTTTTGTTTTTTTAAATTAAAATATTGTTTAAGGTGGCCAGCATTGTGGAAAAGCAGGTAAAGATGCTACCTGTGACACTGGCATCCCATGTGGATACTGTTTTTTGTCCTAGCTGCTCCTCTTTCAATCCAGCTCCCTGCTAATGGTCAGAGAAAAGCAGTGGAAGATGGGCCAAGTGGTTGGCCCCCTGTGCTCACATGGGAGATCCCGATGAAGCTCCTGGCTCCTGGCTGCAGGCCTTTGAGGCCATATGGGGAGTGAACCAGCAAATGGATGACCTTTCTCTCTCTGTCTCTCCCTCTCTCTCTTAACTCCAACTTTCAAATAAATACATATTTAAGAAAATATTTAAGCAGGAACTTATTTTTCTGTATCAATTTTGAACATCTCATTTTTTCTTTCCTCTTTTTTTATCCAGGATATCTGGGACCAAAAATCATTCTCTTCTCAGAGTAAGAAAAAATAGCACAGCTTAGGGAAGAGGGATATAAAGACATGATGTACAGAAGATATTAAGGGAAATACTCTTCCATTATTAAATATCCTAAAGAAAATAGTTGTAGAGAAAGCAATAAGCAAAAAGCAGCCAATTGTTAATTGTACTCAAAGTTGATGTTAAGGGATCATTCCAAAAATGTTTATCTTTGAAGACATTTAAATAAGATCAAATATAATAAAAAGAAAGGAAGATACTAGCTGAGAGAAAATGTTTAATTTGGGAAGAAAATTCAGGTAGTAACAAATTTTCAGCTGTAGCTAATTCTAATTAGACCCTGTGATCTTTGAAAGTGCTTTAAACGTACATCCTTGTGGTGGGCAGTGTTGTGTCACAGTAGATAAGGTTGTCACCTGGATGTCAGCATCCATATGAGTGCCGGTTCCTGTCCTGGCTGCTCCACTCCAGTCCACTTCCCTGCTAATGGCCTGGGGAAAGCAGTGGAAGATGGCCCAAGTGTGTGAGATCCACCACTCACGAGGGAAGCCGGATGAAGCTCTGGCTCCTGGCTGTGGCCTAGCTCAGCTCTGACTGTTACAGCTACCTGAGAGGAATCTGCAGAAGGAAGATCACTCTCTCTCTCTGTCTCTGTACCTCTTAGTGTATAAAAGAGCAGTAAATTTATGCTATACGGCTTTATCAAACAAGTCCTAACATATTAGGTGGAAATCATAGAGAGGCTAATTTGACTCCGTAAGAAAGAACTTTTCTAATTATGGAGCTAGATCTTTAGGCTTTCAGGACTACCCCGTTCAAGATGCACAGAATCTACAATCCTACAGCTCAGATTCCAAGGCTGAGCGACTTCGCTTCGGCCAGGCTTCCAGAAAGGTAGCTGAGAAAGCATATGGCGACACAGCCCAAGATGTCTAATTGTCTTGAAATTTCAGGAAAGATCTATCAAGATGTATCCCCTTGATGTACCAAGGTGACCTCTTTAGAACAGAACAATGGCTTCTGAAAGTACCTGCAGGATCAGTCGTACACCAGGGATCCATGAGAAAGGCCTGTTTTCCACAAGCATGTGTTCAGGTGACCATGCTGTTATTATAGGGAGGCTCTAATGTTTCCATGATTGGCTTAAATCAATGGTTGTACTCCTTAGTTGTGGTACAGATTCACTGGAGGAACTCTAAAAATCCCAATGCACATCCCTAATGCAGAATGAGTGAAATCAGAGTCCACGGGAATAGGACACAAACAAATTTTTTAAGATTTCCTCAGATGATTTTATTGCTTAGCTTACCTTGTTACTACAACTTTCGGTAAGGGATTAAATAGAAGGTTTAATTGCTTTCTTTTGATAAATTTTCCCCCACATATATATAATCATATTAGTACTATAGTCTTTTCTCCTCCACAACTTAATAAGAATTATCAAATTTATTTTTTTAAAGATTTTATTTATTTAAGAGGTAGAGTTACAGACAATTTAGAGGGAGAGACAGACAGAAAGGTCTTCCGTCTATTGGTTCACTCCCCAAATGGCCACAATGGCCGGAGCTGTGCCAATCCAAAGCCAGGAGCCAGGAGCTTCCTCTGGTCTCCCACACGGGTGCAGGGCCCCAGGACTTGAGCCATCTTCTACTGCTATCCCAGGCCATAGCAGAGAGCTGGATTGGAAGAGGAGCAGCCAGGACTAGAACAGGTGCCCATATGGGATGCCAGCACCGCAGGCAGAGGATTAACCTACTGTGTCACAGCATCGGCCCTAGCATTATCAAATTTAAATAAAACTGGAAATTGACCCTAAAAGATGCCTCTACAGATTAGAAGCTTTCTCCTTATGGTGAACTTTGCTAGTTGATTATCAAGAAGCTTCACTTTCTTAATTAAAAAATCCCAGAATTTTCTGCAAGCCGAGTTGGAGCAGGAGGTGTTATTACAGACCAGGCAGGGCCAGTAAGAGGAGAAGCTAGTGTTCCTGAGAACACACACCTGAGAAACTCAGTAGTAACCAAGCGTACACACAGAGCAGCGGAAGTTCGATGAACTGTCACAAGTTGTCAGGGTGCATCTGGATGCATCTGGGAGCACCTCAAGTCACAAACTGATTCATTCTCCTATTAATGGAAATTAGGGTTTTTAAATTGACTGTTTTTCTGTATTTTTTAAAGGAACACTGATGCAATAAATATTTCCCCCACATCTCTCAGTCTATATTTGTTAGATCCTCCTGGGAACTAATAAGGCCAACTCATGGAAATATGCAACTTCCAAAACAATCTCCAATTGTTCTCCAAAGCAGTTACATGCCTACCAGCCTTGCTAAAAGGTCTCAATGATCTCATTAAACTTCATTTTTTGCCAATCAAAAAATGTGAAAAATCATAATGCGGTCTTAGGGTTCTTAAGAAGGTATGTTTTGTGAAATTGTTAAGAAGAGAAGATAATGCCTAACTAAGCTCCTCCTGTGATCATCTTCCCTGGACCTGAATTTGTACAGCTCTTCTCATACCACCTACTTCATAAGAGCCAGGTAAGAGATCGATGCTCTTGCTTTCAGTATAATAATACTCATTGAAGGAGGCAGGAAGCAAAGAGTTGCCTGCATCAGATCTCCCCTAACTTGAAGCAACACAACATGAAGAGATCCCTCCAACTACTCTCCTTAGGAGAAGAAGAGGGAATTATGTCCAGGCCTTAACACCAGCCTAGCACCAGGTCTGCTCCAGTGGAACTCGGTGTCAGACAGAACCCACAGCCCTCACTTCAAGCCAGCACCTGCTTCTGGAGCTCTACTAGCCAGGCAGCAAGGGATTGTCTTCAGCATGCATCCCCCAACCTCGGGCAGCACAGTGTGGAGGAAGATCCCACTGGAGAGTGGGCCAGGGAAGCAAGCACAGGACTAGCTGTTGCAGAGCAAGAGGGTACGCAATGGTCTCACAGAGAAGGGAACTTGGCATGCCAGCACCAGCCAGTGTGCCTCTGGAGATCAAGTCTGGACCAAGAGGGACTTGCCCACCAGAAAAGGCTAAGCAGGAGGCCCCAGCAGTCCTCATATCCGCATACCACGAACACAGGCACTTGAGATATTTAGCACTGGAGAATCCTGCAGCCCTTGCAGTCTCTGAGCCCAGTTTGGGGAGCTGCTGGGTTACAACACTGCCACATCGTACTAGATAAACAGTCCAGCCCATGTTGCACCCTCTCCCACCAAGGCTCTTATGACATGGAGCACTCTCAATCTCAGAAAGCAGCTGACAGCCAGTCCTGAGTAGTTTGTTCCACAGGGGCTGAGACAAGCCTACGGTGGCCTCACCTTCTACCTCAAACCTTGGGAATCTGCCAAACAGAATTCCTTGTGTGGCTTGGTCCACAAAACCCTTGAGAAACAACACGGCAGCACCCCGCCCCCAGTCTCTCTTGCCCCAAAAAGCATGTAAGAAACCTGTTATTAGAAATTTAGCCCGCTGCAACCCTGCAAAGTAGAAGCTTGACATTGCCTATCCACCCTAGATTCCAGGACGCGTCTGGGTTAGAGCTCTGGTCAGGTAAGTAACCAGAGGCCACAGGAAGTTATCCATGCAGGCCTCAGATACTGACAGGTACCCAGTCTGGGAACAATGATGCGTTCTGGACTCTCTTCATCCCTCAGACACAGTTAGGCATCCCCCACCGTGGCTGGTCATGCTGTGCTACATCTACCTGTGCATACATGGATGGTCCCACAGACATAGAACATATAGAAACTGATGGAAAACCGACACCTGTAGCTGGTACACCACACACAGAACTGCCTGAGCCTGCCCCACCCAAGGAAGCTGCATCTCTACTGTCAATTCTACAACCCTTGCAATTCTACAACTCTTGCAGCCTAGGCCACTAAGACACACACAGATATCATTACTGCTGAAAAGCTATGTGGATACTACAACAAAACACCCACCTGGAACAAAAGCTAACACAACACAGCATATCCAACCAACATCCCAGGACACATTACTAGCAAAAATTTAATACTACATAAAATAACCTGTAAAATTGGTAGAAGGAACTGAACCATGAGAAGCATAAAAACCAATGTATGAGAAAAAAGAAGCACACACACAAAAAGATAATATACATCCTCCAAAGAACAAAGTCACTTTCTATCAACAGATCACAAAGAAATGGGAGTAGAAAAATTGCCTGACAAAACAGTCAACAGAATAATTTTTAGAAACTTAATGAAATACAAGAAAATACAGACAATTCAACAACACTAGAAATTTATGATATGAGTGAAAAATTCAGCAGAGATCTTTTTAAAAAAAGAGCCAATCAGAAATCTTGGAGCTCAAGAAATCAATAAAGTAAATAAAAATATAGTTAAAGAGTGGGCACTTAACCCAGCAGTTAAAACATTAGTTAAGATGTCCACATCCTACACCTGGGTTCGATACACAACTTTGGTTCCTGATTCCAGGTTCCTGTTAATTCAGTCACTGGGAGGCAGTGGTGATGGCTCAAGCAATTAAGATCTTTCTACTGACTTTTGGGACTGAACTGAGTTCCTAGGCCCCACATTCAGCCCAGAACAAATTTGGTTGTTGTGGACATCTGGTGAATAAAACAGCAGATGGGAGTGTTCACGCTCTCTCTCTCTGACTCTCAAATAAATTTAATTAGCATTTTTTAATGTATAATATTGCGAAAGATACAGATATCCAGGCCCAGGAAGTCCAATCAACCACCAATAGATTTGATCAAAAAGGAACCTCTTGGGGCCGGTGCTCTGGCATAGTGGGTAAAGCCGCCACCTGCAGTGTTGGTATTCCATATGGGCGCCTGTTCTAGTCCCGGCTGCTCCTCTTCCAATCCAGCTCTCTGCTATGGCCTGGGAAAGCAGTGGAAGATCTGCACCCATGTGGGAGACCAGGAAGAAGCCCCGGGCTCCTGGCTTCAGATGGGAACAGCTCAGACCATTGCGGCCAACTGGGGAGTGAGCCAGCAGATGGAAGACCTTTCTCTCTCTCTCTCTCTGCATCTGCCTCTGCCCCTGCCTCTCTGTCTCTCTCTCTGTATAACTTTGACTTTCAAATAAATAAATAAATCTTTAAAAAAGGAACGTCTCGGAGGCATAATATAGTAAAATGGTCTAAAAAATCAAAAAGAATTCTAAAAGCAACAACTCACTTACAATAGAATCCTCATTAGATTAATGGCAAACACCTCAGCTGAAATCCTACAGACCAGGAGAGAATGGGAGGAAATATTGAAAGTCTGGAAGGAAAAACAATTGCCACCCTATACCCAGCAAAGCTGTTATTCAGAAATGAAGAAAAAATGAAGACATCTTATGACAAGCAAATCTAAAGGAATTTGGTGTGACAATATGGGCCCTAAAAGAAATGCTGGAGTCTTACATTAGAAATTAAATTTTAGCTACCTTCCTGAAAACACAGCGACGTGGGGCTGACACTAAGGCATGGTGGGCAAAGCTGCCACCTGCGATGCCAGCATCCCTTGAGTCTCAACTGCTCCACTTCCAATCCAGCGCCCTACTAATTGGGAAAAGCAGCAAAAGTGGTCCAAGTGCTTGGGCCACTGCTGCCCATGTGGGAGACCTAGATGAAGCTCCTTCCTAGCCCAACTATGGCTGTTGTAGCCATCTAGGAAGTGAATCAGCGGGTAGAAGATTTCTCTCTCTCCCTCCCTCTCTCTCTGTAACTCTGACTTACAAATCTTAAAAACAAAAAAGAAAAAGAAAACACATTGATGTACAAATCCCAACAGCAGAATTGAAACTTAAAAGAAAGGGAAGAAAAATGCAATGATTCATATTTTATTTGTACTGGATTTTATCTGGTCTATATTTAGTTTAGTGTTTTTTAATCTATATTAATTAGGAATATAATTCTACATTTTTCCCCGCTCTCAGATTTTAAAATCATGTCTCTTAAAATGAGCTAGGAAACATTCGAGGTTTCTTTATTGTCTGAAAAATATATTATTATTATGCCATATTTCTGATTTTTAAATGTTTATTAGAATTAAGTACAAACATTATGGGAGACAGTATGGAGATTCCTTACTCTATGGATCTACCAGATGATCCAGCCATCCCACTCTTGGGAATTTACCCAAACTAAATGAAATCAGTATATGAAAGTGTTACATGTATCTTCCACGTTTATTCCAGTTCAATTCACAATAGCTAAGATATGGAATCAAACCAGATGCCCAGCAACTGATGACTGGATAAAGACAATGTGGTTCATATATACACTAAGGAATACTACTTAGCCAAAAAAAAAAAAAAAAAAAAGAAAGAAAAAAAGAAAAAATGAACTCCTGTCTGGCAATAAAATGGATGCAAGCAGAAACCCTTAAGCTTAGTGAAATAAGCCTGCACCTAAAAAGACAAATAGACAAATACCATATGTTTTCCCTGATTTGCAGTAACTAATATATATGGTACAAAAAATGTAATGTATATAAGAGAAATTGACATTTTGAGATTTGATTATTGTTTACAGTCCTTGCCTATACTCTCAAGGAACAGTGGTTTTTCAATGTACTACTTGTTGAATTATTTAGTGGAGCTTTAGGCTTGTGATTATAAAATAAACTAGAAGCATGTCATTGTAAAAATTAAAAGAAAAAATAAGAAAGGAAAGATAGGGGAGGGTGGGAGCATGGGCAGGAGGGAAGGTAGGCTGGGTAGTAGCATTATGCTATTACAACTGTATGTATAGAGTATAGGAAATGTGCTCACCTTATATACATAAAAAATTAAAAACAAAAAAATTTCAAAAATTCATCTGTGAAACTATTCTGGTTATATCTGGTATAAGATTTTTAATAATGAGTTTAACTTTTTAAATACATATGAGACTATTCCAAAAAATTTTTTATCAATGTCAGTTTTCTGAAGTTGTATTTTTTTAGGATTTATTTTATTTATTTGAAAGACAGAGTTACAGAGAGAGGGAGAGACAGAGAAAGAGAGATCTTCCATCCATTGGTTCACTCCCCAAATGGCCGCAATAACTAGAGTCGCACCAATCCGAAGTCAGGAGCCAGGAGCTTCTTCCTGGTCTCCCACGTGGGTGCAGGGGCCCAAACACTTGGTCCATCTTCTACTGCTTTCCCAGGCCATAGCAGAGAGCTGGATTGGAAGAGGAGCAGCCAGAAATAGAACCAGCACCCATATGGGATGCCGGCGCTTCAGGCCAGGGCTTTAACCTGCTGTGCCACAGCACTGGCCCCTTAAGTTGTATTTTTAAGTGTATATTTCACATGAGTTCCCAGAACTGTTGGCATAAAATATTTAACATTCTTAAGAAATTAAAACTAGAGCTACCCTATGACACAGCAATCCCATTACAGAGTATATATCCAAAGAAAATAAAATCAGTCTGTCAAAGAGACATCTGCACTACCAAGTTTTTTTTTAAAACACTATTCACAATAGCCAAGAAACAAAAAAGTGTCCATCAGCAAATGAAAAAACAAAATATGTATGAATAATCCATAAAGAATGCCCAATAATCATAAAAATCTTCCTTCAGATATGGTAAAATGCCATTAATGAAAGATAAACTTCACAGAACTCCACAGGAAGCACTGTAATACAACCTTTTTAGAATTTTGTAAATAATTAAACACAACCCACGAGACAAAATATTTATCAGTAATCCCAATTTAACAGATGTCAACATTTTAATTTCACAAAAAATTCCTTTCCCCTTTCAATGAATTAAACATGTAAAAATTATCATCAGTATTGATTACAAATTAATTCTAGAAATATTTCAAAAATAACAATAAGATATAAGGCCTGCTAAACTATAAAATAGTTGAAAATTAACAAACATTGTTCTAAGTAACTCTCAAATTAAACAGAACTAAAAATCAAAATGATGACTTGCTTGAAATAAGCATAAATGAGAACATCATCATGATACATATAAGGTGTGTGAATTCTGTTCACAGAGAAAGCACCTGTAGTCTTAAAGAAACTTAATTATTAATAAGAAATTTAAAAATAAGTTAGTTTTTCAACTTTGGAAACAGAGAGAATATTAAAGTAGGAATTGATCAAGAGATGGAAGCATAATATGAAATTGAAAACTAAAAATGAACTTTAATAACAAAACATAAATTTTGGTTATTTGTAAAGATCAATAAATGTAGAGAAAGACCTGTCAAAAAGAAAAAAACAAAGCAAATGCTTAGAATTTTAAAAAATATCAGCATAGCCCTGACTGTTAATGAACAACTTAATACATTATCCCTCTTAGTTTTTTTGTCTGTTCTACTTAATATGACTGGTTTAATTCTGTAATTAATACACAGTTATTCTTAAGTGTTGAAAATTAACTGAAATGTGATCTCTGTTAAACATAAGAGTGGGAATAAGAGAGGGAAGAGATGTATAATTTGGGACATGCTCAAGCTGACTTGCCCCAAATGGTAGAGTTAGAAACATACCAGGGGATTCCAATTCAATCCCATCAAGGTGGCATGTACCAATGCCATCTCACTAGTCCAAGTGATCAATTTCAGTTCACAATTGATCATAATGAAAGGACTAAGAGTCAAAGGGAGCACATAAACAAGTCTAGTACCTGCTAACACTAACCGATGGAATAAATAAAGGGGAGAGTGATCCAACATGGGAAGTGAGATACTCAGCAGACTCATAGAATGGCAGATGTCCTAAATAGCACTCTGGCCTCAGAATCAGCCCTAAAGGCATTCGGATCTGGCTGAAAAGCCCATGAGAGTATTTCAGGCATGGAAAGCCAAGACACTCTGGCAAAAGATCTCTGTGAGTGAGATCCCAGTGGAAAGAACAGGTCTTCAAAGAAGGAGGTACCTTTCTCTGAAGGGAGGAGAGAACCTCCACTTTGACTATGACCTTGTCTAAACAAGATAAGAATCGGAGAACTCAGAGAGCTTCCATAGCCTTGGAAACTCATGACTGGAGCATAGGGAGATTACTGATGCCATAGACAGGAGTGTCAATTGGTAAAGTAAACAACAGGAGTCACTGTGCACTTACTCCTCATGTGGGATCTCTGTCCTTAATGTGCTGTGCATTGAGATTTAATGCTATAAGGAGTACTCAAACAATATATTTCACTTTGTGTTTCTATGGGGGTGCAAACTGTTGAAATCTTTACTTAATGTATACTAAACTGATCCTCTGTAAAAAAAAAAAAAAAAAAAAAAAAGAAATTATCAACTCCCAACTTGACTCTCACTGGGATTAAACATGACAATAGGTCTGATCTGATTTCATCATCATTTAAAAAAAATCATCTATTATTTTTCACTTTATGTTTCTGTGTGGGAGCAAACTGTTGAAATCCTTACTTAATGTATACTAAGCTGATCTTCTGTATATTAAGATAATCGAAAATGAATCTTGATGTGAATGGAAGGGGAGAGGGAGTGGGAAAGGGGAGGGTTGTGGGTGGGAGGGACGGTATGGGGGGGAAGCCATTGTAACCCATGAGTCGTACTTTGGAAATTTATATTCATTAAATAAAAGTTAAAAAAAAAAGAAAATATGTGCTGCTGTAGATGAGATACCAGGAAGACTGACACTTGCTGTTTTCTAAATGGATCAAAATGACTCAAATTAGGTCTCTCTCTCTCTCTCTGTTCTCTCTTTCTCTCTCTGTATGTGTACCAAAATAAATTTATCTTTTAGCTAAAATAAATAAATAAATAAATAAACTTATTATTGAGGAAGAGACTAAAGTACAGAATTTATAGATGCATGGAAAAATATTAATATCTAGAGAAAATAGAAGCTATTCCTGAGGAATATAGGTTACCAAAATTATTCCAACAAGGGTATAAAATTGAATATAAATTAATAATAGAAGAAACAGAAAAGTCTCTTAATTTTTTAGCATTAAAAAACACACTGGATAAATTTCACTAAGTTCTGCCTATCCTTCAGAAAACAGAAAATTACGATAGTATTGTATGACACAGAAAAACTTCAAAACCTTCTCTAAACTTCACAAAGTTTAGAGCCTCAATTTAATTTTTTTTTTTGACAGGCAGAGTGGACAGTGAGAGAGAGAGACAGAGAGAAAGGTCTTCCTTTACCATTGGTTCACCCTCCAATGGCTGCCGCAGCCTGCGCGCTGCTGCCCGTGCACCGCGCTGATCCGATGGCAGGAGCCAGGTACTTATCCTGGTCTCCCATGGGGTGCAGGGTCCAAGCACTTGGGCCATCCTGCACTGCACTCCCGGGCCACAGCAGAGAGCTGGCCTGGAAGAGGGGCAACTGGGACAGAATCCGGAGCCCCAACTGGGACTAGAAACCGGTGTGCCGGTGCCGCAAGGCGGAGGATTAGCCTAGTGAGCTGCGGCGCCGGACATCAATTTAATTTTAAAACATTATTAGAAAGGAATTTGTAGATGGATTTCACTTATGAGCACAAATGAGAAATTCTTGTATAGTTACTCCATCAGTAGATTGATTCCAGCAGTGTATTAATAAAACTGGGTGTTATGACCAAGTGAAGTTTTCCTTAGGGAAGCTAGGAACATTTCACTTTTAGGAATTCTATTATAGTGATTTATTACACCATAATAGTAAAGAAAATCAAATGAATACAACGCTAGATGCTGAAATTTGATAAAATTCAGCAGGCTATTTAAGTAAACTAGAAATGAAATTGTCAAACATTAATTAAATTCACACAGCTTTGTGTTGGAAAATTCCTCAAGGACAATGTTTGTTCATCTTTATCCTCATTAGCCAGGGCCTCATTGACTAGTAGTAATTCAGAAGAGAAATATATATATATATATGAATATGAATCTACTTCCAATTTAAAAGAAGACAAACCCTAGGGGGAAGAGGATGCTGTATTCATGGAGATGCTGATGTGCTACAAATAAAACGAAACACTAATGGGAGCCTGGGAAGTGGAAAAAAATCATGCAGGGACATACATACTCCTGTTTTGTGGTTGTTAAGATATTAAGATCCAATCTCAGGCTAAATAAATAACCATAAGCATAAATACTCTCATGAATATGTGAGAACAACCTTGACTATTTTCTAACATTTCCTACCCATTGACTTGTAAGATGCTCTTTGGCATTAATGCAAATATGAAGGACTGTCACACTCTCAAGCCTGTTCTGCAGTCATTGTAGAAGTACATCCAGGAGGTCATAAAGACCTGGGAAGTGCTGTGTTACACCCCAGGAAAACCTTCCTGTCAACCCTAATGCAACTGAATGTGCTGCTGCTAGTGCCTAATTTCATTCAGTTTTTTCTTTGATTTTTGCTCTATACCATCTATATTTTTATGAACTTCTGCCAAATGAAATGATTTACATGTGAATTCTCAGCATGCTCACAGTGAAAGCTTTCTGGTTTTTCACACCTTTTTTCCTTAGACATTGAACAGCAATTGAGTCCTCTCGATGAAAATACCTGTCAACACACACGCACACGCATGCACACGCTCACATACACACACACATACACATACACATATAAACACACACGCATGCACACACACATGCACGCATGCACACACACACATGCATGCATGCATGCACACATATTTTAGATTGGATAACTTAGTCATATAATGCACAGAAAGTCAAGGAATTCTCTATGACAACATTCAACAGTTCCAAATCATTCTAGGTCAACAGGAAAGCAACACCATATGGCCACCAGTAAGATGCCAGGGAGAAAAACTGAATTACTTCTGAGTTTTAAAATATATGTTTTCAACACTCCTTTCAAATAAAAGCTCACTTATTAATGCAAATATTAAAGCTCCAAGAATGACAAAGGAGACAGCAGCATTATTTCCAGTACAATCAATAGCTTTCTTGTACTTTAAGAAGAAATGCAATTTTGATACCTCAATTTTATGTAAGATTTGAAAGATTATTACCCTGTCACACTAATTTATAACTAACATAGAAATTAAGAGTGTCAGCTGCGCTTCAGAAAAATCACATTTCTTTTCATTCATCTTATTTTAAACTGAAATTACTCAAAAAATCAATCCCCAGACCTCTACATGTTCACACTAAATCTATAGAATTCTTTTGAAACTGGGAAATAAGAAAATATGACATTCTGAGAAAATTAGAGTATGCAATTTTACTTCCTATTACAAAGTTATCATTCTTTATTCCTGACATGCAGATAGTGTTCTGTTTTCTTAATGGTTAGCGATATGAGTATTCTTGTTAAGAAGAACACTAACTTAAATATTCCTGAGATATATAGTATTCCTGTAATAAGCCTTGCCAGCAAGAAATCAGGAAACAGAAAGGAACATGTAAATCACATTATGAACCGGAGATATTTTTAAACACACATACCCTTATATGATTACTTGAGACAATACATGGTTTTTGCATGTCATTTGATAACCACTTATTGAATGACAGTTACAACTTATTACCTTTACCCTTTGTTAAATACTTATATTTTGCTACTGTTTTATAGTGTGCTCCAAATATTTTACCTCTGTCCTTCAAAACACCCCCTGTACAATGATTATTTTAATATTCTTTTATACCAAACAGAAACTGAGGCTGAGAAAAACTTCTAAGATCTCACATCATAAAAGTGGTTCCAGGTCACATGAAAAACTCTAGTGTTCCGGTTTATGTGTTAAGCCTGGTGGTTACGACGCCAATGTTCCACAATAGAGTGCCCAGATTCTACAGCTCTATTGACTCCTGATTCCAGCTTCCTGCTAATGTAGACCATGTGAGGTATCAGTGTTGGCTCAACTACTTGAGTTCCTGCTACCTACATGGGCTACCTGGACTGGGTCCCTGGACCCTGGATTCATGAGCTCTTGGCTTCTTTCCAGCCCAGTCCTGCCAATGAAGTCATCTAGGAAGTGAATCAGCAAGTTAGAGTGCTCTCTCTCTATATATATTCTCTCTTTCTCTCTCTCTCTCTCTCTCTCCCTCCTATTCTCCCTCTCCCTCTCCTTCTCCCTCCTTCCCTCAGATAAGCAAATACAAATTTAAAAAACATTTAAATTTTAGAGTCTTAACATAGTCTTACTTGCATGTATGATAAACTAAAAATTAAAATAATTCTAGGCTATAAATCAACATTAATCCAACTAATCTTATTTTTCTTAAATTTTCCCCCAAAATATCAAATTCTTTCACTTCAGAGGTGAGGTTAAGAGTCTGTACTCAGGATTCAAATGGCTTGAGTCCAAATTTCTGCTCTCCCATTTTCTCATTTTGTAACTTGAACAATAATTAACTACTTTATACATTTGTCTTCTGATGATAATAACAGAATGAGGGCATTTGCACAAGGTCATGGGAAAACTGAATTGAAAGATAAATTTACTTTGGTGCAATTTTTTTAAAAAAATATAGTTTTCTGGGGCTGGCGCTATGGCACAGCGGGTTAATATCCTGGCCTGAAAAGCACCGGCATCCCATATGGGTGCTGCTTCGAGACCCAGCTGCTCTACTTCCAACCCAGCTCTCTGCTATGGTCTGGGAAAGCAGTAGAGGATGGCCCATGTCCTTGGGCCTCTGAACCCACGTGGGAGATCGGAAGAAGCTCCTGGCTCCTGGCTTTGGATCGGTGCAGCTCTGGCCTTTGTGGCCGATTGGGGAGTGAACCATCGGATGGAAGACCTCTCTCTCTCTCTCTCTCTCTCTCTCTGCCTCTCCTTTTCTCTGTGTAACTCTTTCAAATAAATAAATAAATCTTTAAAAAAATAGAGTCTTCTCATAATGCACATTTTCCATGAACTGTTATTTTTAATTATTTGAAAAAGCTATATGTGTATGTACGTGGGGGCCTATTTAGAGAGAGAGAGTGTGTGCGCAAGAGAGAGATGTTATATCTACTGGTTTACTCCCAAAATGCCTGCAATAGCCAGGACCAGGAGTTCCATGCAGGTCTCCCCTGCGTGGCTCAGTACTTAAGTCACCATCTGCTGCCTCCCAAGTGCGTTAGCAGGGAGCTTGATCAGAAGCAGAGAGAAGCTGAGCGTCCAACCAGGTATTCCGACACGGGATGAAGGCATCCCAAGGGGCAGCACTTTCCCACAATACCTGTCCCTCCATGACTCTACATATGCATAAATTTCCATTCAGTTTTTCAGCAACATATATCCATCCTTTAATTCCATTTTCCAAAAATGTTTTGGAAGTACCCTTGTTTATCCCTCATAGGACTGCTAAAAAGGTTGGTCTGTATATATCAACTGCTTAGATTAGTACCAGCATTAGTTATTACTATTATTTAAATTTTATCTTATACCTAGGGAACTTTTCTTGTCTCCTGCCCTAACTGTGTGTTTAGTCTGCCTGGTTATAGTCCATTCACCTGGAGCACCACTCCAACATCGAGCCAACTGTCTTGCCTGATGATATGTAGCTAAATTTTTTAAGAAATGAGACTTGACTTGGGGGTTGTGAAGGAATCATCATCATTATCATTTCAGACTCTTAAAGGAGAGAGTAGGAAGTGGAACAAGATGCAAGTTAACTCAGGGTGGAGACAAGCAATAGGAGAGGACATAATCACGACATATCCTTGAATTCAGGGTTGAGAATCCCAAGTGACTATGTACACTTAACATGAAATTTAGTTCCTAGGACACCAAACCATCTATATAGTTCCAGTTCTTCAAGTTTGGTAGCAAATTGTCATAAAAATTTAGAATCTCACTGATAGGAAAGAAATTAAAATAAATAAATAGATCAGGGTGAAAGACACCAAGTTGTTCAATCTGTCTGGCAGATTTATGAACCACTCACCACCGCACCCAGCATCCACAAGATTGTTTATTTATAAAAGACAAACTTAAAAAACACTCCAATGTCCTTCAACGATACAAGGTATAAATTGTGATATAATCACACTGTTGTGGTTTAGGAAATAATTTTACTGAACCCCCAAGGTTTGGATGTTGGTGCCCAGAGTCTTAACAGCAATGGATTAAGGATATAACTTAATCAAATTAATGGTATTTGATGGCCGGGCCTTGGAAAATGATTAGATTTCATCAGCCTGTTAGGGTGTAGCCCTTATGATCCAATCTGTGCGGCTACATAGAGACGCAGGGATGTGAAGCAAGAGTATGCTCCCTTTCCCTCTCTGTTTTCTGGCTCACCACATAATCCTCCCTCTGCCATCTCCACAGCCTCACCCAATGTCTAAACCAGTAGAGCTGCTTTATATCATATTCCAAATCTCTAAAACTATAAGCTAAAATAAATCCCCCTCCCAGTGAAATTGTTCCTCACAGGCATTTTAATTGAAGTAACACATAGCAGCCTCACGCACATACTAAGGAACAGAACACAGCAATGGAGAGGAATGAACTGCTCATGTCTGTGGAACATCCTGAGGCCATAGACAAGGATGAGTGGAACCAGTCAGACGTAAAGGGCTCATGTTGTTGGAACGAATTTGTAGGAACTTCAGAAACAGCAAAACTAAAATCTAGAGTTCACAGTCAGACTAGCAGTTAACTCGACAGGGGGAAGGAGGCCACTATTGTGATCTTCATTGTAGTTGTAAGGGCCTATATAGACCCCAAAATTCTTCAAGATACACAAAAGATTTATACACTTTACCATGTAAGCGTCAATGGAACAATGAAGGACTCTTCCACTGGAGTTAAACGTAGCTAGGTTTAAAGTTACAATTGTGGATTTGAATGGTCAGCTTGACTTCCATGGGCCTCAGTTTTCTGTTGGAGTAACAGTGATGGCTACATATATATTATGGACAGGGGTGTTGACAGAGCTAAATAAATAATGAATGTAAAGCTTTAAGAATGGCTCCTGGAACTTGTATTATGACACTTTTGACATGTTGATACTGTAATCAATGCCTTAAGTAAAAACAGAGTTAAGTTTGCCTGGCATTGTTATAAGTACTTTGCATTCCTTAACTTATTTAGAATTCAAGTGTCTTACAGAATTACAATTTTATAAGCTGGAGACCTGAACCAGAGAAAGGTTATTTATGCACAGATGATATCCAGCGTTTGGATGAGTTCAGAGATTCCCATTTTGTGCCTACAGCTACATACATGGTCTCAGTGAATTATGTGTGGAATCCATTTGCAACAAAAAGACTTCTTAATTTTAACATATGAATAAATTTAAAAAACACCATGAATAAATGTTCTTTTTCCAAACCTTTTCAGACTTGGCATAACAAGTATCTTTCACAGAATATAGGTAGGGTTAAGAAAAGTTAAATCATCATCTAGAGTGGAGGTAAGATGACTACTTTGCCTACAGGCCAAATGGTGTACCAACAAGTTCTGTTCTGCAAGAAGCATGAAAAATGAATGAAAAATTACACATGGTGTTCTATGTAAAATCAGAGGCAGCAATGACTAAGTAACTAATGTATATGAATATACTTGAAAAGTCATTATTCTGCTATTTTTAATTTTCAGATAGCATATCTAGAATTATTGGCTTTACCATATGAAATATGCATATTCCAAAAAAGGTTTCATAATAAATATTCCGGTAATTTTCTATGAGATAAAGACTATTTTGAACATGACTATATCATTCATATACCTAAACATTAGTAACAAATCCTTAACATCTAATATCTTGTAAATGTTTAAATTGCAGTTGCCCCATAAATGTCATTAATTTAATAGCTTAATTTCCAAATATGGTCCAATATGTTATACTTGATTTATATGTCTTTTAGGATATTTTGAACTGTAGAAATATCATTTTTTAAATTATCCTCTTAGCTATTTTGAAGTATGCAACACTTTTTAATTGACTATAGTCACCTTGCTGTACGATAGATCTTTTATTTAGTAAATATAAATTTCCAAAGTACAGTTTATGGATTACAATGGCTTTTTCCCCACATAACTTCCCTCCCACCCGCAACCCTCCCATCTCCTGCTCCCTCTCCCATTCCATTCACATCAAGATTCATTTTCAATTATCTTTATATACAGAAGATCGATTTAGTATATATTAAGTAAAGATTTCATCAGTTTGCACCCACACAGAACATAAAGTGTAAAATACTGTTTCAGTACTAGTTATAGCATTATTTCACATTGAACAACAAATTAAGGACAGAGATCCTACATGAGGAGTAAGTGCACAGTGACTCCTGTTTTTGACTTAACAATTGACACTCTTGTGTATGGCGTCAGTAATCTCCCTAGGCTCTAGTCATGAGTTGCCAAGGCTATGGAAGCCTTTTGAGTTTGCCGACTTCAATCTTATTTCGACAAGGTCATAGTCAAAGTGGAAGTTCGCTCCTCCCTTCAGAGAAAGGTACCTCCTTCTTTGATGGCCCGTTCTTTCTACTGGGATCTCACTCACAGAGATCTTTCATTTAGTTTTTTTTTTTTTTTCCCCCAGAGTTTCTTGGCTTTCCATGCCTGAAATACTCTCATGGGCATTTCAGCCAGATCCGCATGCCTTAAGGGCTGATTCTGAGGCCAGAGTGCTGTTTAGGACATTTACCGTCCTATGGGTCTGCTGTGTATCTCACTTCCCATGTTGGATCATTCTCTCCCTTTTTGATTCTATCAGCTAGTATTTGCAGACACTATTCTTGTTTATGTGATCCCTTTGGTTCTTAGTCCTATCATTACAATCTATTGTGAACAGAAATCAATCACTGGGACTAGTGAGATGGCATTGATACATGCCACCTCGATGGGATTGAATTGGAATCCCCTGGTATGTTTCTAACTCTACCATTTGAGGTAAGTCAGCTTGAGCATGTCCCGAATTGCACATCTCTTCCCTCTCTTATTCCCACTCTTATATTTAACAGCGATCACTTTTCAGTTAAGTTTCAGCACTTAAGAAGAATTGTGTATTGATTACAGTATTCAACCAAAAGTATTAAGTAGAACAAACAAAATAAATACTAAGAGGGATAACATATTAAGCTAAGCTTGGCATATTGATTTAAACTCTTTTGGATATATTCCCCAAACTGGAGTCATATAGTAGTTCTATTTTTAATTTTATATGAAAGCTCTATACCGTTTTCCATAATAATTGTACTAATTTACATTCCTACCAACAGTGTGCAAGTGTTCCCTAATCTGAACATATTGGGCAACACTTATTTTCATCTTTTCAATAACAGCCATTTTACAGGTATGAGTCAATAACTCATTGTTTAAAGTGTTAATTGCATTTCCCTAATGATTGCAATGATGAACATTTTTCCATAAACCTGTTGGCCATTTGTATGCCTTTATTTTTTTGATTTTTTGAGAAGTCTCTGTTCAGGTTCTTTGCTCATTTTTCAACAGGATTACTTGTTTGCTTGCTACTGAGTTGTTTGAATTCATTATTTATTTTGAATATTAACACCTAACAGATGTACAGTTTGCAAATACTTTTTCCTACTGTATAGGCTGTCTCTTCACTTTGCTTCTTTTTCCTGCAGAAGTGTCTCATTTTGATGCAACCCCATTTGTATATTTTTGCTTTTGTTGCCTTAGTTGTTAGGCTCATATCTAAGACCAAGGAGCTGTCCCTGTTTTATTCCGGTAGTTTAACAATTTTTTGGTCTTATATTTAAGTCTTTAATCCATTGTGATGTGATTTTTGTGCGTGAGTTAAGATAACCATCTAATTCCTTTCCCAGCACTGTTTTTGAATAGATTGAACTTTTCCCATTGTATGTTCTTTTTTTTTTTTTTTTTTTTTTTTTTTTTTTTGACGGGCAGAATGGACAGTGAGAGAGAGACAGAGAGAAAGGTCTTCCTTTTCCGTTGGTTCACCCTCCAATGGTCGCTGCGGCTGGTGCGCTGCGGCCGGCACACTGTGCTGATCTGAAGCCAGGAGCCAGGAGCCAGGAGCCAGGAGCCAGGAGCCTCCACTACACTCCTGGGCCATAGCAGAGAGCTGGACTGGAAGAGGGGCAACCGGGACAGAATCTGGCATGGCAACTGGGACCAGAACCCGGTGTGCCGGCGCTGTAGGTGGAGGATTAGCCTATTGAGCTGCGGCACCGGCCCATTGTATGTTCTTGACACCCTTGTCAAAAATCAACTAACTGTAAATATATGGGCTTACTTGTGGGCTCTCTTCTGTTGCATTGGTTAATTAATCTGCTTGTACGCTGTTACCATGATGTTTTGATTACAACGGTCTTCTTCAAATTTTGAAATCAGGCAGTGTGATGCCCCCATCTTAGTTCATTTTGTTCATGCTTGTTTTGTTTTTTTGGGGGACTCTTTTGTGGTTCTATACAAATTTAAGAATTGTTCTTCTATTTCTGTGAAAAGTGCCATTGGAATTTTGATAGCAATTTCAATGAATCTACAGATCATTTTGTATAATATGACTATTTTAACAATACTAATTCTTCTAAATCTATAAATATGGAATATCTTTCCATTTACTTCTGCTTATTCAATTTCTTCCATCATCAATTTATACTTTTCAGTATAGTTTTTCATCTCTGTAGTCAAATTTATAAATAAGTGTAATTTACACCTAGTTTATTTTTTGTTACTATTATAAATGAGTTTGTTTTCTTAATTTCCTTTTTGAGTAGTTCATTAATAGTATATAGAAAGGCTAATAAAAGTTTTTAACATAATCATATTGGATATCACATTTTAAAGATTTTTCAGAAAACATGTAAATATTTCAAGAAATTATGTTTCTTAAATATTTAGCACCTTCTTTCCCACTGAAAATTATAGTCTTATTTGCCAGTGTATTAAATGATTTCCACTCTGCAATGCTGTGCTGTTCTGTTCTGTTCTGTTCCTGTCCCAGATCAGCTGATCTTCTACTCATCCTTACCTTGGGTAGGTTATTCAGCTCCTCCTAGTTCCACCTGAAATGAATTTGAGTTTTCTTGGGTCAAAAGACCCACAGGGCATTCATACTCTTGACATTGTCGAGATAAATATTAGTCCTGAGATGGATTTATATTAAAAAAATGTTGGCACCTCTTCCTCAGCCTTGATGAGCAGGACCATACGGCCCTTTGGGTTTTCTCCTGGTCCTATGATGGTAGACAGAAGGAGAAGAAAAATATGTCCGTTCAACATATATAGGCAAATGAGGAGATACAGCTTTTTGTACATCATACTTCATGTATTAACCATCACTTTACTTCAAATATTCTTGTAAATACTGTTTAAATAAACTTTAAAATCTACGTAAACTGAAACAATGTACTGTGCATTTTTTATTTTAAAAAGCTATAAAAAAGAACTTTGAATGTATTCACCATAAATAAATTGTATATCTTTGAGGAAATAGATATGTTTACCCTGATTTGAACATCATACAATGTATACATATATAGGAAAACTGTATGGTACCCCATTAAGATGCAGAATTTTATTTATCAGTTTTTTAAAAAACTTCCAAAACAAAAAATAGTTATCTATAAACTGATCAACTTTGGCTTTGATAAATGAGACTTCTACTTTCTTTCTCTTTCCTTAACCTGAAATGTTGCCTGTCAAGATGCTTCAAAAGTACTTGACATCTCTTTAAACTTTGTGTGGCAAATTAAATTGGGCAAGGTTCCACCTTTCTTAAGCCCAAAATACTGATCTCTCAGCCATTATTTTGGAAGGATGCCATTCAAACGGAATTTTCAAATGCACATGAAATGCTTCCTCAACAATTTAGCATCCTGAACAATCCGTGTATTACAAATAAACCAGGAAATTTTGTAGAATATTCAACCAAATATGGTGTGCATGGAAATAGTTTCAAATTCAAACTATCAGTCTCAGCGGGAAACCACCAGACCCTCAGAGGCATCACTGCTTTCTGAGCTCACCTGCTGTCTTCGCTAACTGTGACAACTGCTCGACGTTTTATTTGTTAAGAATGATTTATTTATTTATTTGAAATGGGTGAAGAGATTGATTGATTGATCAATTGATTTTCTCTCCACTGGCTCACACCCTAAATGCCTGCACCAGCACAGGCTGAGCCAGACCAAAACCAAGAACCTGGGACTGAATCTAGGTCTCCCAAGTCAGTGGCAGAGATCCAAGTACTTGCGCCATTCTTGCTGCACATTAGAAGGAAGCGGGATGGGAAGCACCATAGGGACTCAGTCCCATGCACTTTCTAGGATATGCAGACTTTCGCAACTGCTAAGTTAGACACTAGTGCCGCCTCCCCTCACTCCCAGTTCAGCTACTGAGCATGCAGGGGTGCAAAGCCTGAAAACTGCATCTCTTATTCTTCGGCCAGTAAGGATCTACCTGTAACCCTTCCGTGAGCAGAGCTTGTGTGAGAGTCAGAAAGCAGAAGGGAAGCCGTTACTCTAAGGTGGCAGTTGCAGCAGGCCTGTGGTCTAGGTAGAGTGCATGAATGAGCTTTTGCTTGAAGCTACTGGGTACTTTCCTAAAAAACACCCATTTTTGCTTGCTGCAGGCAGCTGAGCTGATTGGTTCAACCTTTCTGAAGTTCTAACCTTCCAGATTCCCTAGAGTAAACTACCTTTCTAGCATAAATATCTAGGGTAGCCTTCCCTTTCCTGACTCCAATCTAATTTATACATCAAAACAAATGCTCCAGCATTCAAATAACAATTCAAACAGTAATTTTCAGTTCACAGCTTTTACAACATGTCTACTTTGAATTCCACTACAATTTTATAAAGCAGATATACTTTGTTTTAGAGGTCACATTTAATTAGAAACATCAAACAGTAATAGACATCATTCCCTTGTGAATATGCATTTCTTTCTCTTTTTTATTACAAGCCAAAAACAAATAATAGAATGTAGTATATAAAGCTGCAGTGCTGGAAACCATTTGTAATTTTATATCAGCTCTCATTTTTTTTCTTTTTTTTTAACTTTTATTTAATGAATATAAATTTCCAAAGTACAGAATATGGATTACAATGCCTTCCCCACATAACGTCCCTCCCACCCGCAACCCTCCCATTTCCCACTCCCTCTCCCCTTCCATTCACATCAAGATTCATTTTCAATTCTCTTTATATACAGAAGATCAGTTTAGCATACATTAAGTAAAGATTTCAACAGTTTGCTCCCACACAGAAACATAAAGTGAAAAATACTGTTTGAGTACTAGTTATAACATTAAATCTCAATGTACAGCACACTAAGGACAAAGATCCTACATGAGGAGTAAGCGCACAGTGACTCCTGTTGTTGACTTAACAAATTGACACTCTTGTTTATGGCATCAGTAATCACCCTAGGCTCTTGTCATGAGCTGCCAAGGCTATGGAAGCCCCCTGAGTTCACCGACTCTGATCATATTTAGACAAGGCCATGGTCAAAGTGGAAGTTCTCTCCTCCCTTCAGAGAAAGGTACCTCCTTCTTTGATGACCCGTTCTTTCCACTGGCATCTCACTTGCAGAGATCTTTCATTTAGGTTTTCTTTTTTTTTTCCCCCAGAGTGTCTTGGCTTTCCATGCCTGAAATACTCTCATGGGCTTTTCAGCCGGATCTGCATGCCTTAAGGGCTGATTCTGAGGCCAGAGTGCTGCTTAGGACATCTGCCATTCTATGGGTCTGCTGTGTATCTCACTTCCCATGTTGAATTGTTCTCTCCCTTTTTGATTCTATCAGCTAGTATTTGCAGACACTATTCTTGTTTATGTGATCCCTTTGGTTCTTAGTCCTATCATTATGATCAATTGTGAACAGAAATTGATCACTGGGACTAGTGATGGCATTGGTACATGCCACTTTGATGGGATTGAATTGGAATCCCCTGATATGTTTCTAATTCTACCATTTGAGGTAAGTCAGCTTGAACATGTCCCGAATTGCACATCTCTTCCCTCTCTTATTCCCACTCTTATATTTAACAGTGATCACTTTTCAGTTAAGTTTCAGCACTTAAGAATAATTGTGTATTGATTACAGTATTCAACCAAAAGTATTAAGTAGAACAACCAAAAAAACATACTAAGAGGGATAACATATTAAGTTGCTCATAAACAGTCAGGGTGAGGGCTGATCAAGTCTCATTTTTAACCTTCTGTTGTGGGCAATTCCAATTGGAATAGCCCTCTTTACTGATCTTTTTCTGTAAAGATTTATTTGTTTATTTGAAATGCAGAAAGAGAGAGAGAGAGAGAGAGAGAGATCTCCCATCCATTGGCTTACTCTGTAACTGTCAGAGCAGCACCAGGCCAAAGCCAGGAGCCTGGGACTCCATGTGGGTCTCCCACATGAGGGGCAGGGGGCCATCTTATGCTGTTTTCCCAAGTGCTTTAGTAGGGAGCTGGATCAGAAAGAGAGCAGCTGGGAATCAAAGTGGCACAAATATGGAATGCCACTGTCTCAGGCAGTGTCTTAATATGCTGTGCTACAACACCTGCTCCCTAACTGATCTTTAAGTGGCCAAATGAGTTAATTTTAATTAATAATTTTTGTTTCCTCTGTAAAGTAGTAATTAATATGAATTGCACATAGATAAAATCCTATCTGGCAGTGATGCCACAAATTTATTAGGAATCAGTTACTTTTTTTTTTTTTTTGGACAGGCAGAGTTACAAAGTGTGAGAGAGAGAGGCAGAGAGAAAGGTCTTCCTTCCATTGGTTCACCCCCGCAAAATGGTCGCTACGGCTGGCGCGCTGTGCCGATCCCAACCCAGGAGCCAGGCACTTCCTCCTGGTCTCCCATACAGGTGCAGGACCCAAGCACTTGGGCCATCCTCTACTGCCTTCCCAGGCCACATCAGAGAGCTGGACTGGAAGAGGAGCAACCGGGACAGAATCTGGCGCCCCAACTGGGACTAGAACCCCGGGGTGCAGGCGCCGCAGGTGGAGGATTAACCTAGTGAGCCACGGTGCCGGCCAGGAATCAGTTATATTTGTTATTAATCGTATTGTGACAGCTATACCTATAACTTCAATTACATATTTTTAAAAAATTTACGTAAATAACTATAGAATATACTTACACAGCAGTTACTATGTGCCTGACACTGCTCTATAGGCATTTAATTCATCAATTTAATAACAATCCTATGAGGAATATACTACTATTACCCTCCTTTTAAAAGTAAAAAACTGAGGTCAAAAGAAACTAGGAAATTTGTCCAAAGTAAAGTAAAGTAATTTTAGGATTTGAATACAAATGATCTAACTTCAGAGTCCATGTTCTTAATGGCTACACAGAGTGCAAAAAGAAAATTATCTCTATTAAAACTAAATTACTTACAAAGATTTATACATAAGTGTTATTATAACAGTCAAAGGTAGAAATATGTGCATCATCTAATAAACACACAAACAAGATAAGGTCTATCTATACAACAGAATGTTATTCAACCACAAAAATAAATATAGTACGTATACATGTTACAGTATGGATTGCCCTTGGTAATGCAAAGTGAAATATCCAGGAATGAAAGGCCACAGAGTTTATGAATGCCCTGAAATGAAATTTTAAGATTAGACAAATCCTTGCAGGGAAAAGGCAGATGGGCAGTTGCTTAGGGTTGGAGGTCTGGGGACAAGTGGGGAGTGACTGCTAATGGGTATGAAGATTCTTTGGAGGCCAGCAATATCTTCTAAAGTTTGTTTGGCAATGGTTGTACAACTTTGTGAATATACTATAAAGCAGTGCAATTAGGAGAAAAAACACATAAATTGCTTTGGAAATAATCAATGAAGATGGTGTGCTAGAAGATAGAAAAAATGAAAATTATATATATGTATATATATATACAAGCATTTTTCAATAGAAACATTGAAAAATTCTGTTGCTGAATTGAATGAAAGTACAACTGAAAATCATTAACAAGTAATTAAAGGAGAGTCATAAGTCCAATAAGCCAACATATGCTACATCAGGGAAGCAGAGGAGAGAATGTTTCTTTTGTTTAATTTATGCCTATCCTCCCTCCTCCCCATGCTCCCATCCTCCCTCCTCCTTCCTTATTTTTTCATTTAATTTTTACACTGGCATACCTTCATTTTACTTTATAGTCACAAGATTAACCCTCCACCAAATAAAGAATTCAGCAAGTAGGAAGTAGAAAAACCACCGCTCCTCACAAGAATTGACAAGGGCTGTAAACAATAATCAGAAAGAGAAATACTTAAGTTGATTACTGGATGTTTAGAGGGAATTCCCAAACCTGAAAAGAACAGATGGGTTTCCAAGCAGAACATGGACACAACATAATCAGAATAGGATTTAAAGATCTATGTGCTTGGAACATGAGGTAGATAAGCAAAGACAAAGGAGATGCAAACTGAAAGGCAAGTCAGGACAAAAACATCTTAAGTTAGAGCACACTCTAACCCAAGAGATTCAACAGAGATGCTTAAGTGGTGAGCAAGAAGTGTTGCCAATTCACCTGAATTTTGCAGAGAGGACAACATTGGTGATGCAGATTGGTGGAAGTGGAAAAAAATGGAGGCACGGAACCAATTTGTGGTTATTCACTACCAAGGCAGGGAATGCTGAGGTCTAAACCACAGTAAGGACTATGAAGATGGACATTTTATATGAAGATGAATATTTTTATGTAGGATTAAAAAAAAACTTCATGAAAAGAATAAAGAGGGTAAACTCTACAAGGACAAGAGGCTGTGGTTTTGTACACAATTATATATCAGAGCATGCCTGAGTTATTAACACATGCTTAGGGTTCAAAATTTGTTGAATAAATACAAGTGTTTAATGCAGCTACTGACCTGCTAAGCTCCGCTCTTGATTTCAGCTTCCTGCTAATGTGCACAACTTGAGTCAGCAGATGATGGTTCAAGTAGCTGGATTTTTGCCACCCACATGAAAGACCTGGATTGATTTCTGGACTCCTAGTTTTTTCATGGCTCAACCCAGACTGTTGTGGGCTTTTGGGGAGTGAGCCAGCTGATGGGAGGTCCCTTTCTCTCTTTCTATCTCTATCTCTCTCTTCTAGAAAAGGGAGGACCCAAGCACAAGGAGTTCCAGACACAGTTACTCAAATGAATATCTCTTGAGATCAGCTAATTTCCTATAATATTATTTGATGACCTCCAGTCAAGTTCTTTACCCATAATTGCTCTGGAAGGACCTATTATGCGTGGTGAACTACAGCACTCTCAGCCAACATCAACTGCAACATCAACATCTTTCCACAGAGATACGCAAATCCAAGGGCAGCTACACTCTGCAAACCATGCCCTACTTCAGTCATTTGATCTCAATATTACTAGGCTAAAAGTACATTTTTTCATGAATTTTATTGTCTACCTACACTTTACATTGAGCACTTTGTACACTGGATATATCAAAGAATAAAATGGAAATATTAACACTCTCTCATAGAGATCAGTAAGAAAGCAAGTTGAGGAGAAAAGCCTTAATTAACTTTCATATTCTGATGTGTTCCAACAAAAGCTAAATCCACTCTAAACCTGTGGCCTGTGTTGTTCTTCAAAAGTGCCAAGCATACTCCTACCTCAGGGCCTTTGCATTTGCTGTTACCCTCTATCTGAAATGATCTCTTGCCTAATGTCTGCATGACTCATTCTTTGCTTCCCTTTATGAAAATGTCAACATCTCAAGAGGGACTTAGCTTACACTTATTATTATGGTAATTTTCACCCCCACAAATTTGTATCCCCAGTTCTTGTTTCATTTTTTTCTAAAGACATTCTACCTACTAATTATTTACTTTTCAGTATTAAGATATAAGCTACTTAAAATCAGAAATGTTTATATTAATTGATTTGTCCTAGATTTGGAATAGTTCCTGATACACAAATAATAAGATCTTTCTAAGATGAACTGATAGTTAGGAAGCAAAGACTAGGTTAGATTGGTGGGAAAGATCAAAAGGCCTTACTAAAGAACAATACAAAATGAAAAAGAAATAGCTATGGAAAAAGAAGAAGTGTCAAGCCAAACGTCCTGTGGCAGAGAAGAAGAATGGCTGGAAACCTGGAAAAGTACTAGAAACAAGCAAGGACGAATTATGCAGTATTCTGCAGGTCAGAATGGGAAAATGGGTTATTTTGTGCATGCAAAGGGAAACTGGAGGAGAACTGTAACTTGGAAGAAGTAGAGCAGTTAATATAAATTCTGGCTGTTCTATGAAAACAGATAGGAATTGGCAAGATGGAAAGGATGGAGGACCAGTTAGGAGACAGTTTAAATATTCCAAGCTAATTATGAAGGTAACGTGAATAAGGGCACACCAATGGAGGTGAGAG
This sequence comes from Oryctolagus cuniculus, assembly GCF_964237555.1. NCBI lineage: Eukaryota > Metazoa > Chordata > Mammalia > Lagomorpha > Leporidae > Oryctolagus > Oryctolagus cuniculus. The sequence continues at coordinate 26,831,172 of NC_091434.1, read as the reverse complement.
AACTAGAAGTATTTATGAAATGTTCTGGGGATAGAGTTGATGACATTGCTGATGGATCTCTGGGGTATGAAGAATATGTTGAACAGTGATAAACCTGTAGGTTTCTAGATCAAGCATCAGAGTTCAGCAAAAACATCTAGGATTTTCAACGAGAAAAAAATCTATGACTGTGATTTAAAATGAAAGGGACATAAATGAGATAAGCCATTTGTTAAATTTATTGAATGTCTTCAAAGTCTGCTGTCTAACTCCATTAAGACAGAATACAAGTTAACTTGCATTTCTATTTTTACCCAAAGATGTCATTGAGTTTAAACTTGTAGCCCATACATTCCAGTCTGTTGATGTCTCTTATTCTATTGAAGAGAAAGATTAAATGCACACTATATGCCCTTGCTTCCTCTTCTCTCCTTTTTATATGTACCATTACTTTACTGATATTCTTTTACTCTTCCTTCTCAGAAATCCTAGTGTCTGCATTGTTAACGACTTGTAGGAAAACCAAGACCTAACAAAGTGTTGAAGCTAGGTTTCCAACCCAAGTCTGATCGCTACCAAACTGCTTTTATTTAGTACCTTTCTACTTTTAAAATATATATATATATATATATTATTTTATTTGAAAGAAAGAGTTAGAGCAGAGAGAGAGAGAGACTATCTTCCACACACTAATTCACCCAGCCTGGGCTGGGTTAGGCTAAAGCCAGGAGAGCCAGAAACTACATCTGGGTCTCCCACATGGGTTTCAGGATCATGGATCATCCTTTACTGATTTCCCAAGCACATTAGCAGGGAGCTGGACTGGAAGTGGAGCAGCCAGGACTCTAACGGGACTCATGTTAGACTGCAGGTGATATCTCAGCCCAGTGTGCCACACCAACAGCACCTTTCTACTTTTGATGGCTTGAGTTAGTCAAATTCAAAATAGCAAATAGTCCCTACATAGATGTCACTTTTGGCTTCAAATGTGTGATTTCTTTACTTACACAGCACTTTTGCTTTAAATTTAGACACTAAATGTGTTGGTTTTCCTGAGGGAAGACTGCCTATACCAAATGGAAAATTAGAGGAGAACCAAGGATTAACATGGCCTGAGATTAAGGATACACCATGTAAAGCCTTCTGAAAATACAGACCATATTATGGCTGATTTATTCACCAAATCACATAGAAGAGTACTATTTTACTAAAACATTTTCTCCCATGAACTGATTTTAGAAGAGAAACTCTATTTTAAATTCAATAGGGGCACTTTAGTTATGAATAAACCGTAACTTACTACTTTGTTTTTATCTTCATTGCCTAAATGTCTATAAAAAGATATTGGATTGGAATATAATAGCTCTCAGTCTCAGGAGCATTCACTGTTTATAAGGATATTTTAAGTTCTCAGTTATGTAAACCCAAGAAAGGAGAAAAAGTTCTTTGCTTCATTTGACTTGGGATATAGTGCAACCTATTTTTATCCTTCTAGATTCAAATTAAAATGTTTTAAGTTCAGGAAAAGGTGGTTCAATGAAATTTCCTTACTATGTAATTCTTTGCCTAAACCCTAGCTTTTCAGTTTGACAAAATGAAGCAAAATTAAAACTGTGTCTTAGGGGGTGGGTGTTTAGCCTTGAATTTAAGTTGCAGGTTAGGACTCCCTTGTTCCTGAATACCTGATTCAATTCCCAACAACAGCTCTGACTCCAACTTTCTGCTAATGCAGATCTTGGCAGGCAGCAGAGGTGACTTAACGGAATTGGGTTCTTGCCACCCACATGGGAGACCTGGGTGGAGATCCCAGCTCCAAGATTTGGTGCCGCACCAGCCATAGCCACTGAAGATATTTAGGGAGTAAACCAATGGATAGAAATGTTGTCTGTCTCTCTGCCTCTGAAATAAATGGCAGTTTTAAAAAGGAAAGAAAATTGTGCCTTAGGCTTCCTTCAAATTTGAAATCTCCATCAAGCAGTTAACACTTTGCCTTCTATTACATGCCTCTATTATGAGCTGTTTACACATAAAACACTCCAGCATATCATTTGTTAATTTTTAAAGTTCATATTAAAACACAAAATCTGAAGCCTTGGATATTGATCATAATACGCATTAGTCACTGAATAGAAAACAAACGATATGTGTGTGAAATAATTTACATTTCATTGTCTTAAATTAAACTTGAATTAATCTCCTTCACAGGCATAAGTTAGGAGTAAGGTGAGAAAGAAGATTTAGTGTTACTATTTTATAACATAGTATTTAAGTCATAAAAGTAGGATAAAGAATATAAATCTGCAATATTACCTTAACATAATCACTAAGAAAATAGAATAATGGACAGATGGCTTAAAATTATACTGCAATTTTAAGTTTTTGCTGTTTTCTTTTTTTCAGTCTGGGTATATAGGCTTTATTAGGGCAAGCATTTACAAAACCATAGAGATCTCTTTAAAACAAATAAATGTCCCAAGAACTTTGTTAAACAGTGATACAAAATGGAGCCAAAATCGGTAAAACTAATTATAAATGAACACATTTCAGCACATAAACCAACAAATCTTTTCTATATCTTTGACGCCATGATCTAATTACATTATTTTCCTGATTATATGTGGAAACCATACTTAATATAGATAATAATGTACTTTTCCAAAGTAAAGACATATACTTGATTTAACATTTTTATGAATCTGCTGCAAAAATAAACCTCACTGGGAAAAACATTTTTTTAAATCTTAGAAAAAACAGACATATGAAAAAGTAGATATTATGTATGACTAGTTTAACAATATTGTCAGGTAGGAAAATAGAAAATCATTATTTAAATATTATAAGAACACAATATAAAGCAAAAAGTTTTCAAACTACACCAAGATATTCTGAAATGAATAAAAAGCCACAAGATCACAAAGTAGGTGACAACCATCTCTAGGGTGTAACAGATACAGAAATGCCATAGGGAAAATGAGCAAAACTGTTTCCTGAAGTGGTGGTGACAAAGGACAGAAGTGGGTTTCACAAATGCAAGAACTATAGTGAATTAACTTACCGCTTTCTTCAAATAAAAGTGAGAAACTCTTGGGAGAATGTAAGCAGCATTAGCAGACACATCTTACATCGGTTAAGGAAACAGTTGATATTTTGCAAGAAAAGTATTTCAATAGCGAAAATGCTGCAGGAATCAGAGGCACGTTCTGCTGAACAGCCGCCTCAGCTGTGGGCTCCTCGTGAGACTGCTGTCTGGCAGCAGCACTCCCATCCATGGTTCCATTCCACCAAAGCACATAAACTCTGCTGAGTGCTCCACAGTCCGTGTGTATCTAGCTTTGTGTATCCTGAGCAACATGGGCATTGAATGCTCTTTGAAATGCATCACCCCACAGGGCTGGGCCACCTGGTTTCATCTGAAAAGTAGCCAGTTCATAGACGCCTTCTTTTGGAGGCTTTTCCATTACCAGATAAGGAATTTCACTCTCTTGTTTATCCACAAGAGGCAAATCTGGAATGAAAGGCTGCTCTTGCCATTCTTTACCTTTGGCCAAAGCTTTATGAACTTCACTTCGATAAGCAAGATTATCCTACTTCCAAATATGAAACACTTCATTCATTCTGCACCAAATTCTACACTGCAATAGCCAACCAATTCAGAGTGCGCTGTCCAAAGATGAACGTTTTCCGTAAAATTTTCAAGGAACTCATTCATCTTTGAGGGTTTAGGATAATAGGTAGCAAATTCATAGACCTTCGCATGGTTTTGTCTGGGGTCTGTAGCAAAAGATGAGCACACCTGAGATGCAAACATCCCTGTAGTTTGTGCCATATACTGTTTCAGAGGACAACACAGTGAAGCCTGGAAGCGCTGAGAAAGGCTGCTAGCCTGTGTCCTGTCCTGTCTGAGACCTGCTCTCCGTGGTTTCCCAACTGGAAATGAGCCTATTTAAAACAGAAGTTAAAAAGGGAAGCAAAAAAAAAAAAAAAAAAAAGTTTCAGCTTCCCAAAAGACATGCGAATACATGTTAAGTCCACCAGGTGGCGAAAACATGCCGTGTGCTGTTCTTTCGTGCTAGCTCAAAATGTGTTTTACTATTTAGTCCTCTCTATGCTGCCATAAAGCATTCCCATATCAAAGAGCCACCTCTTTCTAAGGCAGCGCTTGCTGGTACACAAGTTAGGCACACTATATGCAAAAGCACAATGGGATCAGGACAATCCTAAACAAACGTGATTTCCAACAATTGGTATCCTCTTTGAGACTACATTTATCACTTTCACTTTATTGTTCTGGGCTCTGTCTGAATCCCAGTGCAGCAGGATTTCTGTATTTTCAGGTGTAAATATATTTTGCAAAGTGTATTTAGAAATTCCTTTACCTGGGTCTCAGAGTAATACAAATGATATTTCCTGGTAACGGTAACAAGGGCAAATCAGAGGTCCTAAGAGGCAGTGTGATTTGAAGCGACTGGAGGAAACTGCTTTTCTTCCCTGTCAAAAAAAAGTCTATTTTTGCCCTAACTCAGGAGGACAAAGTAGCTAAAGCCCCACTTAATTATAGAATTGCTCTTTACCATAAAATATCACCTTCTATACTTGCTCTTTAAAAAAAAAACACAAACCCTTCACACTAACTCCTTCACAGGGGTCACACTAAATCTCATTTTACTTGAAAGGCAGAGAGGTGGAGAGACAGACAGAGAAAGAGATATTCCAAATGTCCACAAACAACCAGGACTGGATCAAACCAAAGCCAGGAACCCGGAACTCAATCTGGTCTCCCCTCTGGGTGGCAATGATGCAAGTGGCAGTGATGTCAGGACTTGAGGCACCATCTGCCGCCTCACAGGATGGGCATTAGCAGGAAGCTGGGTGGGAAGTGGATTAACCAGAATTTGAACCAGGCTGTTTGACATAAGATTAGGCATGCAGCCATCCCAAGCAATAGCCTACTCACTGCATCAAATGCCTGTCCCAGCTTCCTAAGAATAAGGAGAAACATTCATCACTTTTATGTCAAGTTCTTTTTAAGCACATTTTATTTAAAAAAAAAATGTATGTGCAATGGTAGAATAAATGTAACTGTTCATATTACACAATTAAGGTGGGGACAACCCATAATTCTGAGACTCAATCTGCAAAGTGGGAGTGGGCAACTGCAAATGCCATTTTAGTCATCTGAACTGGGAGCTTTTGAAAGTTGCATGAACACAGGAGAAACAAAAATCTGTAGTTCTGTAGTTTTCAGAGTATGCTCCAAGAACCCTTAGAGTTGCAAGAACTTTACAGGGGGGTCTGTGAGATGAAAACTATTCATAGTAATATTATAACACTGTTTTATTCTCACTCTGTCACAAGTAGACTGTGTAAAGTTCTAGAGGCACTATCACATTCACTGACAGTTAATGAATATATTTCCCTATTTTACAAAGTACATTTTATTCGAATATAACCAATATCAGATGATATAATATAAAATAGACAATTGTTTGAGGGTCCTCTCTAACTTTTGCATAATGAAAAATGTTCCTGAGCAGAAAATGTTCCTGAAACCAAAATGGTAAACTTCAGATCGTGTGTAACTTTTCTGACTTTGCTTACACAGTCCGTACATCAAGTACTCAAGAGCTAGAACTAGGGATTCTTCCTTCTGATTTATCACAGAAAAACAAGTCTAAATTTCTAGTAACTAATAATTATACTTCTTCAAATGGGTCTTGGAAAATTCTCATATCCAAAGCTTTCCTTCAACTTCAGAATTAAATGCAAGATTATATAATGCCAATCCAGCATTTTAGAAAGGTATTATATTCTATTTTTGACTATAAAATTATTCATATTATTTTTTTCTTTTTTTAAAATTATTCATATTATTTCTAAATGCAACACCATGTTGAAGTAAGAAATGGAAGACTAGATATAAACACAACAATGTGAATGCATCTTAAAGACAGTGCTAAAGTTTTTGAACAGTAAGCAAAAGATGAAATCTGCAGCACAATTTGATTTACCTAAATTAAAAATGAATGCACAAAACACAGTTCACAGTTAGCACAATTACAGAAAAGAGCATAAACATGTCTTTAACCACTGACTATGGGAAGAGAAGAGATGACAGTGAGGATCTATAACAAAGAGAATGAATAAAACAAAATCTTCCCAGACTCGTAATAATGACGTGCCCCAAAGACTATGAGCTCACACATATACTACTGTCACAAAACGCAGAACAGTAAAACGTTATCAGTAACACACCGCTCAGAGATGACCTGTAGAACATTCTCATGTTCATCATTACAATCTTTTATCTTTTCCCATTTTCCTGGCTAAATAATACATCTTATTCTATACTTTTTCACTTATACAATTAATACTTGTCTTGGCAAACTTCCTCCCATGCAGTCTCATCCACTTATAGTATTTTATGAAAATGTAAGTCATTTTAAACCATTCCCAAATTGGTAATGATTTGCTTCTAATATTTGCTATTTTAAATAACAGTAAGAATACATACACAGTTGGAAGCCTGTTTCCCTGGAATAAATTCCATTAACCAGAATTTGTTAGTACAAAGGGAATAAATTCAGTTAAGCGGCTTGTTATAAATAACAAAATTGATTTTCAGAAAGATTGTATCAATTTTACACTATCACCATCAATGTAAGAAAGAATCTGCTACTAGATTAACTGAGAATCTACCTGTCTTTTTGTCAGTCCAGTTTGATTAGAAAAACATAAAATCACATTCATTTTCCTTTTTTTTACTTTTATTTAATAAAAATAAATTTCCAAAGTACAGTTTATGGATTACAATGGCTCCCCTCCCCCATAACTTCCCTCCCGCCTGCAACCCTCCCATCTCCCACTCCCTCTCCCATTCCATTTGCATCAAGATTCATTTTCAATTCTCTTTATATACAGAAGATCAATTCAGTACATATTAAGTAAAGATTTCAACAGTTTGCACCCACACTGAAACACAAAGTGTAAAATACTGTTTGAGTATTAGTTATAGAATTACTTCACAATGTACAGCACATTAAGGACAGTATGCAACTTATCTGATTACTACTGAAGTCAAATGTTTTGTCTTGGGGGGAGGTGATCTCAATTTTTCTTCTTGTGAACAGTTACTTTTTTAAAAAAAGATTTATTTATTTACTTACTTACTTGTTTACTTATTTATCAGAGGGCAGAGTTACAGAGAGAGACAGAGAAAGAGAGAACAAGTGAGATCTTCCACCTGCTAGTTCACTCCCCAAATAGCCACAACAGCCAGAGATGGGCTGATCTGAAGCCAGGAGCCAGGAGCTTCTTGTAGTTCTCTCACCTGGGTGCAGGGGCCCAAGCACTTGGGCCATGCTCCGCTGCTTTCCCAGGCCATTATCAGGAAGCTGTATTAGAAGTGGAGGTTCTGGGACACAAACCAGTGTCCATATGGGATGCCCCTACATTTTTCTTAACACAATATGTGAAGACACTGTTTTATAACCAGGGAATTCTGGCCTACTAAAGAAAAGGTTAATTGCGTTTTAACTGGCCATATACAAATCATGATAAAGATGACAGTGCATGTTGTCCAATTTTAGACAAAACCATTGTCTTCACATTTAGGAAATTATTAAAAAAAAAAAAAACTCTTTAAAAACAAAAAACACACCACTGTGCTAGTTCTTTCTGTTTTCTACTGGATCCAGTCTCTGTCCATCTCTGTCCCTGCTCTTTGCTCTGGGAGGATGACCTTGGCAGAATGCATCACCTACTCTGTTCTTCTCTGGCTCCTGGTTAGGTTTGGTCAACAAGGGTTACCTGTATATGGTCTGCGCAGAAGCCAGAAGTTGAGGCATGTGGACCCTTCATTTCTTACCCGCTTCACTTACTTCTGGCATGGTTACTTAGACTGCAGCTTCTGTTTAACAGCTGCTTTTCATGGTCCAACTCTCAGCTGGGCTCAGGAACTTTGGTTTCTTTCCTTTAGGTTACCTGGTCTCCAGAGCTAATGGACTCCTTTCAATCTGTAGGTGTTCAAATAATGCTTTCTGGTTGTTTTAAAGCCAGGAGTAAGAAACGCAATCCAGGTCTCCAGTGTGGGTAGCAAGAACCCAAACATTTCAGCTATCCCTACCACCTCCTAGATCTGCATTAGCAGATAGGTAGGCATTGAACATAGACACTCTGATGTGGGATCTGGGTATGTTAACCACTAAGCCAAATGTCTACTTCTCAAAAGGTGGTTGCTTATTTGCAATATAAGTGAATGGGTGGTGTTGGGAGACAGGGCTGTGGTTCAGAGAGCAAGGGTTAGTTGATGAGTGATATTCTATTTACTGGTTCATTTCCCTCAAATGTTTGCAAAAGTCAGGGCTGGGCCAGGCCAAAAGCAGAAGCCCATCCAGAACTCCATCCAGGGCTACCACACGGGTGGCAAGAACCCAAGTACTTAGGCCCATCATGTACTGACTTCTCAGGATGCATTAGTGGGAAGCTAAATCAGAAGTAGAATAGCAGAGACTTGCACGGGCACTCTGCTATAGGATGCAGGTGTCACAGCAGCAGCACAACCCACTGCACCACACTGCCTGTCCTTAAAACTATAACCTTCTTCTTCCTTACCTGTCTCGTCTGAATCTCCATACATACTTAATATGCATCATGGAGCTGATGTCTTTCTGCTGAACACGCCTAATTTCTTCCCCAACGTTGCACCATTCCTCAGCAAGTTCTCTTTCTAGTTTCTAGGACCAATTCACAAGTCTTTTTCTTTCCCAAAAATGAAACTAAGGCTTGAAATGCTACTCTCTTCCAATTTCCTCTTTCAAGCTTTGAACACACAACGATGGTTCCTCTGGTTGTATTTTTTTCATTTTTATCATTAGTTTGGGGACTCAATCTAGTGCAATCTAGTGCTTATGTCTTGGCTATCTTTTAATTTAGGAAATGGGTCTTATTGTTTTATATTCTTTAGCAAATGGTACTGAGTATTTCTAATTGTTCACAAATATATTTTTAGCTAATATAATAAATGATTTAGCAAATATACAAAATAATGCTATGTAAACAAAAAAAGTTCCCTTATAAAAATTAATAAGCATTTTGCAGAGAACTTAAGATGTAAATTCTGACTTAGTAAAGTGCATTGAGTATGTGACTTAATTTTCAAAACTACATAAGTTGGTGCTTTATTTAAAGTACTTCACAAGGGAAATTTTCTAGTCCTCAAATGCAGTGAGAACCACACACATTATTGGTGTGAGTATTCATATGGAAATGGACTAGCATAATCTGGAGGCTGTTCACTGGAGTTAGGATTTGAGATTCAAGTGAGATTCACAGTGAAAGTTGCTAAAATATCACACTTAGTAAGCCTAACTGGCTTTTCCTTAGAATTCCAGAGCACATATGAATGTGTGTTGTGAATCTGGAGGGTACAAAAGGCTTTCAAGTACCACTGAATCGGGATTCAACTCAGTTTCAACGAGATTGCTACAGCCATCAGTTTCTGCAGCCCGCTCTCACAATTTCCTAAGCAGCTCTCACAGCTGCATAGCAAAATGCTGGAGGGCTCACAGGAAGCACAGCTGTGCTCCCAGACACAGCTGTGCACCAGAGCAATTACTGGGTGGGGCTCCACCCATTGTTACTGGCCCAAACTAATGGGACTTGCTAACTTGGTTTGTATGAACACAGTATCTTTGAGGTTAGTAGCAAGGGACATCAATCCACAAAGTTGTATTATAAGCCATCCAACTACAGAATGGGACTGAGTTCATTTTATCTCTTTCCCACACAATACACACCACACACGCACACTTGCTCTGCTTTGTTCCATGTCTTTGTGGAGTCAATCTCATTGGATTATCATGTGAAACGACACTAGTTTGAGTTTGCATTGACCCTGAAGGGAGCTTTACACACTGATCAGCTATATTTTTTTAAAGGAAGGATAAAGAAAGCTTAATCTTTCTATGTATGTAACCAAGAAAGCACAAACTAAATGGATTTGGATAATAACTACTAACTCAATCTTTAAAGAACAACTGATTCAGGATAGCTCTGAATCAACATTCATTCAACAAAATATTTCCTATGCATGTACATTATGCAAGATATTTCACAAATAAAGTAGATTTCTTCCATTGTTGTGGGAAAATCACTAAAAAGAAGGCTGGTAAAAATACTTTTTATATTAGTGGATTTAGTCTGTGTAACTTCATGAAAAATAGCTTTTAGATTCATTTTTATGTTTTAAGCAATGTTATTTAGGTTTCAGGTTAAACATTGTTAATATCTGTGCTACTACTAATGTAAAAAGTCATATATGGTATGCCTGATGTTTACAAAGATTTTTTTAATATACTTACAGGTTTACTTTATTCTCAAACTTGCATTTTAAAAATCAATAAAATAACACTATTTTACTTAAGAGTTTCCTTAATGAGAGAATGCCAAATACCTTATAAATTCTCATATTTTTTATCAAAATCTATTTAATACCTATTTGATATAAGGGTAAAATAATACATCTAAGTCCAATTACCTAAATGTCAAAAAGGTAAATACAAATACTGGGTTGACTGGAGTTGATAATAAAAGCTAAATACTACATTTTTCTTTTACTTGGTCATCATTCCTCCACTGTTTCTCAGAACGCATTTTGGGTTCAATAATACTAAATTTACCTTTCTGTTCGATGCACTCCTGCCCCACTCACTTTTTATTTGAGGGGCACGAATGGCGCTCGTTCAGAGACAGCTGGTATATGAAACTATGAAGACTTAGGGCACATTTGGCCCAGGGGTTAGGATGCTCTTAGGAGACCACTTCCTACTGGAGTGCCTGGGTTCGAATCCTGGTTCCATTCCCAAATCCATCCAATTCCAGTCCCTTCCTAATTTCCTAGATGGCAGAAGGTGATATTTAAAGCATTTTGGGCCCTGCCACCCATGTGGAAGACCCAGGTTGAGTTCCTGGCTTCTGGCTTCTGCCTGACTCAGCCCTGGCTCAACTGAAGGCATTTGTGGACTGAAACAGCAGATGGGAGATCTCCCTGTCTCTGTCTCTCTCTGTGCCTATGCCATTCACACAAATAAAAATTAAAAAATAAAATTTTAAATCTACAAAAAGAGGTCTGTATCAGTTTACCTATCAATCTCTGTGCAAAGAGTTATGCAGAGAGTTTTGTTTTAAAAATCAAATCAATTCAAAAACAGATTGACAGTAACTAGAAAAATATTCAGTAATATATACAGAGAAAACACTCATTTGGCAATGCCCACATTTTATATGTCTCAATTGACATTAGCATTTTTTCTCTATTCTGTACACACGTTTAGGTAATGTTGTCATTATGAGTTCATCAGCTATTCCATTAACAAAAATATTCTCTTTCCTGCATTTCCCTGGCACGGGCTTTCTTCCTCCTGCCTTCCCACATATGTGCTCTTCCAGTAACTAATCTCTACAACTCTGGCAGTAAGAATATGAAATGTTTAGTGTGAGATTTAAAAGAAAGATGGAAGCATAAGTGCCAGTCCTTGTGCTCTAAGGCACAGAATTAAAATCATATATCACTCCTTCCTACAAAAGTCTTTACTCATTAAATTTATTTTAAACATAACTATCTGTACTAGAAATAACCATGTTGCTATGCATTAGAATGTAGATGAGATTTGAAGAGCAGACTTGTATACAACTTTAGCAATAACTTCAACTGCAGACTGCTCCACGAACACGGCATTAAAAGGATGGGTATTTTGACACTATTGAAAAAAAAAACCTCGAACTTTTGCCCCTCTTTCAAACTTATGATAGGCAATGATGATGAAGGTCAGCAAGGAAAAGGGAGTGTTTCTTACTAGATCTTTCTTTAGATGGAAAGAAAAGAAAACATGTAGAGCCAATACTCCCCACTTAAAACTCTGGCGATCAATGGGTTAATCAAATAATTAAAGCCAGTGGAGAATCTAGAAATTGTAGCTATGTGTGGCTCCAAAATCAGTATTAAGTATTTTCCCATTTTGATTACCAGATGCTCTGGGAGCACCATAGAGAAAAACTAAGACTTCATTTCAGTAAAATCCCAAAACAAAAACAAACTGTAATATAACTTTCTAAAGAAAAGGAATAGCAAAGACATAAAATAACTAGCAAATGAGGCAATGAAAAAAATCTTCGACTGGCATGTAGTACTTGGTCTAGGAGACAGAGGCTTGGGGATTTTAATTAAAATTTTCACTAAGAAGAAAATATATACATCTGTTTAGAAATAAAAACCAATTTGCTCATCATATATGCAGAAGGGTACTCCTTAAAGCTTGTGGAAAATAGAATTAAAAACAATTTTATTTTGGTGCAAAATAATTGAAATATATGTTTTAGGGTGGATTTTTACCATGAGCCTCTGGTCAGAAGAAAGCAAATGCATTGGTCCAGAGAATGACTTAATTCTCTTACATATTTACTTTACACCCTTTCTAAAAAAAAAAAAAAAAAAAAAAAAACCAGAAAAAAACTCAAGCAATTTAATTAGTGTCCACAGAAACTTACTGGACAAAATCAGCATGTGTAAATCAACCCCTACATTTTTTAAAACTCTAATCGTTAAGGGTAACTTCCAGAGATGAAAGTTTCCAGCCAATTCTTTGCATCTTTCACCCTAATTCATCACGAGTTTGCCAGCCACTATTAAAACACTTTCACATCTAAATGTAAAGTCCCATATCCTGACATTGATCCAAGTGCGGAACTCCTATTGAAGTCGATGAGAGTGTTGCACAGAAATCAATGACAGGATATGGACCTCAAGACTGGACCATCTCTCCCCTGGAACCTTTTTTCATTGACACTCAGAAATTTGAGAGTATTACAAGAAACAGGATATATAAAGCCGAACATTTGTACTAGGAGTTCCATGGTACTCTGCTTCTTCTCTGGCAAAGTTTTTAATGGGTTGAATGCTAGTTGGATTTTACAAAAGGGCAGGGGGCACCATACAACTGCCAACTTCGGCAGCGATGCGCTTGACTGGAATTTCATCTCTCTATGCAGGTGAGCAGGCCTGCTTTACACAGCTTCTGTTTTGGCACAGACACCACCTAACAAACTGAGCAATATTTTTTTCCAGTTCTGACATCTGAATTGGCAATCATAAAATACCTTACAAAGTACACTTTCTATTCAAAATGAAGGATACTGAACATTTTATAGTCTAATTTCTAATAACAAACTGTTTAAATTATTCTGTCATGCCATAAATGTGAGAAATAATCCTTTATATTTAAATTTAGTCTTTCTTCCAGCAAATGCAAGCCTCTCAGGTAGATGATTCTTTCATTTTTACAATCTGTCTTGAATACTATTTCCAAGGATGTTTAAGAAAATTCAAATATATGAAAACAAACTTAAATCTGTTCCTTCCTTACCACCACTGTTGCATCTCCATTCGTTTTCCCTGCCCATAGAGGGAAAGGGACAGCTGCAACATGTGTTTGGTCTACTACAAGTAGTAAGTCAAGGACTGACTTTTTTTTTTTTAAGATTTTTCATTTATTTACACACAGAGAGAAGGAGAGGCAGAGAGCGCGAGGTCTTCCATCCACTGGTTCACCCCCAAACTGGCCGCCAATGGCCGGAGCTGCGCTGCTCTGAAGCCAGGAGCCAAGAGCCCCCCCCCCCCCAACTGCCGACCCCCAGTCTCCCACGTGGGTGCAGGGGCTCAAAGCCTTGGGCCATCTCTACTGCTTTCCCAGGCAGGGACTGACTTTGTAAAAGGACCATTTTGATTTGTTTAGTTGTTTATAATAACAATATATATTTAAAGTGAACAAACCAGTTACTTACCTTGGTCTAGGATTCCTCCTCAAAGCCTCTCATGTAGATCTTCAGGCCTCACCCAAACATACTGAATTAGAAACTGAAGGTAGGGCCTAGAGACTTGTGTTTAGCAAGTCATACAGGTGATTCTAAAGTGAGCTAAAATTCGAGAAGATCTACACTTCTAACAAGTTCCCAGAGAAAACTGATTCTGTTGGTGTAAGTTGAAGAATCACTGGTCAATAGATCTTAAATGTATTGCAGATAACAAAAATCACATGAGAGGCTTTGAGGAGTGCACTCTCCATGTGCCCGCAGCCCTAATTTAAATCGAGCAGCTCTGGGTGGGGGAGGGGAGAGGTAGGATGTGGGTCTTCTTTTAATGAACATCACAGGTAATTCTGATGAAATTGATGGAACAGTGTTTAAGAAAAACTACCCCTGAGTTCCTTCTAGCTGGAAATACTTTGATAAGTCAAATCAGATAGGCTAAGACTAATAGCTAAAGGACAGAAAACAGAAACCAGGTTCAGAGGCATCTCAGAGGTATTGAAAAGAATTGCTCTGGGCAGGTAACATTTTAGATTATGGGAAGAACAAATGATCAGACCACCTACCATCCTAGAAAGGTGCTTTTGTTCCTTTGTAGTTATAGAACTGTCTATTTGTAATAATAAACACAATGTCTACATTGACAATAAGCAACACAATAACTCTTCTATCAGTTTTTAAACTCATCATTATATTTATCAGATTTGACATATTGTAACACTTTTGATTTGGGACTCTTTCTTTGAGGTATTGCAATGGTTGACTACCTCCTTACTATCACAAAGAAATCCCAGAGATGGAGAATTCAGTAAGGTTTATAAAATTATGTTTAAGTATTTTCATTAAGTATCTACCTGGCAACCCATATTTCAGAAATAAGATTCTATACGTTTAAGGATTATAAAACCTAATGCTTTTTTTAAAATTCATTTTATTTATTTGAAAGAGAGAGACAGGGGGAGGTCTACCATCCATTAGTTCATTCCCCAGATGGCTGTAACTGGGCCTATCTAAAGCCAGGAGCCAGGAGATTCTTCCAGGTTTCCTATGTGGCTTTAGGGGCCCAAGAACTTGGGCCATCCTCCACTGCTTTCCCAGATGCATTAGCAGGGAGGTGAATCAGAAGTGGAGAAGCCGGGACTTGAACCAGCGCCCATATGAGATGCCCATACTGTAGGCGGAGGCTTTACCTGCTATGCCATAACACTGGCCCCTTAATGCTTCAAATTCATGATTCACTGTTTTGAGAAAGATTAATGCACATGAAAATATATCCCATCCTAGGGAATTAGGAAACCATGCCACATTCTTATCACCATAGTTCTTCACAAGGGCACCATTTGTTAAGGACCACTGTTTCTCAATTAATGGTGAAATAAAGGTTTTCTTCCAAATTCAGAGCACCAGTTTTTCTGGCAAGTTAATGAACACTGGCACAAAATTTCCTGTGTTTCTGTTTGTCATTTACAAAGTTGGAATGCAGTGAAATTAGATAATTTTTTTTTATTTGACAGGTAGAGTTACAGACAGTGAGAGAGAGACAGAGAGAAAGGCCTTCCTTCCATTGGTTCACCCCAATGGAAGCCAGAAGCCAGGTGCTTCTTTCTGGTCTTCCACGTGGGTGCAGGCGCCCAAGCACTTGGGCCATCCTCCACTGGCTTCCCCGGGCCACAGCAGAGAGCTGGACTGGAAGAGGAGCAGCAGGGACTAGAACCCGGTGCCCATATGGGATGCCAGTGCCTCAAGCAGAGGATTAGCCAAGTGAGCCATGGCACCGACCCCGAAATTAGATAACTTCTAAAGGAAGTTCTCATCAAACTCCAAATTTTCAAGATTTATGATATAAAACTATAAAATTGACCTGAATGTCTTTCATATGGAAAATTTCACAATGATTCTAGTTTATATTTAAAATTTAATTGCTATTATAAATTATTTTTCATTATTCTCTTAAAACACCTTCATTTTTCTTTTTATCTAAAAAGAAAGTATTCTTTTGTGTTGACCATTTATTGGCATTCTTCATATCAATTATGTAGTAATTAGTTTTTTCATTAATCATAAGATTGGGTATCAGAAATTAATTTCTCAGATTATTTGTATATTTTTCATACACTACATAAGTTTCTGTGACTACTATAATTGCATCTCTTTATAATTGGCAGACATTAATTACCGAAATTGTACTAGAATTTCGATATAATTTTATATCAGAGTTACATGAATACTGAATACATTCATCATGTTTAGAATACCAATGAAGGAAATTAATTTCCAGCTATTAAAATATGCAAGAGTTGTATTAATATGATAAGAAGGAGATATGCAGATTCCTGAACCCTATGTCACAAGTAATATGTCCATGTGTGTTCAAGTACATTAACTCTAGAGCACTCATCTTCATTCACCAAAATTAATCTGCTTGTTTCTTACAAGTGCTGGAAAGAGTAGAGGAAGTCAAGAATGAAATAATAAAAAATCTCCAGTAAAGAACAGAACTACAGAGTAACACATTTGTCTTCAAATAGCTCAACTTTCAGACACCCCTAATTCTGCAGTTCTTCCAAATACCCAGGCTTATAAATGCAGAGGCATTTTCAGCTCCCTACAACATTTTATAGATTCAGCCTCTAAGTCTCATCTTAGACCCAAATTTCTTTACTTGGGGTCCCTCTATGACTTTACAGGGTCTGTAAACCTACTACAAATGCACTTGGATTGCACACTTATTGTGGACTCCCTTTCTGAGGTATAATTTTTTCATGTTCTCAAAGAGCACTGTCACCTTTAAAAAGTTTAAGAGCCATGAGGAAAACATGTAGTATTTGTCTTTTGGGTATAGGCTTATTAACTAATAGAATTCAAAACAATGTAATATATATAAGTGAAATTGATATTTTGAAAACTGATTATTGTTTATATACTTGTCTCTACTGTTGAGGAACAATGTTTTTTTTTTCATCTTACTATTTGTTGAATACTTAGTGGAGGATTAATCTTATGATTATAAAATAAACTAAAAATGTCACTGTAAAATTTTTTTTTAAAAAAGAGCCATCAGTATAAACTATGTCATCTTTTTAAAATTCCACTGTCACTAAGCAAGTCCACGTCCAGTGGTCATTCCACTGAACATTATGGTTCTGCCCAGCTAATCTCTTTGTTTCAGTTTCTTGTCATCCTAATCTATCCCATATAGGACAAACAAAGTCATCTTCCAGAGGCTCATAATCAGCCATGTTGCTCCCTTGTTCACCAACTTTTGGGGCTGTTCATTGCCCACTCAATAAAGCTCAGAGTCCCTGAGTGAAGACACCATGTCTTCTTAAGGTTTGTATTCTCAGCAAACACTTACTCAAGGGATTCTTGCTTTTGAATTTTCCTGATGTCAGAGACCTTATGTACCCCAGCTGTAAATTCTTTTTCCAGTATTAGTTATCATTATTTCCTTTTAGGAAATCTATGCTAGAATCAGGTCACTCATTGTACCTCCTATCAATCCTCTGAACACAATCCATGTTTTCTTTCTGTTGATCTTTTCCACATACTCCTTCTCCCTTTATTTTTTGGCCTATACCCACCCAGGAAATTTCTACCAGAAATCTTATCTGTTCTTCAAGAGTAAAATGAACGCTCCTTTGTGAAGTCTTCTCACATCTGTCTCCTTGTGAGAAATATACCATCTCTTCTTGAAACATTTTATTTGCAACATGGGATTTACATCTTATGAGCATGTAGCACTAAAATAATTTTAATATTGAATACATTGCTTATACAGTTTATATTTTATAGAAGACTATATATACTATTTAAGCTTGGTTTTATTTATTTGTCTCTTCCCCACAATGCCTTAGCAGTCTTGCACATCACAATATTCAGTAAGCTTTTGCTTAATAAATGAATGAAAGAACTCTGAAAAAAAGTTGTTGGTTTTTTAGATGACTCAGATTATAAAAAGCAATCAGTGTTCATTTATTGGTGGAGGAAAATGAAGTTCAAAGAGGCAAAGTGAGTGGCACAAGGTCACAGAGATAGTCTTGTGGTCTAGTGGGCTGGAGCTTGGATATTTGGACTTGATACAAAACTTCGGCCCACCATCACACAATTCCTGTTTTGGACAAAAAAAATGGCATTCTTTTTTCATTTCAAGAAACTATATTCTTGTTGATTTTATAGTTCCAAATATTGGCTTTCCCACTTGTTATCAGTGTGACTGGGTATTTAATTTATTCATTTATATATTGAAGACCCATGTTTAGTGCTATGCTCCTTTACAGCTATGAAATTTGAATTGTTTCTCTAATTGCTCTTTCTCTCCAGCAAAAAGGGTAACTTTCCCCAACATTCCCCAGTTTCATGATGTCTCCTTTTCTGTGCTATCCTCTACAGGAACACTGGTTATCAATGCCTGATGATGACATGTGTAACAGATAAGGTCAAAGATTTCACACATTAGTGTCACTCCCCCTCTTCACGGAGGAACGACACAGGACCCTGCGCTGTTCTTTTGTCTGCTCGGCCCTTCCCGGGTTTGCTGCTGGTCCTTCCCGGGTTGGCTGCCGACCCTTCCACCTCCATGGAAGGGCGGCTCCCCCTGCCACTTTCCCCACTTCCGCGGGGGAGCAGCACACTGCCGGCCGGCTCTCTTGGGGGCTGCTCAGATGTTATCCGGATGTTCCCCTTAGATGTTCCTGGTTTATGTTGTCTCTCTCCTCCTTTATAGTCCTCTTCCACCAATCCCAACTCTGCTACCCAAACGCCGAGCACGCTGCTCTCCTCCAATCAGGAGCAGCTCCTGCAGTTTATTGGTTGAACTGGAGGCAGCTGCGTAGAAGCTGTTTACTCCTCTCCCAGTGCCATATTGTGAGAGAGCAGATGCATAGAATAAGTCTTAATTCCAGTAACTTAGTCTAGTCTGAGTTGCTCCCCACAGTTCCCCCTTTCTTTTTATTTTTTGGCGTTGATACGCACCTGTCTTCGGTGCCCCGCGGCACACACTCTGCTCTGCTTGCTGGAGTTGCCCACAGGTGCTTACAAGCCCTACCAATCAGGCAAACCGAATCCGGGTCCTCTCTTCGCCATGTTGTGAGGAGGTTTTTAGGCGCTGATGCGTGCCTGTGTTCGGTGCCCTGCAGTGCATGCTCTGCTCGAGCTGCCTGCAAGTGCTTATTACCTTACTAATCAGGCAGACCGAATCCAAGCCCTCTCATTGCTGTATTGTGGGGAGACTTATTGGTGTTGATAACGTGCCTGTCTTCAGTGACCTGAAGCAGATATTCTGCTAGCCGCCCACAGGTGCTTATCGTCTTACTAATCAGGCAGACCGAATCCAAGCCCTCTCATTGCCGTGTTGTGGGGAGGCCTTATTTTTCTCTATTTCTCTATCTCTGGGCATTCCTAGTTCTCTTATTTTACTTCTAACTGCCAGCATTCCTATTTCTCTCATTTTACTTCTATACTTCTGTTTCTCTTATCCCCGCGGCTTCCCGGCGCCCGCCCCGAGGCTGCTTCCCGGCTCTGCGCAGCTTCAGCCCGCACTTCTCTCACCTGCGCAGCTTCCCAGCTTCGCACGCGCTCCGCGGTCTCCGCGCCCTTCGCGCCCACACCACGGCCTCCGCGCCAGCCCCGCGCTCTCCTATCTACTCGCGCCCCGTGCACTCTCTACGGTTGTGCCCCGCGCGCTTTCTCTGCGCACGGCGGCTTCCGCGAATCAGGGCCTAGCTCATGTTTCCGCTTCTCGGTTTTCAGTCTAAGTTCCCCGGGCTAACCTGATGGATCCCAACCTAGCTTACGTCTCCGCTCCCGGTTTGGCTTCCTGTCTTTTGCTCCCCGGGCTGACTTGACGATTCCCAACCTAGCTTACGTCTCCGCTTCGGCCTACCCCCGCGGCTTCATTTTCCCTAACATATTTTTCTCTACCCGGTATATTTCCTAACTTTCTTCCAACAATACTTCTCTCTCATTTCTCCTGGCTTCTCCCCACAGTCCGTATCCCAGTCTGTTTCTTCTAGCTTTCACTTTCGCTTTCAACCATAGATTTCTCCTAGCTTTTCTCCCACAGTCCGTATCCGAGTCTATGCCTAGGCTTTCGATAGCTTCTTCCAGCACCTTTTCCGTCCAGCTTTCCCCTAAGCTCTTTCCTAGTCCGGTATTTTCCCACTTTTTACCTCCTAGGTTTCCTATCTGAGTCACGGCACCATTATGTTACTCCCCCTCTTCACGGAGGAACGACACAGGACCCTGCGCTGTTCTTTTGTCTGCTCGGCCCTTCCCAGGTTTGCTGCTGGTCCTTCCCAGGTTGGCTGCCGACCCTTCCACCTCCGTAGAAGGGCGGCTCCCCCTGCCACTTTCCCCACTTCCGCGGGGGAGCAGCACACTGCCGGCCGGCTCTCTCGGGGGCTGCTCAGATGTTCCTCAGGTGTTCCTGGTTTATGTTGTCTCTCTCCTCCTTTATAGTCCTCTTCCACCAATTCCAACTCTGCTACCCAAACGCCGAGCACGCTGCTCTCCTCCAATCAGGAGCAGCTCCTGCAGTTTATTGGTCGAACTGGAGGCAGCTGCGTAGAAGCTGTTTACTCCTCTCCCAGTGCCATATTGTGGGAGAGCAGATGCATAGAATAAGTCTTAATTCCAGTAACTTAGTCTAGTCTAAGTTGCTCCCCACACATTAGAAATCAGGTTATTTATTTGATAAAGGCAAAAACTTAATTTTTAAAACATGTATGAGTCTTTAAGGCATTTAAAAAATTAAACAATGGGTGGGGAGGCCTAGCTGTAGAGGTCTGATACTTAAATAATGTGGTCCTTTACAGAAAGTTTCTGTATGGTTATATATATGGTTCGTCACTGTGACAAATATACTTAGCAAAATGTAGTCTAAAACCAAATAGTTCTGACTTGACTTCAACTATCAAAAATGAAACTATTTCTTTCATTCTTTTCATTAAGATTTACCTATCTGAAAAAACAACAGAGAAAAAGAGATCTTCCATCCAATGATTCACTCCCCAAATGACCACAAAACTATTTGGGAGCAGGTTAAATCAGGAACCAGGAATTCCATCTAGATGTAACACATGGATGGTAGTAGCCCAAATTCTCTTAACCATCTTCTGCTGCTTTCCCAGGCACATTAACAGGAAGTTGGATTGGAAGTACATTTGCTGGGATTTGAACCAGCACTCTGATATGGGATGCTGCATGACAAACAATGGCTGATTCCACTGTGCCACAATGCTGGTCCCTCTCTTTCATTCTTAACATTTTGAATATCAATAGAAGATCATTCCTCCCCCTGCACCCAAGGGGTAAAATGAAATCCACACTAATTTTTGGTATCTTTTATAGACAAATGAAACATTCACATAACAAACATGAACGTAGTCCATTCTATTTACAATGTCTTGCCCACAAAATGCATTGTGTTTTCTGCCAATTTACACATTCCATCCTAGAAGGCATTCTCACTCACTCAATTCTAATACAAAAATCTCAGTAAAACCTGGCATTAGCACTCAGTGTGTTTTATAGTTCTCTGTCCCATAAAGTTCTTTATTTTAGTAAAGCTTATGTGAAACCTTTGAGACTTACAAAGTTTCACATTCCTTTTTTGATAATAATTGTCATATGCATAGTCTTCAAAAGAATATGCTTTACCCTCTTTACGGACAGCAACACTAGTCAGTAAAATATGGTTCATGTTCTAGTAAGACAGTAGCAGAATCCAATAAGGAAAAGTTAGTAGGTGAGATGAGTGCTATAAATAAACAAATTGACCCACTTATTAGCCAGGAGACAAAGTGAATCCCTTTAAGAGCTCTAGATTTAGCAAATGGAACAAAATCCCATGCTTTCTAAATTCATTTCACAAATTTATTACTTTCTCTCAGGATGCATTGATTTCCAGTTGACTTGATATCAGAGTCTCTAAATCAAATATAACTTATTGTGCTTTTCTGTCATCTAGAAGTCCAAGCAAAACAATAACAGGTGATCATAAGGGAAATTAATCCTCAATGTCATTTAAGAATACAAACTGCCTTATAAATCAAAATGCTGCCCCATTCATAGTAGGTATTCTGCTATTTTGTATTCTTCAAGAACAGCAAAAAACAATGAAGATAAAGTAATTACTCATTAAGATTACGTAGTATTTATGCACACATGGGCTTCCTATGGTTCTTTTCATACACAAACACACACACACACACACATAGACATATATATATATAGATATGCTTGCTTTGTACTCTTTAAAATATAAATCTATTTATATCCATGTGTACATGAATATATCTATAATACAATTTATTTTATATCTGTGCGTGTATACATACACACACATATATCATGAGCTGCAGAGAATAAATTCAACACTTAACATGTTTTGTCAAGCATCTGCAGAAATAATTAAATATTGGATTTAATTGTCACATTAATAAAAAGAAGAAACGAATCCAAATAACATCATTCCAATAAATCAGCCAGGATATGTACTTTATGAAAGCCCCTAAGATACCTTCTTAATGCAGATATAGTTTGTATTGTACAAAAATGAGCAATTTATTTTAATTCTACCAAGATTACAGGTAAATCCATCAAATCCATCCATCAAGATTTGGATTTTGTTTTCTTCCTGTATAAGGAAATCTGATCCTATCTTTAGGAATAAAGTTAGACAAGTAAATGTAATAAATATAATAAAATATAAGTAAAATTTACCAAGTCACACAAATTGTAACTTCTTTCTTTTTTCTTCTTCTTCTTCTTCTTTTTTTTTTTTTTTTTGACAGGCAGAGTTAGACAGTGAGAGAGAGAGAGAGAGACAGAGAGAAAGGTCTTCCTTCCGTTGGTTCACCCCCCAAATGGTCACTACGGCTGGCACACTGTGCCTATCCAAAGCCAGGAGCCAGGTGATTCCTCCTGGTCTCCCATGCGGGTGCAGGGCCCAAGCACTTGGGCCATCCTCCACTGCACTCCCTGGCCACAGTAGAGAGCTGGACTGGAAGAGGAGCAACCGGGACAGAATGCAGCGCCCCAGTCATGACTAGAACCCAGGGTGCCGGCACCACAGGCGGAAGATTAGCCTATTGAGCCACAGCGCCGGCCAGCAAATTGTTACTTTTAATTAATATCATCTTTACACAAACCCTGGGAAACAAAGGGCAAACGGGAACTAAAGGAGATGTAAGGAACCCAGAGAATATAGTGCCAAATGAACTGACCTCAAATGCTAAACAGCTAAATTCCTAATGATAAGTGTCCTACTTCAAACCAAGTACAAGTAAGGCAGCCTTAGCTTAGCTTCAGGTCGTTCAGGGCACCTAAGTCTAAAAGACAAGTGGAACTGAAAACTGAGTAGAAGGTAAAAGGGAGAGTATGACAAAGGTTTGGAGGTATGACAACAGTGATATATAAAAAATTCAAGGATTTCAAGGATGACAGGCTTGAATTTTAATCACTGAGAAATGAGGAACTATTGAGAGTTTGTAAGCAAAGCAGAAAATAAATTGTACTGTGAATTAATCTGTAGAAGGTACATACAGTGAATTAGCAGGGGCAAGTTTAGAGCCTGAAGGCTGTTGTCCAGTTTCTCAAATGTAAGGAAATAGGGCCTACCCAGAACCACAGAAACTGGAACTGATACACACCAATGAATGAAAGGATGAAGCAGTACGATTCACTGTTCATGACTTCACCACGGTAGAATATATTTAATCCATACTTCCAATTTTGTCATTATAAACTGAGAATTCTATGGGAATTTAGACTGGGTTTATTTAGCTTCAAGTTCAGCCAATAAGCATGTTTCAAAACAGAGGTAATTACAAGATTTTATATTATAATTAAATCTGCTTTAATTTTATATTGGATGCACATAATATAACAAGAATACCAGATTTCAAGACATACTATAGGGCAGTTATAATCAAAACATCATGGTACTGGTACAGAAACAGATGGATAGACCAATGGAACAGAATAGAAACACCAGAAGTCAACCCAAACATCTACAGCCAACTTATATTTGATCAAGGATCTAAAACCAATTCCTGGAGCAAGGACAGTCTATTCAACAAATGGTGCTGGGAAAACTGGATTTCCACGTGCTGAAGCATGAAGCAAGACCCCTACCTTACATCTTACACAAAAATCCGCTCAACATGGATTAAAGATCTAAAACTACGACCCGACACCATCAAATTATTAGAGAACATTGCAGAAATCCTACAAGATATAGGCACAGGCAAACACGTCTTGGAAAAGACCCTGGAGGTGCAGGCAGTCAAAGCCAAAATTAACATTTGGGATTGCATCAGATTGAGAAGTTTCTGAACTGCAAAAGATACAGTCAGGAAAGAGAAGAGGCAACCAACAGAACGGGAAAAATATTTGCAACCTATGCAACTGATAAAGGATTAATAACCTGAATCTACAAGGAGATCAAGAAACTCCACAACAAAACAAACAACCCACTCAAGAGATGGGCCAAGGACCTCAATAGACATTTTTCAAAAGAGGAAATCCAAATGGCCAACAGACACATGAAAAAATGTTCAGGATCACTAGCCATCAGGGAAATGCAAATCAAAACCACAATGAGGTTTCACCTCACCCCAGTTAGAATGGCTTACATACAGAAATCAACTAACAACAGATGCTTGCGAGGATGTGGGGAAAAAGGGACACTAACCCACTGTTGGTGGGAATGCAAACTGGTTAAGCCACTATGGAAGTCAGTCTGGAGATTCCTCAGAAACCTGAAGATAACCCTACCGTTCGACCCAGCCATCCCACTCCTTGGAATTTACCCAAAGGAAATTAAATTGGCAAATAAAAGAGCTGTCTGCACCTCAATGTTTATTGCAGTTCAATTCACAATAGCTAAGACCTGGAACCAACCTAAATGCCCATCAACAGTAGACTGGATAAAGAAATTATGGGGCATGTACTCTATAGAATACTATACAGCAGTAAAAAACAATGAAATCCGGTCATTTGCAACAAAATGGAGGAATCTGGAAAACATCATGCTGAGTGAAATAAGCCAGTCCTAAAGGGACAAATATCAGATGTTCTCCCTGATCGGTGACAACTAACTGAGCACCAAAAAGGAAACCTGTTGTAGTGAAATGGGCACTATGAGAAACAATGACTTGATCAGCCTGTCCTGACTGTCAAGGAACAACCTACTATTTTATTCCTTTTAGTATTTTTTGTTCTACTTTATACTATTGGTTGAACTCTGTGATTAACACACAATTATTCTTAGGTATTTAAATTCAACTGAAAATGATCCCTATTAAATATAAGAGTGGGAATAAGAGAGGGAGGAGATGTATGGTTCAGCACATGCTCACTCGGACTTAACCCTAATGGTAGATTTAGAAACGTGCCTGGGGATTCCAATTCAATGCCATCAAGGTGGCATGTACCAATGCCATCTTACTAGTCAAAGTGGTCAGTTTCCGTTCACAATTGATCATAATGATAGGATTAAGAGTCAAAGGGTCACATAAACAAGACTAGTGTCTGCTAATACTGATTGAATTAAAAAGGAGAGAATGATCCAACATGGGAAGCAGGATACACAGCAGACTCATAGAATGGCAGATGTCCTAAACAACACTCTGGCCTCAGAATCAGCCCTTCAGGCATTCGGATCTGGCTAAAAAGGCCATGAGAGTATTTCAGGCATGGAAAGCCAAGACACAGTGTGGAAAAAAAAAAAAAAGACCTTAATGAAAGATCTCTGTGAGTGAGATCCCAGCAGAAAGAACGGGCCAAAAAGAAGGAGGTATCTTTCTCTGAGGGGAGGAGAGAACTTCCACTTTGACTATGACTTTGTTTAAATAAGAGAAGAGTTTTTGAACTCAAGAGTCTTCTATAGCCTTGACAGCTCATGACAAGTGCCTCGGATGATTAATGACGTTATAAATAAAAGTGTCCACTGTTAAATCAACAACGGGAGTCACTGTGCACTTATTCTCAATGTAGGATTTCTGTCTTTAATGTGTTGTACTATGGGAATTAACGGTATAACTACTACTCAAACAGTACTTTATACTTTGTGTGTCTGTGTGAGTGCAGGCTGTTGAAATCTTTACTTAGTATATCCTAAGTTGATCTTCTGTGTATAAAGATAATTGAAAATGAATCTTGATGAAGAATGGGATTGAAGAGGGAGTGGGAGATAGGATGGTTATGGGGGGAAAAGCCACTATAATCCAAAAGTTGTTCTTTGGAAATTTACATTTATTAAATGAAAGTTGAAAAAAAAGGATGTGTTATGGACTGAAGTCTCTGTGTCTGCTGAGATACGAAATGCAAGAGTCTTACAAGATAATCACCCTATCAATTGGGAATTGTGTTTAGTTGCTAATATGCAAGATACAACCAAAACAGATTTACTTTCTCCCAGGTAAAAGTTTACTGTCAGTATTGTCATTTTGCAATGTTACTGGTGTCCCACACTGCTTATTTTTCTGCTGCTTCATCTTTGCACTGTGGCTTGAGTGGCAGTAAAATAATCCCTGCCATTGTAGCCAGCCCATCTATGTTCTGGGCAGAAGGAAAGCACTGCTCTTTGAAATGACCTCCAAGCCTTCCCCAAGTAGGGGCACTTATGATACCTGGCTGCATCTAAATACACCACCACCACGAATGGAATGGAGTCCTACTAGTAAGGCAGAAGGAGAGATGTCTATTGGATGGGCCGAGCAATCACTGTCACAGTCACAGAGGTTCCTGCTGACTCGCGAATTGTGCAACTTTAACTCCACATGGAACCTGTGCACGAGGAAATCACAACTAATAGTCTTCCAGAGTCATCTTTGAAAGATTAGGCCCTTTATCTTACTAAATTAGATGAAATAAGTCTGCTTTGCTCTAACATTTAGCCCCCAAAAGAACACGTACAACATTCTATTTCCTGACACAGAATTTCCTTTTTTACCAAACTAACAGGTGATCAGCTCTTTCCACAGGACAAGATGGCTGCTTTTCTAAACTGCGCTGGTGGCTGGTGCTGTGGCCTAGCGGGTAAAGCCACCACCTGCAGTGTCAGCACCCCTATAGGCACTGTTTCAAGTCCCGGTTGCTCCACTTCCAATCCAGCTCTCTGCTAATGGCCTAGGAAATCCGTACTAATAGCCCAAGTCTTTGGGCCCCTGCACCCGCATGGGAGACCATGTTCCAGCCATTGTGGCCATCTGGAAGACCTCTCTCTCTCTCTCTCTCTCTCTCTCTCTCTCCCGCTGCTTCTCTGAAACTCTGCCTTTCAAATAAATAAATAAATCTTTTAAAAAAATTAAACTGTTCTGGATACTGATAGATTATGATACAAAGCAAATATACTGTTAGGGCTGCCAGAGAATATCTATTATTTGCACATAGCAAATTTGGAACTCACCATACAGTTTTTCAGCATCAAAAGCCAACTTCTTATCTTTGACTAAAGTCATCTACTTATGAACCTCTTATTCCTAAAATCTCTTGTCATCGGAAGTCACCCTAATAGAATGTATGACTCCTCATCTCAGATTTTGTGGGAGACCTGACATGCTTACACTGGAACCCCAAATCAACAAAGATTCTTGGGAGCGCTCATTACATCCCGGTCCCTTCTTGATGTGATTTCTTTATGCTTTCACTAAATGTCCAGGTTCTCTGTGCTTCATGCCTTCTCTGCCTCTGCTCCTTCCTTTTCAGTTTTACCCCTTCAGAGCACTGCCTTCGTTCCTTAACTCCTCCAAAGTTCTATTTATAAAACGTCATTGATTGGCAACCAGATTTTCTTAATGATTCGGAGTAACAGAAAAATCAGAGCAGAGTACAGTGTAGATATCAGCTTACAACTGAGTAAACAACATTCTGCTAGAAATTCATCAGCTTATTCCAGGAGAAAGAAACGTCTGGGGGAAGCGTACGTAGCAGGTAAAAGCTGCTGCCTATGATGCCAACATCCTTTATGGGTGCTGGTTCGAGTCCCATTGCTCCGCTTGCAGTCCAGCTCTCTGCTAATGCACCTGGAAAAGCAGCTGAGGCTGGGCCAAGTGCTTGGGCCACTGATCCACATGGGAGACCTGGATGAAGCTCCTGGCTTCTGGCTTCAGCCCGGCCCAATCCTGGCCATTGTGGCCATTTAGGGAGTGAACCAGCAGATGGAAGATCTCTCTCTCTCTCTCTATGCGCCCCCTCCCAACTTTTTGAAGTAAATAAGTAAACTTTTAAAAAAGAGAGAAATTTATTTGACTCAATGTACCTTTATTTCTAGCTCACTGCTCTCATCTCATGGGCTATATAGACTATTTGTCCCCCTTTTTTTTTTTTTCAAAAAGTTATTTATTTTATTTTTTCTTTGTGAGAGAGAGACAGAGAACTCTCAAATGGAAGTTCACTCCCCAAATGCCCTCAATAGCCTGGGCTAGGCCAGGCCAAAGCCAGGACCCAGCAACTCCATTTACATCTCCTATATGGGTCATAGGGACCCAAGTATTTGAGCCTTCCCCTACTGCATCTCAGGGTAACATTAGCAAGAAGCTGTATTGGAAGCAGATGTGGGACTCACCGCAGGCCCACATATGAGACATAGGCCTCCCAAGCGGCAACTTAACCTGCTGAACCCCAATGCCTTCTTCTATTTTCCCCTTTACTGTCAGTCTCTGCCTTATTATTTTGACTGTCTTATGCTAAGGAAGTTAGCTTTTCACTCCCTACCCTTTGGGGGAAACAAATATGTCTCTTCAGGTTGAAAGCCTTGTTTGCTAAAGATGAAACCATAGCTTCTATACCTCTCCTTTTATTTTTATAAAAGCAAACAGCAGATATTTTCCATTTACCAACCTGTTTCCTCTGGAGAACCAGAAAAAATCAGAGGCTCATATCACATAGCCTAGGACAATCTCAAGTTCTTGAAATTGCAAATCAGCATCAAAACGTAATTGTTAAAACAACTGTGTGTATCTCCACTTCTCAAAAACTCATAAACCACAGCACTACGGAACCAAATCCCTTCCTTTTTTCTCCCCAAGCCTGTCATACACAACAGATATCTTTGGGACTTTCATGACTGAAAGTTCTGAGTTTCTCCCAGAAGCCCCATTCTTGGTGAATTTCCTGTCACTTTATTTCCCTTTTTCTTTTCTTTTTTTTTTTTTTTTTTCCAGTTCAGCCCCGCTAATATTATTCCAAAAGTGCATCACAAAATCAGGAACATGAAGGGAGACAAGGAAGATTTTGACAACTGTTTCCTCCCCTGAAACAGAAATCACTGACTGGAAAGATCTTGGTACAAATTGATGGTGCCTGGAACCACATTAAAAAGTAACAGAAAAGGTGCTGTGGCATAGCAGGTAAAGCTGCCACCTGCAGTGCCGGCATCCCGTATGGGTGCCGGTTCAAGTCCTGGAAGCTCCACTTCCAATCCAGCTCTCTGCTGTGGCCTGGGAAAGCAGTAAAAGATGGTCTGAGTCCTTGGGCTCCTGCACCCACATGGGAGACCTGGAAGAAGCTCCTGGCTCCTGGCTTCTGATCGGAGCAGCTCCAGCCGTTGTGGCCAATTGGGGAGTGAACCAGCGGATGGAAGACTTCCTTTTCTCTCTCTCTGCCTCTCCTCTCTCTCTGTGTAACTCTGACTTTCAAATAAATAAATAAATCTTTTAAAAAATGTGACAGATGCATGGAAAGAACCCTAGAATAAATAAAAACTCATTAGTAAAGAGAAAATGAGAGATGACAACCGAAGAAGTACTCATGGTCAGCAGATAGATCAAAATGAACATAAAGAACATATCAGGCCCAGTAATAGTCAAGGCATTAAAAAAAAAAAAAAGAAATCCAGAACTATCGTCCATTTCTTTATGTTGATTTTGGTAATCACAAATCCAAGGCTGTGTGGAAATTTTCTTGTTGCCCAGGAACTGACAAAGACCCACTTCTGAGAGCAATAAATTCTAGGTACCCAACATTTTAAAGACAACAGTTGGCAGTGAACTGCTGGGTTCTAGGCACCTTCACAAGAACCTTATTAAGAAAAATCAAGTTCAGTCATACCAAAATAGACTACTTCCTTGTCTTCCCACCTTATCTACAATAAGGAAAAATGAAGAAGGAATCTGAGAACTGAAGTCTTGTTATTAGCCTAGGGGCCAGCACCATGGCGCACTAAGTTAATCCTCCGCCTCCGGCGTCGGCATCCCATATGGGCACTGGGTTCTAGACCTGGTTGCTCTTCTTCCAGTCCAGCTCTCTGCTGTGGCCTGGGATAGCAGAGGAGTCCTTGGGCCCCTGCACTCGCATGGGAGACCAGGAAGAAACTCCTGGCTCCTGGCTTCAGATCTGCATAGCTCCAGCCATTTGGAGAGAGAACCAATGAAAAGAAGACTTTTCTCTCTGTCTCTCTCTCTCTCACTGTCTGCAAACTCTATCTGTCAAATAAATAAACTTAAAAAGTTACTAGCCTAGGGCTGGCGCTGTGGCGTAGCGGGTAAAGCTGTCACTGTAGTGCCGGTATCCCATGTGGGCACCAATTTGAGTCCTGGTTGCTACACTTCTGATTCAGCTCTCTGCTATGGCCTGGGAAAGCAGTAGAATATGGCCCAATTCCTTGTGCCCCTGCACCCACATGGGAGACCTTGAAAAAGCTCCTGGTTCTTGCCTTTGTATTGGCCCAACTCAGGCTGTTGCAGCCATTTGGGGAGTGAACTAGCAGATGGGAGACCAACCTATTGTTCTCTCTCTCCTCTCTCTCTCTCTCTCTCTTTCTCTCTCTGCCTCTGTCTCTCTGTAACTCTTCCTTTCAAATAAATAAATCTAAAAAAATTCTGAAATTTATAAAAATAAAAAAGAAGTTATTAGCCTACCACAGAATGTAGTGTTCATGGTTAGAGGCCAAGTAAAATGTAAATCCCCCAAAGAATCTAAGGATCTATACAAACAGGAGAATGCATCTTGTTCTCCAACTGAATGCTTGCTGGAGACCCTCCTAGGGCTGTCTTCATAATGCATTTCATAAAGTGCAGTTTAAGGAGAGAGTTCTTGGACAAGCACATCAAATTCTGACACCTCCATATGCTCTGGGGAATTCTGAAGACAGCAGGCTTGGTGAGGTGGCATGGAGAAGAACAGAAAATGTTGTGACATAGGCTACCTGTGAAGAAGATGAGGAAATCCACTCCAGTTTTCTGCTACTCTCAGAGGGAGGCAGTTCTCATGGCTTCATCAGCCTTGACTGGGGAGAACTGAAGCAAGCAGACCAAGCACCATTTTCACCTACATTTCCAAATATTTCATTTTTGAATCTGATTTAGAGAAGGCAGTGATTAAGGACTCACAGCACCCACTCAGCCACCTCTCCTTGATCCCCATGGCTATGGTCATAACCTTTGCTTGCTCTACATAGGCTCTTGTGTTTCATGAAAATATGATTCCAGGACTTTAAGAAATCCACAAACCCCGCCTTATATGAGCTTGTGATATTTGAAGAATCTGCAAAATATTCCCATTCTTCATCTGTAAACCTACCTTTCCCACCATTTCCACAGGGCACAGAAGCCTTTAGGTCCATATCATCCAAGGATGAGGAACAACTTATGCTATTCCTTAGTTTCCTTTTTTTAAAATTTTATTTAGTAAATATAAATTTCCAAAGTACTGTTTATGGATTACAATGGCTTTCCACCCCATAACTTCCCTCCCACCCGCAACCCTCCCATCTCGTGCTCCCTCTCCCATTCCATTCACATCAAGATTCATTTTCAATTATCTTTATATACAGAAGATCAATTTTGTGGAGAGCAACTGAGACTAGGCTAAGGTACTGGAATTAAGACTTATTCTATGCATCTGCTCTCCCACAATATGGCACTGGGGAGGAGTAAACTTCTACGCAGCTGCCTCTCACCAACTTGACAAACTGCAGGAGCTAATCCTGCTCCTGATTGGAGGAGAGCAGCGTGCTCGGCGTGTGGGTAGCAGAGTTGGGATTGGTGGAAGAGGACTATAAAGGAGGAGAGAGACAACATGCACCAGGAACATCTAAGGGGAACATCCGGATAACATCTGAGCAGCCCCCAAGAGAGCCGGCCGGCGGTGTGCCGCTCCCCTGCGGAAGTGGGGAAAGTGGTAGGGGGAACCGCCCTTCCACGGAGGTGGAAGGATCGGCAGCCAACCTGGGAAGGACCAGCAGCAAACCCGGGGAGGGCCGAGCAGACAAAAGAACAGCGCAGGGTCCTGTGTCGTTCCTCCGCGAATGGGGGAGCGACAAATTTAGTATAAATTAAATAAAGATTTCAACAGTTTGCACCCACACCGAAACACAAAGTGAAAATACTGTTTGAGTACTAGTTATAGCATTAATTCACATTGAACAACACATTAAGGACAGAGATCCTACATGAGGAGTAAGTGCACAGTGACTCCTGTTGTTGACTTAACAAATTGACACTCTTGTTTATGGCGTCAGTAATCACCCCAAAAAAGAGGCATCTAAACTAAATTAAAATAAATTCAAATCATAAAACTAAAAAATAATTGTTGACATTACATTTCAACATAATGTATTTTTTAAAAAATGAATAACATTGATAACAAGCCTTGTATAATTTGGCTACCACTTTATCTGTTCAAACTCAGCTTTGCTTCAACCCAGGTAACTTCTCTCTCTCTTGGATTCCTTGTTTATTCCTAGATAAACAAACCCACTGCTATGACTGAAGCCATATGTTATCATCCTGGAATTCTCTTTTCCTCTTTTTTCCTTTGCAAACTGTATCTATTATTTACATTTTATCTCAAGCCCTATATTTTATAGATTCCAAGTAGTCTGTCAAAAAGTTCTAAGGTATCAAAGATTGTTTTATATTTTAATTACATTTAATAATAATTACATTTCAAATGGATGCTTCTATGTTAAAGTTAACCCCCCCAAAAAATAATAAATCCAACATGTGGGGAGCAATTCGGACTAGACTAAGTTGCTCGAATTAGGACTTATTCTATGCATCTGCTCTCCCACAATATGGCGCTGGGAGAGAAGTAAACAGCTTCCGCACAGCTGCCTCCAGTTCAACCAATTAACTGTAGGACTTGCTCCTGATTGGAGAGCAGCGTACTCAGCCGAGTTGGGATTGGCGGAGGAGGACTATAAAGGAGGAGAGAGACGGCATGCACCGGGAACATCTATGGGGAACATCTAAGGGAACCCGTGCAGCCCCCAGAGAGCCGGCCGGCGGTGTGCCGCTCCCCTGCGGAAGTGGGGAATGTGGCCAGGGGGAACTGCCCTTCCACGGAGGTGGAAGGGATAGTAGCCAACCCGGGAAGAACCAGCAGCAAACCCGGGGAGGGCCGAGCAGATGAAAGAACAGCGCAGGGTCCTGTGTCGTTCCTCCACGAAGAGGGGGAGCGACATAATGGTGCTGTGACTCGGATATGAAGCCTAGGCAGGGCTTAGTGTCGTTCCTCCACAAAGAGGGGGAGCGACATAATGGTGCCGTGACTCGGATAGGAAACCTAGCTCGGATAGGAAACCTAGGACGGATAGGAAACTTAGGAGGGAAGAAACGGGAAGAACTGGGAAAATATCGGAGAGAGAGACTAGCAAACAGCCTAGGGAAAAGCCGGACGAAAAGGGTGCCGGAAGAAGCTATTGAAAGCCTAGGCATAGACTCGGATATGGACTGTGGGAAAGAAGTTAGGATTGAAAGCGAAAGTGAAACCTGGAGGAGGCTTGGACTCGGATACGGACTGTGGGGAGTAGCCAGGAGAAATGAGAGGAATATTGTTGGAAGAAAACTTAAGGAAACATACCGGGTAGAGAAAAATGTTAGGGAGGATGAAGCCGCGAGTGCAGGCCAAGCCATCTTGGAATTCTTCAAGTCACCCCGGGGAGCAAGAGGCGAAGATCTGGAACCAGATGCAGAGACGTGGGCCGCCAGAATTCGCCAGGCTAGCCCGGGGAACTTGGATTGAATGCTAGTGGTGGAGACGCAAGCTACGCTGTGTTACTCGCGGAAGCCGCCGCGTGCAGAGAGAGCACGGGGCGTGAATAGATAGGGAACGCTGGCGTAGGCCGTGGTTCAGACGCGAAAGGGTTAAGCGTGGAGACCGCGGAGCGCGCAAAGCCGAGCCGCGCAAAGCCGGGAAGCTGCGCAGATGAGAGAGGCGCGCGGGCTGAAGCGGCGCAGAGCCGGGAACCCGCCGGCGGGGCGAGGTGCCGGGAAGCTGCGGGGATAAGAGAAACAGAAGTTTTAGAAGTAAAGTGAGAGAAATAGGAATGCTGGAAGATAGAAGTAAAATGGGAGAAATAGGAATGCCCGGAGATAGAGAAGTAGAGAGAAATAAGGCCTCCCCTCAACATGCCAATTAGAAGGCTTGGATTCGGTCTGCCCGATTAGTGAGGCGATGAGCACCTGGGCGGCTAGCCGCAGGTCACCGAAGACAGGCACGAATTAACATCAGTAAAGCTTCCCCACAATGCAACAATTAGGAGGCTTGGATTCGGTCTGCCTGATTTAAGGCGGTAAGCGCCAGCAAAGCTCGACCAGAGTATGAGCTGCAGGTCACCGAAGATAGGCACGAACCAACACTAATAAGTCTCCCCCACAATAAGGCAATGAGAAGGCTTGGATTCGGTTTGCCTGATAGGTTTTGTAAACACCTGCAGGCAGTTCTAGCAGAGCAGAGCATGCGCTGCAGGACAGCGAACACAGGCACGCATCAGCGCCTAAAAACCTCCACACAATGGCGAAGAGAGGACCCGGATTCGGTTTTCCTGATTGATAGGACTTGTAAGAGCCTGTGGCAACTCTAGCAAGTACAGCAGAGTGTGTGCTGCGGGACACCGAAGACAGGCGCGTATCAACGCCAAAAAATAAAAAGAAAGGGGGATCTGTGGGGAGCAATCCGGACTAGACTAAGTTGCTCGAATTAGGACTTATTCTATGCATCTGCTCTCCCACAATATGGCGCTGGGAGAGAAGTAAACAGCTTCCGCACAGCTGCCTCCAGTTCAACCAATTAACTGTAGGACTTGCTCCTGATTGGAGAGCAGCGTACTCAGCCGAGTTGGGATTGGCGGAGGAGGACTATAAAGGAGGAGAGAGACGGCATGCACCGGGAACATCTATGGGGAACATCTAAGGGAACCCGTGCAGCCCCCAGAGAGCCGGCCGGCGGTGTGCCGCTCCCCTGCGGAAGTGGGGAATGTGGCCAGGGGGAACTGCCCTTCCACGGAGGTGGAAGGGATAGTAGCCAACCCGGGAAGAACCAGCAGCAAACCCGGGGAGGGCCGAGCAGATGAAAGAACAGCGCAGGGTCCTGTGTCGTTCCTCCACGAAGAGGGGGAGCGACACCAACATACCAAACTAAAATACACAATGCCTTGAGAATTTATGGGTGCAGATATCTGAGAAAAGAGTCTCAGACTAAGATTTAAGTAGTAAAATTAAAATCAGAATACTTACAGGATCTAAAGTTAAAGAAAGAGGATCTGTTTATATTTTTGGCTAAAACCAAGGAAATGTTAGAATTATCTTATTACATTTAATAAAACCTTAGGAAAACTCATCAAAAAGGCCACACGTTCAAGAATAGCTGGAGTTCTGTTGACTCAGACAGCTTATTCCATGTCTCAGGAATGCAAGTCGTTAATGGCAGCATGCGAGATGAGGTGATGCACCCATAAACACAGGGCTCTGATTCAGCCTGGATGTTAGCGATTTTAATGCCAGACACATCCGCTTTCAGCTGGAGGGTATTTGTTGAGAGCTGCCGGGGAGAATGCCCACACTTAGGAAAAAATGCACACCCTTAGCAACCACTAGTGAATAAAATACAAACCCACTGATCAAGATTTTAAATAGTGAGAGACAATATGATTTGATATCTTGAAGAAAATCCAGGTATACAAACAAAAATATATCTAGCAAGACAGACTGGATTCTAAAGGTATCACTCAAACCACCCTGCCTTTGTGACTGTTGGGAATTTTTTCCAAATAAGCTCTGAGAGCTCAAATCTTATTTTTCTTGGTCTGTCTTCACAGTGTGTGAACAGCATTTAGCAGTGGGAATTTCTTCAGTCGGTGCTTTGAAACTTATGTTATGCCAACTGGAATTTGCCTGTGGAAAGAAGATATCCACCACCAAGAAAGTACATAAAAATGAGAAACCAGGTGCAAGGTGGAGTCAGCCCCACTATGTCTGACCACTTCCACCTGCTCATTCCAACCTGGACAGTGGCCCACGGGATAAGGGACCATTTCACAAGATAACATCAAGGAAATTGAAGAAAGGATGACAGAAATCATCTTCCCTTTAAACCATAAATAGGAGTCTCATTTTCCACTTCTAGTCCTTCCAGTCTCAATGCCTATGACAGGGGTGGACAAGTCACATAAGATTATTCTATTTTCATGACTGGTGAAGCAAGAATTCACATGCTTGTTTTGAAATAACTCATTCAATATTTGTTGAGCACTTACTGTGTGCTAGCACAGAAGTGGACGTTATGCAAAGTATAATCCCTATTTTTAGACAACACCATTTATTTTGAGAGGAACTCAAGTAACCAGACATACAGACAATGTCTAACTAATTTATAAAAATCACCACGCAGAAAATCAAGGACAGTAAATAAAGAAGAATAACAGGAAGCGGCAGCTTAATCAGGGAGGTTAAAACATACTTCCTTAGGGAATGATATTCAAGCAAAGAGAGCGAGAAGGGAGGGGACAGAAAGAACCTTCCAATACCAGGGGATAACATGTGCAAAGGCCCCCAAGGCTAGGAGGAGTGAGATGTAGGCCAAGAACAGCAAGAAGACTCATGTGGCTACATTGAGGGGGAGAGTGGCAGAAGATAAGGTTCACAGTGATATGACAAGTATAGGAGGAGAAATGTGTGTGAACATGCTTTTCCGAGCACAAAGCTCATAACACTGTGAGAATTAACGCAGGCATCAGCCATTCAGGCGTTCTGCCCTCAGCAGAAAAAGCAGGTCTAAAGGAGAAAAAGCACTTGAACACAAGTTTTCCTTTTTCTTTCTCCTTTGCTCAGTTGACTATTTCTCTCATGTTTGTCATCAACCAAAGCCTAAGAGGATTTACATTGATGCCAGGATTATTAAAACAGGACTTTATTATCTTTTCTTCACATACCAAATTGGGCCTCCTTCAATCCACAGGACAACATTACTGAAGCTCTTTTACATCTATGCAACAGAGAGTAGAGGACTTTGAAAAGCCAGGATTCCTTTATATTTCTTTTTGTGACACACAATACCATCTAGGAAATGAACCAAGAAAACCTAGAGCCTCCTTCTACCCACTGTTTCCTTCACTTCTGCCACTCATTTTTCAGTAGAATTTAATGAATGGAGGAGAGAGAATGATGGAGCTCTCCTCTAACAAACCCATTTACTTGGTTCACTCACTCATTCATTAATTCAATAAGCAAATGCTTATTGAGTACTTTCTAATCCCTTCTGATGTTACATAGGCATTCCAAAGACTGATGCTAATGATACTGATTTAGTTTTACAATTATCCCTTGGGAGAGAATGAATACTTGGTAGAGGTTAAGCAGTCCATTGGGATGTCTACATCAGATTGCAAGAGTACAAGTCTGAGCTCTGCTTCCAACTCCAGCTAATGCACTCCAGCTCCCTGCTAATGTGCCTGGAGAAGCAGCAGAGGATGGCCCAAGTCCTTGGGCACCTGCACCCATATGGGAGACCTGGGTAAAGCTCCTGGCTTCTGGTTTCAGCCTAATCCAGCCCCAGCCATTGTGGCCATTTGGTGAGTGAACCAGTGGATGGAAGATATCTGTCTCTCCTTGTCTTTCTGTATCTTTGACTTTGAAATAAATGAATAAACTTTTAAAAAATGATAAAAGAGATTGGGGGTGGGACACAGAGAGAGAGAGAGAGATAGAGAGAGAGAGAGAGATAGAAGGCAGAGATCAGAGGAAAGTAGCAGGAGCCTGGTGTGAGGGTGGAGGGGTAGACATTGATACGCACACAGGAGACAATGATGATAGTGCATGTGGACAATACATGTGGATGTGAGATCACTTCTCTTCTCCGAAAAGTGTATCAAGAGACAGCTTGCTTGGAAGAGATTCTTAAACCAAAGTCATCAATAAAGCTTGTGCCTGTTTCAATAAGTGCTATCTCCAGATCACTTCATCTTCTGTCTCCCAAACACTAAAATACCTTGGGAGAACTGAGCTGACAGTGATGCATAGCAAGAGATGAGGCGATTGTTGCTATGAAAAACAAATGAAAGGCATATTTCTGAAAAGCTTCATCTAACAAAAGGTACAGAATGAAGTAGACAGGAATCACCATTAACGTTTCTGAGCGAAATTGTGAAGAGGTGCTATTCCTGGAGAGCAAATAGGAAACCATTTCACTAGCTTTAGCTGTAGATGGTAAAGCTGCCTTTTGAAAAGAACTGAACAAGATACACAGAGATTTGGAACAGTTACCATATCTTGGAAAAACTTTTCATAGACTTAAAAAAAATCCTTTCATGTAAGGCACCTTATTACTTTATCTGTCAACCCATGTCTGTACATCTATGATACCAGAACTAACAAAGGGGAGAAACAGCTAGACACATAGTTATTTTTTTATTTTGTTTTCTAGAAAGACAAAAAAAGACAAACAGTAAGGTAAAGCATAGAAACAATAAAAACAGCTAACAAGGAATGTCAAGAGCCAAGCTACTTAGAAGTTTGCGCAGTTAAGGGGTTAGTTTCACATTCCATAGGGCATCAAGGGAACAAAAGAAACAAACTTAGAGATAAGAGATAGTACATCTTTGAAGGATACACAGAAAGTCTACTATAAACAAACAGATCACACCCACTGTACAGGGCAGGGCTCCTTTCCTGAACCCAGTAAGAAGAATTCAATAGGAAATCTACAAATAACAAAAGTTCTGCCCCTAACTCTCCCTGGGCTATGCCATTTTGACACATTACTGATCTGTTACTCTCCTTTCAGTTGCGCAACCTGTAAATAGTGCTGAGAAGGACTTAATCACAGTCATTTCATAATCTGTTCCAAATGATCATTTTGACTATTTAAAATCAGCTTAAAATTAGGTTAAATGCTTGGTCCCTATAAACAACCACCAAAAGTCATGTTACCACCACAACCAGCACTTGTGCCAAAAATGCATTCAAGAAGTTTTAACAGGTCAGTGTTAAAATGAAATTAAGTTGGTTGCAAAAGGACAAAAGTCCTTAACAGTCAGTCTCTTTTGCACATGCATTAAATATATATATATAACTGGAACAGCCAGTTTTTAGGAAATAAGAACCACTTATAGAAGTAACAGAATTTTGGGGGCCTGTGCCATGGCCTAGCAAGTAAAGCCGCTGCCTGCAGTGCCAGCATCCCATATGAGCACCAATTCGAGTCCTGGCTGTTCCACTTCTGATCCAGCTCTCTGCTATGGCCTGGAAAAGCAATGGAAGATGGCCCAAGTGCTTGGGCCCCTGCACCCATGTGGGAGACCTAGAAGAAGCTCCTGGCTCCTGACTTTGGATCGGCACAGCTGTGGCCATTGTGGCCAAATGGGGAGTGAACCAGTGGATAGAAGACCTCTCTCTCTCTCTACCTCTCCTTCTGCCTCTGTGTAACTCTGACTTTAAATAAATTAGTCTTTTAAAAAAGTAACAGAATTTAAAAGGACAACCTACTTCATATTTAAAGACTCATTTTTATATTATCAGCTAATAATTGACTTGAGGAATCACAGCCATGTTTATGAGCCAGCATTTAGTGGGTTGGAAAAGAATAAAAATCACACTGAATATATGTACAAATAGTGCCTTTAAGAAAAGAAAGTAACAGGCATGCAACTTTGCTAAAGCTATATACCTACTGACAAGATATATTCACAGAACAAAGAGCAATTCTGTGATAATTCACCCCCCCACAGTCGATAATCTCACAGCCTCACAAGAGTTTTGAAGATTTTTACAGCAATTTACTAATAATAAAATGTATACTCAGTTCTTCTCATCAGAGTCTTATTTCTCCAATGAAAAGGCCTACTGTCATTCCTCAATTTCAATCTTTATTCTCTCTGATTTATTCAATCTAAATAATCACTTAATGAGTCTCCCTCCAAACTCTCTGTGCTTAATCCACCTGCTACCATGGTGGGAAATCCATCTTTGTAAACAAAAAAAGGCAAACTGGAGAATTTGACACTGGAGGATCCTTAGCATAACTACTACCCACCTGCCTACCACGTATGCCCATACCTGCCTCATCTCTCATTGCCATTCCTGTCTCAGTCACTTGGCCTCTTGAACATTCCATTCATTTCCTAATACTGGAGCCTCTGCTCTTACACTCCCTTGGACTAGTGTGGGGAGCAACTCGGACTAGACTAAGTTACTGGAATTAAGACTTATTCTATGCATCTGCTCTCCCACAATATGGCGCTGGGAGAGGAGTAAACAACTTCTACACAGCTGCCTCTTGCCAATTTGATGAGCTGCAGGAGCTGATCCTGCTCCTGATTGGAGGAGAGCAGCGTGCTCGGCATGTGGGTAGCAGAGTTGGGATTGGTGGAAGAGGACTATAAAGGAGGAGAGAGACAACATGCACCAGGAACATCTAAGAGGAACATCCGGATAACATCTGAGCAGCCCCTGAGAGAGCCGGCCGGCAGTGTGCCACTCCCCCGCGGAAGTGGGGAAAGTGGCAGGGAGAGCCACCCTTCCACGGAGGTGGAAGGGTTGGCAGCCAACCTGGGAAGGACCAGCAGCAAACCCGGGAAGGGCCGAGCAGACGAAAGAACAACGCAGGGTCTAGTGTCGTTCCTCCGCAAAGAGGGGGAGTGACAGACTAAAATATCTTCCTTACCTGCATGTGGAAAAAATCTTATTCCTTCTTCACAAATAAAACATCTGTATTGCCTCTCTCATCCTGAGAGCCTTAAAAACGTCATTCTGTTTTGTATACTTCCCCTTTGAATGTTGTTTTGTTGTTGTAGTTGTGGGGGGGGGGGCAGGTCAGATAAAGCTTTATTTTCATTGTGTCATACAACAAGAAGCTGCAAAGCACCCTTCCGGATACCTCACCAAAGGCACATTATGTTGGTTTCTGACACTACTTCCATCGATCCCCTCTCCCCTCTCAGGGACATTCTCTGATGCTTGAGATTAAATCTATCTCTTCTGTATCAACCCTAGTGCTTGCACAAGTTAGTTTTTGTTGGTTTGCATTGAACCACAACACAAAGGCTATTTGTTGAACTGTACTGATGTAAACATATCTGCATTGACAACACGACTAATGCAAAATAACTCATAGTCATAGGAGGTTCCACTGAACATCTCCGGGAGGCCATCAATCTAATTGCTCTCAGACTTTAACTGTTTTTCTTTCTCTCCTTTTCTTAGTAATACAATTTTATTTTCAACATGGATTTTATCTGAAAACACAAGAGGTAAAACTGAGAAGCCCCATTCACACCGAAGCTGGGGGTGCCTAGCCACATGTTTCCAATTCCCCTCTACAGGTGCTCTAGAGAACAGCTTAAAAATACTTGTTAGAAATTTTAAATACAAGGGAAGAATATATTCACCCAAATAGCCAGACTAATTCTAAATTTTATCAAAAGCAGACATTAAACATTATCTATTGGTCACAGAAATGAGTTCTTGGAAGAGCTGAACTGCCATGGCTTTTCAAGAGCTGTTAGATGTTTTCTAATAACAGTGAGTCTTGCTGGCGCCGTGGCTCACTAGGCTAATCCTCCGCCTTGCGGCGCCGGCACACCAGGTTCTAGTCCCGGTCGGGGCACCGGATTCTGTCCCAGTTGCCCCTCTTCCAGGCCAGCTCTCTGCTGTGGCCAGGAAAGTACTCGGGCCCTGCACCCCGTGGGAGAACAGGAGAAGCACCTGGCTCCTGCCATTGGATCAGCATGGTGCACCGGCTGCAGCGCGCTGGCCGCGGCGGCCATTGGAGGGTGAACCAATGGCAAAGGAAGACTTTTATCCCTGTCTCTCTCTCTCTATCCACTCTGCCTGTCAAAAAATAAAAATAAAAAAAAAATAACAGTGAGTCTCCAGCAAGTTTATTATATAAATTATTCTGGAGCCTGGAATTGTGGCACAGGGATTTAAGCTACCACTCGCAACACTAGCATCCCATATTGGAGTGCTGGATCAAGTCCTGGTTACTCTTCTTACAATCCAGTTTCCTGTTAATGTACCTAGGAAGCAACTGGATGCTGGTCCAAGTACTTGGGCCCCTGCTACCCACATGGAAGACCAGAATGGATTTCCTGGTTCTTCACTTTGGCCTGGCACTTCTCTCGCTCTCCCTCCTGGTGTGTGTGTGTGTGTGTGTGTGTGTGTCCTTCCCGGTCCCACCCATCCCAACCCCTCATTCACTCTGCCTTTCAAATACATGAGTAAATCTTTTTAAAAATATCATTCTGGTTGTAACTTGGCACAACTGGCTGACTACATTCTTTATTTGGCCAGTGCCAGAGTCATGTTGCCTGGATACATCTTTTGGTTTTGTGACTTACTAGATGTATGACATGTTACTCAGGCTCTCCTCAATCTCCTCATTTACAAAATAAGGCCATAACAGTACCTACGTCTTAGAGTTCTGGTAAGTATTCAACAAGTTAATTACAAGTAGGAACTTA
Source organism: Oryctolagus cuniculus (assembly GCF_964237555.1). Lineage (NCBI taxonomy): Eukaryota > Metazoa > Chordata > Mammalia > Lagomorpha > Leporidae > Oryctolagus > Oryctolagus cuniculus. The sequence goes on along the minus strand of NC_091434.1, from coordinate 26,788,652 downwards.
GAACAGCTACCACATTGTATTTGCCCATTTTCCATGCTGTAATAAAATATCTGAGGCTGGATAACTTATGTTTATTTATTTGTAAAAAGATTTCTTTAGGTGAAAGCATTTGAGTCATTATCTGCTGTCTCCCAGGGTGTGCTCTAGCAGGAAACTGGAATTGGAAGCAGAGCTCTGATATGTGACACAGACATCTTAAATGGTATCTTAGTCATGTGCTAACCTTCCACCCCACTGTCAACTGGCTTAAGTATTCTCTTCCTTTAAAGTAAAAGATCTAGTAAAATTCAATGCATGCACATACACACTGACAATGTTTCTAACTGATAAATGGAAACAGAGTCATCCAAGTCTTTACTAAATGGTTTTGTTCCCTACCACCCAGATTTCTGTCAGGGGTCATCACTCTTCTTTTTGGTGAAGTTGTTCTGAATATTTCTCAGAACTAGCTGAGCTGCTTTCCTTAATCCAACAGCAGTTCCCAGTACTACAGGAATGAGGAAAAAGTAGGAATCTTAAAGGAGAGCCAGAAATGGGCAGGCGAGTAAACCTATTCCAGGTATTTAATCTGAAAATAAAACATCCTGCTGATCATATCTTTGCGAAGACAAATAAAGGGTTGCCTCGGAGCTCCCTATTAAATCATTTCTCTGGACTGGAAAAGCTAAGTGCAAACTTGGATTCACACACACACACACACACACACAAACACACACACACATACACACAGAAAAAATTGTTTTTTATTCTTCTTTTTTTGATGGGTCATCATCACCCATTGCAGAAGCTCTGCTCCACAGTGGCCAGTTGGGCTGCCATATGCCACAGTGGAGCTGGTGTAGGTCCTTTCTAAATAATTAATTACCAGATTCACTCTAGAGGATGAGCTCAGACTGGGAAGTGTAGGAAATTAGAGCAGGTTGCTTTTCTGGGTCCCCTGAAGTGACCCAAACAATCGTGGACCAAGCTTAGAATAAGGAGAAGGAATTTCCTCTTCCACAACAAATTAAGAGATCCAGAAGCTCAGATTAATCAGAGGAGCTCACAAACCAATGGCGTTCAAATTTAAAAACGGAAATCTAACAGCTGCCTTAGAAGTTTACTAAAACGCACAATCCACGTTGTAATAAAAAGGCTGACCTAGTTTTAATGTTTGACGCTGGACCAACTTTTAGATCCCCATCACTCCTTGCCTACCTCACATGTAAGCAACTAAATTTAGAATGCCCCCATGTGCTAATCATCGTTTTATACCATTGGGAAAGTCAGATCTTTCAAATCCCCATCCTTTACTCCAAACTCTTCCCTAATCCCCCTCCATCACCGTTATGGGGGCCCATCCATTCTCGTTCCTTGGTTCTTACTTTCTTCTGGACCAAATCCGAACCCTTCTCCACAGAGAAAACTTCTGATATTTGAGATGGACAGTGCAATTCATATCCATCGTTGCTTATATGTCCTTCATCTTGACCTCCACAAATGTCTGCCATGGGGGCTGCCCAGCATCCAGCAGAAGATTGTCAGCGCTCACCACAAACTCTGGAATGGAAGCCAGAGATTCTGATTCAGTAAATGGTGGAAGCAGGGGACTGGGACCAGGACCACTAACCTGCCTTCTAAACGAGCTTTCTAGATTAATTTATTGCACGTGATTCACACACTACTTAAATCCTGCTCACTCTCCTTTTGCATTCTCCAAAACAAATCATACTGCTGCCCTCACCATTTTACATATACCTATGTTGCATTTTATCATATACTTTCATGTAGCCTCTTGTACTTCTTCAGCCAGATAGCCACTAAATAAAAACGAGGTGGAAAAAACAGCAATTGGACAGAATCAGAACATTTTTTGTTTTGGGCTCATTTCCCTAAGATATGATAACTGTTTACTCTTTGAGTAAGTTTTCAGAGACTTACTCCCAAATAAGACTATATAAGAACATAATTATTGACATCTTAACAAAGCAAGTGAGTTTAGAAGATTGTAACAAATTTGCCAATTCATCAGAAATAGAGCAGTGTGTGTTGGCTATATTTAAGATGAACTATGACATGGTGAATCCACTACCACCATCAAAGCTATGATGGTGGTCAAATGACTTTTTTGCATGCGATAATTTTCTCTTGTGGTAGTGAAGGCAGGAAAGGCCACAGTATGGAGATAATAGGCCAGGGTACTTTGGAAGTGATGTGATGGTTGGATTGGGTAAGAGACTTTAACTAGCCCTGATTCCAAGTCCTGTTGAGAGAGAGAGCATTCTTCCTGTTTCTATTTAGACCGTATTATGACTCTGGAGAAATAAGACCTGGAGAGACTACAGCCAAGTTCCTAGCTCTTCAAGCATTTTCAGCTTTGGAAGCACAAGGAGGTGGAGGTAAGGTACATTCTGTGAGTACCGGTGGTAGGCACCACTGCAACTGACTTGTTTGCAATAAACACTAACAACATGACCTGATCCAAAGTACATGAAGAGACCTGTTGAGAACATTACTGGAGACTCAAGTCTTAGATCCCTGGCAGCAAAGGGAGCACTAGGCTAGTGACAACACATGGAGCTACTAACAGAGTTTGTGTGTGTTAATGGTTTCGTCTGCACATCTTCACCAATTGTAATAGTTGTTCAATGAACATAAAACCAGCAAGTACTCTAAAACTTTTCTCCCATGAAAAGAAAGTTTCTCCACGTCATGGGGTCAATTTTTCCAATACAACTGATAATAGCAAGGAATAATCTAAGGTATGTGCTAAAAACTTGATCCCATGCAGTCTCAAAGTTTCAACTTTTAGAAAACCAGAGAGTCCCACTAGTACTCATTCACTGTAAGTCCTCCACAGAAACGACTTCATAGAGAACTATTCGAATTTTATTTTTCTAAACCAAGTACAGATGTAGACAATAACAACATGCCTGCTAAAAGGTTAACCACTGACAATTGTATAAAAAGTAAATTTATCTTAGAGCTTAGAACAATGGCAGAAGATAAATATACTAAAAAGGTCTATGTGTCATATTTGCTGTTTTCAGATGGTTTCTCACCAGAGGCTCATGAGATTATAATTATTATTACAACCATTCTATAGATTAGTAGAGTTCAACTTAGGGAATGTATAATTTGTCTAGAGTAAACTGTAAGTAAATGGCAGAACAGGGATCAAGGGCTACTCCTGTCTGCCCTCAGAGTCCATTCTACTTTCCCATTGCCTCTCTGACAAAACTTTTCATGTTTCCTTTATAAGTCACAAAAATTACGTGAACATATTGGATTTTCCTTTTTCCATGTCATCTAGGAGATTACTGGCTCAAATGCCATAGATTTTAACCTGAATTTCTCATAATTATTTATTGTTATTTTATTGAATAAATTGTTTTCACGGTGTTTCCCACATATTTCCTAAGATATTTCCAGTAAGCACAGGGACATAAATAATAAACAATTCAGTGTAAATTAACTCAGGAACATTCTTTGCTTAACTTTATAATCTGGTCACCTAGAAAGTATGAATTTATATGTAATAAAGTATGAAGTTACTTTGAAGTTGGAATTTCTAATATGCCTCTTGACTTTATCAACTTGATCTGCCACTACGAAGAATAGTATCACATTTGCAACTTAGCATAGGCAATTAAAAGGACCTAGAGGAATAAGTAGAGATGGGGACCAGTCAGACGTTATTTAAAGTCATAAAAAACTTTTACCCAGGCTGGCGCTGCGGCTCACTAGGCTAATCCTCCGCCTTGTGGTGCCGGCACACTGGGTTCTAGTCCCGGTCGGGGCGACGGATTCTGTCCTGGTTGCTCCTCTTCCAGTCCAGCTCTCTGCTGTGGCCCAGGAGTGCAGTGGAGGATGGCCCAAGTGCTTGGGCCCTGCACCCATATGGGAGACCAGGAGGAAGCTCCTGGCTCCTGGCTACGGATCGGCGCAGTGCGCCAGCCGTAGCAGCCATTTGGGGGGTGAACCAATAGAAAGAAGACCTTTCTCTCTGCCTCTCTCTCACTGTCTAACTCTGCCTGTCAAAAAAAAAAAAAAAAAAAAAAAGAAATAAAAAAAACCTCATACATCATAAAAAGCTTGGCAAGTTTCATCAGACCTAAAGACACCCTAATTACTTATGTGTTAAAGAGATTTCATCAATGCCTATAAGGATTACTGGTTCCAACGTCTACAGAGACCAAGGTGACATTTTGGAAATTACCCTTGCAGGAGAATGTCTTCCATGCATGACATTATAAAGTAGGTGCTACCCAAAGGGCTTTTTTTAAAAAAAAATTTTATTTGAAAGACAGAGTGACAGAGACAGGTATCTTCTATGTACTAGCTCACTCTCCAAATGGCTGCAATGGTCAGGGCTGGGCCAGGACAAAGTCAGATCCCAGAATTCAATCTGGATCTCCCACATGGGTGGCAGAGACCCAACTACTTGGGCCATCTTTTGCTGTTTTCCTAGGTGCATTAGCAGGAAGCTGGATCAGAAAAGGGGCAACCAGGACTTGAACTGGCATGCCAGGGTCATAAGTGGCCATTTAAGCTGCTGTGGCACAATACCAGATCTTTTAAGGAAAATAAGTAGGAAATTGCTTTTTCATGAACCAGAACTCTTCAAAGTTTAAATAGTATCTGCTTGATAGAAGTAAACTACATATAGACGCTTGGGTGATTTAAAAGCCAAGTTATAACATCAGCGTCTAATACAAAAATCTTACCTTAAAAGCAAAACAAACTACCCAGTTCTTAAGGATAGAGATCATTGTTTTCTATATATTGAGAATAAACACATTATTTTTATTTCCAAATTATGATTTCACAAGCATGCATTCCTCTCTTACAAGAGTTTCATCTAGTAATATATGAATTGAAAATCCCTTTTTCCTTATTTCATATTCAGACATGTCAATGGGAAACGTTTTAGTAAATTTCTAAAAGAAAAAGAATAAATCAAACAAAAGAATTAAGAAGAATGAATCTATAGGTTCATGTTATGAAATCTCAGACAGAACTGACATAGTTTGGAAACAGAGTACCTTCTGGATTCTCGCTTTCTTACATATGTTCCTCATTCTCTGTGTCAGCTTTAGGCTCTCATTCTGGCCTTGCATAGGACATGTCTATAGATGTGTTTATAGATAAAGAAATTATCTATACATGAAGTTAGCACCAGAGAAGGTAAGAATCCTTCACCTTTGGCTCTGCTTAGGTAAATTCCAGAGGACACTGGGGAAGTCATTTGGAGCACACAGTCATGCTTCGATGAACTAGGATGGAATCTTCCGTACGACCAGGCAGTATCACAGCTCTCCACTGTGGCCAGGGCAGAAGCCAATTCCAGTTGGTAGCAACCATCAGAACCACAGAGTATGATGAGAGTGAAACAATTCTTCTAAGCAGGCCAAACAATATATGTCCACTCCCAAGAGTATTTATAACTAACAATGCAACTACAATCAATGTGTCCTTTTTATTCATTTGAATCTACACGCCAAATTTTTTCTACACACCAATATTTAAAGTGACATACATTCATGTGTGTATAATCTTTGGAAAAAGAGGAAAAATGCATTTCTGGTAGATAAGGACACACTTTTTTTTTTAACTTTTATTTAATGAATATAAATTTCCAAAGTACAGAATATTGATTACAATGACTTCCCCCCATAACGTCCCTCCCACCCACAACCCTCCCCTTTCCCACTCCCTCTCCCCTTCCATTCACATCAAGATTCATTTTCAATTCTCTTTATATACAGAAGATCAGTTTAGCATACATTAAGTAAAGATTTCAACAGTTTGCTCCCACATAGAAACATAAAGTGAAAAATACTGTTTGAGTACTAGTTATAGCATTAAATCTCAATGTACCACACACTAAGGACAAAGATCCTACATGAGGAGTAAGTGCACAGTGACTCCTGTTGTTGACTTAACAAATTGACACTCTTGTTTATGGCATCAGTAATCACCCTAGGCTCTTGTCATGAGCTGCCAAGGCTATGGAAGCCCCCTGAGTTCACCGACTCTGATCATATTTAGACAAGGCCATGGTCAAAGTGGAAGTTCTCTCCTCCCTTCAGAGAAAGGTACCTCCTTCTTTGATGACCCATTCTTTCCACTGGGATCTCACTCACGGAGATCTTTCATTTAGCCCCCCCCCCCAGAGTGTCTTGGCTTTCCATGCCTGAAATACTCTCATGGGCATTTCAGCCGGATCCGCATGCCTTAAGGGCTGATTCTGAGGCCAGAGTGCTGTTAGGACATTTGCCATTCTATGGGTCTGCTGTGTATCTCACTTCCTATGTTGGACCATTCTCTCTCTTTTTTATTCTATCAGCTAGTATTTGCAGACACTATTCTTGTTTATGTGATCCCTTTGGTTCTTAGTCCTATCCACTTTTAAAATCCATCTATATACACAAAGCAATTAGTGATTTATTTTAAAGCTCTGCCATGATATATTTTGGAAAAGATGCTATTCTGTAATATTACAAAGTGAATTCTAAGCTGAGGAGATAAAGAAAAGAGAGAAGGCAGGGATATTCAACACATTCAACTTGAGCTGTACTGAAAGCTGCAGAATTAGAAGGTTGTATAGAGGCTATCATGATTTTCCAGAAGTGTTGGGTTGCTCACAGCAGCCATGTGGACTCTAACCAGGCCATGCTCAGAAAAGCAAGTACTGGCCTGAATAAAGTATATTTTGTACATCAAGGCACAGGTAGTCAAAAGAAAAACATCTTATCAAACCAAGTGTATGCCTTGAAACTAGGGGTCAAGAAAAGCTACTTTAGTAGTCAAATAAGATACCTGTAGTTAGAGACAGCTCAGACATTAGAAGTTAATGGAGAAATCAGTATCCAGGACATAGAACCTGTTAAGGAGAGCAAAGACAGATGATATCTTGTTTGGAATATCCTTCATACCATACTAGAGATGAACAAGTTACCATAGGCCTTAAGCAATCAAAGAGTATTTATTAGAATCAAGAACAAACCTGTTGCAAAATTTCCTGTAGCTGAAAAGTTGAAATACCTCCTAAAGGTTTTTTTTTTAACATTTTTCTTCTGTATTATGATAAAAGTCTTCTGTTTGTGTATAGACCAAGGCAACCGGGAAAATGGGAAGGAAATTAGGGCAACATATGGCAATGAAGGATTAAACAACAAGAAAAAATTCTGGCCCCTAGCCACTTGCACCTGGTAGAGAATGTTAAAGAAAGAACCCGCAGATTTATGCCTGGGGCTTTGCAAATTGAAAAAAAGGCTATTAATTCTTCAACAAATATTTATGGAGTATCCATTACCTGTCAGACAGTTTGCTAGCAGGCAGGAATACAAAGATACAGAAGACAGTCTCTTCTCTTGAGGAGATTACAATATCAGGGTGAGGCCAGCAAGTAAAATTTGCATTATGAGTAAAGTTCTAATCAAGGTAAATATCACTATAAAAACATAGATGAGAGAGCATTTCACTCTACCTGATCAAAATGAATTGAGGTGGGCCAGAACCATGCAATTAAAAAAATGGTCCAAGATACATGAAAAATCAAGGCCACTTTAAAGGACTGAGTTAGAGTTAAGAAACTAGCAAGGAGTAAGGAAATCATGTTCAAACAGATTTCATGTAAATATTGAGTACTTCCTGCTATGGGATGGGCCAGAAATATCAAGATAATCAGTTTAGCATATTCTGCTCAAACTAGGAAGTAAATAGGACTGTGAAAATAAAACCTAAAATAAAACTAAAAAGAATACTTAAAAGATTTGATGGACAACAAGGGTGTTTGATTTGGAATGAGACACGGAAAGATAGAATTACAGATCATTTTAAAGATATTGATTCACCAACTCAATGTAATGTTTTCCCTTTCAATCTAGAAATGTTCCAAAATATTTACAAGAGACCTAATTTGTCCTTCAGTGTGCAAGATTTGTAATATGAAGAATTTTAAGAATAGTGCTTCCAGGTTCCCTCTCTCTGGTCTCCTTCCATAACCTCCTGTAAATCTGATCACTTGAAAGGAATGTGTGGGTGGTGTGTAACCTTTAGAAATGTTTTTCTGCCAATTTACTAAAGGAAGGTTTTCTTTCCCTCCTTTTTTCCCTATGCCTTTAGTTTTGCACAAAGCTACATCTCACTGAATTGTGCAAAGCCATGCAGAGTCGTCCTTGAAAGATTCCAATGCAAAGAAGAGTCAAGAATGTGAAACCAGACAACACCTCTTCAAAAATCAGATTTCTGTGGCACCAAAACAATCCTGCCTCTTTGTGTAGGAAGGCTAGTGTTTGGTGAGTCATGTTAGCAGGTGTATTTATAGACCACATATTTTAAAAAGTGTATTTACTGCCTTTTTAGAATCTCAGAAGGAGCAAAGAGAATAGCTAAAAGAACATTTGGAAATCAGGTTTGCTGCTATTATGAGAACAGACTAAATTTCACAAATCAACATAGGATAAAAGAGTTTATTTCAGAAGACAGTAATTCTTCCTGGCTCCTCCATGTACTCCAAAAGATTTTCCACAGAATGGTGTACACTAGAAAGATGGCTAATAAAAATTTTTGTGGAAAAGTAGCAATGATGGGCAGTGAACAAGCTGGTTCTTGTTTGATTTCTAATTTCATTTTGAAATATACTTGGTATTCAGGAATGATAGTCCCTCTCACTATTCCCCTTTGATATTAACTGTGTATTAATCTTATTTTATAAACTGTAATGTCTGGATGAATGATAACTAGCAAAGTGTGTGCTACATGGGGGCAGAGAAGAGCTAAAAATTATCACCTGTTCATTTTTTTTAAAGATTTATTTATTTATTCAAAAGTCAGAGTTACACAGAGAGAGAGGAGAGGTAGAGAGAGAGAGAGAGAGAGAGAGAGAGAGAGGTCTTCCATCTGATGGTTCACTCCCTAGATGGCTGCAATGGCCGGAGCTGCACCAATCTGAAGCCAGGAGCCAGGAGCTTTTTCTGGGTCTCCCACACAGGTGCAAGGGCCCAAGGACTTGGGTCATCTTCCACTGCTTTCCCAGGCCACAGCAGAGAGCTGGATCGGAAGAGGAGCAGCTGGGACTAGAACCGGCGCCCATATGGGATGCCGGTGCTTCAGGCCAGAGCGTTAACCTGCTGAGCCACAGCCTGGCCCCACCTGTTTCACTATTAATCTGAGTTAACCAACTAATAACCCAAAGAGGGAAAGACTTCTCCATTACAGGAGCTCAGAACGGCTCGAGTAATTATTAAGTGCTTCCCAGAATCTGCTCCTCAGCTAGGAAACGGCAACACAGTGGGAGACCCAAGACAGTTTCACTTTTGAAACAGAAAGAGCTAAGTAGCATTGGGGAGATGGAAGTAAGGCATACATACTTTAAAAAAAGATGGTATCAGCCACTGAGGTCCCTTAGATTATGTAGTTAACCGCTTGGCTTCATAAGTGGGATGCACTTATTCAAAGGAAGTCTACGATCATCCACCTGAAAAAGGAGGAAAAAAATCAGTTTAAAATTGATATGTATTTTGCCTATGAAAAATTAAACTTCATTAAAAATTAATACACAGGTTCAAAATTATATATATATGTGTATATATATGTGTGTATGTATATACATATATGGTATAACCATATTTGTCAGGTTTATGTCCAAATATCTTTCACTTTTTGGCCTTTATTTCTCAATGAATTTTTGTATCACTTCGTCTTTTTGTTCACTGATGTTTCTAAGTTTTATGGAAGTGTTAAGATATGAAAGCACTCGAAGCATTGTTTTTTGAGTGGATCCATTTGATTACAGAGGTTTGAGACAACGGACTTAAAGTGGGTATGGTAAAGGTGAGGTTTTAAAATCATTAGGGGAGTTCCAAGATGGCAGATTAGCAACAGGATGGTCCAACTCCCACCACGCAAAATTAATGTTTAAAAAGGGCAGAAAGTACACTCCTAAGACAGAGCCCAGGGAAATCCCCAGCAGGATGCTCAGTGAATACAAGAGAAACGATCCAGATCCGCACTGAAAGAGCAGATACACAACAAAAAACAAAAGCTTGGACCCTGGGAGCAAGACCTGGGTCCTAGCAAACCAGATGAGAGGAGAGTCCACAGGACCATGGCACTGCTGATACAATGGGAGGCAAAATTTGGTGAACTGCTTTTAAAGTTCCTTGTGGGCCCCCTAAGACAGTAGAGGCAGGAAGAAAAAAATGCCTGGCATGCATCTCTCTCCCATCCCCCACCCCCAACTACAGCAGAGACTTGCAGCCAGCTGGGGAGAGCTCATGCCATTTTTTTGTTTTGGGACACAGGAAAGTAGCTGCCACCGCCACCTCCCACACACACATGCCTGGCAATAACAGGGGTCACCCCCTCAAGTGGAACAATGAGGGCCACAGTAATTCAGAGGAATTCCTTCCACCTCCTCACCAGGAGCCCAGCAATGGGAGAGGAGAGGGAGCTACTCCTATGGAGGGAAGGCCTGCCAACTGGCACCATCAAGAAGTGAGCAGGGCTGAAGTGGGTACTCAGAGTGCCTATGCTCAGCTCACCTGTGATCCACATACCTAACCAGAGGAACCCTTCCCCTCCACTAACACTGAAGATGGTTGGGAGGACCACACACAGCAGCTCTGGAAACACCATAGTTTCATTATTGACAGGTCTGGCTAGCAGGGCCCAGTGGCCCCAGTGACAATCCATAACCTGGGCAGCCCCTGGGAGTTGAGTCTGAGAAAAAAGTGACTGCATAAGAGGAGACCAGGTAAGGCTAGACCCTGGGCAACTATGGAGTGTTTCCCTGCACACCCTCCCAAACCCAGCTCCTCAGTTATCTATAGCAGCTCATAACAGAGGAAACCATGCTCACAGGAAAGACTCCACAGATCAAGTGAGCAGTTCAGCAAGCAGTGCAGAGGAGTGCTGAGCACACTGGGGACTAACACCTGGGCATCCCACAGCTGTGATGAGAAGGGCAGGTCACACCAACTGAGGTGACCACTCCTCTCCATCCATTTAACCAGAGGAGAGCTTCCAAGCCCAATGGGGATCTGACTTTGGATACTTGCCCCACCCTGGAATACTGGAACAGAGCATCCTGGCCACAATCACAACAAACCTCTTGGTATTCACTGAAAGAACTGACTTCTCACTAAGCCACAGAAACACAGACCAGACAAAACAATCACCAGACAATAAAAAAAAAACCCTACTACACAATTCCAAAAAACAAAGGAAAAAATTTAAAAAATAAGAATAAGGAAGACACTATGAGCCCCCAAAGGAACACCACAATATTTCAATATTAGAAGATGAAGAGATTGAGGAAATGCAAGAAACAGAATTCAGAAAACTAATCATTGGATTACTTAGCAATCAGAAGCAAATTCACAAACTAAAGAAAATTTTATGAGATATGAATGAAAACATTTCCCATGAAATTGAGACATTAAAGAGAAATCAAAATGAAATACTAGAAATGAAGAATTCAATAGACCAAATAAAAAATTCAGTGGAAAGTCTTAACAGAGTAGCTGAGGCAGAAGAAAGAATATCTGAGCTAGAAGACAAAACTCTGGAAATTATACAGTCAGACCAAAAACAAGAAGAAAAAATTAGAAAATAAAAAACACTGGTATAAGATACTATCAAATGACCCCACATATGAATCTTAGCAGTCCCTGAAGGCATGAAAAGAGAGAAAGGATTAAAAGGCCTAATGTGGAAAAAGAAAGGGGCATCCAAGTTCAGGAAACCCACAGAACTCCCAATAGACATGACCAGAAAAGATTTTCACCATGACACATTGCAATCAAACTCTCCACAGGAACACATAAAGAAAAGATTCTAAAATGGGCATGAAAGAAATGCCAGACTACATTCAGGGGAACCCCACATAGACTCTCAGCAAACTTCTCATCAGAAACCCTTCATGCTGAGAGAGAATGGCAAGATACATTCCAAGCCTTAAAAGTAAAAAAAAAAAAAAAAAAAAAAAAAAACCAAAACAAACAAACAAACAAACAAAAAAAACTGTCAACACAGAATGCTATACCCTGCAGAGCTCTCATTTATGAATGAAGGTGAAATAAAGACCTTCCATAATGAACAGAAATTGAAAGAATTTTTCACTACCTGGCCAGCCCTACAAAAGATGCTCAAGGATGTGCTACACACAGAAACAGGGACATCACTACAAAAGAAAGTGAAGGTAGAAAATCTCCCAGTAAAAGCACAAATGAAACCCAAAGTAAAAATAGTAATATTAATGGAAAAATGGCAGGACACAGTCATTACTTAACAACAGTCACCCTGAATGTAAATGGCCTCAACTCTCCTGTTAAAATACACAGACTGGCAGAATGGATTAAAAAAGAAAACCTATATATATGCTGCCAACAAGAAACACATCTCACCAACAAAGATGTACATATACTGAAAGTGAAAAGATGGAAAACGATAGTCCATGCTAACAGAAACCAAAAAAGAGCTAGTGTTGCCATCCTCATATCAGGCAAAATAGAATTTAACCCAAAAACTATTAAAAGAGACCAAGAAGGATGCTAGGTAATGAATAAGGGATCAATTCAACAGGAAGATGTGACTATAATAAATGCATATATAGATAATTATAGGGCACTTGGTTATTTAAAAGAAATATTAATGGATTTAAAGGGAGACATAGAATCAAATGCAATAGAAATGGGGGACTTCAATACTCCACTTTCAGCAATGAACAGATTAACTAGATAGAAATTCAGCAAGGAAACAATAAGTTAATTGACACTATAGACTAAATGGACCTTACAGGTATCTTCAGAACTTCCCATCCAACAGCTACAGAATATCCATTCTTCTCACTAGTGCATGGAATTTTCTATATGATTGACTAGATGCTAGGCCATAAAGCAAGTCTCAGAAATTTCAAAAAAAAATCAAAATCATACCATGTATCTTCTCGGACCACAATGCAATGAAGCTAGAAATCAACAACACAGGAATCTCCAGAACATACGCAAACACATGGAGACTGAACAACATACTCCTGTCACTGAAGAAATCAAAAGAGACATAAATAAATTTCTGGAAACAAACGAAGACAACAATACAACATATCAAAACTATGGGAGCCTTATTGTCCCACGCCTTCGGGTGTGTGGCATGCAGCTCCGCCTCTGCTTTCCTGCCCATACATTTTGCTCCAGGTGGCTCCTGGCCTGCTCTCCACCTTGTATGGACCAAAATTTGTTTCTAGACTTCTTTGTACCCCAGACTTCTTCTCCACTAAATAAAGTCCTTACTTTACTGTGTATTTCTCTCACTAATTAAATGCTAAAAAAAATTGTTAAAAATTAAAAAAAAGTTATAGGTTACAGCAAAAACAATGTTAAAAGGAAAGTTTATAGCAATTGGTGCCTACATAGATAAATTGAAAAAGCACCAAATATATGAGCTATCGATGCATCTCAAGGACCTAGAAAAACAACAGCAAACCAAAACCAAAACTAGTAGGAGAAAAGAAACAACTAAAATTAGAGAAGAAATCAACAAAATTGAAACCAATAATACAATAGAAAAGATCAGCAAAATGAAGATATTTTGAAAAAAAAAAAAAAACAACACAAAATTGACACAATATTGGCCAACTAATCAAAAAAAGGAGGGAGAAGACACAAATGAATAAAAATAGAGGTGAAAAAGGAAATGTAACAATAGACACCACAGAAATAAAAATATTCATCAGAGATTTCTAAAAAAAACTATGCCAATAAAACAGGAAACCTAGAAGAAATGTATAGAGTCCAGGACACCTTTGACATACCTAAAATGAGTCATGAAGTACACAAAAAACCTAAGCAGACCAATAACCAAGAAAGAAATCGAATCAGTAGTAAAGACCCTTCCAACAAAGAAAAGTCCAGGACCAGACGGCCTCACTGCTGACTTCCACCACACATTTAAAGAACTAACTCCAATTCTTCTAACCTATTTAAAACAATTGAAATGGAGGAAATCCTCCCAAGTTCTTTCTATGAATCCAGCATCACCTTAATTCCTAAACCTTTTGAAAAAGATGCAATAGAGAAAAAGATTTATAGATCAATTTCTTTGATGAAAATAGATGCAAAAATCCTCAACAAATACTAGCCAATCAGATCCAACATCACATAAGAAAGATCATTCACCCAGACCAAGTGGGATTTAGCTCTGTTATGTAGGGATGATTCAACATCCACAGATCAATCAATGTGATACATAACATTAACAAACTGAAGAACAAAAATGATATGATTATATCAATAGGCTCAGAGAAACCATCTGATAAAATATGACACTCTTTCATGATGAAAGCTCTAAGCAAATTGAGAATAGAAGGAACATTTCTCAATACAATCAAGGCAATTTATGACAAACCCACAGCCAGCATGCTATTGAATGGCAAAAAGTTGGAAGCATTTCTACTGAGATACAAAACCAGACAAGGATGTCCACTTTCACCATCACTATTCAGTATAGTCCTGGAAGTTTTAGCCAGAGCCATCAAGCAAGAAAAAGAAATCAAATGTACACAAACTGGGAAGGAGGAATTCAAACTATCCCAAATTATAGATGACATGATTATATATATAGGGGATCCAAAAGACTCCACTAAGAGACTCTTGGAACTCATAGAAGAGTTTGGAAAAGTAGCAGGATATAAAATCAGCACACAAAAATTAACAGCCTTTGTATACATAGACAATGCCACACTCAGAAACAGCCACTAAGATCAATCCCATTCATGATAGCTACCCAAAAAATCCAATACCATGTAATAAATTTAACAAAGAATGTCAAAGATCTCTAAAGTGAAAATTACAAAACATTAAAGAAAGAAATATAATATGAAAAAAATGAGAAAATCTTCCATGTTCATGGATGGGAAGAATCAACATCATCAAAATGCCCATACTACAAAAAGCAATTTCAGATTCAAAGAAATATAGAAAAAAGGATGCTTAAATTCATATGGAAACACAGGAGAGACCCTGAATAGCTAAAACAATCTTATACAACAAATACAAAGCCAGAAGTATCACAATACTAGATTTTAAGACATACTACAGGGCAGTTATAATTAAAACATCCTGGTACTGGTATAAAAACAGGTGGATAGACCAAGGGAACAGAATAGAAACACTAGAAATCAATCCAAACATCTACAGGAGGTAGGCAGGTACAGTGAGATGAATTATTATGTTCCTGAAGTTGTATTTACAAATGCATGCAAAAAATAAAATAATCAAACCAGGTTTTAAAAATCAAATAGTTC
Source organism: Oryctolagus cuniculus (assembly GCF_964237555.1). Taxonomy (NCBI): domain Eukaryota; kingdom Metazoa; phylum Chordata; class Mammalia; order Lagomorpha; family Leporidae; genus Oryctolagus; species Oryctolagus cuniculus. Next base: position 26,773,363 of record NC_091434.1, on the reverse strand, counting down.
TTATGCTTTGGTCAAATTGTTGAGCATACACCAGAATGATACTCATTGTACTAATATGTTAGGGTTGTCATAACAAAAATACCACAGTCTGTGTGGCTTTTTAAAGCACAAAAATTTATTTTTCACAGTTCTTAAGGCTAAGAAATCCAATATTAAGGTACTAGCAGATTCAGTGTCCAATGGGAGCCTTGCCCCAGATCATAGCTGTCTTCACTAGGTCCTCACATGACAGAAAGGTCAAGGACATTCCTTGGATTCTCTTTTATGAGGGCAATATTCAAATTCATGAGGACAATCCATGACCCAATCACTTCCTCAAGATCCTACTTCCCCACTTTGGATACATGTTTCTACATATAATGAGGTAGAGGTAATGGGAATAAATAATCTGCAAATACTAACTGATAGAATAAAAAAGGGAAAGAATGATCCAACATGGGAAGTGAGATACACAGCAGACCATAGAATGGCGGATGTCCTAAACAGCACTCTGGCCTCAGAATCAGCCCTTAAGGCATGCAGATCTGGCTGAAAAGCCCATGAGAGTATTTCAGGCATGGAAAGCCAAGACACTCTGGGAAAAAAAAAATGACCTAAATGAAAGATCTCCGTGAGTGAGATCCCAGTGGAAAGAACAGGCCATCAAGAAAGGAGGTACCTTTCTCTGAAGGGAGGAGAGAACTTCCACTCTGACTACGACCTTGTCTAAATATGATCAGAGTCGGTGAACTCAGGGGGCTTCCATAGCCTTGGCAGCTCATGACAAGAGCCTAGGGTGATTACTGATGCCATAAACAAGAGTGTCAATTTGTTAAGTCAACAACAGGAGTCACTGTGCACTTACTCCTCATGTAGGATCTTTGTCCTTAGTGTGTGGTACATTGAGATTTAATGCTATAACTAGTACTCAAACAGTATTGTTCATTTTGTGTTTCTATGTGGGAGCAAACTGTTGAAACCTTTACTTAATATATGCTAAACTGATCTTGTGTATATAAAGAGAATTGAAAATGAATCTTGATGTGAATGGAAGGGGAGAGGGAGAGGAAAAGGGGGAAAAGGGGAGGGTTGTGGGTGGGAGGGAAGTTATGGGGGGAAGCCATTGTAATCCATAAGCTGTACTTTGGAAATTTATATTCATTAAATAAAAGTTAAAAAAATCAAACAATAGCATGTATCAATGGCTTCCATGAGGCAGTGCACCTATGGATAAGGAAAGAATTAAACAAAATGCTGTGCTGCAAGGCCTACAAAGCCCCTACGCAGGCCAGAGAGGGAAGCATCTTCTTTATCAGGAGGACACCAGTGAAAACTAGGGGAGGCTTCAGTAACGGAGGATGGTCTGGGAACTCCTGTGGATTCTATGAGATTCAAGACAAGTATGTATCCCAGTCATCATCAGCCAAAAAGGCATGAAACTACATGGTGTCTACCATAAATTGGACAATAATTTTTTTCTACATTTTCCTCAATTTAAAAGGTAAGGGAAGAAAAAAAAAAGGTAAGGGGAAATCATATATACTGTCTAAAATTATAATCAGAGCTCCCACTAAGAAAAATACATTAATTTATAATTTATATAATACTGTGTTTATAATATAGTTCACCTATGTATTTCCTATATAATCTCCAGCAAATTCCTTGACTTCTCTAGACTCAATTTACTCATTAATTTAAAAAAGACACTAATATATCCCATATGTTTGTTGTAATTAATGGAGCATTTCCCAAACCTGAAACTTATGTTTCACAATTTTTATTGTCTAGCTAATACCAATAGTATAATTTACTGTTTTTTCTTAAAATTACTTAAAGGGAAAGTCTTGTGCCATAATTATCACTTACCAAAAACATAAAGTATCACAAAGTTAAATATATATTCCCTAAAACTAAAAGAATCATAGTTTTAGTATCCTAGATAATTTATTTATGTTGTCCTGGGTAATTATTTATTATATTCACTTTTAAAAAATATTCCTTTTACTTACAAATGTTTGCAGTCTAGCCAATCAGTGATGTGATCACTCTATACCTAAAATTATCTCTGTGTCCCCAGGGCTGTACACACTATTGGGAAACACTGACTCATATGTATGAGTATGATGTACTCAACAGAGCACCTGGCATGTGGGCTACACTCAGCCATGAGAGTGTTCTACCTTCCCTGAAGTGCATTTGAGATAATAACCATGATCCTAACAGCTCCAGAGTCTACAGAGAGCTGGTGGGAGGAGAAAAAATACTGTGGGGAAGAGAGGACACAGAGAGAACTACCATTATAGTTTTAATTCTTTTATGTTCTAGTATTCCTGAGTGCTAGTTCAGAAAAAAGACATATGTTGGATATCTGGTGATTTTGATGTAAATGCATTAATGAAAGAGTAGGATTTAGTCACTATGAAATTAAAAAGTAACTAAATCATCAACAACAGAAAGGAGTAACATAATAATTGAACAGTCTCTTTCTTTCTTTCTATCCTGTTTCTCCCCATTCCTCCACTCAGTTCCCTCTCTCCTTTATGTGTATAGTAACATGTATATCTGGATTCATGAAAAAAAGGATATAAAGATTTGTGAGACTCTAAAAATTATGACAAAAATCCAGTTGTTTAGATTGACATAATTTCATGGTGATTATGGAGGAGAGTTGACCTTAGGTTATCTTTTAGACCTTCTTGAATTTCATGGATGATAATTGCACAGGAATAAAACATATGCATAATCAAAGCTTTCTAAGTATCTGAAACGACCACCTATAGCTTAGAAAACGATTTCTTGAATGAGTGCGTGAACATTGCTACTATAATCAAAACAGAAAATATTGTGATTTAACAGTAACTGAAGGAAACTTTCAAATTGTAACTAGAAAAATAAACCCATCCTGAAAAACAATACGCAACTCTAGAACCCCTTCAGGATGAGCATGAATATCAAATACACTTGCAAAGGCCAAAAGAATGTTCGCCTAAATAATGCTCCCAAGAGTATAGAGGAAAAATTAAAATAAAGCCAAAGTTTCTAGGTATATTCTAATATCTTATACATTTAACTAGTAGAGAAGGTATCTTTTTCATTCAGAATTATCTCAATTCAATAATAAAATATATTCTGGATTTTTTGATTAATAACAGTGTTGTGGGCTGGTGTGGTGTAGCAGATTAAGCCACCACCTGTGACACCGGCATCCCATATGAGTGCTGGTGCATGGCCCGGCTGCTCCACTTCCAATCCAGTTCCCTGCTGAGGCACCTAGGAAAACAGAGAAAGATGGCCCAAGTACTTGGACACCTGCACCCATGTGGCCCAGACAAAGCTCCTCACTCCTGGCTTAGGCCTGGCCCAGTCCTGGCTGCTGTGGACACTTGGGGAGTGAAACAGCAGATGAAAGATCTCTCATTCTGACTCTCTGTCTCTCTGTGTAATGCTTACTTTCAAATAATAAACTAATCTTTTTAAAAAAAGTGTTGAGTATCACAACACTTCTGTACTTTTTAAAAAACTTATTGTATTTATTTATTTATTTGAAAGGCAAACAGCAAGAGAGAGTAAGACAGAGAGAACTCTTCCATCCACTGGCTTTCTCACTCAAATGCCTGTAGCATATGGGTCTGGGCCAGGCTAAAGCCTAGAACCTGAAATTCAATTCATGTCTCCCAGGTGGATGGCAGCAATCTAAGTATTTGAGTCATTATCTGCTGCCTTCCAAGGTGTACATTAGCAGGAAGCCAAAAAGAGAAATGGAGCCAAGACTCAAACTCAAGTGCACCAATATGACATGCAAGCATCCCAAGCAGTGTCTTAACCACTGTGCCAAATTCTTGCCTCTCTACTTTTAATATATACTAAGAGTGTTCAAAAGTTATCCCAATAAAATGTGTCTACATGGACGTAATAAACACCTAAACACAAAAGAAGTGTCAAAAATAACTCGGTGATTAACCAGAGCAGGTGAAGGAAAACATGAACCCTTCCAAAGGTCAAAGTAAATTTTCATGTAGCTAGACTGTGCATTTACTGTCTGTTTTCTGAAAACTCCTTTAGGGGCAAAAACACCTTTCCATTTGAAGCAGTTTTGAAAACGGTTTCAACTCTTGTGATGTGTTACCATCTAAATAAAAAAAACACACATACTTCCTTTGTCTGCTCTTAAGTAGGTGCTTAAGTATGCAGAAAGAGTGGGGTTCCAACAGAAGGTACTTCCCCAATAGCTGGTAAACTGTAAAGCTAAATACTGTGTTGTTTTGCACATTGAAACAGTGGTTCTTAAAACGAGCATAAGTATCTCATGTAAAAAATATCCTGTGTGGTTTTTCTGTAGAGAAGGGAGGAAAAATTACAAAATACAGTTCATTATAAGCCGGAGTCTTAGGTATGACTTTTTTGCTTGTTCTCTTAGAAGAAATTTTTATTCAAGGTTTAACTGAGGTTACCTTTAAGTAAAAATGCAGAGAGGTGCCAGTAGACGAAATCCATGGTAGACCTTTTTCTTCCTTTATTGTTAAGTCTCATTCATTCATATGGTCACTATAATACTATAAATTTGATGTTACCCTTTCCAGGAACATTTAAGTTTTAAAGGAGCATCCTAGCTCCCAACTGATCTAGAGATGCAATGCAACCCTCTTAAGATTTTCCAAAAAACTTTTAATTAAAACTGACAAGCAGATTCAGAAAGTTATACGGATATGCAAATGATTTAGAATTGCCACAGCATTTTTAAAAGTGCAAAGCAGAAATAAATATCTGCCTGATTTTTAGATTTACTATATAGTTCCATAATGAAACAGCATAGTAATAGCAAAATTAGATGAAATTAGAATAAATGATTCTTAAAAGATTAGAAAATCCAGAAATGTCATACACATGATCATTTGATTTTATTGATTTTCTTTTTAAATGCAATACAATAAAATGTATATGTTTATGGTACAAAACATGATATATGATATACACATATCAAGCAATGTACACATTGTGGAATGACTAAATCAAGCTAACATATTCATTACCTCATATATTTACCATTTTGGCAAGATATTTAAAATGTAATATTAGTATTTTCAAGTATATGTTATCACTAACTATAGTCATCATGATGAACAATAGATCTCTTGAACTTATTCTTCCTAATTGCAATTTTATTTCCCTTGACTAACATTTTCCAAATGCTAACCTCTGGTGACCACCATTCTACTCAACTCTTCTGTGAGTTCCATGTTTTTAAATTCCACATAAATGTGAGGTCATGTGTTACTTGTATTTCTGTGCCTGGCTTACTTCACTCAATATAATAGAAACTTTCATCTATGTTATCACAAATAACAGGATTTATTTCTTTTTAAAAATGGACTAGTATTCTATTGTGTGTGTGTATCACATTTTCTTTATCCATCTGCCATGATTTGAATATGTTACCTCAAAAAAGTATATGTTGGAAACCTAATCTTTTAATGCAGTATGTTAGGTAATAGGATCTAATGAGAGATGATTAGATCATGAGTAAGCTATCTTTGTGAATGGAACAACGTGGGTTGTGACAGATCTGAAACTACAGGTTTGGCCTCTTACTGTCTTGTACGATCCTTTGTCCTTCCACCATGGGATGATTCAGTGGGAAGGTGCTCACCAGGTGCCAACCTGGTGATCTTACTTACTGGACATCAGAACTGTGTGCCAATACGTTTCTGTTTGTTATAAATTACCCAGTCTGTAGTATTCTGTTATACCAGCACAAAATTGACTAAGAATCATTCATCCACTAATAGATATTTAGGTCAATTACACATTTTGGCTATTGGACTAATGCAATGAACATGGGAGCAAGCACACTCATTTGATTTTAAACAAAGATATCAAAGCAATACACAGGGAAAAGTCAAGAATCTTCAATAACTGAGAACAACTGGATACCTGTATGCAAAAAGCAAACAAGCAAAAAAAAACTTGACTTTTACTTCATACACGAACCAAGAATACTAGATCTCGATGTAAAAACAAAGTTATAAAACTTACAGAGAAATTTATGAGGAATCTTTATTAATTTGAGTTGGGAAAACTTTCTTATCCTTTTAGATCTAACACACACACACACACACACACAGCACAAAATAAAATCAAAAGTCAATAAAAAAAATGAGTTGCCACTATGACTAGAAAATCAACACACGAAAAGACATTCACCATTATTAAATATCAAGGGAAAAGTCACCAGTTCTTTCCCGAGTGGAGAAACAATCAAAGAGACCTGAAACATTGCCTAATTTCTCCTCTATTCTCTTCAAGATAGGAAACTCGTTCCCCTAGGATGTATGGTTTGATCTCCAGACCTTAAAAAAGGGACAACTAATATTTCTGGTAATATTACTTAGTCACAATATAAATTACAGAAACAAGAATCATGGTCAGAAAACGAGAGCTTAAATTTAACACAATCTTACAGTTAAATCCACTGTGTTGTTGGCTTAGAAAATGGCAGAATTCCCCTTTCCAAACCAAATCAGGAAGTTTTACTGGTGACTTAAATTGATAGACAAGTTTATAAGGTGGTCACCACATTTGAAAGGACATAGACATGGGTACCATCTTAACTCACAGAGAAAGATAAACACTATTAGAACATAAACATCACTGCAGATTTCTAGCTTGGGCTGCCCCTGATATCAGAGTAAAGCTTGGAAAATTAAAGATGAGAATAAGCACCCCCTTGGATAATATCCAAAGGGCTGCTTCCATGGTCTACTTTAACAGAGACCAAGAGGAAAAGGAGCAAGTTAAGCAGAAGGCATAACTGAGAGCTGCTTTGGGCAGTGAGCTACAGTCAAAAGGATACAATAAACTCAGTCTACCCACAGACAGCACCTGTTATCGATGTGGAAATCCAGGGCACTGGACAAGCAAGTGTCATGACAGAAGCTGGCTTCTGAGAGATCCTGTCTGCCATGTAAAAAATGGGTCATTGGAAATGGAACTTCCCTGAGGTTTGAAGGACTCCTCGGTCAGAATCCCAGACTCTGTTGGCCCTAAGCTGAGGAAGCTCTCCTCTTTGTTCCAGGTATCAAATTGACCTTTGCTATTGAGGGGACAGTTATTATTAACATAGCAGGTGGGACCATGCATTTTCTTTCAGATACAGTAGCAACCCCCTCTATTCAGGCCAGCCCTCCTCTCAGTCCAGCCAGATAATGGAAGTCAATTGAATATCTTCCTTAAGGAGGTTCATATCCCCCTTGTAATATTTCTTCCAGTATCCCTTTTGAACAGATAGATCTATAGGTGTGCGCCTCACACAAACCTGGTCAGGCTATTATACCTGCCAAATTATTATTAAGCCTAAAACACTCTTCTCCCAATTCCTATTTGCCTTTACATGGGTTAGCAAAAGGCATAAATTAACAGTGACAGTGCTCCTCTCTTTCACTTGCTCTGTCTCTTGATCTCTCTTCCTCGCTCTCTCTTTTGATCTCTGTCTCTTATGCTCTCCTTTTCTCTCCTTCCCCTTCCCTGCATTCTGTCAGGTTTCCCCCGCCAATAAACCCTTTCCATTCCTGCAGTGTTTGGTTTGCTTTGTGGTGGCCTTACAGTGGTGCAGTGACTCGGATTCAGGCTCCCCCAGTGAATTTGCGCTCCCTTCAGGGATCTCTGAGCTGCCATGGGGTCCTGGATTGCTGCCAGTTACAAAACATACCCCCAAGAGTTCCTTCCACCCTACCAAAATAAGAAAATAAAAAATAAAAAAAAAAAAAAAAACAATGACAGTGCTGCCACAAAGATTTGTCAACAGCTCCCAACTATTTGGACAGGCCCTTGTAGAAAATCTAAAGGACCAATCTCTTGAAGAGGGCAGAGAGATGACCTAAAATATAAGTGACATGTTAAATTGTTCCCCTACCTGAGATTCTAGTTTGAGGCAAGTGACTATCACATTTAACTTCCTAACAGAATGTGGCTACCAGGTGTCCAAGGGAAAATCACAGCTGGCCTGTCATGTAGTAAACTGTTTAGAGCTCATCCTCACCTCTTTACTCAAAGACGTCATGCAGAAAACTCCTATTCTGACAACTTTAAAAGAGTTCTAACATTTCTTTAATAGGTTATAGATCCTAAAGTACAGCGAAATAGTGAAGCTTCCATATCAGGCGCTCAAGAGTGAGAGAGAACACAATCCCTTCTGTGGGAAGCAGAACAGAATACAGCCTTTACTCAGTGAAAGGGTATTATGGGTGCCTGTGCTGTGGCACCGTGGGTTAAAGCCCCATCCTGTAGCGCCCGCGTCCCATATGAGCACTGGTTTAAGTCCTGGCTGCTCCTCTTCTGATCCAGCTCTCTGCTATGGCCTAGGAAAGCTGTGGAAAATGGCCCAACTCCTGGGGCCCCTGTACCCACATGGGAGACCTGGAAGAAGCTACTGGCTCCTGGCTTCAGATCAGCTCAGATCTGGCCATTGCAGTCATTTGGGGAGTGAACAAGCAGAATGGAGGACCTCTCTTTCTCTCTCTCTCTTTCTCTCTCTCGCTCTCGCTCTACCTCTTTCTCTAACTTTTTCAAATAAATAAAATAAATCATAAAAAGGGTGCTATGACAGGGCCCCCATGCTAGGATGGCCAAACCGAGACTTCAAAATAGGCAGGCCTTAGACATGTTAACTGCTGCCCCAAGGGGGCATCTGTGACATGCTTCAAGAATGTTGTTTTTTGGTCATTCAAACTACAAAGGTATAAAACCATATTCACTATTTCTTGGAGAGACCAGACAAGTCCAGGACCAAGACGAACATTGGTGAAATTTCTGGTAGAGTATTGCATCATGGAAATTCTGGTTGTTGTTTCTTCTTGGCCCTCTAGCTCCTATATTTTTACTGTTTCTCTCTGGGCCACATGTATTTAATGAGCTCAATTGTTTTGTCTCATATATATATATATATATACACATATATATATATATAAAAGATACAGGTCATCCAACACCAGATGGTCATGAGGCAGGACTTCCAGCTTATCCCACTGAGTGACATGACCAGCTCTCTGAATCATGCAGAACAATCCAGGCCACCTCCAAACACCATAGGACTCACAGCAAGAGAAGAATACACATAACCAGCTGTATGCCCGTATGTCAGCTTGAAGATGATACAGAACATGGACCTTTACATGTTCTAACCCCATAATATTTTGAATTACTTTTCTTGAGGCAGAAATGTTAGGTAGCAAGGTAGATATTAGCCTATGCATGTGACAGGGGCAGTAGAAAATGGGAATTTTTGTGTGATTGAATGAAAAAAATGTAGAAGCAAACCTTGGAAACAGGTCAGCATTTGCATATCAAAAGTCTTGCCTTTGTTCAACAGCATTGTTAGACTGGTCTCAGACTTCTGAGGGCTATTTAGTGGAATCTTCCCTGCCTTGTACCAGGGGCCTATTAGGTCCAATAACATTGTGCTGATGAAGTTCAGGGAGGAATTTCAGGAATTCCATTCCCAGGAAGCCTCCACTCAGCAATATCACAGAAAGGGAGGAGGAGGAGAAATGGAGAGATGGTGGTCTATATACATATACATAAAAAATACAGTCTAATACAGACTAGGATTTCAGTTCTTTCCTTGCTCACCTGGCCTGTCAGGTGTATTCTCTTCATTAAACTTGGTTCCCAGGTGCACTGCTAAAATTTAATAAAAGAAATAGAAATGAAAACTACAATGAGATACCACTAACAAGCCTACTGGAATGATTAATTTTAAAATACTGACTATACCAAGTGTTGGTAAAGGGTAAGGATATAGAACAACTGAAATTCTCATATATACTGTAAGTGAGAATATACACTTGCTTTGTAAAATCTCTTTTGGTTGAGACTGGTGCAGTGGTGAAGCAGGTTAAGATACTGCCTGCAGTGCCAGCATCTCATATAGGTCCCAGTTTGGGTCCCAGCTGTACCAGTTCCAATCCAGCTCCCTGCTAATACACTTGGGAAAGCAGCAGAAGATGTGGGAGACCTGGAAGAAGCTCCTGGTTCCTGGCTTCAGATTGGCCCAGCTCCAGCCATCGCAGTTATTAGGGAGTAAACCAGTGGATGAAAGGTGTCTCTCTCTCTCTTTCAAATGAATAAATAATCATTAAAAAACTTTTTATTTTTTAAAGTTAGACATTTTATAAGGCCCCATTATATAATTCCTAATTTTCTACACAAGGTAAATGAAGGTGTAAGTCAACATAAAAACTTTCATTCCAATATTCATGGAAACTTTTCTCATAATTGTCAAAAACTATAATCAATACAAAATAAATAAACAGGTGCATGAATAAACAATGCAACAATAAAAAGAAATGAAATACTGATATATGCAACAATGGGAAGCTCAAAATCATTATACTGAACAAAAGAATCTAGAGAAAAAAGAAATGTTCTAAGGTTTCACCAATATATAAGGTTTCACCAATATATAAGGTTAATAATGATAACAGTGAGAAAAATCAGATTAGTAGTTGTCTACAGCACCATAAGGGAGAGATGATCTACAAAGGGGGATAAAGAAACTTTTGGTACCATTGGATATGTTCTGTATCTTGATTACTGTGGTGGTTTTGATGGATATTCAGCATTTCCAGAATTATTCAATTAGTGGATGGAATTTATACTATATAAATTATATCTCAATAAAGTTGATGTAAAAGTTCTAAAGACAGAACAAAATAATGTCTCTGATTAAGAGATACCAATGATTCACTTATTCATATATTTATTTATTCAGTCACATAATTGACATTAATTCATGCACATATAAATTTATTTTCTTTTAACTATAAATGGAACTTCCAGTCCAGGTACCTTAGATTACAAAAATGGATAATATATAGATGTATATGTAGACAGATATATATATATGTATATATTTATAGGCTACTGTATATATAAAGTAATATGACCAAAGTGGAGGAAGAGATGAGTTTTTTTGTATTTAAGATATGGAAGGAACGAAAATGTGGGAAGGACAGGAATGACAGAAATACTTTGAGGCACACACTGAAAAAGATGTGTAGCAGGCTATACCATGGCTGAGAAAGAACTTCTAAGATCAATCCCATTCACAATAGCTACAAAAACAATCAAATACCTTGGAATAAACTTAACCAAGGAAGTTAAAGAGCTCTACGATGAGCATTACAAATTCCTAAAGTGTGGGGAGCAACTCGGACTAGACTAAGTTACTGGAATTAAGACTTATTCTATGCATCTGCTCTCCCACAATATGGCGCTGGGAGAGGAGTAAACAACTTCTACACAGCTGCCTCTCGCCAATTTGATTGACTGAGCTGCAGGAGCTGATCTTGCTCCTGATTGGAGGAGAGCAGTGTACTCGGCGTGTGGGTAGCAGAGTTGGGATTGGTGGAAGAGGACTATAAAGGAGGAGAGAGACAACATGCACCAGGAACATCTAAGGGGAACATCCGGATAACATTTGAGCAGCCCCCGAGAGAGCCGGCCGGCGGTGTGCCGCTCCCCCGGGGAAGTGGGGAAAGTGGCAGGGGGAGCCGCCCTTCCACAGAGGTGGAAGGATCGGCAGCCAACCCGGGAAGAACCAGCAGCAAACCCGGGAAGGGCCGAGCAGACAAAAGAACAGTGCAGGGTTGTGTCATTCCTCTGCAAATGGGGGAGCGACACTAAAGAAAGAAATAGAAGAGGATACTAAAAATGGAAAAATCTTCCATGTTCATGAATTGGAAGAATCAATATCATCAAAATGTCCATTCTCCAAAAAGCAATTTATAGATTCAACGCGTTACCAATCAAAATACCAAAAACATTCTTCTCAGATCTGGAAAAAATGATGCTGAAATTCATATGGAGAAACAGGAGACCTCAAATAGCTAAAGCAATCTTGTAAGAAAAACAAAGACAGAGGCATCACAATACCAGATTTCAGGACATACTACAGGGCAGTTGAAATCAAAACAGCATGCTACTGGTACAGAAACAGATGGATAGACCAATGGAACAGAACAGAAACACCATAAATCAGTCCAAACATCTACAGCCAACTTATATTTGATCAAGGATCTAACACCAATTCCTGGAGCAAGGACAGTCTGTTCAACAAATGGTGCTGGGAAAACTGGATTTCCACATGCAGAATCATGAAGCAAGACCCCTACCTTACATCTTACACAAAAATCCACTCAACATGGATTAAAGATCTAAATCTATGACAAGACACCATCAAATTATTAGAGAACATGGGGGAAACCCTGCAAGATATAGGCACAGACAAGGACTTCTTGGAAAAGACCCCAGAGGCAAAGGCAGTCAAAGCCAAAATTAACATTTGGGATTGTATCAAATTGAGAAGTTTCTGTACTGCAAAAGAAACAGTCAGGAAAGTGAAAAGGCAACCAACAGAATGGGAAAAATATTTGCAAACTATGCAACCGATAAAGGATTAATAACCTGAATCTACAGGAGATCAAGAAACTCCACAACTACAAAACAAACAACCCACTCAAGAGATGGGCCAAGGACCTCAACAGACATTTTTCAAAGAAGAAATCCAAATGGCCAACAGACACATGAAAAAATGTTCAGGATCACTAGCCATCAGGGAAATGCAAATCAAAACCACAATGAGGTTTCACCTCACCCCAATTAGAATGGCTTACATACAGAAATCAACTAACAACAGGTGGTGGTGAGGATGTGGGGAAAAAGGCTCACTAATCCACTGTTGGTGGAAATGCAAACTGGTTAAGCCACTATGGAAGTCAGTCTGGAGATTCCTCAGAAACCTGAAGATAACCCTATTGTTCGACCCAGCCATCCCACTCCTTGGAATTTACCCAAAGGAAATTAAATTGGCAAATAAAAGAGCTGTCTGCACCTCAATGTTTATTGCAGTTCAATTCACAATAGCTAAGACCTGGAATCAACCTAAATGCCCATCAAGAGTAGACTGGATAAAGAAATTATGGGCTATGTACTCTATAGAATACTATACAGCAGTAAAAAAAGAAAAAGAAAAAGAAAAAGAAAGAAAGAAAGAGAGAGAGAGAAAGAAAGAAAGAAAGAAAGAAAGAAAGAAAGAAAGAAAGAAAGAAAGAAAGAAAAGAAAAGAAAAGAAAAGAAAAGAAAAGAAAAGAAAAGAAAAGAAAAGAAAAGAAAAGAAAAGAAAAGAAAAGAAAGAAAGAATCTGGTCATTTGCAACAAAATGGAGGAATCTGGAGCACTCATGCTGAGTGAAATAAGCCAGTCCCAAAGGGACAAATATGATATGTTCCCCCTGATCGGTGACAACTAACTGAGCACCAAAAAGGAAACCTGTTGAAGTGAAATGAACACTATGAGAAACAGTGACTTGATCAGCCCTTGTCCTGACTGTTGAGGAACAACTTAATACTTTATCACTTTTAGTATTATTTTTTTGTTCTACTTAATACTATTGGTTGAACTCTGTAATTAACACACAATTATTCTCAGGTGTTAATTTTTACTGAAAATTGATCCCTGTTAAATATAAGAGTGGGAATAATAGAGGGAGGAGATGTACAATATGGGACATGCTCAATCTGACTTGCCCCAAACGGTAGAGTTAGAAATGTGCCAGGGGATTCCAATTGAATCCCATGAAGGTGGCATGTACCAATGCCATCTCACTAGTCAAAGTGATCAGTTTCAGTTCACAATTGATCATAATGATAGGATTAAGAGTCAAAGGGATCACATAACCAAGACTAGTGTCTGCTAATACTAACTGGTAGCATTAAAAAGGAGAGAACAATCCAACATGGGGAGCAGGATACACAGCAGACTCATAGATTGCAGATGTCCTAAACAGCACTCTGTCACAGAATCAGCCCTTCAGGCATTCGGATCTGGCTGAAGAGCCCATGAGAGTATTTATTTTAGGCATGGAGAGCCAAGACACTCTGGAAAAAAAAAAAAAAAAAAAAAAAAAAAAAAAAAAACCTAAATAACTAAATGAAAGATCTCTGTGAGATCCCAGTGGAAAGAACAGGCCATCAGGGAAGGAGGTACCTTTCTCTGAAGGGAGGAGAGAACTTCCACTTTGACCATGGCCTTGTCTAAATAAGATCGGAGTTGGCGAACAGAAAAGGCTTCCATAGCCTTTGCAACTCATATGACAAGAGCCTTGGGTGATTACTGACTCCATAAACAACGGTGTCAATTGTTAAATCAACAACGGGAGTCACTGTGCACTTACCCCCCATGTAGGATCTCTGTCCTTAATATGTTGTACTATGTGAATTAATGGTATAACTAGTACTCAAACAGTACTTTACACTTTGTGTTTCTGTGCGGGTGCGAACTGTTGAAATCTTTACTTAGTATATACTAAATTGATCTTATGTATGTAAAGATGAATGAAAATGAATCTTGATGTGAATGGAATGGGAAAGGGAGCGGGAGTTGGGATGGTTGTGGGTGGGAGGGATATTCTGGGTGGGGAGGAAGCCACTGTAATACAAAAGCTGTACTTTGGAAATTTATATTTATTAAATGAAAGTTAAAAAAAAAGATGTGTAGGATGATTATACAAACACTCTAAACTCAATATATAATATGTAAAATGGTGTGGAGATATAAAAAAATAATAATCCCTCAGTTTCACCAGCAGATTGTTTTTAAAACACTCCCTACACATACCCCACAGATATCAAAATCGAAGGATCCTGAAGTCCCTTATATAAAATTGCATAGTATTTGAGTATTTATATAACTAAAAAATATCCTACATGTAAATCATTTGTAGATTACTTACAAAACCTAATACAATGTTAAATTTATGCAAATTGTTGTTATATTATACAGTTTAGGAAAAATGTTTGTACATGTTCAGTACAGATGCCTTTATTCAAAAAAATATTTTCAATCCATGGTCAGTTGAAATTGCAGATGTGGGACCTACATACACAGGGACCAACTCCAAGTGTCTTTGTTATAATACAACATAATACATAGTTCTCAAAATACTACAGATGATGATAAGTCCTTCAAAACCCATAGCAGTTTATTCTCCCACATGCAAAGGCTGACTATCATTCTACCACTTTCACAGTATTACTCAAATATTTAGTGACCTGGCTCCTCTACTCAACTATTCCACGTACTCAGAAATCTGGAACTGACAGGTTGAAAATAGTGTCAAATTTCATGGCATGTGAAAACCCACATTTGTATAACAGAGCTGTAATAAAAGCTTTGTTGAATCATTTCAGGCTTTCACTCCCTACTTGAGTAACCTGTGGGTTGCAAACAAACAGCTCAGCTCCTCAGTCTGACTCACCTTTCTCCTGAATTCATCAGAAATGACTAAGGAAAATCAAAGATATTTTTTCAGAGAAAAGGAAGATTTCCAAGAATATTTATCCTGGTGCAATTCCCAAAGCAAGTTAAAAAGAATGTCCTTTTTTGCTTCCACTATTGCTTTAAATGTCAAATAATGAGAAACTTTATTCTATATACTCATAAATTTTCATGTTGATATCTGACTTGAAATTAATTTTACAATGTTCTCTTTGTTTCCATGTCTTAGAGGGATGTGTATTTGGAAGTTTTGAAGTAGTTACAAATTTGGCGGGCCTGGCCTAGCTTCACTTTGAAGTGAATCTTGAGACAAATTTGGAATGCAAAATGTTAAAAAATATCAGCTTTATATTATGCTATGCTTAACAGATAGTAAACTTTGGACTTGTATTTAAGCCTAGTTACTGGTTATTCTGTTTCCACTTAGAGTAAATTATGGTAATTTGGCATGTTTCAAGAAATCTTGACTTTAAAATTGATAGGAAAGTGTAGATAAGTGCATAATTACAAAAATTCATAGTTGGCTTATATGTTCACCAAGCACTATATTTACAGAAAATAATTTACCTATAATTTCTTTTTTAAAAAAAATTGACTCATTTCCTGAGTCAGTGATGCCTAACATATTCTTCGCTGTAGTCATTTTAACTTCTACAGGCCAATGAACGACAGTCTTGAGTTTTTGTCATTAGTGTTTTACACACACAAACTGGAGTACCTAAGATGTTAGTAACTATGTAAATATGTCTTTTTCTAATCACACAACAACTATTCCTATATAATTTCAGATATTTTATTTAATAAGATACTTTATGAAATGAAATACATGTCAGGACAACTATTGGCATAAACCATAATCATCTGAGTGCAAATAAATCAAGTTTGGATCTAATTTATTTTGATTCCTTTTAATCTAACCTTTATTAAACTTTTACTAATAGCATTTAGCTAGGAGTTATAAGAATTACTTGATAAAAGAGGTAGAAATTTGTTCTTAAAGAATTTAGAATCTGATTCAGAGAACCCCAGATAAAATGCATTGCAGGTAAAGATTATGCACATATTTAACACACTGTAGAGCAAGTGGTACACCTGACAGAATATGAGCAAAAAAAAAATTGGTATATAGGTATCCAAGAAAATGAAGTTTTAACTAATAGCTTAGGAAGATATGCAAGACATTCAGGAGCTTCCCTATAATTCTTCCTGGGATTGAGGATACACTTTAAAAAGCAAAGCCTAAATAAGAAGTCTTAGCAAAGCTGGTGGCACAGTAATCCTGATTTGGACATTGAGGTTTTAGTTTAGAACATGAAATAATTATGAACTCCGTCAACCATCAAGGGTGACACACAGAGGGAATCTTTAAAAAGTTGGGGAAATTGCAACACTAGCAACATCTCCTCAGTTTTTATGGCATAAGAACAGAGCTGTTAGGGGAATCCTTTGGAAGTCCTGTTATCAACAGATTGATCCCTTTGGTAAGCTTTAGTCCCAAGACTGGCTGATAAACATTGTCTGTGTAATTGAATATCTTCATTACAAATGTTAACTTAGTGCTATCAAAAGTGTCAAAAATGTGTCACAATTTTAAAAAAATTAAGGCACGTACGATTCATACTTTACTTTCTTCTCAAACCTCAGTAGGGCCCATCTGGCAGAGGGGATGTGATCATGTGGCCTTATCATTCTTGGTCATGGATTTTGTCATATGGGGCTGGAATTGTTCTGAAAATGAGGTGACAGTGCTGCTCTAACAGTCTCCTGAATTGTTCTCTGACTAGGATTATTGTCCTCCTGGGCAGGAATCATGACATGTGGCCCCACTGATTTACCAGAAGCAGTAATTGCTTAATGTGAAGGCTGTCAAGTTTCATTTTCCTGGTGTTGCTGTGCTTGCAGAAATTTGGCTGGTGAGCTGGAGAAGAAGCCAAATGGGAGAGGAAATCAATACCGCTGAGTGCCACCTCTTCCACCCCCAAGACACCCCTTAAAATGCTCTGCCTCTTGGCCTTTAACTATTCCCTTAACTCTCTTCCTCTTTGGCTGTTTTGTATTTGGAAATGTTCAGTTTGAAATTCTACTTGAAAGTCTCCTAAATGCACAAGAATTTACCTCAATATTTTCTGATAGCTACTGCCTAATTCCAACTGACTGTCCCATCAGGCTCTCTGTCTCAACCTGAGGTTAAACATTCCATGAATAACAAGCCATTTCCCTGTCTCCTACAGTACTACTAATTGTGGAACCATAAACACAGCCACTTGGATGTGGGCCCTCAAAGTAACTTTTGAGAGGATAAAGGGAAATAATTTTCTGGGAGAGTCAGGAAAACCTCCCCCCACCAATAAAATCTGAAGCAGAATTCAACACACAATATAGGAACCTAACTACATTTTTCTCCTCCAAATAAATGCATAATACAAGTAAGTATCTGTTGATCATACTAAACAATACTGCAATTTTAGTTGCAAAGTTCACGATAATTCTAGAAAAACTTCAATTTTATTTGCAGTGCTAGGTAACTTAAAAGGTTGATAGACTATAGAAACAAGAGTATTCAAAAGCAAGAATTTGCCAAAATTTCCCAGTAGTGTTATAGATGAAGGCGCATTGAGAGTGGATGTTTACATTTTAAGTATCTTGGCAGGCATCCCTAACAGAGACAAATGCATTAATCTATCATGAGTGTATTATACTAACAATTTAGACCAGCAAAACTTCTCCTCCAATTACTCAACTCTGCTAATTATGGTTGGCTGGCTGTATTTGTGGGACTTCCCCATTTTCAGATTCACCCAACCTCAGATCAAAAATATTTAGGAAAAACATTGGCTGTACTGAACATGTAGACTTTTTATTGTCATTTTTCCTAGATAATAGAGCATAACAATTATTCTCAAAGTACTTACATTCTATTAGGTATTATCAGTAATCTAGAGATGATTTAAAGTATATGAAAAGATGTGTGTAGGTTATATGCTAATACTACACCAATTTGTATATATAATAAGAGACTCTTAAGTCTCTTTTGTATCTACAAAGGTTCTGAAACTGCAGATACTGATGGATGATTCAGTTTCCACATGAACTTAGCAGAACAGATAGACATTAATACAAATAGAGAAAATGCCTTCTACTGCAGGATACTATGATAATTCAATCAGAGGTCCTGAATGAGTTGAGACTAAGAGTTGGACATATCTATGTGTGGTGGAAGCAACATATATGCACTCTCACTGAAACCAGCATTTTAACCATATCGTTTTGCTAATTCATATATTTCTATGGGACTTGGTAGCTGTTTGATTCTCTCAACCATCAGGTAGTATCCCATGTCTTTGTGTTTCACGTTAAAACTGTGCCAGCTGAGACTTCACCTGCTACACTGAAGTCAAGTTGCCTCCTACCTCCACCCTGGCTAACTTAAGCATCTGGGACTTACACCGTAGGAAAACATAGTATCGTACTTTCACTTTGAAGACGGGAGGCACTGGGGAGGTTTTTGTAGCACAGCAGTTAAGCCACAGCTTGAGATGCGCACATTCTGTGTCAGAGTGCTGGTTCAAATCCCAGGCTCCTCCAATGCTGTGGCTCCTCCACAATTCCCAAGCGCCTCCAGCTTCCTATTAACGCATCTTTGGAGGCAGCAGAAGAAGCTCAAACGCTCCCTGCCACCTGGATGAAGTGTTCAGCTCCCAGCATCAGGATGACCCAACCCCAGCTGTTGTGGGCATCTGGGGACTGACCAGTGGATTGAAGATTCTCGTTCTCTCTGTATCTCTATCTCTATCATTTTCTCTCTGGCTTTCAAGGGGATAAAAATAATTTTGAAAAAAAAAAAGAGTGAAAATAAATTTTAAAAAAGAATGGAGGCATGGGTAGTAGTGGTGGTGTGCTGCAGCAGGTTAGTCTACCATTTGGTTTGAGTCCCAGCTACTCCACACTTTTTTTTTTTTTTTGACAGGCAGAGTGGATAGTGAGAGAGAGAGACAGAGAGAAAGGTCTTCCTTTGCCGTTGGTTCACCCTCCAATGGCCGCCACGGCTGGCGCACTGCGCCGATCCGAAGGCAGGAGCCAGGTACTTATCCTGGTCTCCCATGGGGTGCAGGGCCCAAGCACTTGGGCCATCCTCCACTGCCTTCTCGGGCCACAGCAGAGAGCTGGCCTGGAAGAGGGGCAACTGGGAAAGAATCCGGCGCCCTGACCGGGACTAGAACCCGGTGTGCCAGCGCCGCTAGGTGGAGGATTAGCCTATTGAGCTGCGGTGCCAGCCATCCACACTTCCAATTCAGCTTTCTGCAAATGCACATTGGAGGCAGCAGATGATGGCCCAGGTACTGAGGCCCCTGCCAATCATGTGGGAAACCTGCATGAAGGGCTCCTGGCTTCAGCCTGGCCAAGCCTGGCTGTTGTGGTCATTTGAAGACTGAACTAGCAGAAAGACTATCAGGGGGTGTATATGTTGGGGAATGGGGGTGGGTGTCCCTCTCTGTGACTCTCTCAAATAAATAAATAAATCTTTGATTAAAAAGAAGAAGGAAGGCATCCAGCCATCCCTCCATCTAGAGCTGCTGCTGCATTTTGTTGCCACAGGTGGCAGGAATTGAATACTAGCTCTCAACTATCTAAGCCAGAGCTGTAATTATGAGCCACAGCAAAGCTCTACCAGACGAGCTTTTGCCTTCAGCATCTCTACTTCCTCTGAGTGATTTTTAGCTCCATGTATCCCATTCCCAGGCTTCCAAGGCTACATCTCATGGTTCCCTGTTCTTTCAGTCTCACAGAGAGCCTTTCTGATCTGAGCCCCAACACTCATCCATGGTAGGTCACACCTCTGCCCTGGTGGGCCCGAAAGCCACACTTCTCAAGTTTGTGTTTCCTGTCTCACAGCATCCTACTTTGCTTTTTGACCCCTTCTTCCTCTTCCTATACCAATGGCTCTTAACTGCCTATAAAATCTTGAGATCTCAGCATTCAGAAACTCAAAAGAGTCTTTATGTCTCTCCCAAGGTCAAATGGACCCAGATCTAAAATTTCAGTTTAATTTGACTATTGCACAATTTTCATTCTTTTTCAAATGTGCAAACCTACTGCAAGAAACAAATGGCATTGTTCTTCCTACAGAAAAAGGGTAAAAAAAATGGTAACTTCAAAATGGATAGCCCTGCTACAAAGATATGAGTATCTCATGTTCATATATAAGTGTGTCACATTGCTACTAAGGTAAACAGTAAGTGATGAATCTGGGGTAGGTAAGGGAAGCTGATTTTCAGGGACGGGGGTTAGATATTTGCATACACTTTAGCATGAGTAAAGGTGTCTGGGCTGAAGATCTGGGTTCAGCAACACAGCTGAAGAGTCAGAGGAGATCAGTTTTCTGTATAGTTTGTAGCTGACCTTGGTCAATGTGATAGTACCCTAGGGACCAAAAAGTCATGTGTATGTGTGTTGGTGTGTGTTGAACAAAGCAAACAAAGCTGAAAACAGCTTTTACCTACCAGGCTTCTGAACCTCTGATACAGGAATAAATTGTAGAGAAGGAGATAGCACTTTCCTACAGAAGTGTGAATAGGTGTGGAACATACATATGAGGATAAAGACCAGAGCCCAGAACATGTGGAAAGGCTCCGTAATAAACAGCTGCTAATGGCAGGGGCAAAGGGGCAGAGGCAAGCCAAGGTTGGCACACTAATAGCTAGTGTATCATTGTCTAAGGCAGCTTCAAATGATGGCCTAGCAAACTCAGCAGTCACTTGGGCCAAGTCAATAGTGCAGACAAATTGGAGATGGGAGCTTGAGTGAATCTGCTTCTACAGCAGCAATTCAAGAGTCTCTCCTAGGTCATCACTGGAGATGAAGCCAAGATAAATGCACCTGCTGAATGAGTCATGAAATACAAATCGTGAGGACTCCTAGAGAGAGGCTAGAAAAGAGGAGAAACAGTAAATGTTTGACATTTTATTACCATTAAGTTGTTGGATAAGATCAAGGAGACAACAGTTTTCAGATCAAACAACAAAATGCTTTTATTTGAATCCACAAAGAGGTTAATTTTGGTGAGATAATTTTACATATTTAAATATCTCTAATAAAAATGTTAAGCAAATTTTCATTTCCTTACTTCTCCTGTATTATTCTTCCCCACAAGTCGCCAAAAACAAATTCTACTATCTCCGTCTCTGCGTTTCTATTCTACTCTCTCTAGCTCTATATCTCTGTGTGTGTGTGTGTGTGTGTGCAGCTGCCAGTTTCCCTGAGCTGTACTCCCTCTGGCTAAACTGGTAATAATCACTAGTTTTTGGGCCTTCCAAGCTGAGGGTCCAAATCTAGAGCCACTGTAAACCAAGGGACATTCATATGATGAGCATGAGAGAGCTAGTGAGCCTACTTTCACCATGTCCCTTTAATTCACTCTCCATTTTCTACTGTTAGAATCCTATTCCAGACCCTAATTAACTCTCATTTCTCCAATGCTTTCATTACACCCTTTTCTAATTCCATTACGCTTACCTAGAATGCCTCTAAATTTTACCCATATTTCAAGGTCCAGCTCAAATATTACCCTCATGAAAACTTTCCATATCACCCACTCAGAAATTAATGACTCCTTCCAGGAAGTGTTAAGGAAATTCATTCATGTTACACAAATGGAGCTTCTTAACCTCCTTGTTTGGCAGCTTTGTGTGTGTGCGTGCATTTGTGAGTGTAGGTGTATGTGTGTGTGTGTGTGTGTGTGATCTTAAATAGGCTCACTGATTATCTGGAAAGTTCCTAAGACAAGTACTTCATCTTTACATCCTACTACACTGTTCCTTGGTCACATGAAACCTTTTCTTCTTCTGCTTTCTCTACACACGTTAGGCTGCCTGTTGAATTGTATTGCTTTTTTTCTATCAGGTGTTTCTTAATGCCTATAAAAGTTAAATGTCATAGGTAAAAATACATATATTTGGGAAGGCTTAAAAGGGAAAATATTATAAATACCACATAGTTTGCACTGAATCATATATCCCCTCAAGTATGTATCTGACCCTTCAAATTTCCTAAATTTTAGCAACCTTTTTCAACAATTTTTTTCTTGAAGATTTATTTATTTGAAAGGTAGAGCTACAGAGAGACAGGGGGAGAGACAGAGATCTTCAGTCCACTGATCCACTCCCCAAATGGCTACAATAGCCAGGGCCAATAGAGCCAAAGCTAGGAGCCAGGAGCTTCATCTGGGTCTCCCACTGTGGATGCAGGGGCCCAAGGACTTGGGCCATCTTCTGCTGACTTCACAGGTGCATTAGCAGGTGCTGGATTGGAAGTGGAGCAGCCGGGACTTGAACTGGTGTGCATATGGAATGCCAGCGTTGCAGGCAACAGCTTTACCTGCTACACTACAATACTGGCCCCCTCAACTATTTTCAAATCCTGAGATTATGCATAAGAAGAAAGTCTACAGAAAGCATAAAACAGTGAGTATAAATTGAGTTTTCTTACTATTTCTCAAATTCTCTTTTTTATCAATAGCTTTCATTATTTGAAAAATATTTTATGAGTACCATGTTGATGACTCATGGGCATATAATTTGGCATCAATGAAGTGAATAAAGTCAAAGCTAAATAAGTCATGTTTTAATGTTGCAAATCATACAATTACTAAACAATTTCCTTCAGTATCAGTTAGTTAACTTTCATACAGTATAACTCTATGAAGGACCAATCTTTATAGTTGCCCAACAGGCAGGTGCAACTGTGCCACAAAACATTCCTTAAAAATTTGTCCAAATGAGAATTCTATAAGACCTCTATATTCTTGCCAAATTCCATTCTATAATTTTAGCAGACAAAAAAAAAATCAAGTAAGTGAAAAATGATTCCACAAAAGGAAAATATATCTCATAGACATGTGCTTTGGAATAAAACAACTTTGATTTAAGTTTCACTTACTTAAGTTATAAGACATTTGATCCTGAGACATCAAGAAAATCTA
Organism: Oryctolagus cuniculus; assembly: GCF_964237555.1. Lineage (NCBI taxonomy): Eukaryota > Metazoa > Chordata > Mammalia > Lagomorpha > Leporidae > Oryctolagus > Oryctolagus cuniculus. The sequence goes on along the minus strand of NC_091434.1, from coordinate 26,750,076 downwards.
AGCTGGCTCCACTCCAGCTTCTAAATAAGCTCTACTTACCAGGTATGCGACAATAGTCTCATTATACTGAGCTCTAGTTTCTTCATCTGAAAGATGGCGATTATAAGCAGTACTTGCTTCATAGAGTTATTATGAGAATTAAATAAAGCAGCCTCCATAAAATGAAAACAGTGTATAGGTAAGAGTTTGTGCTCAATAAATGACAGTTTTTATATTTATGTGATAAATATTCCATGTATGCCAATTCTGTATCTCTACAAAACCAAAGCAAAACTAATGAAACTACAAATATCAGCATCCATTTTATTCTAGAGACTGAACTGTGAAAATAAAAGGATAAACCAGCATGACCTAAAAACCTGAAATGAGTTTCTAGGACTCAAAACATTTGAAATTTCATAATTACTTACTTTTGTTCAGAACATATGATCTACTATAAATGCTACTCATGTTTTATCTTTTTTTTTTTTTTTTTTTTGACAGGCAGAGTTAGACAGTGAGAGAGAGAGACAGAGAGAAAGGTCTTCCTTCAGTTGGTTCACCCCCCAAAATGGCTGCTACGGCCGGTGCGCTGCACCAATCCGAAGACAGGATTGTGGCTGTGCTTCTCCTGGCCTCCCATGCGGGTGCAGGGCCCAAGTATTTGGGCCATCTTCCACTGACTTCCCAGGCCACAGCAGAAAGCTGGACTGGAAGAGGAACAACCAGGACTAGAATCCCGCACCCCAACTGGGACTAGAACCCAGGGGTGCCAGCGCCGCAGGTGGAGGATTAGGCTAGTGAGCCATGGCGCCAGCCTCATGGTTTATTTATTTATTTGACAGGCAGAGTGGACAGTGAGAGAGACAGAGAGAAAGGTCTTCCTTTGCCATTGGTTCACCCTCCAATGGCCGCCGTGGCTGGCGCGCTGCAGCTGGCACACAGCGCTGATCCGATGGCAGGAGCCAGGTACTTATCCTGGTCTCCCATGGGGTGCAGGGCCCAAGCACTTGGGCCATCCTCCACTGCACTCCCTGGCCACAGCAGAGAGCTGGCCTGGAAGAGGGGCAACCGGGACAGAATCCAGCACCCCGACCAGGACTAGAACCTGGTGTGCTGGCGCCGCAAGGCGGAGGATTAGCCTAGTGAGCCGCAGCGCCGTCCTCAGCCTCATGTTTTATCTTGAATAAAACTGAAGTGTAAAACATGAGAGTGAAACTGAATCCTAAGAAAATAACATTTGAAATTTGCACAGTGAGTAAAGTTTTAGCATACTGTCACTGTTGTGCACCTGTGACAAATCAAACTCCTAGGGAACAGCAGATTTTAACACTCTATCAAAATCCTATGCTTTTACATGCAGTTCACTCCTTATAGACCTGTGGATGATTCACTGAATTTTTCACTTTTTGTCTGAGTGTTGGTGTCATTTAGAGTAGGCACCTAGTAAACCTCCTAATTGACTTTCTGATGACAATAACAAGCATTTAAATGAAAATTTTTTATTCCTGTTAGTCACACCAGTATCAGCTTATAAGAGAGCAAGTTAAAACATTAAAATACTTTTTTTAAAGACTTGTTTATTTATTTGAATGGCAGAATTACAGAGAGGGAGAGGGAGAGGGAGAGAGAGAGGTATCTTCCATCCATTGGTTCACTCCCCTGAATGGCCACAACGGCCATAGCTGTGCTGATCCAAAGCCAGGAGCATCCTCCAGGTCTCCCACGCAGATTAGGCACCCAAGGACTTGGGCCATCTTCTACTGCTTTCCCAGTCCATAGCAGAGAGCTGGATCAGAAATGGAGCAGCCGGGACTCGAACTGGCGCCCGATGCCAGCATTGCAGGTGGTGGCCTTATCTGCTACACCACAGTGCTGGCCCCAAAACTTCAGTGTTTTTTTCTTATTAATTGAAATGCCTTTCATTAATGGTAATAGATTAAGTGGAATTGACTAGTTAGATTGCTAAGTGTCCATTATCAAGTGCTGATAAGCTGCAAGAAATTGCCCTTCCTCCAGCAGTGTAACCTGAATGCTTTCCTCTCTTCCATCAGCTCAGATAAGGTGACCAAATAATCTTTCCTACTAGAGTTGTGTCACCTAAATGCAATTAACACCTTAGAAGTGTTAAGGCATTTCTACAGGTAATAAATTAGTCATCTCTCACTGCCTTGTGATACTTCTTTAGTACAGTACTTGATATGCTCTCTGAAGGCAATGAAAAACACTGAGCACAATTAAATAAATTCTTTGGAGCAATACAATCACAGAGATAATTTTATATTTGTCTTAGTAATGCTGACTACACCAGCAGTCAAGGGAGGAAAGTAATAAATTGAAAATGTCCCTTTTTATGACTTTGGGTTTTCTTACAGATTCAAAGTTTGCTTCTAGAAAATAGATAGCTAATTTCTGAAAATTCTTTCATTAAATTTAAGTCATTAAATAATTCCTTCATTAATTTCTGTTTCCACCTTCTTCCCTATGCTGAAAATTTTAGAACATAAAAACTTAAATGCGTTTTAACTTAAAAACGCTAAGTATGAGACACATACTTTAAAACATACTACTAATATTAAAATTTCATAGCCAAATTATATATCTATAAATTCGCCTGCTTGGAAATGTCCCTCCTACATTTTTGTTCTACAAATAGTGACAATGTGTCCTATAAAAACGGACAAATATAATTAATTTAAAATATATAAATATTGATAACTATAAAAGATTTACTCCTCACTCACTCCTTCTCCCAATTTTAAAATAATTCCTTTGTTTCTTTGCTCTTCTAAAGAATCACAAATGACTAAAGGCAGGCATAGAATAGGTAATTTGTAATGGTATCAGTTCTTCAAAGGGACTGGAGATCCTTCCCTGGCTTCAAATGATAAGTTCTAAGATACTTGATTTCTCTGCTAAGTATCAGCTCTAGTTCTACTGCCATGGAAGAGAGTTTTCAGTATATTACGCATACAGGAGATAGCAAATAATTAAAAAGTTATTTGTAAATAAGCATCTCTTTAGAATTTGTTTGACTTTTCTCTAAAATGTTTTGATAAGATTTTCTTTTCTTGGTCAGGAAACTACACCCCAGTATTAGGTGCCACATAAATAGCTAATTGGGTGGAATGATCAGGAGATTAGAATAGCACTTCTCAGGTAGGAACCTCTGGGACAAGTTTCAGAGGAATAATGGGTCAAATGTTTAGTTGGCCTCCCTGCGCCTACTGAATCCCAGATTGGCAGTTTGCAGCTTTCCCATTATACTGCAAATCAAACTGTGATCATAGTAATAATCTGAAAGTTAAAATCAGTCTAGTCTATGTACTCTTATTACAGTTATTACAGTAATTATATATCACAGTTATTACAGCCCTCATATATTACAGAAACTAAAAGCTAAAGAGGTTAAATGACTTGCTTAAGGGCACACAGGAAGAACCTAGATCTTTTTTTTTTTTTTTTTTTTTTTTTTTTGACAGGCAGAGTGGACAGTGAGAGAGAGACAGAGAGAAAGGTCTTCCTTTGCCGTTGGTTCACCCTCCAATGGCCGCCGCGTGGCCGGCACACTGCGCTGATCCAATGGCAGGAGCCAGGTGCTTCTCGTGGTCTCCCATGGGGTGCAGGGCCCAAGTACTTGGGCCATCCTCCACTGCACTCCTTGGCCACAGCAGAGAGCTGGCCTGAAAGAGGGGCAACTGGGACAGAATCCAGCTCCCCGACTGGGACTAGAACCTGGTGTGCCGGCGCTGCAAAGCGGAGGATTAGCCTAGTGAGCTGAGGCGCCGGCCTAGAACCTAGATCGTAGAAGGCCTTTTCTGGAGTTTTTCTCACTACTTGCAGCACATGTGACAAGGAAAAAAGAGGATAGATCAGCATATGGACCTTCCAAAGAACCTCTGGGAAGTACATGTTAACTACTTGATTTTTTTAATTAATTATTTGAAAGGCAGAGTTTACAAAGAGAGGGGAAAGATGGAGGGAGGGACATGGGGAGGGCAGATTTCCCATCCACTGCTTTCTCTCTCCAAACGGCCTCAACAGTCAGGGCTGAACCAGGCTGAAGTCAGGAGTCCGGGAGCTTCATCTGGGGCTCCCATGTAGATGGCAGGGGCCCAAGTCCTTGGACCATCTTTTGCTGTTTTCCCAAGCAGATTAGCAGGGAACTGGATCAGAGCAGAGCAGGCAGGACTTGAAGTGGTGAACTAGCACTCATATGGGATGCCAGAGGGAGGCCTCAACTTAACCTGCTACGTCACAAAGCCAGCCCCTAATTCCTTGCCAGGAATGGTACTTGAAAGCATAGTCTCATGTCACATAGTTTTCCTCAATATAGTTCTGATTTTTATTTGACCCCTATTAGAGTAGCTACAAAAGTATTTTAAAAAGTTCCCTTCATTGTGACATTTTTATTTTATAAAATTGCAAAATATTTTTTGCCATTGTTTTAGATGTGTCAGAAAGCTGATAAAGGATTCTCATGAATTTTCACTGTTCTTACATTTTGTAATTTTAAACCACCAGGTTTCCCTTATATTTTTCTTATAAGATCTAAAAAATTCTAAAATTTGTTGTCTATTAAATTATATTTAATTATTTTTTAATTTAAGAGGTAAAGAGAGAGATGCCAAGAGATAAACAGGAGACTTCCATCCACTGGTTCACTTACTAATATGTCTGCAATACCCAGGGCTGGGCTAGGGTTAGGCCTGGAAGTCAGGAACAATATTCAGGTTGAACTACAAGGATTTTTTATAAATTGTTTCCTTTTATGAAAATACAATGCTTTCTATAACATAAGGAATAGATGACTATAATTACCAAAAAATGTAATCATGTAACATTAATGAAATATTCAGAAAAAAAATCTTTATAAAGGATTCGGTAATCTCGGTAATCTCCACATGGTTATAGTGTGTCTACTCTTTTTTTTTTTTTTTTTTTTTTGACAGGCAGAGTGGACAGTGAGAGAGAGACAGAGAGAAAGGTCTTCCTTTGCCGTTGGTTCACTCTCCAATGGACGCTGCGGCCGGCGCACCGTGCTGATCTGAAGGCAGGAGCCAGGTGCTTCTCCTGGTCTCCCATGGGGTGCAGGGCCCAAGCACTTGGGCCATCCTCCACTGCACTCCCTGGCCACAGCAGAGAGCTGGCCTGGAAAAGGGGCAACCGGGACAGAATCCAGCACCCCGATCGGGACTAGAACCCTGGGTGCCGGCGCTGCAGGCAGAGGATTAGCCTATTGAGCCGTGGCGTTGGCCTTGTGTCTACTCTTGCATTATTTTTCCCACAATGATAAAATGAAAAGACTTAAATAGCATTTTTTAAAAAGATGCAGTTATTAGTTTTTATTTGAGTTAAGACATGATATGCCGGGGGCTGCCGCTGTAGCGTAGCAGGTAAAGCCACCGCCTGGGGTGCTAGCATCCCATATGTGTGCCGGTTCGAGACCTGGCTGCTCCACTTCTGATCCAGTTCTCTGCTATGGTCTGGGAAAGCAGCGGAAGATGGCCCAAGTCCTTGGGCCCTTGCACCCACGTAAAAGACCCGGAAGAAGCTCCTGGCTCCTGGCTTCAGATTGGCACAGCTCTGGCCACTGTGGTCATCTGGGGAATGAACCAGCAGATGGAAGACCCCTCTCCCCACCCCATCTCTCTCTCTGTCTCTGCCTCTCCTCTCTCTGTGTAACTGTGACTTTCAAGTAAAATAAATAAATCTTTTCAAAAAAGACAATGATATGCTGAGATTAATGTTTAATTATTCTTTTGGACTAAAATTATTTTTCCCATCTAGCCATCACCAGTGTCTATAGGAATTATTAGCTGTACAGTAATTAAGTCCCTTTATCCTATTCCTATGCTCAGCATTATCCTTTAAAAATAACTCTGAGATTTGATAAAGGAAAATAACAAATATTAAAATTATTTTTTAACTATCCAATGTAAGATACCTATGTAACTGCCAACAAATTATCAACCTATGAAAGATGTCTCTGTCCAATATTGCAGTACCTGGATTCTATTCCCAGTTCTGTCTTTAGACTCCAGCTTCCTGTTAATGCACACCCTGGGAGATAGTGGAGATAGCTCAAGTAACTGGATTCCTGCTACCTATGTGGGATGCCTAAGTATCATTCCTGACTTCCAGCTCTAACCCTAGCCTAGCTGTGGATTTTGTAGACATTCGGTAAGTAAATCCGTGGATGGAAGTCTTCTGTTTCTCTCTCAGCATCTCTCTCTCTACCTCTTAAATTTATATATATATATATATAATTAATAAGCCAACAAATAAAAAACTTGATGGTAAAGATTTGTTGTCAACTAAATCACAGCACACAGTTACACTTTATTACTTTTGTTTATTTTTCAAGTTTGCTTAATGAAGATTTTTTAGTAATCTTAAGGCTCTAAAAAGGCCTTTTAAATGTCTTTGACAACCCTAAAATTAAAGAATTCAAGAGAACTACACGCCTATTACAATTACTGTTGCCAGAAGTTATAATGAATATAGTCTGAGACACTGTATTTTCCAAAGAAGGCCACTAAATGAATCTCATCTCTTTTTCTTCTTACAGCATGGCATCTAGCAGTGAGGTCTAAGTCCCCTTAAATCTCCACACATTTGTGAACATATTACCAAAAGAGTATGTTGAAATAATGTTTTATGATTTCCACAGTTAGAACATAAAAATACCAAGTACTTCCACTTTGGGTTTTTTATTTGTTTTTTTCAGCATTCTTTCTCAAAACTTAGCTACCACATTGTAAGGAAGTCCAACCAAACCTACGCTGACGCCTCATGTGGCTTTTCTGGCCAGTAGTCTCAAAGTCCCCCAAATAGTGACCATCAACCACCAGATGTGTCAGTAAACAAGCCTAGAGACAAATCTATTCCCCAGTTCTTAGATCATCTATATCTTAATATTTCCAGTTGAACCCCCAAACAGGCCATCCTCATTGTGCCCTTTCTGAATTCTTGAAACACATAATCTGTGAGCAAAATAAAATTTCATTTTTCATAATTAAAATTGAGGTGGTTTGTTTTGCATCAACAAATATTTGACTACTCCAGAGAGAAATAGTCACTTTCCACCAAAAGATAAGAAATGGAAAATCAATAAGGCATTCAACTACACAAATACCCAAGAGAACTAACAAAAAGTTTGCAAAAATCATTGAAATAAAAACAAACTGTTTTTAAAAAAGCAAACCATCTTGCTTAAAATCCTTGGAATAAAAATTGAATTTTCAGAAATCACTTTGAATATGTAAGTAAATTCCTCACTACAAAAGAAGTCACCAAACTTTGCTGTTAACCTTGACTTCATCCTCTGTTATTCAAAACAAATACTAACTACCAAAATAGGATAAAAGAGAAAAAGCTATGTTTTCACTTTGATTGTGATTATCTACTACAATACCTCCTACAAAGGCATAAAATGTAAACATTCTTAAGGATGGAAACCAATTTCAAAAAGAAAAAAAAACAGTTTTGAATATAATTTTAAGCTACATTTCTAAGTAACCAGAGTCACCAGATAAACAAAATGCAACATATTTTAGAACGACCTTATTAGGAATTGTAGTTAACAGTTTAGCATCCTTCAGGTGAATATAGAACAAGGGGTAGTCTTCGCTGTGAATGTGTCATTTGGCACTTTGTGATACAATCTAAGGGAAATTTATTTTTTACTTTAGGTTAGTGATTGTTGTCACATCTAGACACATAAATGTCAGAGGAAGGAGATGAGACCAATTAAATAGTTATTTGCTGCATAGAGTGTAATCTAAAAAGATCATTAAATCATTCATTCACCAAGTGGAGGAAAGCTTTGCTAGACTGAGTATAGTATACTAAGACATATCTAACAAAACCGCTGGTAGAAAACTGTTGGGGAGATCTAGGTTATTTTCCCCACAGATGTAACATCTAAGCTGATTCATGAACACCTAATTCAACAGCACCTGATAGAGATAAGAGAGAGAGAGAGAGAGAGAGAGAGAGGTCTTTCATCCACTGGTTCACTCCCCAATTGGCTGCAATGGCTGTTACAGATAGAGTTGCAGCCTACACAAAAATTCAAAGGAGAAGAAAATTAAGACACATTGACTTAACTCCAAGGACTTCAGTTTGGCCAGAGCTTAGACTACAAAGAGAATAATGAGAGTAGATGAGACCAAATACAGAAGCAAAACCAGAAAATGTTTACCCTACACATCATACTGCATTTAAGGTTTAAGCTATGACTTCAAAGTATTTAGGTAAGAAAGTGTCATGCTTAGATTATTTTTTATAAAGATCTCTCTGGACGGTGAGATTCATCTTTGGATGGATCAAAATGATCAATCAGAAGGTATTTTGCATTGATACAAGGAAAAGACAACAGTGAACTCAAATAAAACAGCAACAAAGCAAATGAAGAAACAAATATCACTAAAATTAGTGATTTTTTAAAGATTTTTTATTTATTTGAAAGGCAGAGTTACAGAGAGGCAGAGAGAGAGAAAAGAGGTCTTCTATTCCCTGGTTCACTCCAAAATGGCCTCAACGGTCGGAGCTGAGCCAATCCGAAGCCAGGAGCCAGGAGTTTCCTCCTGCACATGGGTGCAGGGTCCCAAGGACTTGGACCATCTTGGGTGATTTTCCACTGTTTTCCCAGGCCACAGCAGAGAGCTAGATCAGAAGAGGGGCAGCCAGGACTTGGGCCAGTGTCCATATGGGATGCAGTGCACAGGCAGATGCCTAATCTTCAACACCACAGCACCCGTCCCAAATTTAGTGATATTAAATCTATCAGCACAGTGAGATTTGCTGATTTACTGTTTGTGGGGCTGAGGAAGAGGAATATATTAGAATTCCTAACTTGAGCAACTGAGGGCATGGCAGTACCAATATCTGAACCAGGAAACAGAAACAGAATGTTTGATTGCGATGGGGTTAAGAGGAACATCCACCTTTAGACTTGTTCAATCTGAAATGGCTATGGAACCTCCAGATGTAACAGGGGACTCCTGGGGATCTGGACCCCAGGGAAACAATTCATCCAGAGTTAGTCGTTGGAAACAACAGTTTACAAACCCTTCCTGAAACATCAAAAGTGAATGAGATCACCGTAGGAGAGCATGTCACCTGAGAGATGTAGCTGCTTAAGGATGTGATCTGTGCTATTTACGAGTAAGGCAGGAAAAGAAGTCATTAAGAAGAATGTGGCTAAAAAAGAGTAATCATAAAGGCAAGACGAAGTCCAAAAGAGTGTGGGGATGCAGACACAAAAAAAACGGATCTGCTTCCTAAATAAGAATTTATCAACAGTTCAAATGCTACAGAGAAATCAGGAGAATGAACACTGGAAATTTTCCACTGAATTTAGCGTTTCTTTTACAAACATTCAGTATGGTTTGTCCCATCTAAGTCTTTAGGCCTCCCCCAGTTTTAGAAGGAAGGCCTTAAATCACAACAATTATACATGAAAGGACATTTGAGATAAGCAATGTTTTTTAAAAAGTATTATGCCATTCAAGACATTTTTCCCTAAAATTGCTTCTTAGTCAAATAATTAATTTGCCACAAGTTTGTACTTTGAAAATAGGTAAACTGAAAAAGAGATTTTTAGTTATCGCCTCATATGATTTGTGTGGGAAAGAGTCCTTGGACAAGAACTGACGTATTCTGCCACAGAGTCCTGTGTTCAAAACTCCAAAAAAAAAAAACAAAGAAAATAATTTCATTGACTTAGAATATTTTTATAATATCATAGTATTCAAACTATCTTTTTTATGTAGACATAAACCACTTTAATATTTCATTTAATTTAAAGTTTTACTTTGTGAGTGATGCTTTAAAGCCTTCAACATTTTGTCAATTAACAAACAAAAAAGCCAGATTTATTTTACTCAGGCCTGGAAGCTTATGTTCCTAATAAAATTCTTCTTACATAAATAAGAGTAAATGCCTTAAATAATTGACTTTCCCCCAACTTCCAGAATTACAGAGCAGCTATTATGTTTCCTGAAGACATTTAATAATTTCTAAGTGCAAAACACAGAGGGAATTTGTTAATCCCTTCTGCACTGTAATACAGTTGTGTTGAACCACACTGATCTATGTACAGTTTCATAGGTGGACAGCAGTGGTGAACATGCAAGGCAAATTGATTCTCACAACCATTGTGGATACCTGTACATACATTTGTCACAGACTCACTCAGCACATCTAGAAGATAAATCCTTTGGACATGAAGAAATAGAAAAAGATCTGTATAAGAAGCAAGATAGTTTCTGTTGCTTTTAGTTCAAATGAAATATATGAATAATATCATTCCATAAAATAAATGCTGAATTTAATTAGTAAATGAAATGAGTAAGAAGATGCATCAGACAAAGGAAAGCCTAAGGATAATTTTTTTTTTCTTTTTCTTTTTTCTTTTTTTTTTTTTTTTTGGCAGGCAGAGTGGACAGTGAGAGAGAGAGACAGAGAGAAAGGTCTTCCTTTGCTGTTGGTTCACCCCCCAATGGCCGCCGCGGCCGGTGCACTGTGGCACTGTGGCGCCGGCCAAGGATAACTTTTAAAAATCAACAACTTTGGCCGGCGCCATGGCTCTATAGGCTAATCCTCCGCCTGCGGTGCCAGCACACAAGGTTCTAGTCCCGGTCGGGGCGCTGGATTCTGTCCCAGTTGCTCCTCTTCCAGGCCAGCTCTCTGCTGTGGCCAGGGAGTGCAGTGGAGGATGGCCCAAGTGCTTGGGCCCTGCACCCCATGGGAGACCAGGAGAAGCACCTGGCTCCTGGCTTTGGGTCAGCCCAATGCGCCTGCCACAGCGTGCTGTCCGCGGCTGCCATTGGAGGGTGAACCAACGGCAAAAAGGAAGACCTTTCTCTCTGTCTTTCTCTCTCACTGTCCACTCTGCCTGTCCAAAAAAAAAAAAAAAAAAAAAAAAACATCAACAACTTTGACTATAACCAAAATTACAACACATAATGATGGAAGGAATTACTAATCATTCATTATCTTGATGGGTGTTTGCTAAATGCCTAACCTTACTACTATGCATAAGGATTAGTATATTAACAGGCATGATTCCAATTTTGAGAACTTTGGTTTGAAAAGCACCATTGCTACTTCCCATTAGGGTCCACCACAGACTTACAGACTCACCAGAAATGGAGATGAGCATCATGTACTAAAACTAAGATGTACGTTGCCACACAAAAATTCTTTTTTCTTTTTTTGTAAAGATGTATTCATTTATCTAAAGGCTAAGTTAGAGAGAAACAGAGAGAGAAATATTCCATCTGCTGGTTCAGCTTCTCAAAAGGGCAAATGGCTGGGGCTGAGCCAAGCTGAAGCCAGGAGCCTAGGACTCTATCCAGTTCTCCCATGTAGGATCAGCGCGATGCACCGGCCGCAGTGCACCAGCCGTGGCGGCCATTGGAGGGTGAACCAATGGCAAAAGGAAGACCTTTCTGTCTGTCTCTCTCTCTCTCTCACTGTCCACTCTGCCTGTCAAAAAAAAAAAATTAAAAAAAAAGTAATAGGAATCATGCTTCTAGCAGAAGAGTTACAAATACAGAAAGGGAGAGAAGAATTAATCCTGTGGCTATGTTGGAATGGATATGGAGTTACTGGTTTAAACATATGGATTTCATTAAAGTAAGTAGAAATAACACAAGTTGGTTGTGTTTGTGTACACCTATATATTTGGGTACATTTGCATTTATGAACATACCTACCTATACACATATACAAGGAAGGGTACCTTCAAAACATTGTGGAAAGTGGAATTATCTAAAGAGAAGGTACTTTTTCCCTGAGCTTTTTGAGGTTCCTTGTTATGCATACATACATACATGCACACACACATTCATATAGGTAAGTATGCATATCCAAATATGTATTCCCTATCTCATTTACTAAAAGACCCTGGAATAAGTGACAACCTAATTTCACTAAGTATATCTAAAACCCAGATCATAGAAGCTGATCTCCTTCGAGAAACAGCCGATACTTGTGCTGGGGCAAGAAAAATACAAAGTAAACCTGCAATATCTTTTAGGGCTAGCAGGTAAAACAGTGCTCAAAGAATTATGGGTAGTTGTTAACAGGTTACTGAGGCCAGTTGGGAATTTGAACTTGAACTTAAATAACTGAAATAAAAAGGAAACTGGTATTAATAAGGAAATAAATGGAAATTTTGATGAAGAACAGAATATTCCCATAGTTACAAAGTACTGCCCCACAACACACTTAACAATTACAAACAATGAAAAAAATAACTTCACAGTGGAGAAGACGGGAAGACATCACAGAAATCAAGCACAGTGGACATTAGTAAAAGGACAAATCAAAACTGTGCACTGACACAATGCAGTGAGGAGAACCCAATACTACTCCTGTAACAGTCCTGTGAAACATACAAAACCCGAATCCAATCATGAGGAGACTGCTTCTAAATATGGGTTTTATTGTTATCCAGACATGGTGAAGCCAACAACCAGGAGACAATTAGCACTGAAAATACAGCTGTTTCCTCAGGGTTCCAAGAGGAAGGGGCATACAATGTCATTCAGGACCTCCCAAGGAGGTGCCCTGAATTTGTAATAGGAAAATGAGGGCAGGAGTCCTCATGAGAAGGGAGGCAAGGCAGACTAAACAGGTTTAGGATTGGCTGGTTGGGATAATTTCAGCAGACTCTGAGCTATTTATTTGCCAATTTAAAGGGGCTCAATAGTTTTTTTTAGTACCTGGCTCTGACATGATTATGCAAAGGAATAAGGCTTTCTGGAGTATTAGTGCCAGATAGAGAAGGTGGTTCAGATACTGAGTCAGTTTATTTGCAAATGAAAAGAACTCTGTCAGGGAGAGTAGCTTGGTCTAAGAATTAACCAGCCCTTAAAGGGGCAGCCCTTCCCCAGGGGAAGCTCCAAACCTTTGCAGTTACGACAAAGACTTCAGACAAACTGAGTGACTGTGAAACTGTGAAGATCATGGAAGCCAAAGATATAGAAACTATTCCAGACTGAAGGAAATAAAAACAACCTGATAGCTACATGGAAAAGTGTGAAGTGGATGCTTTTAGAAAGGACATAACTGGGACAATTGAAATCTGTATGGGGCAGGAGGATTACATGGTACAATGTATCTGTCTCTGATGTTGATGGTTGTACTGTGGTTATGTAGGAAAACAATCTTGTTTTTAGGGAATCAAATTTTTAAGGGGCAATTTTAGGATTGTACCTACAATTCTCCTGCAAGTTTAAAAAATTTCAACAATTTACAAAATTAATATGTTATGGAAATATAACATATTTTAAGTTCAGAAAATATACGTCCATCTTGTATCCTGAATTCTGAATTTTTCTTACAAATTAGAACTACTTCACAGACATTATCACATTTGTTTCCCCTCATGACTGCAGGTGCTTCAGTTACCACTATGCAATGACAGAAAAACAAATTAAGGGAGTGTGGATGGCTGGACCTCCACAAAGCAGAAGTTCTAAGCACCTCAGAAGTTCATAGCCTAAGCTGGGGAAAATAGTTTCCATCCTACTCATAAGTAGGCACAAGAAAGGGATCAAAGAAAAGCAGAAGTTCTAGACTTCAAGTGGATTCAGGAATACAGCTGCGACTCCACTGCTTCGCGGCCATCATAAGCGTGTTCTTAAAGAGCAGAGCCATGGTCTCTTTGTCTACCCCACCCCTATATCTTCAGGGAGGTCAATTGCCAGTGACTGTGCTCGGGTTTCTGCTTCCCCACCAGTCTTCCTATAGCGTTTCTGTAGTTTACAACATGAAAGAACTAAAAAGAGAACTGCTAGCAGACTGACTTTTGCAGATTCCTGAACTGAAGATCCGGCTTCTCTCTAGGCTTTGATCTTTGAGACAAGTCTACTTTTGACTTATTTTGTTCTTGGTCATAATCTGAACAAGGGAGCAATCTCTTACACTTGTTTTCCACAGTGTGTTTCTATCACCATCTCTCCCTAAACCTTGTATCCTGGCGATGAACAAAAATGTTAACTCTTTCCAGAGGTCACTAAAAAGTAGCTCATGTCTTTTACTTCAATGGTCTGGTAGAACTGAACAGGGTAAAGAAATTTTCATGTTACCAATTAATATTATATATTGCAGAGTAATGCCTCTGTCGTCACCCACATCCACATTTTGTAACATACCACAAACCATACCTATTCCTATGATTACAACATTCATTGACTCAGTAATAATTTCCTGAGCACCTACTATAAATTGAGCAGTGTACTCAGCCCTTTGGATATGTATAAGTGTGAATGGGACTTAATCACTGCTCACTAGGGACCTACATCTTGCAGAAAAAGACAATGACTAGAGGCCAGCACTGTGGCATAGGTTAAGCCTCCACCTGAAATGCGGTTCCTGGCTGCCCAATTTCTGATCCAGGTCCCTGCAAATATGCCTGAGAAAGCAGTAGAAGATGGCTCAAGTACTTGGGTCTCCCACATCGGAGACCCAAATGAAGCTCCTGCCTCCTGGCTTCATCCTGGCCCATTTTGGCCATTTGGGGAGTGAATCAGCAGATGAAAGATTGATCTCTCTCTCGATCTCTCTTTCTCTCCTTCTCTCTATATTTCTGTATTTCAAATAAATAAATAAATAAAAGACAATGACTAAACAATGGGCATAATTATCAAGCAATTATGCTAGAATGTGATAAATGCTATGGCAAAAAATACATAAATTAGGATAACAAATTTGGAGCATGAGTACCTTATTTTTTTATGCTTTACGAGCAAAAGATTCTGAAGTTTTAGAGTTCAAACCTCAGATTGCAAGTTTGTATTTCTAGAAAAAGTAAGGCTGAAATAAAAAATCCCTTTTCAAGAAAAAAAATTAGAATAACAGGGATTGGAATTATTGTTGGAATTATTGTTTGAGATGTGTATGTTGCCACTTTAAAAGCCAAATTAATAAAGGAAGGGAATTTTAGTTTGTCAGGAAAAAAAGGATTATAAATTATAATAACATGAAATTATGATACAAAGCAATCAATTTTAATCATTTGAAAGTTTGCTTATATTGAAAATGTCCTGTAGTCTCAATCTTCATGGCTTGCCTAGGCACATGGGGGAATGCACAGTGGGGGTGGGGTTGAGGAGGGACTAGAAAGACAGCCTGAAAGGGGCAAAGAGGGAAATTACAAGAACGTTACCCAGAGAGTAGAGACTGAGTGGACTATAGAAGAGGAGGAAATGAGGGAGAGATGAGGGAGAGAAACCCTGGAGGAGGAATGCCTTTATGCCATCCAAGATGGATTCCCAATACCTGATGAGCAAGTCAAGGGACACATCACAGACATCTTTTGCACCATTCCCTAGATTCCACAAGTCTGCTTGACTGCATGTTAGTAAGATAGTTTTCTATAAAGCAGCCATGACTTGCTTTCCTATCTTACTTTGGCAATTAATGGCCCCTTACTTAGGCAGCTAATGGCACCCAGGTTACTACATCTACTTGGCTGTGGGGAGCAACTCGGACTAGACTAAGTTACTGGAATTAAGACTTATTCTATGCATCTGCTCTCCCACAATATGGCGCTGGGAGAGGAGAAAACAGCTTCTACGCAGCTGTCTCTTGCCAACTTGAGTGATGACCTCCAGGAGCTGATCCTGCTCCTGATTGGAGGAGAGCAGCGTACTCGGCGTGTGGGCAGCCGAGTTGGGATTGGCGGAAGAGGACTATAAAGGAGGAGAGAGACAACATGCACCAGGAACATCTAAGGGGAACATCTAAGAGGAACACCTGTGCAGCCCCCGAGAGAGCCAGCCGGCGGTGTGCCGCTCCCCCGCGGAAGTGGGGAATGTGGCAGGGGGAACCGCCCTTCCACGGAGGTGGAAGGGACGGTAGCCAACCCGGGAAGAACCAGCAGCAAACCTGGGGAGGGCCGAGCAGATGAAAGAACAACGCAGGGTCCTGTGTCGTTCCTCCAGGAAGAGGGGGAGCGACACTTGGCCAATTCTTAACTTATTTTACTTGCTCTCTCGGAAGCCTTCATGCAAGTGACCATGCCTTTGATCATGCCTTTCTATTAAACACCCTCTACTGATTTGAACACTGAGTTTCTACACACTCTCTCTCCAGCTTCTCTGGCCACAGTTCTCAGTCATCTTTGCTGATTCCTGCATACATTCTCAGCCGACCTGCAAAAGTGACCAGCTCTCCTCTACATCAATACTCACCTCCCCGCCGAAATATATTCAGCCCCATGGCTTTTTTTTTTAATTTATTTATTTGACAGATAGAGTTAGACAGTGAGAGAGACAGAGAGAAAGGTTTTCCTTCCATTGGTTCACCCCCCTAATGGCTGCTACAGCTGGCACTGCAGCTGGCGCTACGCCAAGCTCTGAAGCCAGGAGCCAGGTGCTTCCTCCTGGTCTCCCATGCGGGTGCAGGGACCCAAGCACTTGGGCCATCCTCCACTGCACTCCTGGGCCACAGCAGAGAGCTGGACTGGAATAGGAGCAACTGGGACTAGATCCTGGTGCCCATATGGGATGCCGGCACCGCAGGTGGAGGATTAACCAAGTGAGCCACAGCGCAAGCCCCAGTCCCATGGTTTTAAATGCTACTTCATTGATGGTGGTTGCCGAGATTCCAAGATGGCTGAATAAGGGAAAGACATGCTGATTTTGACACTGGGAAGATAGCAGAAGAAAAGTAGAGGAAGCATACTTCCAAGGGAGAGTTAGAATTTTGCAGTGGAAATTCTAGAGAAAGAAGAGGGACACCATGGAACAGCAAGGAAAGAGTGGACACACCATATGAGCAGGGACACCATGCATAACTCCTGCAGCCAGGGGGCTGGAAGAGAAGCCAGCTTCTGAGAGCTAGGATAGGACAGACTGCAGCAGCCCATGCCACTGGTGATGGGTGCCCCCATCCTCTCACCATATCATGGGCTCTGGGGTTCAAACTACCAAGATGTAGCACCTATAGGCAGCTGGCTATAGAAATGACTCTGCTCTCTCCATGGATGGGGCAGGTTCACAGGGCACAGAGGGGAGCCTCTGCATCTCATGACTGTGGAAGAGTTGTGTGCAGTGACCGTGGGAATTCTATGACTGCACAATAAGGCATGGGGTGTGGCTGGACCTCTGGACAAATGCATCAGAGGCTTAGAGCTCCCTGACTGCATGGGGTAGTTCACTGCAGAGGATTCCGTGCTCACACTGAGAACTGCACAGATCTTTTGTGTGGTTCATAAGCCAGCATGGGTGAGGATTCTAGCCACTGTGGGCTATCCATGCTCATTGATCACTTTGGAAGAGAGGAAATCATGTTGTGATTACACCAACAGGCATAACCATACCCTCCTCCCTGCTGACAATAGAGAAGATCTACTACACTCAACTTGGGTGTCACTCAGGATCGTAGTCCTATCCTTCAGCACTGACCAGAGCTCCCTGACCCCACCCAGCACATGTGTGAAGGAACAGACACTCCTCTAAGCCATTGAGGCATAGCTCAAAGATAAAACCCATCAATGGGGAAAAATAAAGTGTTTCCACACATGCATAAAAATAAATGCAGAAATACAAGAAACAAGAAAAATGAAGAAAACATGACTCCCCCAAAGAAACACAACACTTTAATATTTCAATGTAAAGACAAATTGATTAGATGTCTGAAAAAGAATTCAAAACAATGATCATAGGATTACTCAGAAGCAATGGAAGCAAATTCATGACTTTAAGAAATCCATAAATGACATGGATGAGAAATTTTCCCATGAAACAGTTTCTGAAGAGAAATCAAACTGAAATATTAGAAATGAAAAATTCAATATTTCAAATAAAAAACACTGTGGAAAGCATAACAATAGACTTGGTGAGGCAGAAGAAAGAATATCCTAGCTACAAGACACATCTTTGGAAATATTTCAGTTAGACAAAAAAAAGAAGAAAGAAAATTTTAAAATAGTTTTCAAGATTTATGGAACATTATCAAATGACCAACATAAAGGTCTTAGGATGTCCTGAAAGTGTGGAAAGAGAGAATAGATTAGAAGGTTGATTCAGTGAAATAATAGCAGAAAACTTCCCTAATTTGGAGAAAGGAAGGGGCATCCAAGTACAAGAAGCAGACAGAACTACTAATAAACATGACCAGAAAAGATCTTCACCACAACAAATTGTAGTCAAACTTTTAATAGTAAAATATAAGGGAAAAATTCTAAAATATGTATGAGAGAAATTCCTGATTATCTTCAGAGGATCTCAAATTAGACTGATAGCTGATTTTTCATCAGAAGCCTTATGGCTAGAAAAGAATAAAGAGTCATACTCTAAGTCTAAAAGAAAAAAAAAACTGTAAACCTAGAATACTGTACACTGAAAAACTCTCATTTATGAATTAAGGTGAAATAAAGACCTTCCATGACAAACAGAAATCAAAATAATTTGTCACCACTTGTCCAGCCTTACAAATGATGCTTAAGGATGTGCTACATACAGAAACACAAAACTATAGTTATAATTATGAAAGAATGAGAGGGCAAAAAAAATCTTCCAATATAAGTACAAAGGAAATTTAAAGCAAACAATAGCAACATTTATGGAAAAATGGCAGGGCCAAGCCGTTACTTATTAATAGTAACCTTGAATATAAATGGCTTAAATTCTCAAATTAAAAGATAAAGACTGGCTGAATGGATTAAAAAGCAAGATCAATCTGTTTGCCGACAAGAAACACACCTCACTAACAAAGATTCATGCAGACTGAAAGTGAAAGTATGGAAAGACATATTCCCCTCTAACACAAAGTGAAAAAAAGCAGGAATAACAATCCTAGTATAAGATGAAATAGACTTTAATAAAAAAAATAACTGTTAAAAGAGACAAAGAAGGGCATTATGTAATGATTAAGTTATCAATTCAAGAGGAAGATGTGACTATAATAAATGTGCATGAACCCAATGCCAGGGCACCTGGCTAGGTAAAAAAAATGATAATGCATCTAAAGGGTGGCATAGACTCCAATACTACATTATTGGGACACTTCAACATCCATTTTCATCAATGGACAGATCAACTAGACAGAAAATTGAAAAGAAACAACAGAGCAAATCTGCATTGTGGACCAAATGTACCTGATACTTACAGAACAATTCACTCCACAATTGAAGAATACACAGTCTTTTCATCAGTGCATGGAACTTTCTCTAGGAAACACCATATGCTAAGACACAAAGCAAGTCTCAGAAAATTCAAAAAAAATTGAAGTCACATCATATATCTTTTCTGACTAGAGTGGAAAGAAGCTGGAAACTAACACCCTCAGAATCTCTAGAAAATGTACAAACACATAGAGACTGAACAACATGCTCCTGAATGAACAAGGGGTTACAAAAAAAAATGGGAAATAAAATTTCCTATAAATGAATTAAGAATACACTAAAATATATCAAAATGTATGGGATACAGCAGAGGCAATGTTAAGAGAGAAGTCCATAGCAAGTAGCACCTACATCAAGAAATAGAAAAGGCATCAAATAAATGAGTTATCAGTGTATCTTTTATTTATTTATTTATTTCACAGGTAGAGTTATAGAGAGTGAGAGAGAGAGACAGAGAGAAAGGTCTTCCTTCCATTGGTTCACTCCCCAAATGGCCGCTACGGCCAGCACTGCGCCAATCTGAAGCCAGGAGCCAACTGCTTCCTCCTGGTCTCCCATGCGGGTGCAGGACCTAAGCACTTGGGCCATCCTCCACTGCCTTCCCAGGCCACAGCAGAGAGCTGGACTGGAAGAGGAGCAACCGGGACTAGAACCTGGCACTCATATGGGACGCCGGAGCTGCAGGCAGAGGATTAACCAAGTGAGCAATGGCGCCGGCCCCTATCAGTGTATCTTAAGAACACAAACCAAACCTGAAATTAGTAGGAGGGAAGAATCAATTAAAATTAAAGTAAAAATAAACAAAATTGAAACCAAAAAATAACAAAAATAGAGTGAAATAAAGAGCTGATTTGTGAAAACAATAAACAAAATTAATACACCATTTCTCCAACTAACCATAAAAGGAGGGAGAAGACCCAAATCAATAAAATTGAGATTAGAAAAGGAAATGCAACAGTGGACATCACAGAAAAAAAGGATATTCAGGATTTACTATAAACAGTATATGCCGTATCATTGTTCCCACAATGCCGTGATTGGAACTCGTAGAAGAGTTTGGAAAACTAGCAGGATATAAAATAAATGCACAAAAATCAACAGCCTTTGTATACACAGGCAATGCCAAATATATAGATATATACAAATATATATATATATATGTATATATATTAGGCTACCGCATATATAAAGTAATATGACCAAAGTAGAGGAAGAGATGAGTTTTTTTGTATTTAAGATATGGAAGGAACGAAAATGTGGGAAGGACAGGAATGACAGAAATACTTTGAGGCAGACACTGAAAAAGATGTGTAGCAGGCAATACCATGGCTGAGAAAGAACTTCTAAGATCAATCCCATTCACAATAGCTACAAAAACAATCAAATACCTTGGAATAAACTTAACCAAGGAAGTTAAAGAGCTCTAGGATGAGCATTACTAATTCTTGAAGAAAGAAATAGAAGAGGATACTAAAAATGGAAAAATCTTCCATGCTCATGGATTGGAAGAATCAATATCATCAAAATGTCCATTCTCCAAAAAGCAATTTATAGATTCAACGCGTTGCCAATCAAAATACCAAAAACATTCTTCTTAGATCTGGAAAAAATGATGCTGAAATTCATATGGAGACACAGGAGACCTCAAATACCTAAAGCAATCTTGTAAAAAAAACAAAGACAGAGGCATCACAATACCAGATTTCAGGACATACTACAGGGCAGTTGAAATCAAAACAGCATGCTACTGGTACAGAAAGTGATGGATAGACCAATGGAACAGAACAGAAACACCAGAAATCAATCCCAAAATCTACAGCCAACTTATATTTGATCAAGGATCTAAAACCAATTCCTGGAGCAAGGACAGTCTATTCAACAAATGGTGCTGGGAAAACTGGATTTCCACGTGCAGAAGCATGAAGCAAGACCCCTACCTTACTTCTTACACAAAAAATCACTCAATATGGATTAAAGATCTAAATCTATGACACGACACCATCAAATTAATAGAGAACATTGGAGAAACCCTACAAGATATAGGCACAGGAAAAGAATTCTTGGAAAAGACTGCAAAGGCAGTCAAAGCCAAAATTAACATTTGGGATTGCATCAAATTGAGAAGTTTCTGTACTGCAAAAGAAACAGTCAGGAAAATGAAAAGGCAATTGACAGAATGGGAAAAAATATTTGCAAACTATGCAACAGATAAAGGATTAATAACCTGAATCTACAAAGAGATCAAGAAACTCCACAACTACAAACAAACAACCCACTCAAGAGATGGGCCAAGGACCTCAATAGACATTTTACAAAGAAGAAATCTAAATGGCCAACAGACACATGAAAAAATGTTCAGGATCAGTAGCCATCAGGGAAATGCAAATCAAAACCACAATGAGGTTTCACCTCACCCCAATTAGAATGGCTCACATTCAGAAATCTACCAACAACAGATGCTGGCGAGGATGTGGTGAAAAAGGCTCACTAATCCACTGTTGGTGGGAATGCAAACTGGTTAAGCCACTATGGAAGTCAGTCTGGAGATTCCTCAGAAAATTGAATATAACCCTACCATACAACCCAGCCATCCCACTCCTTGGAATTTACCCAAAGGAAATTAAATTGGCAAATAAAAGAGCTGTCTGCACCTCAATGTTTATTGCAGCTCAATTCACAATAGCTAAGACCTGGCATCAACCTAAATGCCCATCGAGATTAGACTGGATAAAGAAATTATGGGCTATGTACTCTATAGAATACTATACAGCAGTAAAAAAAATGAAATCCGGTCATTTGCAACAAAATGGAGGAATCTGGAACACATCATGCTGAGTGAATTCAGCCAATACCTAAGGGACAAATATCATATGTTCTCCTGATCGGTGACAACTAACTGAACACCATAAAGGAAACCTGTTGAAGTGAAATGGACACTATGAGAAACAATGACTTGATCAGCCCATTTCCTGACTGTCAAGTAACAACTTAATACTTTATCCCTTTTAGTATTTTTTTGTTCTACTTGATACTAATGGTTGAACTCTTTAATTAACTCACAATTATTCTTAGGTATTTAAATTTATCTGAAAAGTGATCTCTATTAAATACAAGAGTGGGAATAATAGAGGGGTATGTACAATATGGGACGTGCTCAATCTGACTTGCCCCAAACGGTAGAATTAGAAACATGCCAGGGGATTCAGTTCAATCCCATCAAGGTGGCAGGTACCAATAACATCTCACTAGACAAAGTGATCATTTTCAGTTCATAATTGATCATAATGATAGGATTAAGAGTCAAAGGGATCACATAAACAAGACTAGTGTCTGCTAATACTAACTGAAAGAATTAAAAAGGAGAGAACAATCCAACACGGCAAGCGGGATACACAGCAGACTCATAGAATGGCAGATGTCCTAAACAGCCCTCTGGCCTCAGAATCAGCCCTTAAGGCATTCAGATCTGGCTGAAAAGCCCATGAGAGTATTTTAGGCATGGAAAACCAAGACACTCTGGAAAAAAAAAACTAAATGAAAGATCTCTACAAGTGAGATCCCAGTGGAAAGAACAGGCCATCAAAGAAGGAGGTACCTTTCTCTGAAGGGCGGAGAGAACTTCCACTTTGACTATGCCTTGTCTAAATAAGATCGAAGTCGGTGAACTCAAAAGCCTTCCATAGCCTTGGAAACCCATGATAAGAGCCTTGGGTGATTACTGACGCCATAAACAGGGTGTTAATTTTTAAGTCAACAAGAGGAGTCACTGTGCACTTACTCCTCATGTAGGATCTCTGTCCTTAATGTATTATACAATGTGAATTAATGCTATAACTAGTACTCAAACAGTACTTTATACTTCGTGTTTCTGTGTTGATGCAAACTGTTGAAATCTTTACTTAGTATATACTAAGCTGATCTTCTGTATATAAAGATAATTGAAAATGAATCTTGATGTGAATGGAATGGGAGAGGGAGCACAAGATGGGAGAGTTGTGGGTGGGAGGGAAGTTATGGGGGTGGGGAAGCCACTGTAATCCAAAAGCTGTACTTTGGAAATTTATATTTATTCACTAAAAATTTTAAAAAACAGTTATATGCCAACAAACTGGAAAATCTAGAAGAAATGAATAGATTTCCTGGACACACACAATCTACCAAAATTGAGGCACAAACACATTGAAAACGACCAAGATGAAAAAATGAATCAGTAATAAACACCCTCCCTACGAAGAAAACCTATGACCAGTTGGCTTCACTGCTGAATTCTGTGAGACTTTTAAAGAACAATTTATTCGAATTCTTCTCAAACTATTCAGAACAACTGTAAGGGAGGGAATTCTCCTGAACTCCTTCTATGAGGCCAGCATAACGTTAATTCCAAAACCATTAAAAGAAACAACAAAGAAAAAGAAGTAGAGACCAATATCCCTGATGAATGTAGATGCAAAACTCCTCAAAAAAATACTAGCTACTTGAATCCAACAATACATGAGAAAGATCATTCATCAGTACCAAGTCGGATATATGCAGGGATAGTTCAATATAAGCAAATCAATAAATGTGACACATCACATTAACAAATTGAAGAATCAAAGCCACATGACTATCTCAATAGATACAGATAAAGCATTTGATACAGCACAATATACTTTCATGATGAAAAAAAACCTTAAGCAAATTGGGTATAAAAAGAACATTCCTCAACACAAACAAGGCAATTTATGACAAACACACATCCAGCACCATATTGAATGGGAAAAAGTTAAAATGTCTGCACTAAAATCTGGAACCAGAGAAGGATGTCCTGTTCCACTATTGCTATTCAAAATAGTTATGGAAGTTTTGGCCAGAGCCATTAGGCATGAAAAAGAATTCAAAATGATACAAATTGGAAAGGAGGAAGTAAGATATCTATTTGAAGATGACAAGCTTCTATAAATAGGGGAACCAAAGGCTCCACTAAGAGACTATCGGAACTCATAGAGAATTTGGTAAAGTTGCAGGATATAAAACCAACACAGAAAAATCGATAACTTTTGTACACACAGAAAATGCCATGGCTAAGAAAGAACTTGTAAATTCAGTCCCATTCACAAGAGCTACAAAAAAATTTAAATAACGTGGAATAAACTTAAACAAGGAAGTGAAAGATATCTATGATGAAAATTATAAAATATTAAAGAAAGAAATCAAAGACAAAATATGTAAAAATCTTCCATGTTTGTAGATTGGAAGAATCATCAAAGCATTCACACAACTGAAAGCAACTTACAAATTCAATGTGATTCTAATCAAAATACCAATGACATTCTTCTCAGATGCAGAAAAACAATGATAAAATTAATATGGAAACACAAGAGACCTCAAATAGCTGAGGCAATCTTAAATAACACAAACAAAGCCAGAGGAATCACAATTCCAGATCTCAATACATACTACAGGGCAGTTATAATCAAAACAGCCTTGTACTGGCACAAAATTAGACATATAAATCAATGGAAAAGAATAGAAACTCCAGAAACGAATCCACACACCTGCAGCCAACTAATATTTGACAAAGTAACTAAAATCAATCCTTGGAGAAGGGACAGTCTCTTCAACAAATGGTGCTGGGAAAATTGGATTTCCACATGCAGAATTATGAAAGAAGACCTATACAAAAATCAACTCAAAGTGAATCATGGATCTAAATCTATCACCTGATACCATCAAATTACTGTAGGAGAACACTGGGTAAACTCTGCAAGGCACTGGCATAGGTAAAGACTTCATAGAAAAGACCCCAGAAGCATAGGCAATCAAAGCCAAAATTAACAAATGGGATTACAACAAGGAAGAAGCTTCTGCACTGCAAAAGAAACACTCAGGCAAGTGAAAATGCAACTGAAAGAATGAGAGAAAATATTTAGAAACTATGCAAGTGATAAACAATTAATATCCAGAATCTATAAAGAGCTCAAGAAACTCAACAACAACAAAACAAACAATCCATTTAAGAAATAGGTAAAGGACTTGGACAGGCATTTTTTTCAAATTATGAAATTCAAGTGGCCAGCAGACACATTCAAAAAAAACACTCAAATCACTGGCCTTCAGAGTAGTGCAAATGAAAACCACAATGAGGTTTCACCTCACACCAGTTGGAATGGCTCTCATACAGAAATCAACAATAAGTGCTGATGAGGATATGGGGGAAAAGGTTCCCTAACCTACTGTTGGTGGGAATGAAAACTAGTACACCTAATTTTCCATTATGGAAGACAGTATGAAGATTCCTCAGAAAGCAGAAAATAGATGTCCCATATGACCTAATCACCTCTCTCCTTGGAACTTACCCAAATGCAATGAAATCAGCATACAAAAAAGTTATCTGTAACCCCATATTTACTGCAGCTCAATTCACAATAGCTAAGATATGGAACTGACCCAGATACTCAACAACTGATGACTGGATAAAGGAAATGTGATACATAAGCACTATGGAATACTACTCAGGCATAAAAAGAATGAAATCTTGCCTTTTACAACAAAATAGATGCAACTGGAAATCATTATACTTAGTGAAACAAGTCAGTCCCAAAAAGACATACACCATATATTTTCCCTGAATTGTGGTAATTAACAGAGTACAAATATATAATGGTTATTAGTGAAATTAATATTTTGAGAACCGATTACTGTTTACAGTCTTTACTTGTTTAGTCTCTACTATTGTGCAACCGTGGTTTTTTTTCTCTTTACTTTTTGTGGAATTCTTATTTTATAATCTTATGATTATAAAATAAACTGAAAGAATATCATTGTAGAAGTTAAAAGAATGAATAAGAAAGGAAGGAGGAGGGAGTGTCAGAGTGTGGGTGGGAAGGAGGGTAAGGTGGGATGTGTCATTATGCTCCTAAATCTGTATATATATAATACATGAAATTTGTTCACCTTATGTAAATAAAAATTTGTTAAAGAAAGAAAAGGAAAAAATAGATACTGGTTGCCAAATTCACACAAAAGTACTTCATAGTTTGTGGGAAATGTAATGAAAAGATGAGTGAATATATTTAGGTGCAAAAATAGTTTGAAATCCTAGCATAGTTTTTTTCCCAGAATATGCATTTTTTGGTGAATTCTTTGAAGAGCTGGAATGGAGAATCAAACCCTGGCATTGCAGTATGGATTGGGAGTGTCTTTTTTGGGATCTTAACTACTTTAGCAACAGCCTGCTCCAGACTAGATCTTTTACCAAGATCAAGATGGTACCTGTATGTTGTTATCTAACAGCCAAACCAGTTGGTATTTGTAAGTGACTGAAGCTAAAACCATAAGCAAAGCTTACAGAAAGCCAATGATTCTTAGAAAAACTTCAGACTGTAGATCTGTGCTGTGCAACACAGTAGCCTTTAGCTATTTAATTAATTAAAATTAAATAGAGTTAAAAATTCATTTTCTCAATTGTACTGGCCACATTTCAAGAACTTAGAAACCACAGGATAACTAGCGCCTACCATGTGAATATTTTCATGGCAGTACTGAGTTTTTGTTGAGGTATTTCTGTGTTTTATTTCTGGATTAGTCACTACATTTCAAGAGATCTACTTTCACACAGCATGAACACATACACAGAAATGAATAGTTTTGTTTTTTCCTGACAAATATTTTACTCACTTCAGTGTCTATTCTATGCAATTTTACTGTTTAATATCTCTGGATATACAAATATTTAATGAATAACTCCTATATTAAGAACCTCATATTTGGCCTGTCAGGGATGAAGAGGATACAAAAAAACAATTGAGTATGCAAGAGTGGCTATTGGAAGGCAGTGAACATTTGGTGGAGCCCAAAATCAAAGAACACTATCAAAAATGAAAGAAAACATAAATGACAAGAACGATTGGATCAGGTAGAAAAGGAAAGTTAGTAAATGATTTAATAATAGTGGCTTTGAAACAATAATGTTAAGGTGGTCAGCTGCCAATCTCCACTAGCATTTTCACGGCAGGGTAAAAGCTGTGGAAATCATCTCCAAAAATGGGTAAAAAAATGAATAAAGATGCCAAAGGCAAAAAGGAAATAATAAAATGTGAGCATATTTCCTCTTGTTAGGCATCAGCAACTTCAAATATTTTCAGTCTATAATTATGTTCACCACAATGCCCCCCCACCATGCCCCAGTTAATGTTTTGCCAGTTTTCACTAGCTCTCTTCGAAGCTTTTATCATAAATCAAACTTTTTACTCACAAGGTTATGGTATTCTTTGCCAGTGAATTCTCATAATTTGTCTACTTCTTTGTGCACTCTCTTAATTACCCTGACAAACATAAAAGTAATTTTATACTGTGGAAATGTACATGCAACTTTTGTATACTTTGGAATGTAGCCCAGTTAAACTCTAGTAACATATCCCATTAATGTATAGTTGTTTACATGCATTTCAGGCAATTAAGAGTGTCTTTCAGGCTTAATGAGTACTACAAAAGCAACACAGACTCTATAGTATAAATCTGGACTTATCTTGCGTTTCATGTTGAACCCAAGAAACCTATCATTGTTAAGAAAGAAGCAAGGGGCCAGTGCTGCGGCTCACTAGGCTAATCCTCTGCCTGCAGCACCAGCAGCCCGGGTTCTAGTCCCGGTTGGGTTGCCAGTTCTGTCCCGGTTGCTCCTCTTCTAGTCCAGCTCTCTGCTGTGGCCCGGGAAGGCAGTGGAGGATGGCCCAAGTGCTTGGGCCCTGCACCTGCATGGGAGACCAGGAGGAAGCACTTGACTCCTGGCTTTGGATCAGCGCAGCGCTGGCCGTAGTGGCCATTTGGGGAGTGAACCAATGGGAGGAAGACCTTTCTCTCTGTCTCTCTTTCTCTCTCACTGTCTAACTCTGCCTGTCAAACAAACAAAACAAAACAAACAAACAAAAAAGAAAGAAGCAAGGGTAAAGGTCTCTATTTTCTGCTAAAGGTAAATGATGTGTATATAATTGTGTGAGGATGTGACCAACAACATAAATTATTGCATCTCTTTATGTTTAACTGCATTTGTATGTGTATTTTTACACTTAATGTAATTTCATGTCCATTAAGTACCTAGCTCAATAGAATCACCAGTGAGCCAAGGTTTAGGTGGAGATAGTCTACTTTCCAAAGAAGCAAGGCAATAAAAAAAAAAAAATCTTCAGAAAAGTTAAAAGCTATTTGGGAAGACTATGCAATTAAAATCATGTATTCATGATTAGCTGGATAAATTACTTTATAATAAAAGTGAGAAGAGGCTACACAAAAGGGAAGCACAGGAGTGGCAACTGGCCTAGTAGTGAAGACATACATGCCCCACATCAGAGTGTGTGTCTTTGATTCCTCACTCTAGCATCTGACTCCAGCTGCCTAGTAACATATGCTTGGGGGCAGCAGAAGATGCCTCAAGTGCTCAGGTCCCTGTCACCCATGTTGGAAACCCAGAGGGAGTTCTATGTTCTTGGCTTTGGCTTGGTCCAATCCTGGTTTTATGGACATTTGGGGAATGAACAACAGATGGACGATCTCTCCCTCTCCCTCTCCCTCTCCCTCTCGCTCTCGCTCTCTCTTCCTTCAGTGCCTTTCAAGCAGATAAAAATAAAATTTTAAAATTCAGGTCCTGGGAGGCAGGGGTGACTTCTCATTCATGTGGGAAACCTAGACTGCATTCTTGGCTCCCCTGTTTTGGCTCCAGCCCAGTCCCACCTGTCGCAGGCATTTGGAGAGTGAGCAAGATAATATGAGCTCTCTGTTTGTCTCTCTACTGCTCAAATAAATAAAAATTATTTTAAAACGAGGAAGCTGAGCCTTGTCTACAGAATCAAGGAAAACTCCCCGGCAAATAACTTCTCAGCCGATTCCTAAAGGATGAACAGGAGCAACCCAGAGAAACAAAAAGGGAGCAGGATCTTCATGTGACGGATAGACCTGATTCTCACAACCATCTATCCTTAAAAAAATAGGGAAGGACATTATGGGAAAGCAAGTTAAGCTGCCATTTGGGATGCCTGTATCCCATATCAGAGTGCAAGTCCTGGCTACTCCACATCTGATCTTGCTTCCTGTTAATGTAGCTGGGAGGCAGTAGGTGATGGCTAAAGTGTTTTGGGTCCCTGAAGTGCTTGGGCCTAGCTTGGCTATTGCTGGCCCCTGGGGGAATAAACCAGCACATGGGAGATATCTCTCCTGGTTCTTTTCTCTCTCTCTTGTGCTGCCTTTCAAGTTGTTGAGAATAAGTAAACATTTTTAAAGCCTCAAAAAAAGTATGGTTCTATTAAATAAAATTATGTAACTTTTAGATATTCAAATATCTTATATATGAGGATAAATTAATAACTGCAAACACTGGAGGAAATTATTTTAAAAAGAAGAAATTTGGGGCCAGATTTGTGGCACAGAGGGTTAAGCCACAAACTGTCATGCCAGCATCCCATGTGAACATGGATTTGTCTTGGCTGCTACACTTCTGATCCCGGTCCATGTTAATGTGCCTAGGAAAGCAAGGGAAGATAGCCCAAATACTTGGGCCCCTACCCTCAAGGGAGATCTGGATGGAGTTCCAGAATCCTGACTTTGGCCCATCTAGTCATGGCCATTGCAGCCATTTGGGGAATGGACCAGCAAATCTAAGACCTCTCTCTCACTGCTTCTCTCTGTGTGTCTGCTGCTCTGCTTTTCAAATTAAATAAATGAATTTTCTAAAAAGAAGATGATGATGATGAAGAGAAGGAGGAGGAAGGGGAAGAAATCTCCCTTGACCCTTTGGAAATAGCGCTAATCAACTGGAGATTTTTGTACTCTACACATGGTCACAATTCCCACTCAAAAATGAAACCTCGGCTTTCTCAAGATAGCCAAACACAAGTGCTCAGTTTTTGCCTCCCCCTCCGCAGAAAAGACCCAAAACAACACTTAAATAATGCAGCTCAACATAAATACCTAAGAAAGGATGCCAGAACTCACTGAGGGAATAAGAATCAGGAACCTGGTATGATAGAGACCTGGGATGGCAACATAAAGAACAAAGCCACTGGCAACTGAACTCTGCCCCACATAGATAAGGAGAACCTGTGTTGAAGGGGAAAAGGTAGATGAGAGGCTCAGCAGTGCACACTGGCACATACCCTACCTGTGGGTATCCCAGCTATAGGAGAAATCCACAGTTATCACAGACTAGGAGCCCAGGAAGAACACCCAGGAGAACTCAAAGTTGCTTTAATTCAGATAAGAAACTTACCCCCGATCCCACCACAACCCCTGGGGGCACAGGGCGCAGTAATACAGCATCAGCTGACAAAGAAGTCACTGTCAGAATCCATACTGTCCTAGGGGATAGAAGTCCCTGCATGTCTCCATCCTGGACCCTACAGACGTTTCTCCACCATGGCAAAAAAGATTGTAGTCTTAAGAAGTCAACAAGACTCAATAGAGCAACAATGACCCTAGAACCACACCCTACACAGCATTCTTCACTGCAGGAAATAGAGAGTGAAGAACAGCTGGGGATGCTGCCCCTAAAACTCCTGAATTAGAGGCAGCTGTCTGTCAGATTTGGGGGCCATCCCATTCTGCTTTCTCCTCCCTCTCTCCTCTCCCCCTGCCTCTTGGAGCATCAAGTACTGCTGCTGGGATCCATACACACCTGGGTTCCTAGTCAGGGCTCTCATAATTCTGGACCAGTCCATATGCCAATGGCACTAGAACTGTGCTCATGCTTGGGATTGTGTGTACACCTGGCCAATGCCAGCACCAGTGCCGCTCACAGCTCTATCCCATATCACGGGCACAAGATGGTGAGGTTCATGACCCCACCCACTCCCAGCAGCAGCCCCAGCTGTTCTCAGATCAGCATCACTTCCAAGACGCATGCCCCTGTTTTGGGCAACATTTGGAGGACTGCATGCCAGGGATCTAAGCAACTCTGCTCAGCCACAGGAGCACCCCAGACTCCCAAGGCCACAATAATTGACCACAGTAAAAGATGATACAGAGAGGGTACACTACAGTGTCCAGCTGGAAATATAGCCAAAGTAATATACCAAGTTAACACTTGAATACACACATAAAAGAAAAAGTCTTTTATCAAAGGAGCCACCTTTTAAAAGTAATACAGACATCTGATCCATCATATGCACAAATATCAACATAGGGACTCGAGAAGTCTGCAAACAAGACTTCCAAAGGAACACAATAATGATGTAGTAACAGTCTTATTCAAAAGGATACTGAAGAAATATACAACAAGGAATTTAAAAGAATGATTGTAGGAGTACTCAAAAAAGATACAGGAGAATACAGACAGATATTTAGAAAAAAATCAGGAAACTAATGCATGCTATGAATGAGAAATGCAGCGAATAGAGAGATCCTGAAAAAGAACTAAACAGAGATGTGGGCATTTGTCCTGGTGGTTACAATGACAGTTAGGACACCTGTATCCTACATCAGAGTCAACAAGTTCTTGATTTCTTTGAACTTCAGTTTCGTAATAAGTAACATGAAAAAAGTTATTGCTATTCCATAAGATTTTCTTTTAGAATTAAACAATCCATTATATAAACTGCCTATACAATTCTGAACAATAAAGTAACTCTTCTTCCCCTCTCTTGCTCAAAAACGTTAGACTGAATTTCACCAATATTAAAACTCACTACTAAGATGAGGAAATTAGTGTTCAAAAGAATCACAGTGTAAAAATAATTAATACCTCCATAATTGAATTATTCCTGACTATTGCTCTTATTCTTTCCTAAAATATCATCCCAAATTAATATTTATCAGGAAGATAAACTGAAAGAGTACTTGAGGTTTTTGTGAGCATTCAAATTTTGTTTTATCTTTCTCAATGCAGATTATGAAGAATGATGAGTTTTCTAATGCAAATTTCAGGAAGAAAGTGACAGCGTCAGCACATTTTCCTCAGATATATCTACACAGTTATAACTTCAAGATATGCTTACCTTCACAGAAACCCCTTTACAGAACATACGCTTGCTTGGCTTCTGAAACTTCAAAATGTACTTTGCAATAGCGATTATTATCTTCTACTGCCAACTGCTGTTGGTGTCAAGGTTGCTTGGGAATACAGATTTACTGATAACAAAAGTTTCACAGCTAAAACCCATAGAATATGTACTATCAAAGGGCATTAAGATCATCTACCCAAATAAAACTCTGTAAATATTGTAGCTTTGTTGGAAGTAACAAATACCCAATTTGCTTTACACAGCAGTTGATATATTCATTTAAAGCCATCTTTAGGGAAATTTTAATATAAAAGTGAGCCTGTAAATTTATTTATGTTTAGATTCTTTAGAATGATTGTATAAACTATAAGAAAGTATAGAGCTAGCATTGTAGCACAGCAAGTTAAGCCACTACATGTGACACTGGCATTCCATGTGAGATGGGTTTCAAGTGCTAACTGCTCCATTTCCAATCCAGCTCCCTGCTAATGTGCCCGGGAAAGCAGCAGAGGATGGTCCACATACTTGGGCCCCTGCACCCACATGGGAGACTAGGATGGAATTCCTGTCTCCTGGCTTCATTATGGTCTAGCCCCAAGGGGTCGTGGCCATCTGGGGAGTGAACAAGTGGATGGAAGATCTCTCTCTCTCTCTCTCTCTCTTCCTCTCACCCTCCCTCCCTCCCTCTCTCTTTGCTAGAACTCTGCCTTTAAAATAAATAAAATAAATCTTTTTAAACAAGATAAGGAACTACAACTTAAATTACAAGGACACAAAAGATAATTTTTGAAAGCACTATTTTTCTTATAAATATAAAATAAAAATAAATATTTGGGTGAAAATTATAGACCATGAAATATTAGCCATACTCAAAAGATCTATAGATGTCAAATGTTTACTATTTATTACATCCTTTCTATGACATTATCAAAGGTATTTAAATACATGTTATCATTTAATCTGCAAAATACTCCAAGAAGCAAA
The DNA here is from genome assembly GCF_964237555.1 of Oryctolagus cuniculus. NCBI lineage: Eukaryota > Metazoa > Chordata > Mammalia > Lagomorpha > Leporidae > Oryctolagus > Oryctolagus cuniculus. The sequence goes on along the minus strand of NC_091434.1, from coordinate 26,716,998 downwards.
TGACTATCTTTAATTTCCACTAAAGAGATTGAAAGTCAGAGTTTAAGAAATTTGCTCAAGATTGCACAACTAGTAATTCATGGACTCATATCTAAATTCAGGTTTCCATACTTCCAAAATCTAAGTTCTGTCTGGCTTCAAATTAGGAATGAAGTCTTAACTTTGCTGTATTTAATAAATAAGATCTTTAGGTTTAGGTTATGACCACAAAATATTAACTTCTAAACAATTAAGTATACTTGTAGCATCAAGGAAAGTTTCTGTTGTAATAAAATGAGAATTACAATCTTAAATAAGAAACTGGTTCTAATCTAAAATTTGTTATGCCTTATAATTACTGTATTTATTATCATTTGAATTCAACAAAGCAACTAACTTATGAAAAGCCTATGAATAACAATCTAGCCCAATCTATCTAAATGTTAAAATTATATTATATGCAAATTACTTCTTATATAATTTTGCACAGATCTTAATTTTTTATTGCTTGAAATTTTGCAAACAATATGTAAATGAATAAAAGTAAGAAAGTGCTAAAAAATAAAGGCTTCTTCTCTCCATTAATAGACCTGCATATCAAGAAAACAGTGATGTGTCCAGAAAAGTTCAAATTTCAATCATGTGTTTAGAAAGTTTTATTGAGCTATAACTTATTGGAGAGAAGTATACAATTCATGATTAGATAAATGATGAATTAGCATAATATGAACATACCCATGCAATTCACCCAGGCTCGAAATGAAGTATTACTAGCTTCCCAGATGTTCCTTTCATGTCCTTTCCCAGTCACTACCCTCTACTTCCTCCCCTAAAGTATTCTTATCCTGAATCCTAAAGCCATGATAGCTTGCCTGGATAAATGGGATCATACCAAATGTGTTAGTCTATTGTAGGCTATTGACCTGACACTTTATTTATTTTTTGACAGGCAGAGTTAGACAGAGAGAGAGAGACAGAGACAGAGAGAAAAGTCTTCCTTTCTGTTGGTTTACCCCCCCAAAATGGCCACTACGGCCAGCGCACTGCACCGATCTGAAGCCAGGAGCCAGGTTCTTCCTCCTGGTCTCCCATGCAGGTGCATGGCCCAAGCACTTGGGCCATCCTCCACTGCCTTCCTGGGCCACAGCAGAGAGCTGGACTGGAAGAGGAGCAACCTGGACAGAACCAGTGCCCCAACCGGGACTAGAACCCGGGGTGCCGGCACCACAGGTAGAGGATTAGCCAAGTGAGCCGCGGCGCCAGCCCTGACACTTTATTAACCATCAATTTGTTTCCTTATTTAATTATCATGAAATATCTTAATAAGCAGAAATACAGAAGACATATATAGAATATGTTATAATTTCTAAACATATCTGAATTCATTCATTCTAGTGTTAATGGGCATTTGACTTGTGCAACTACATAATAATGCTGTTATAAACACTTGGTTCAAATCTTTTGTTGCACATATGTTTGCGTTACTGTTGGGTAATTATACCGGGGTTTAATTGCTGGGCCTTATTTTTTTAATGCTCAACTTTAGCAGATAGCACCAACCTGTAAGTACAAATATTGTCTCCCATCAGTTGCAAATATGACAAATACAATTGTTCTACTTGCTCCCTGGCAATGTTATCATGATAGTTTTAAATTTTAGCCCATTTTGGTGAGGGTATAATGACATCTTATTATGAATGACAAATTTTCATGCTTTTTATAAAACATATAACCTCTTGAGAAATATCTATTCATATATTTTACCGTGTTAAAAAACTGAGTTGTCTGTCATTTTGTTATTGTTTTTCAGGATTACACATATGTTTTTGTTATATATATGATACACAATGTGGCTGAAGTACTATGTAACTTTTATCATTCTTTTAACAGTGTCTTTGGATGATCAGAAATTCCTCCATCAGTTTGTAAAGACTGAGCAATTGGACTGCATTAAAACAACTCAATTTATAAATCACATTGAAACATAAACTATCTAGGAATAACTATAATGAATGCTGTAAGAGACCTATTCTCAAGAATGTTTAAGATAGCATTGACAGAAATTATTAAAAGACCTAAAAAAATGTGAGGTCATGTCATGGTCATAGTACAGAAGGCTCAGTATTGTTAAGATACCAACTGACAAGTAGATTAAATGCAATATATATCTAAAATGAATAAGTCTGGTGTGTGGTTGAAATCCACTGATTTTAAAATTTGCATGAAAATAAAGAGAGCTAAGAATATCCAAGGTAACTTTCAAGAAATAGAGAAAAGTTGAGACTTTAACAATGTATCAAGACCTACTATAAAACTAAAGTATTTAAGTTACAAGTTAACACACAGTATTATCAAATATTAACAAATAGACCAATGAAACAGAACAATGAGTCCAGAGACAAGGCCATACATATATTCAGTCTTCATTCACAACAAAGAGCACAGCAGAGCCCCTTGGAAAGGAATATCTTTTCAATAAATGGTATTGGTCAACTGCCTTTCCAATTGACACATGCTATTTTTTTTTTTTTTGACAGACAGAGTGGACAGTGAGAGAGAGAGAGTCAGAGAGAAAGGTCTTCCTTTGCCGTTGGTTCACCCTCCAATGGTCGCCGCGGCTGGCGCGCTGCTGCCGGCGTACCAAGCTGATCCGAAGGCAGGAGCCAGGTACTTCTCCTGGTCTCCCGTGGAGTGCAGGGCCCAAGTACTTGGGCCATCCTCCACTGCACTCCCTGGCCACAGCAGAGGGCTGGCCTGGAAGAGGGGCAACTGGGACAGAATCCGGTGCCCCGACCGGGACTAGAACCTGGTGTGCCGGCACCGCTAGGCAGAGGATTAGCCTAGTGAGCCGCGGCACCGGCGACACATGCTATTCTGATTATTACTTTCTATTTATAACAGTTTCCATACCAACACATACAAGCCTAAGTCATTTTGGTAGCTGCATAACAGTTCATAGTACAAATAATTTCAACTAATGCACCCATTTCTATCTTGAATTTCTATCTTAGTTTCTTTTTGCTTTGCTTTTCTGTTTTCCTCTGTGGACACTTTTAGAAGTGTGTCTACTGTATAATATTCTAGAAATAGAACAAAGGGGGTATGTTGAATCAAGGAGTACATGAATATAAAGTTAGGGAAATGTTTTCCTCCCAAAACACTACTGAGAGTTTTTACCAAGAGTTTATAAGAGTGCCCAGACTGTACCATAAATGACAGATGTTCTGTATTTGTTCCACTTTTACTGTTTGTGACTCACAAAGAATTTGAAGGACAAAGTTGATCACATTAACCACCAATAAGTCAGAATGACAGTAATGTTGCCTATCCAGAGGTTAAAGTAAGGGCTGAGAGTAAACGGGGTGAGCCACTCTATGATCTACATGAAAAAAATGCAGAAACACTCTTCTAGGAAAGAAGGCCACAGGACCAGCAGCTAGACTTGGGCAAACAGGGAAAGCTAACTCAAGAGGCAATATGCTGACAACAAGTAAAGTGTTCTCAATTTCTATGCTGATTAAATTACACCCAATTGCCGGAGATTGACTAAAGTGACGTGTCATCAAGGAATTCTGTAGTATTGAATATTGTGTGGTATTTAAATAAGTGGGTCATCTGCTGGGGTGCAGAAATCTCATTAAAGCTTTTCACTGGAATGGTATTTTTGTAACTGGATTGGACTTTTATTACACCCAAGCAATCCAGCTCATGCTGCCTTCCTCAAATAAAATAACTCCTTTTCTCAAACTATATAAAACCTCTTCATCTTTCCAGGCTCATCTCAAGCCCCACTTTCTTCCTAGCTGCTCCTATTACAACTCTGTTCCACATCGACAGGACTGTTCTTAAAATTAAAAGTTGAACTTGATTAAGTGTAGTTCTGTAGTATTCTTTGTTCATAACTGTATTATGCACGAATATTTAATTTCCCAAAATTTACTATGAGAAAAGGATGAGATGGAAACCTACCTTGCATATTTTAGCGTCCATGAACTTTAGTGTCATATTTAATCTTAACAGCTACTCCCATTGTTCAGAGTATTAATATTCCCATTGTTCAGAGCATAGAATAGAATTTCAGAGATATTATGTGCTTTGCTCTATCACACAATTCCTTGAGTGCACTCTGGGATTCAAACTCAAGCTAATTTTATTTCTAAGACACGCATTATAACATCACTAAATTGCTCTGTACACATTTCGTGCTACAGAAACTGAACTTAGGCATTTGAATCTGGTATGCCAGCACCACCATCACCACAAGGTTGAAGGACAGGGCATGAGCTTCAGGACCTAGACCTCTCCTGATGCCACTACTCTGAAGAGCAGTCTCCTCTTGTTTCTGAGGGGAGTTCATACAAAATCTGCCCAACTACCAAGAGACATCAGTCTGTAAGCAGAACCTTAATGCTGTGTTTTTCAGGAGTAGTATAATATAGTGCTCAAGCTGGCTGTTAGGGTAAAAGGAATCTGGGTTTGAAGCTAAGACACAAGCTATTTGATTTCTCTAAGCCACATAGCCTACCTTTACAGTCGCATTAATAATCAGCACCTAACTGGATCATTAGAAGGATTAAATGAGGCTCTCTGTCAAGTTTTTAGCATATTTCTGGTGCATAAGACTTTCACAAAATTGTCACTGTTATTCATTCACACAGGATTATCAGAAAATTGGCATCTATACCATAAGTACACTAATAATTGTACATAAACATAGAAACTGAGCAATTGAAAACAAAAGAGTGAAGAAAATATGTTAATTTCCTTTAGTTGTATTATCTTACTCTTAGTAGGCCCAATTAAATGCTTATTCTTCACAGGTATGCAGTCAAAACACTTTTAAAAGTTTATGAGGGGCCGGCACCATGGCTCACTTGGTTAATCCTCTGCCTGAGGCGCTGCCATCCCAAATGGGTGCTAGGTTTTCATCCCGGTTGCTCTTCTTCCAGTCCAGCTCTGTTGCAGCCTGGGAGGGCAGTGGAGGATGGCCCAAGTGCTTGGGCCACTGCACCCACATGGGAGACCAGGGAGAAGCACTTGGCTCCTGGCTTTGGATCGGTGCAGTGCAGCCATAGTGGCCATTTGGGGAGTGAACCAATGGAAGGAAGACCTTTTTCTCTTTCTTTCTCTCTTTTTTTTTTTAAGTGAAACAGAATTTAATAAATACTTATGCATTTAACAACAGATTGGAAGCAATGCAATAGAAAATCAGTAAACTGGAAGACTGGTCATTGAATAATTAGCTTAGAAATTTATAATATAGGTATACAAACATTATTTAAATGCAAAAGGAAGATAATACAGCCATACCAATATTAGTAAGCCTAGACTTTAACGGAAACTTTTCTTTTTTTTTTAGTCTTTTTTTTAACTTTTATTTAATGAATATAAATTTCCAAAGTACAGCTTATGGATTACAATGGCTTCCCCCCCATAACTTCCCTCCCACCCGCAACCCTCCCCTTTCCCACTCCCTCTCCCCTTCCATTCACATCAAGATTCATTTTCGATTCTCTTTATATACAGAAGATCAGTTTAGCATACATTAAGTAAAGATTTCAACAGTTTGCTCCCACACAGAAACGTAAAGTGAAAAATACTGTTTGAGTAGTAGTTATAGCATTAAATCTCAATGTACAGCACACTAAGGACAGAGATCCTACATGAGGAGTAAGTGCACAGTGACTCCTGTTGTTGATTTAACAAATTGACATTCTTGTTTATGGCATCAGTAATCAACCTAGGCTCTTGTCATGAGCTGCCAAGGCTATGGAAGCCCCCTGAGTTCACTGACTCTGATCATATTTAGACAGGGCCACGGTCAAAGTGGAAGCTGTCTCCTCCCTTCAGAGAAAGGTACCTCCTTCTTTGATGACCTGTTCTTTCCACTGGGATCTCACTTGGGGAGATCTTTCATTTAGTTCCCCCCCCCAGAGTGTCTTGGCTTTCCATGACTGAAATACTCTTATGGGCTTTTCAGCCTGATCTGCATGCCTTAAGGGCTGATTCTGAGGCCAGAGTGCTGTTTAGGACATCTGCCATTCTATGAGTCTGCTGTGTATCTCGCTTCCCATATTGGATCATTCTCTCCCTTTTTTATTCTATCAGTTATATTTGCAGACACTAGTCTTGGACTTGTCAAATAAATTTAAAAAAAGTTTATAAGGAAAAATCATCTTTCCTAATTGATAAGAAAGTTTATAAGTGTATCTCACTACTTGTTTTCATTTTAGTAAGTTTATGTAAGTTCATTATGAGTAGTAAGAAGTATTTGGCATCAAGTCATAAAGACACATTTTAAGACTACTATTTCACTTAAACAATGAAAATGAAGCTAAAGCTAGACAAGTCTAGAACCAGTAGAATTGACTCAGGATAAAAATGCTGGACGTACACTTTATCTCTCTTAATAATGTTTTTAAAAGATCTTTGAGAAAGCATATTCCTTTTAGATGTGATCCCGTATCAACATATGCTCTAACATTTCTACAGATTCTGAGTTGACATGTGACAGTATATTGTGGACACTTTTTAAGAGAGGATATACACCAATATATTTCAAGTTCCTTCAGATTAATGGGAAATATCTAAAAGATGGAAGATCCAACTGGGTTAACCTCATCCTCACAGCTTCTCTATTTATTTGCAAGAACCTCAATTAAATGCTGGCCTATCAAGTCAAGTGGAACTATTTCAGAATTTATTAAAAAAAGGACAGCAGGAGTTAAATTTGATGTTCATTAACATGAAGGGAAATTTCCTGCCCCATTTAACTAATATCTTGGTTTGTACAGTGTGACAAACAAATTTTAGTTGTTAAAATCTATTATACCTGCTTTAAATTGCATCTCCCTCTAGCCAGAGGCTCAATAGTTGGTTAAATTGAATTTGAGTTATCAGAGGCTGTTAATGGGTAGGTTTTCTATTTATTTTCTTAATTGTCCTTTATCTAAATTATCACTGATGATGAAATCTTATGTGAACTACATTCCTATATAATCAGAAGGTCTAAATAATTTTTCCTTTTTAGGATAATGATATGGAACTAAAGGGCCATAAAAATCTTTAGGGATAGCTTGTTTTAATTTTTTTTCTATATATGTGTCTCATTTAATTTCAAAATAAATAATTTCACTTGAATTTTAACATCATTAAGAAAATATGGAAATAATAAACAAACAGACTCAAAGTTTTAGTTGTTATTCCCATAGCAGGCTCTTAACAAATATATAAATATGTGCTGATTGATTGCCACCCTTTATTTCTAGCATAACAATGCTATTCAAAAATTTTAAAACTCATAAGTGTTCTATTTCAAGCAAAGCTTTCAAGTTAATGTTAAATGTATGGCAAAATTCTGAAATTTCATTCTTAAACTGCTTATTGAGTATGATATAATAGCTAGAGTGAAATGCAGACAATGAATTAGGAAAAAAAAAAAAACACAATGTTTATCTATACCTATCATGTCCAGCAGAGGTCGTGAGAGAGCAGCTAAAGTTATGGAAATAGGGGATATATGCTCAGAACTTTAAATTGAACATTTAACTCTTCAGGTTTATGAGAGTCCTTTCTTTTCACCCACGCCCCTTTCCCTTTTGATGTCTCTGCTCCTTCATCAGATAAAAGGCTGTCTAAAAAACTGCTCAGAAGTAGACACCAGAGAACAGGTTAATCCCAAGTGCACCGGTGTAATGTGTCACAAAACAGACAATGTAATTATCTCAGCAGCCTGTTTAACCAGCTAATTCGGCAGCTTTGCATACCAGAAATGAGCTCATCTGTTCAGTACATTACCATCCACGACGTTTTTAACACAAAAATCACTACATTTTTTACAAAAGCCCGTGTATTGCTTCATTGAATGTGGTTTAACAACTTTTTGGAGTCTTTTATTTATAGGAAGCAACAGGCTAATAAAGAGAAGAAAATGCCTATTAGTGCTGTACACTACTCAAAAATGAAGTCAATGATGTAAATATCCATGTGTTCACTGAAAGTGAAATAACTCTCTTTACTAGGACTCTCTAAAGAAATTCTAAATGACTTAACAGAAATAAGATTTTGATGGCAAAGACTTCTAAGTCCAGTTTTGCTTTTCCTAGAATTAAAATTATTTTGCCATCAAATACATTCTGTATTTTGCTAAGATAAGCACCATTTGAGAGAATCCATATGGGCAGTGGAGTAACATTGACCTGGACCTGAATTCTGGTTTTTCAAGTTTTTGTCTTCTAAACTTGGGCAATTAGTCCCATGGTTTTCTAATCTTCAATGTGTGTGAATACTACCCACAACCTGCATGGTTACCAAGATGCTTAAGTCATATATTATAGAAATACCTTGCAGGCCGGTGCCGCGGCTCACTAGGCTAATCCTCCGCCTTGCGGCACCGGCACACCGGGTTCTAGTCCCATCGGGGCACCGGATTCTGTCCCGGTTGTCCCTCTTCCAGGCCAGCTCTCTGCTGTGGCCTGGGAGTGCAGTGGAGGATGGCCCAAGTGCTTGGGCCCTGCACCCCATGGGAGACCAGGAGAAGCACTTGGCTCCTGCCGTCGGATCAGCGCGGTGCGCCGGCTGCAGCGCACCGGCCGCGGCAGCCATTGGAGGGTGAACCAATGGCAAAAAGGAAGACCTTTCTCTCTGTCTCTCTCTCTCACTGTCCACTCTGCCTGTCAAAAGATAAAAAAAAAAAAAAAGAAATACCTTGCAAAAATAGTAGCTATTTTATTACATGAGATATACACAGTCATGTGTCTATAAAAATATACACAAACATACATATATATACATGAGACACATAAATCCACATATTACCTACACTCATTTATAATAAAACCAACCACAAACTCAGGAAATATACATATGTTATCATAGCCTTTTCTTAAAATGACTATCTACCAACCACACTGACAACACCACAATATGCAGATGCAATAACTAGTGCAATGCCTCATGTGCACAATACTTGTTGAATGAAATAAACATCGCAGAGTAGAGAAAGAAAAACACTACAGAACATACAAAATTAGTAAAAAATATTGGCAATATTTTTGGTGGTGTGTTTTGCTGTTCAATATTTTCAGGGGCCGGCACTGTGGTGTAGTGGGTAAAGCCACCGTCTAGCAGTGCAGGCATCTCATGTGGGCACTGGTTCGAGTCCCAGCAGCTCCACTTCTGATCCAGCTCTCTGCTATGGCCTGAGAAAGCAGTAGAAGATAGCCCAAGTCCTTAGGCCCCTGCACTCGTATGGGAAGACCCAGAGGAAGCTCCTGGCTCCTGGCTCCTGGCTTTGGATCGGCCCAGCTCTGGCAGTTGAGGATGGAAGACCTCTCTCTCTCTCTCTCTCTCTCTCTCTCTGCCTCTCCTCTGTGTAACTCTGACTTTCAAATAAATAAAATAAATCATTTAAAAAGTATTTTCAGCAAATTAAACTTTTAAATCAAAGGACAGTAAGTTTTATGACAGTTCAGGTGTAGATGATCCCTGTGGTATCACATGCCTCATCATTTGACATAGTTAAAGAATAACAGGACAGGAGAGTCAGAAGCTTAAACAATGGTAAAAAACAGCCTGCAAGTGAGGCAGAAATGAAGGTTCTGATTTACAATATAATTAGTAGGACGTATTATGCTACAGTGATGAGGAAAGCACAAATGAATTACTTCAAGGGTGCAAAACCGTCCCAAGGATATGGCTTGGACAAACTCTATAGCAATGAGGTGGCAGGAAACAGACTTAACAGCAGGCTGGCCACCATCTCCTAGTCTCAACATGGAAACCTCAGAGCATTAACGTCCAATCTGCAGCCAGGGGAAACACAAAAGTTTCTGTCCTCGGCTTCCATTCTGCTCCTCACATACAGTTCTCCACACATCAGCCACAGTGGAACTACTGCATCCCTGCTATGACTGACTGATCTGTTTCTCTCAATTTATTTCAAAGCATTCTTCCCTTGACCTGCTAGTCCGAGATCATACTGGTCTCACTGCCATTTTTCTACAACAGCCTGGGGCATTTCTACCTATGATTAACTGTTAGGAAGTCACTTCCTCTCAGACTTCTACGAGGGTGGCTTCCTCACCCCTACTTTCTTCACATTCCTACTCAAACACCACCTCCCACTCTCTCTAAACAGCAACTCCAATCACTTATGTTGATACTGCTTTATTTTTCTTCATAGCACTTGCCTGTACCCTAGTTTGTATTACTTACTTACTGGTGTGTTTGGTGCCTCTCACACTCCTGGAATTTATATCATTCACGAGACTATCCTCAGGGCCCAGAAAAGGACCCTGATCCATCACAGTCACGAAGTATGTATATTTCTTGAAGGAGTGGTGGGAACTGAATGTCTGTGTTTCCATCACATTTTGTTCATTCCAGTTTCACATTGTACAGTAAATGAGTCTTTCCACGGTCTGGTGCCAGCATTATCAGACTGTCAGCTCCTTCAGTAGGGCAGAGCCTAGATTTTATTCATCTGCTATAATGGCTGGCTCTGTATGGCACTTCAGAAAACAGTCATCTAGCAAACAAAAATTGGAAAAGTGAACAAAAATAAAGACTACATAAAAAACTTTTAAAGTATTTTTAAATTGAGAATCAATGTATTTCCAATAGCAAACATGTCAAGATAATATTTCTGTGGTGTAAAAAAGAAGTCCAGTAAAAAAAAAAAAACTCTTTGATTCAACAATTAATGAAAACTACCAAACACTGATTTTATTTTGGACAACTTTCAATATGCCCCTGGCAGGGTTATTATTATTCTAAATTTAAGGGTAAGGAAACTCAGTAAAAATAATTGTTAAATATTTTTTCCAGAATCCTATGAATCCCATTAGAATCAGCCAAGATTCTAATCCTAGCCGTATTAACTACTCTTTCTGCAGTCCTTCAATACCTACTCTTCAAATGGGCCCTCTGGTATTTCTAAGATCACTTTCTCCATCGCCTTTTACACTAATATCATTTCCTTCCCTAACAATGAAATCAATATCACTAAATTAAGAATTTACCTATTGTAATGTTTCATTTAGATACAAACTCTCAAAACATATTTAAAACTGAATGTGTACCTTTCTTCCCCTGACCCCTCACTAAAGGGGTGGGTTAAGAAAGGTTAATATGGTCCTTGGCGTGGCAGAATATAAATTTCATGAATCTCCTAAACCTATTTAACCAAGGAGAAATGTTGCCATACTCCAGTAAAGCCTGCATTTCAAGGCACTTCTGTGATTTATGAATTTCTCTTCTGTAGAGAACGAGTGATAAACAGCTTCAGTGTAATTCATTCAAACTCATCACATATATTTGGTAACCCCATATCACCTTTCTAAATCAAGAGGCAGTTAACACTGAGTAGATAGCTTTGTATTTGAAGAGAGACAAAAATTAGACTGTGAAGTATTCCCTGTGTGGGATCCTGCTAACACATTTTCATATTCATACAGTATCAGGGCAAACATCTTAACTTGGTTTTTGTACTTGTTACTCAATATTCTTCAACTCCTGTATAACTTACTCTTGTACTATGCTTGCAGGCAATATTAATTTACATGGGTTAAAAAGGGTCATTAGTTTATTAATAAGTAGCTTTATGTGCTCTGACAAAGCTAAAATGTCTTGTAAGTACTGATTGTGTGTGTCAAAGTAATAGTCTCTTCATTAGGACCTTTATTTTTGAAGTTTCCTAGGTTTCTCCTTTGTTATCTGATGGTTTGTATAGCTCTGTTCTTAAAACACATCATTGTGGGGTTCTTTTCCTTTATTAACATATTTATTTGTTTACTCAATAAATAGTCAATGAAAATTGTATTTAAGCTTTGTGCTTATATTGGAATATGTTGGGGAAGACAGACATAAAGACAAGGAACGGCCGGCGCCGCGGCTCACTAGGCTAATCCTCCGCCTAGCGGCGCCAGCACACCGGGTTCTAGTCCTGGTTGGGGCGCCAGATTCTGTCCCGGTTGCCCCTCTTCCAGGCCAGCCCTCTGCTGTGGCCAGGGAGTGCAGTGGAGGATGGCCCAGTTCCCTGGGCCCGGCACCCGCATGGAAGACCAGGAGAAGCACCTGCACCTGGCTCCTGGCTTTGGATCAGCGCGGTGTGCCGGCCACAGCGCGCCGGCCGCAGCGGCCATTGGAGGGTGAACCAACGGCAAAGGAAGACCTTTCTCTCTGTCTCTCTCTCTCACACTGTCCACTCTGCCTGTCAAAAAAAAAAAAAAAAAGACAAGGGACAATATATAAAGGTATCTTTGGATACTGTAACTCATATAAAAGATAAGTCATAATTTCTATGCATTTATTACATACAAGGCCAAATGCTAAGTATGGAGAAAATGATATAGGACCTTGAAGGGTTTCATCAACACTTTCCATTAACTAGAATTCCATTTAAAAATACATCCAATGCACTAATCAATATTTGAGCCTGTGAATTGTAAATACAGAAGTTGCTCAGCATGTTGATCAATTAATGAGATAAACTGAAAATTTCTTTCTGTGAACTCTTTGAAAAAGACATGTTTGTTTTATTTCATTTTTTGGTCATGATTTAGGTATGCTTGGAATAAAAACTCTAAGGGGATGGGTTAATTTTTGAACCAAAATTCATGAAAGGGGGCTGGCACTGTGGCATAGCAGGTAATGAAGCTACCTGCAGTGCAGGCATCCCATATGGGCACCAGTTCCAGTCCCAGCTGCTCCACTTTTGATCCAGCTCTCTGCTATGGATGCTAGCCCAACTCCTTGGGCCCCTATCCCGCATGGGAGACCTGTAAGAAGCTCCTGGCTCCTGGCTTGGGATTGGCGCAGCTCCAGCCATTGCAGCCATCTGGGGAGTGACCCAGGGGATGGAAAACCTCTCTCTCTCTGCCTCTGTCTCTCTGTAACTCTGCCTTTCAAATAAATAATCTTTTAAAAGAATCATGAAAAAAATAATGGAATTTCTGACAGAAGGAACCCTAGGGAATCCAAATGCCCAGGACAGAAGTGAATCTCATTTGGATAATGAATCTATCCATTTCTCAGGTCATAATGATAGAGAAGAACAGGGATGCTGACAACTGTGCTTGACAGGTCTTTTTACACTCTTCTAATTTTAATAATATTTTTAACATTACTAGAGTATAATCGATATGAAAAAATGGCACATAACTAATGTACACAATTTGATACATGTGGCCAAATGCATATGTCTGTGAAACTAACACTATATAAACATATTCACCTCTTTTAAAAGTTTCCTTGTGCCCCTTTTTGTTTTGCTTTTCTTTTTTGTTTCATTTTTCAGTAAGAATATACTCGTTAAGGGCCGGCGCCGTGGCTCACTTGGTCAATCCTCTGCCTGCAGTGCTGGTATCCCACATGGGTGCCGGGTTCTAGTCTCAGTTGCTCCTCTTCCAGTCCAGCTTTCTGCTGTGGCCTGGGAGGGCAGTGGAGGATGGCCCAAGTCATTGGGCCCTGCACCCCCATGGGAGACCAGGAGGAGGCACCTGGCTCCTGGCTTTGGATCAGCACAGTTCCGGCCGTAGCGGCCATTTGGGGGGTGAACCAACAGAAGGAAGACCTTTCTCTCTGTCTCTCTCTCTCACTGTCTATAACTCTGTCAAATAGATTAAAAAAAAAATATATATATATATATATATACTCATTAAACTATACCCTTTTAACAAATGTTTCAAGTGCACAGCAAAATATCATTAACTATTGATTTCTGTGTGTGGCTTTTATATCCTGCAGATTTACCAAACACTCTTAAGAGTTCCAAAAGTCTCTTAGTGGATTCTTTTGGTTTCCCTAAATACAGGATCATGTCATCTGCAAAGAGGGATAACTTGACTTTCTCTCTTCCAATTTGTATCCTTTTGATTTCTTTTTCCTGCCTACTGCCTCTGGATAAAACTTCCAAAGCTATATTGAACAGCAATGGTGAAAGTGGGCATCCTTGTCTGGTTACTGATATCAGTGGAAATGCTTCCAATACGTATTCAATATGATGCTGGCTGTGGGTTGTCATATATTGCCTTGACTGCGTTAAGGAGTATTTCTTCTATACCTAATTTGATTAAGATTTTTATCATGAAAGGATGCAGTATTTTATCAAATGCTTTCTCTGCCTCTATTAAGATAATCATATGCTTTTGATTCTTTAATTTGCTAATGTGATGTATCACATTTATTGATTTACATATGCTGAAACACCCCTGCATACCAGGCACAAATCTCACTTGGTCCAAATGAATGATCTTTCTTATGTGTTGCTGGATTCAATTAGCTAGTATTTTTGCTGAGGATTTTTGCATATATCTTTATCAGGAATATTGGTCTGTAGTTCTCTTTCTTTTATCTTTTTCTGGTTTTGGAATTAAGGTGATTCTGGCCTCATAGAAGGAGTTTAGGAGGATTCCCTCTATTGCAATTGTTCTGAATAGTTTGAGAAGAATTGGAATTAGTTCTTATTTAAAAGTCTGGCGGAATTCCCCAGTGAAGCCATTGAGTCCTGAGTTTTTCTTTGTTGGGAGAGCTTTTATACTCAATCAACCTTTGTCTTGGTTCTTGGTCTGTTTAGGTTTTCAATATCTTTATGCCGCAGTTTGGGTGAATTGTGTGTGTCTAGGAATCTATCCATTTCTCTAGATCTTCCAATTTATTGGCATATAACAGTTTGTAGTAATTCCTGAGGACTCTATTTCTGTGGTATCCATTATAATATCTTCTTTTTCATCTCTGATTTTATTAACTTTGTTTTTTCTTTTTTTGGTTAGTTGGGCCAATAGTGTATTAATTTTGTTTATTTTTTTCAAAATATCAGCTCTTCATTTCACTGGTCTTTTGTATCTTTTTTGTTTCAATTTTGTTAATTTCTTGACTAATTTTAATTATTTCTTCCCTCCTACTAATTTTTTTTTTTTTTTTTTTTTTTTTTTTTTTTTTTTGACAGGCAGAGTGGACAGTGAGGGAGAGAGACAGAGAGAAAGGTCTTCCTTTGCCGTTGGTTCACCCTCCAATGGCCGCCGCGGCCGGCGCACCGCACTGATCCGATGGCAGGAGCCAGGAGCCAGGTGCTTTTCCTGGTCTCCCATGGGGTGCAGGGCCCAAGCACCCGGGCCATCCTCCACTGCACTCCCTGGCCACAGCAGAGGGCTGGCCTGGAAGAGGGGCAACCGGGACAGAATCCGGCGCCCCGACCGGGACTAGAACCCGGTGTGCCGGCGCCGCTAGGCGGAGGATTAGCCTAGTGAGCCGCGGCGCCGGCCCCCTCCTACTAATTTTGAATCTGCTTTCTTCTTGTTTTTCTAGGTCCTTGAGATTTACTGTTAGATCACGTATTTTTTTGCCTTTCCAATTTCTTGATGTAGGCAAACTTCCTTCTTTTTTTTTTTTCTTTCTTTTTTTTTTTTTTTTTTTTGACAGGCAGAGTGAGAGAGAGAGAGACAGAGAGAAAGGTCTTCCTTTGCCGTTGGTTCACCCTCCAATGGCCGCCTCAGCATCGCGCTGTGGCCGGCGCACTGCACTGATCCGACAGCAGGAGCCAGGTACTTCTCCTGGTCTCACATGGGGTGCAGGGCCCAAGTACTTGGGCCATCCTCCACTGCACTCCCTGGCCACAGCAGAGAGCTGGCCTGGAAGAGGGGCAACCGGGACAGAATCCAGCAGCCCGACCGGGACTAGAACCCGGTGTGCTGGCGCCACAAGGCGGAGGATTAGCCTAGTGAGCCACGGTGCCGGCCACAACCTTCCTTCTTAACACTCCTTTTGCCAGGGAGCTCCAGTCAGTGCCTGGGAGAGCTGCAGCAGTCCAGGGTGACACTCAATTGGACATGGTAGATTTCCTCTATTGTCTGCAGGAGACAGGGTATGATCATCATGTCAGTTGGTGTGATCACAGCCTCATCTCTTCTCTGCTAAGGTGATCCCTGTCTGACAACACCATAGTGGCTATACAGCCCACTCACACAGGTGCAAGGACCACACAAAGAAATTGTGGGTCCTCCATGTGAGCACAGAACCCTCGACAACTGACCACCCCAGGCACTCAGGGAACTCGGAGCCTCTGCAGCCACACACAGTGACTTTCCAGAGAATCAGATATGCCCCATGTCCTATTGTGCAGTCATAAAATTCCCACATAGTGCACAGGGCTCCAACAGTCACGGGGAGAAGGGGATCCACACTCAGCTCCATGAGCCTGCTCCAACCCTGGAGAGAGCCAAGGCATTCCCAGAGCCAGCTGCCTGTCAGTGTTCCACCTTGGCAGTTTGAGTACAGGTACCTGTGATAGAATGAGGGGAGGGGAGTGCCCCATAGGCTCAAGTGGGTGCCCTAACCCCTAACAACCTTTGAGGACAGACTTGAAGTCAGTGTGGACCATGGATTTATCCTTCCAATAAAACCCACAAGTTGCACACACTCAAGTCGCAGCAACCTGTATTCACTCTACTAGCATGGTGCTTCTTCACTTCTAGTTGCCAAGAACAGTTGTGGGATGATGGAAAGCAAGCAATGTGGTCTCCCTCCATGAGTTTAGGTGGGCACTCTGTGCTCTGCTAGCACTCAAGGATGTACTCAAAGTCAGTGTGGTTCACAAAGTTCTCCCTCAGGCAACAGCAGTGACATGGGCTTCTGTAGACTCCTTTGTCTCACTTTAAGAAGCGGCATCTTCTCCAACCCCTGGTGCGGGAGTTACCAATGATGTCCCTACTTGCTGCTGGGTGTTTGTACTGTCCATGCTGCTCCAGGGTGTCTATCTTCTTTCTGTAGAATTTCTAATGCAAATTTCTATCCAACTCTCCCCTGGGAGTGCACTTACTCCACTTTTCTTCGGTTGCCTTCCTGAGGTCAAAATCAAACATCTTTTTCCTATTCAGTCGCCTTGGATCTGTCTGCCCATTTTCTTTATTTGTTGGTCAGTAGACACTTAGGTTGCTTATACCTCTTGGCTGTTGTGAAAATGTTGCAGTGAACATGGAAATGCCTACAGTGTGAGCATCCCATAAGAGTGTGGCTTTGATTCCCAGTTGCTCCACTTCCAATCCAGCTCCCTGCTACTGTGCCTAGGAAAAGCAGAGGAAGATGACCAAGTCCTTGGGCCCCTGCCCCCAGGTAGTAGACCTGGAAGAAGTTCCTGGCTCTTGGCTTGGCCACGCCCATCTCTGGCTATTGCAGTCATTTGGGGAGTTAACCAGAGGATGGAAGATTCTCTCTCTCTCTCTCTCTCTCTCTCTCTTTCTCTCTCTCTCTCTCTGCCTCTGCCTCTCTGTAACTCTCCCTTTCAAATAAATAAATAAATCTTTTAAAAAAATTAAAAATAAGATTCATGGGGCCAGCTTTGTGGTATAGTGGGTAAGGCTACCACCTGCAACGCTGGCATCCCATCTGAGCACAGCTCATGTCCCAGTTGCTTCACTTCTGATCCAGTTGCTCCACATCCTCCTAATGGCCTAGGAAAAACAATGGAAGATGGCCTAAGTGATTGGGTCCCTGCTACAATCGTGGGAGACCAGGATGAAGTTCCTGGCTCCTGGTTTCAGCCTGGCCCATTCCTAGACATTAGGCCACTTGGGCAGTGAAGCAGCAGATGCAAGACCTCTCTCTGTGTCTCTCCCTCTCTATCTGTAATGCTTTTGAATAAATAAATAAATTTTTAAAAATTTTTGACATCTCAGAGCATTTTGGATCTTGTACATTTAGAATACAGATGCTCTACCTATAAAGTTTATATAAATATTCCAAAATCCAAAAATATCTAAAATCTAAAACATTTCTGGTACCAATCATGTAGAGTAAAGGATATTCAACTTGTACGGTTAAAAAATCCAAACTGCCTAAACTGGTTTCAATATACCAACCATCAAAATCACAGTGATTTTATATAGAAATAGAAAAGACATTATTCCAATAATTCACATGGAATCTAAAAAGCCCTCAAATAATCAAATCTATATTGAGAAGGACTACAATGCTGGAGGTATCCTTATTTCAAAATATACTACAATCATTAAAATAGCATTGTACTAGTATAAAGACAATACATAGATCAATACGACAGAGTAAGGAACTCAGAAAAATAAGCAGACTTATATGCATGAATTTCAAAAATTTTTTACACCAAAATGAACTTACTTTTAAATTCATTTTCCACAAAATTTTTTAAGTTCATATATGGTCAAACTGACATCTGACAGAGATGTCAAACTACATTGTAGGGAGTGGGTTGGTATAGTGGTTGAGACATCTGCATCCCTGTGTTTGAGTCCAGTTTCCTGCAAGTGCAGATCCTGGGAGGAAGGAGCAATAGCTCAAGTAATGTGGTTCCTGCCACCCATGTGGGATACCTGGACTGTTTCCAGTTCACAGCTTTGGCCTGACCTAGCCCCAGTTATTGTGGACATTTGGAGAGTGGGCTCTCTCTCTATCTCCATCTCTATCTCTGCCTAACAAATAATGTTTTAAAATTTTAATTAAAGAAAAGACCATGAAAGGGAGAAACGACAGTCTCTTCAACAAATATGTTCAGGAAACTGGATAGCCACAGGCCAGATAATGATATTGAATTCTTAGCTTGTGTTATACATAAAACTCTGGGAGTTTACAGTTCACATGCAACAGAATAACACCATCCACAAAACAGGGAGAAACGGAAGGCAGAGAGAGAGAGAGAGAGAGGTTGGAGGAAGGGAGGAATGCTGAATCTAATGATGGCTCAAACCAGAGGAGTCAAAGAACGTACAGCTCAGAGAAGATGCTTCAGAATCAACAGCACTAGGCAACAGATCCGATATGGGCTAAAGTGAATTAGCTAACAAAATAAGCCAACTGTTTTAGATCTCGCCTCATTAAACTTGCTCATATGGTGAATCAATGCAAGCCTTTTTATATTTGTATTGTGGTAAAAAAACATAGATCTACCATTTTAATAATTTTCAAATGTACAGTTCAATTGTATTAAGTACATTCACACTGTTGTGCAAAATTCACCACAAATCATCTTCAGAACTTTTTCATTATTCCAGACTAAAACTCCAAACCCATCAAGTAACTTCTAATTCCTCCCTCCCTCCAGCTTCCTGATAGTAATTATCATTCACGTTCTAGATATCTCTTTCTCACCCAAGACAAGTCATCTCTTGGTAGAGTTGCTTCTCAAGAAAATGTTAATATTTATCATTAATAATAATAAATATAATGTATCTTACTCTAAATAATATTTATGTAAATTTGTTAGTTCATTTCATGAGAAGCTATTATTCATAGAGCACTTGCCAGATAGCTTATTAAGACGTACTAAATAGTATGTTAAAGATTTTTAAGGGTAGATGTTTGGCCTAGCAGTAAAGATATCAGTTATGATACCCGTGTCCCATACAGGAATGTCTGTGTTCAATTCCTGTCTCCAGCTCCTGACTCCAGCTTCCTGCAAATGGGGTCCCTGGGAGGCAGCAGTGACAGCTCAAATGGTTGGGTCCCCACCACTCATATGGAAAACCTGGACTGAATTCCCAGTTTTTGGCTTCAGCCCAGCTCGGTCCTGGCCCTTGTGGGTATCTGGGGAATAAACCAACAGATGAGATGAGAGTTCGCTGTCTCTGTCTCTCATATTTAAAAAAAATAGATTTTACATATTACATTTATAATCTAGCTGAAATCTTCTACAACTTTGTAGATAAAGAAGTTAGAGAAGTTGAACATTAAGCGAGGGGCTGGTGCTGTGGCACATCGGGTTAAAGCCCCAGCCTGCAGTGTCGCCTTCCCACATGGGCACTGGTTCGAGTCCAGCTTCTCCACTTTCAATCCAGCTCTCTGCTATGGCCTGGGGAAAGCAGTGGAAGGTGGCCCAAGTGCTTGGGCCCCTGTACCTGTGTGGGACTCCCAAAGGAAGCTCCTGGCTCCTGGTTTTGAATCAGCTCAGCTCTGGCCGTTGCGGCCTTTTGGGGAGTGAGCCATTGGATGGAACACCTCTCTCTCTCTCTCTCTCTCTCTCTCTCTCTCTAGTTCTACCTTCATCTGTAACTCTGTCTTTCAAATAAATAAAATAAATCTTTAAAAAAAATTACACAAGAATTTGAACTCAACTCTACTAAGAGTCTGCAGCATGAGAACTTAACCAAAATTCCATGAGAAAGAATTAGTTCATCCTAAATATCACAGAACTTACAGAAATTGCCCTATCTACTTATCATTAAAATGCAATACTGAAATATTTTATTCAAATATGACAAATGTCTACTGAGAATCTGCCACATGCTAACTTCCATTCTTAATGCTTTTAGACACTGAATTCTTGAGTACTGAAATCTTAAACAACAGAGATAAAGAAAAGCATAGAAACATTCAGGGAATTTTTAAATTCCTCCATAGGGGAAAGAGGGGGAGCAAACTGAAAAGTAGGAATGTTCTACTCATGAAGTGACATGGAGCTGGCCTAAAGAATAGAGGTCTCTGGGGGCTGCTAAGGAGATGTGAGAACAGACTCAGAACAAGTTTCATGTGTGCTAGAGGCTGTGTGGTAAAAGAGGAGACGTAAAATCATTTTATGCTGCTGGAGAAGTGGAACTCTGGGAAAGGTGAAATAGTCAAAGACTATTTTTAAGGAAATTTAGCTCTAAAATGTGCTGTTTAAAGCCACCTTGAATGTTCTTATGAAATATTTAGATGAGACCCATATTATATTTGAAGGCATTGGGAGTATTGCATTTCTATTTACCATGGACGTATAATGATGCAAATAAGGATACACTTAAACAAATCAGCCTCATTGTTTCATGCAAAAACTGAGATCTGACCCAGATAGACTGCTTCTGTTAATTATTAACTATCAAATTTTAATAATGCAATCTTAACCTTCTTTGCAAGTTAGATCAGACTCAAAGATATCCCTATAATAATATTATCAGTCAGTTCCAAAATCCTTTTTTTCTGAAAGGATGGCAATGAGGTAGATGTGTAATTATCTGGAAGCTAGTTAAATCAAACCTGCATGGATTATATGTGAATCATCTAACTCTGTAGAGCTCAAGCAATCAAAATAGTCAACTGAGGGGGAAAGGATGGGAGTAAGAAATCAGGAATTGAGAATGGAAGCCTTGGAAAAAGCTCTCATCTACAGTGATGATCACCCAGTTCCCTACCTCCAAATTCTACAGCTCTACATTCTGCCTCCCTTCAAAACTACTGTTGTTTGTCCATATTTATAAGCCATGTACAAAACATCAGATTCACAGCTCATTAGTGCAAATCCAAAATTGCTTCTGAATCTTCTCTTTCATATTTTAGAAACCAGTTTTTCCCTTTGCATCCCATTTCCCTAGAACCTAGCTTTCCCTTCTATGCCTATGCTCTCCCATAATTATTATCACCAGTAGATTCAAATTCTTAAGCTAAAAGATTTAAGAAAAGGTATATAAGATGAAAACTCTTACAAAGATCACTAAACAGGATCATATCCTGTTTGTGCTTTCCCCATGGATTAATCTCCAAGTATCTGACTCAATTTAATTTTTTTAAGATTTATTTTATTTATTTGAAAGACAGAGTTACAGAGAGAGGTAGAGATAGAGAGAGAGGTCTTCCATCTGCTGGTTCACTCCTCAGATAGCCACAACGGCTGGAGCTGTGCTGATCCAGAGCCAGGAGCCAGGCGCTTCTTGGGCCATCTTCTACTACTGTCTTCCGAGGCCATAGCAGAGAGCTGGATCAGAAGAGGAGCAGCGGGACTGGAACTGGTGCTCATATGGGATGCCATTGCTTTGAGCCAGGGCTTTAACCCACTGTGTCACAGTGCCAGCCCCTCAATTTAAATTTGAGTTGCTTAAATAACTTATCCCTGTGACCTTATTCCAACATTTGGATATTTTCTTAATTATTAGCCAAATATTTATCGTTTTGTTAATCCATCTCTTGACTAGTGATAGCACAGTTTGTTTAGACTATAGAACAACTTAAGTATTTCCTAACTTTTCTAACACTCCATTCTGTGAACCAATCCCACACTCAACTCTTCTGTTACTTCACTGCTCAGTAGGGAAGTGAAAAAGGCCAGGCCAGAACAGGGAGGCTAGTCCAGCAGGATATGAGGGCAAGTGTGGCATAGAATATCATGTCTTTGGGGGTTCATACAGACAGGGGCCATGAGTACCATTAATTCATTCATGGAGTATCTGTATTGACACCCAAGGCCTTAGCTCCAACTAAAAGAGATTCATATGACACAGAAATTGAGTCAGTAGGCTGAGGTTAACTATGGATATGGTATAAATTAGACATGGTGAAACAGGCTAAAAATGGTCAGAGACCCAGATTAAAATACTTATCAGATGGAGTCAGAGTCAAAGCACAAATTAACTAAACAAAACTAAGGCAGGTGTTTAGCCTAGGTTAAGATGCCTGCATCCAACACGAGAGTGCCTGTGCTCATTATCTACCTCTGGTTCCTGACGCCAGTTTCCTGCAGTTGCAGACCTTGGGAGACAGTGGCACTGGTTCAAATGATTGAGCTAATTGTTTGAAACCGGACTGCATTCCCATCTCAGCTTTCAGCTTCATCCCTGGCCGACCCCTGGTTGTGGGTATTTGAGAAGTGAACCAGCAGATGGGATCATTCTTGCATGCTCTCTCTCTTTCTCCCCTTCTCCCTGTCCTTCTCTTTCTCTCAAATTAATAAAAAGGAAAGAAGAACTGGCACTGTGGCACAGCAGGTTATGCCGCCTCCTGCAACGTTGGAATTCCAGATGGGTGCCGGTTGGTGTCTCGGCTACTTCTCTTCCTATTCATCTCCCGACTAACGTGCCTGGGAAACAGCACAAGGAACAGCTCAAGGCTTGGGCCCCTGCCACCCACATGGAGACCTGGACGGAGTTCCAGACTCCTGGCTTCAACCTGACCCACCACTGGCTATTGTGGTCTTTTGAGGAGTGAACTAGCAGATGGAAGATCTCTGTCTCTCCCGCTCTCTCTGTCACTTTGCCTTTCAAATAAATAAAAATAAATCTTTTAAAATAAAAAGCAAAAGAAGAAAAAAAATGAACAAAAATAGAATAATGGCCAGGAACAAGGATTTTTTAAGACCTAATGTCAAATCCCACTTCTGCCATTTTATTAACTGTGTGACTTAGGTCAGGCTAATTCCCCCTTCTCTAAATCTCAGTGTTCTCACTGGATAAAAACATTAGACTAGAGACAAAGGTCTAGAACAGGGGCCTGGCATTGCATACAGTGGGTTGGGCTGCTGCTTGCAATGCCAGAAACCTAGTTGAGCAATGTTTGGAATCCCAGCTATTCCATTTCCCATCCAAGCCTCCTGTTAACGTGCCTGGGAGGGCAGCAGAAAATGGTTCAAATACTTGGGCACCTGCAACTTATATGGGGAGACCAGTTCCTGGCTTTGGCCTCACTGAGCCCTGGCTGTTGGGCTCATTTGGAGACTAAACCAGGGCATGCAGATGTCTTTTGCTCCCTCTGACTCAGTCGCTTTGCCTTTCAAATAAATAAATAATTTTTTTAACTTTTATTTAATAAATATAAATTTCACAAGTACAGTTTATGGATTACAATGGCTTCCCCCCCCCATAACTTCCCTCCCACCTGCAACCTCCCATCTCCCACTCCCTCTCCAATGTTTTTTAAAGTTTCAGAACAGTGCTGGCTATACACATAACAAATTCTGCCAGTTGTATTTCTATGAGAATTAGAAAATTATTACTTGTTGCTATGGTTTGAATATTCGACCCCTGAAACTCAGGGGTTTAAACCATCAAGCTTTATGTCAGCGGTCCTAACAGGGTTTAAACAATTCACTCATGGTGTTTGGAAGTATGACTAGATTGGATTGGGTCCTTAGGGTGCAGCCCCAAGATTGGATCCTGGTGGCTGTAAAAGGAGAGAAATATACAAGTGTCTCTTCTTCTTCTTTTTTTTTTTTTTTTTTTTTTTTTTTGGACAGGCAGAGTTAGACAGAGAGAGAGAGAGAGAGAGAGAGAGAGAGAGAGAGAAAGGTCTTCCTTTGCATTGGTTCACCTCCCAATGGCCGCTACACCAGTGCTGCACCAATCCGAAGCCAGGAGCCAGGTAATTCCTCCAGGTCTCCCATGCAGGTGTAGAGCCCAACGACTTGGGCCATCCTCCACTGCCTTCCCAGGCCACAGCAGAGAGCTGGACTGGAAGAGGTGCAACCAGGACTAGAACCCGGGGTGCCGGCACCGCAGGCAGAGGATTAGCCTAGTGAGCCGCGGCGCCGGCTCACTCCCTGTCTCTTAGCAAGTGATGCTCTCCTACATCTTGGGACTACCAGCAAGAACACCATCACCAGAGGCCAAACCAAAATGGCACCTGCCAAATCTCAGGAGGTAAACCTCCAGGACCGAAAGCCAAAATAAACCTTTTTCCTTTATGAAGCTAGACTGCCTCAGGTACTTCATTGTAGTCATAGAAAGCTAACTAATACCCTGTTGTTTATCCCCACATAATTTTAAAGATTTATTCATTTGGGGCTGTGTTGTGGCATAGCAGGTAAGGGCACTGCCTGCAATACTGGCATCCCATATGGGTGCCGGTTCAAGTCTCAGCTGCTCCACTTCTGATCCAGCTTCTTGCTAATGCACCTGGGAAACCAGCAGAAGATGGTCCAAGTATTTGGGGCCCCGCATCCACTTGGAAGATCCGGAAGAAACTTCTGGCTCCTGGCTTCAGATCTGTTCAACTCCAGCTTTTGTGGCCATTTGAGGAGTAAACCAGCAGATGGAAACTCTCTGTCTCCCCCCTCTTGCTCTATAACTCTGCCTTTCAAATAAAAAGAGAGAGAGAGAGAGAGAGAGAGAGAGAGAGAGATCTTCCACCCCCTGTTTCACTCCCCAAATGGTCAAAATGGCTAGAGCTGAGCCAGGCTGAAGCCAGAAGTCAACTCCATCCCTGTCTCCCATGTGGGTGGCAGGGGCCCAAGTACCTGGGCCACCTTCTGCTACTTCCCCAGGTGCATTAGCAGGGAGCTGGAGGCAGAGCAGTTAGGACTCAGATGGATGCTGTGATACGGGATGCAGGCAGAGCAAGTGGCAGCTCAACTGGCTGTGCCTCAATGTTGGTACCTGCATAAGGGTGTTTTTTGTTTGTTTGTTTGTTTTGACAGGCAGAGTGGACAGTGAGAGAGAGAGACAGAGAGAAAGGTCTTCCTTTGCCGTTTGTTCACCCTCCAATGGCCGCCACGGCTGGCGCGCTGCAGCCGGCGCACCGCGCTGATCTGAAGCCAGGAGCCAGGTACTTATCCTGGTCTCCCATGGGGTGCACGGCCCAAGCACCTGGGCCATCCTCCACTGCACTCCCGGGCCACAGCAGAGAGCTGGCCTGGAAGAGGGGCAACCAGGACAGAATCCGGCGCCTCGACCGGTGTGCCAACGCCGCAAGGCGAAGGATTAGCCTAGTGAGCTGCGGTGCCGGCTCTAAGGGTTTGTTTTTTTTTTTTTAATTAGCTAAATCATTTGTAAGAGTTACAGAGACAGAAGGAGAGATAAATAGAGAGAGACAGACAGACCTCCCAACTACTGGTTCACTATACAAATGGCATGAACGGCCAAGGCTGAGCCAGGCCAAAGCCAGGTGTTTCATATGAATCTCTCACATGGGTGGCAAGAACTCAAGCACTTGGGCCATCCTATCCTGCTTTCCCAGGCAGGCCATCAGTGGGTAGCTGGATCTGAAGTGGAGCAGCCAGGACAGGAACCAGTTCCTATATGGGATTTCAGGGTTGTAGGCAGTGGCTTTACCTGCTATGCCATAATGCTGGCCCCCTGTATAAAGTTTTAAGAGACTTCTTTAGTCCTCTCTTTCTGCGTTTCTAAGAAGGATATATATGCTTATTTAGATAAGAAAAAAGAAAGACAAGAAAATAAGCACTTTAAAAAGAAATGCTTGTGTTCCCACAAGAAAGGCCCGCAGACCTATGTTTCTGCAAGAACAAGAAGGGCCCAGACCCTGCTGGCCTCTGAGGGAGCATGATGAGTGCTGGCCACTGGGAGTGCAGCAGGAGTGGAAGAGTGCACACACCAGGCAACCCCCCGGCCTATTTCTTCCACACAGAATCATACTGCTGGGGAGTCAAAGGAACTAAGAGGAGTAGCTATCTAAAGACAATGTGAAAAACAAACAAGAAAGTCCAGTGCAAGCAGAGTTAACAGAAGAATGTGAGTAGCAGGCTCCATGTACAGCCCTGGGACAAGACTGAGTGAGATGCTGGTCACCTGGTATTGTGTCCGTAGTGCCCAATACATATGGGGTGACTCACACAGGAAAATGTTGATGCCTGAAAAACAAGTGCATTGCTTTGCTATTAGAAGTTATTTAGAATGTGTGATTGGATACTGAACTGATGTTCTGAGCAAATTCTTATTTGTGGAGAATTTTAATGTGTTGGTATGTCGCTTCTCAGCCTTTTTGCTAATACCAAGTGTAGTATTTATTCTTATCAGTATATATGTACAGGCCAAAATAAGATTTGGAATGAACAATATTTGAAACATTGGAAGGAGGTAACTGTTTTCAAGCAACTTCCACTTTCCTTAGACAGCGCTTAAATAATACATGTAACTAAAAATATTTTTAACTATTCATTACAAATACAATTAAAGAAGACTGTCAAATAGACTTGACTTTGTTATTCTAGTTTAATTAATACTTGATTTAAAAATAGATGATAATGGATCAAAAAATAAAATAAGTTAAACCAACAGAGGTTAATTTTCTTGCTGTTTTGGACACTAGAAGGGAAAGGTCCAGGTACCAGTAGGTTTGGTTTCTTCTGAACCTTCAGTCCTTAGCATGCAAACTGCTGCCTTCTTGCTCTATCACAGGGTCACCCTCAGGTCTACATGTTTCCTGGGTTCTTGTCTCCTCTTCTTACGAGAATACAAGGTATAGTAGATTATGCCCCTCACACATATGACCTCATGTTACTTTATAAAATTAATTAATTTGAAACACATACTTACAGAAAGATAGGGGGAGAGAGAGAGAGAGAGAGAGAGAGAGAGAGAGAGAGAGAGAGATCTTCCATCTGCTGGTTCACCCACACAAATGGCCTCAATGGCTGGGTCTGGGCCAGGCCAAAGCCAGGAGCCTAGAACTCCATTCAGGTCTTGCATGCAGAGGCCCAAACACTTGGGCCATCTTCTGCTGCTTTCCCAGGCACATTAGCAGGGAGCTGGATCAGAAGTGGAAAAGCCAGGACTCAAACTGGTACTCTGCTAGGGAAAGCTGACATCATAGGTGGTAGTTTAACCCACTGTGCCACAACACCAGTCTCCTCATTTTACCTTAATTTTGTCTCTCTTAGATTTATTTTTATTTATTTGAAAGGCAGAGTGACACACAGAGAGAAGGAGAGGCAGAGAGAGAAAGATCTTCCATCCACTGGCTCACTCCTCAAATGGCTTTGATGCCAGAGACTGCTCCACGCCAAAGCCAGGAGCCAGGAACTACATTCAAGTCTCCTGTGTGAGTGGCAGAGGCCCAAGTACACAGGTCACCTTCTTCTGCCTTTTTAGGCACATTAGAAGGGAGCTGGCTCAGAAGCTGAGCAGCTGGGACTAAAGCCGGTGCTCCAATATGCTACGACAGCATCTGAGGCAGAAGCTTAACGTGCCGCACCTCAATGCCATCCCACCTTAATTACCTCTTGAAAGACCCTGTCTCTAAATACAGTCACACTGTGAGGTTACTGAGGGCAAGGAATTCAGCATACGAATTTGGGCAGCAGCACAATTCAGTCCATCACAAGAAGCATAGCCACCACAACCCACAGAGTGAAGTTCATGTCCCATGATAGGACAAACGCTATGCAATGTGAAATTACAGAGGCAAACAGTGACTTTCCTGGCTTATGGGAAGATGGAGGAGTCTCTAAATCCTTCTAATATTATGAGTAATAAGAGTGTCTTTGTTATTCACAAGCTTGGATTCACTCCTACTCCCAGTTAATCTTGCAGGGGTGAGATGACCTCAGGATGGAAGCTGGTCATCAGGAAGATTGACCAACCAAGTGATTGGAAGGTGGGAACTCAGCCTCCATAGTGGGGGGCAGGTAGGAGATGGGATGGAGATGGAGTTCAGTCAGGCAGCCAATGTTCACTCATTCGTGCTTCCTTGATGAAGCCTAGCCTAGCGGTTAAGATGCTAATTAGGATACCTGCTGCCCATCCCAGAATGCCTGCGTTTGATCCCTGGCTCCACCTTGCTGACAATGTAGACCCTGGGAAGCAGCAGCTGATGGTTCAGGTGACTGAGTTCCTGTCACCTAGATAGGAGACCTGGATTGTTTCCACCTCCCAGCTTTGTCTCCAGCTTAGCCCTGGCTGTTCCAGGCACTTGTGGAGTGGAACAGTGGCGGCTTTCTATCTCTCTCCTTGTGTCTTTCTCATATAATATAAATATCCTGGACACGGAATCCCACTGCACTTCCTGACTGGTGAACACATCAATGTATCAGCATCCTGGCCCTTCAGGGAAGGCAAGGAAACTGTATTCATGACTCTCTCAGGCCTCACCTCGTGTGTGTGTGTGTGTGTGTGTGTGTGTTTGTGTTAATTTATCTGAAAGCATGAGGACACAGACACATGCACACATGTGTGTGCAGGCGAGCACACACACACACACACACACACACAGATCCCGTCTGTTGGTTTACTTTCCAAATGCTTGCAATCACTGGGGCTAGGCCAGGGCTGAAGCCAGGAGCCAGGAACTCAATCCAGGTCACCTAGATGGGTGGCAGGGGCCCAACCACTTGAGCCATCACATGGTCTCCCAGGATCTGCATAAGTAGGAAGCTGGAATCAGAAGCCAGTTGAGAACCAGTATTCAACCCAGTCACTCTAAAGTGGGAGAAGGGCACTTAACTGCCATTTTTCTTTAAAAAGTGAGATACACAGCAGACCCATAAAATGGCAGATGTCCTAAACAGCACTCTGGCCTCAGAATCAGCCCTTAAGGCATGCAGATCCGGCTGAAAAGCCCATGAGAGTATTTCAGGCATGGAAAGCCAAGACACTCTGGGAAAAAAAAAAAAAAAAAAAAAACTAAATGAAAGATCTCTGTGAGTGAGATCCCAGTGGAAAGAACAGGTCATCAAAGAAGGAGGTACCTTTCTCTGAAGGGAGGAGAGAACTTCCACTTTGACCATGGCCTTGTCTAAATAAGATCAGAGTCGGTGAACTCAGGGGGCTTCCATAGCCTTGGCAGCTTATGACAAGTGCCTAGGTTGATTACTGATGCCATAAACAAGAGTGTCAATTTGTTAAGTCAACAACAGGAGTCACTGTGCACTTACTCCTCATGTAGGATCTCTGTCCTTAGTGTGCTGTACATTGAGATTTAATGCTATAACTAGTACTCAAACAGTATTTTTCACTTTATGTTTCTGTGTGGAAGCAAACTGTTGAAATCTTCACTTAATGTATGCTAAACTGATCTTCTGTATATAAAGAGAATCGAAAATGAATCTTGATGTGAATGGAAGGGGAGAGGGAGTGAGAAAGGGGAGGGTTGCGGGTTGGAGGGACGTTATATGGGGGAAGCCATTGTAATCCATAAATCGTACTTTGGAAATTTATATTCATTAAATAAAAGTTTAAAAAATTATTTTATGTATTTGAAAGACAGTTATAGAGAGAGGTAGAGCCAGAAAGAGAGAGAGGTCTTCCATCTGCTGGTTCACTCCCCAAATGGACAATGGCCAGAGTTGCGCCAATCCAAAGCCAGGAGCTTTTTCCTGGTCTCCCACATGGGTGCAGGGGCCCAAGGAGTTGGGCCATCTTTTACTGTTTTCCCAGGACATAGCACAGAGCTAGATAGGAAGCAGAGCAGCTGGGAGTTGATCCGGAACCCATATAGGATACTGGTGCTACAGGCTAGGGCTTTCACCCGCTGTGCCACAATGCCATCCTTAACTGCCATTTTAAACACTGGGTTAAATGCCCACTCCTCATTTGTCTCTTTGACTACCTTACATCCTTTACAATAAAACTGTCATCATCATCATATATAGAGTGCTTTCTTGATTTCTGTGAGTCATTCTAGTGATTTATCAAACCTATGGAGAGAGTCTGGGCATCTCATAGATTTGTAGCCATTTGGAAGTGCAGGTGTCCTGGGGTTTTGCTGTGGCTGGCCCCTTAAAACCTGTAGAGTCTGGTGCTAACCACTGTGGATGGTGAGTGTCAGACCTAAACAGCACTGCTGCCAGTAGCTGTCAGACTAGGCAGCAATGCTGGAAGACTGTCAATTTACACCAGTGCCCACGTGTTCATTTGTTTTTTTATACTATAATGAAATACCTGAAACAGGCTACTTTTGAAGAAAAGAGTTTTATTGTTGCTCACGGTTCTGGAGGTTCAAGGGCTTGCAACCGGTGATGGCATGGCAAGACACAGGAGTGTATGCACACCTGGTATGCCTATCTTCTGGCTTCCTTCCCTCTTATAAATTCCCCAGATACAGTCATGGGCCTCCACTGTCGTGACCATATCTAACACTAATCACTTCCTGACGCCCCACCTCTCAGCACCACAGTTAGGTTACATTTCCAACCTCTTTTACTTCACCATAGGGATTAAACTCCAGCATGATAGATGGCGGCTGACCCCATTCTATCCACAGCAGGCCCCAGGGAGCTGCCCATGGCATGGATTTACTGTGTGAGCCCACAGGCTGGAAGCTACAGAGAGTCTACAGATATCATGTCTAGAGTTCATTTTACAGGTATTCGGACCCTCCTCCCCACCTGATTTAAGCCCCTTGGGAACAAAGACAGCCTTTAATTCCTTGCACGTCTTCATCCAGCTGGGAGGAAATGGCAGATGTTGTAATAGGATGTGAAGAGCTGAGATTGACTTATCCTGGGTCCCTGGACAAACCGCTCTATCTTGTGCAGTTTCAGTTTCCTGCAGTTATAACATTAAGATAAATGCCTATCTCATAACTACCCAATAGTCCAAGTAAATCTTTTGTGACATATTTACACTGTGGGGGAAAAAAGCAGTGAGAAGGAACAATCTAAACAATCTGCACAATATGGATGAGCTCACATAATATCAAGTAAAACAGGCAGATCCAATGGAAGAAGTATTTCTAGGGAGTTCAAGAACCAGGCACACTGGAGCCAGCATCATAGTGCAGTAAGTTAATCCTTCATTTGCGAAACCAGCATCCCATAGGAGCACCGGTTAGAGTCCCAGATGTTCTGTTTCTGATCCAGCTCCTTGCTAATGTGCATAGGAAAGCATCAGGACACAGCCCAAGTGCTTAGGCCCCTGCCAACAAGTAGGAGACTAGGATAGAATTCCAGGATCCTGACTTTGGCCTGGAGAGGTCATTTGAGGAGTGAATCATCTAATGGAAGATCTTTCTCTCTATGTCATGTCTCTCCTCTCTCTATAACTCTGCCTTTCAAATAAATAAAATAAATCTTTAAAAATAATAATAAAGTAAAATAGAAAGAAAGAAACCTCAAAAATCATTTTGGTTGGCATAAACAAGCAGCCCAAATAGCAATCAACCAACTGTGTGAATGAACCTAAGGTCACAACAGGTACCTCCTATTCTGGTTTCAAATGTTCTTAATATGGATAAACAAGACTTCTCTTCAGAATGAATCAACACTGGAATAGTACTCTTGTCAATAGTAAAAGGTAGACAGTGACAGCCTTTTATTTAACACACACCATTGACTTTCATAATCATTATGTGCCAAAATACATAATATATTTGCCTTATTTTCCTATGTATAATTGCTTTCCTCACAACCTGTGAAAAGTTTTATGTATAATGTGTTCATTCAGAAATCATCCAGAATGTGAGCTGAATAGTGATTATTTATTTAATAACAAAGAACTTTGTTTAGTTAAATTTTCCTAGTAATTTCTCACACAACAAAATGTTAAATGTTGTCATCTGCCAAATGATATCAATATTTTATAAACAATTGGTGGGATGAGCACAGAAGGAGATTAACAGCAAAGAAATTGTTCACTCCAGTTTCTGCAACATAAAGAACGCAGATTTTATTGTGCTCATCTTTGCCAGCATTGTTGAATGCTACTGAGTGTGTCAGATTAACCCACTTCCTTATTCTACTCTAATGTCACATCTTTCTTTACTACATAACTACACAGGGGCTAATTGTGAGGTTGTAGGTAAAGCTTTATTAGAGCTTCTGAAAAATGCATCTAAGGAAGCACAGCATATTATAATTAAGACGATTTCCACAGTCTTAAAATCCTTAAAAGGCCCCAGGCTTGGTTTGGTTTGGTGCCAGAATATGTCAGGTTGACAGCCAACAATCATGGCTTATTTCAGTTTTGTAAAAAAATAAACAGAAGCCTTCTGGCATACTACTCCTGCATGTTACATCACCACACTACCACAGGAGTTTGATGAGTTTCGATTGATTTAAGCCAACACTCAATAGAAAATGATCGACAATGGACTGACAGGTGAGGATAGGAAACTCAATTTTGCCTTGGCAATAAAAGGGCAGGGTTAGCTTCTCTCCCTTCAACAGTTTAGTTCTATTTTATTATCTTGTTCCTATTAACCTTGCTTCATTTAATACTCAACAATACTCAAAGACGAGTAAGAGGTATCATAAAAATGTTAAATTACAAATACACAGGTTGTTTTCTATATCACACTGAGTAGAAAATATTCTTTAAAATCCAATTTAGGATTTGAGACCTCAGAAAATACAGAAAATATGGGATGCACCAAGGAAGAGGAGCTCACAAATGCACAGAGAAAGGTCATTGAGAAAAAACTCACTCATAAAGAGGCTTTGTCCTGGAATACTAAGCACTGTGGATTTTTTTTTTTTTTTTCATGAAAACAGTGCATTATATAGGGCAGGGGAAGCTGCTCAATGAATAGGTCAAATATGAAAAGGCATGAAAGTGGCCATTGGCTTTGACAATTAGGAGGATGCTAATTACTTCATAAAATAACTTGGCAGAGTTATGAAGGTAAAAAGGGCACATTAGGTAACCATTTGAGTAGTAGTGCTATAGACTCCAGATGGAAATCAAAGCAGAGGTCAAAGAGAAGAATTCTACTAAAACAAGGTGAAGAATGACTTCTTAAGAGTTGGAGGATGGAGCATATTCATTACCTACAAGGAAGGAGCCAATAGGAAAAAATAAAGTAAGGATAATTGAGAAACTGAAGTGCTGGGTCCCTCTGGAATACTACCCATGTATTCAGTTACCACAGTGGACTCTGGAATGCATTCTTTGTCAAGGAGAATGCCACAAGCTCTAGGACAGCATTTGAATCTCATGTCACTCTTCTTGCTTTCTACCACTTTTTGACTGTTAGAAGTCTTAGTTCTTGAATTCTGGCTTTATCCTGTTCAATCAAGCCCTTAGCTTGATTCATTCAATTTTTCCCCCATTTCCAGTACTCACCTTGCTCAATTTCCAAGAATCCTTGTTCATCTTTCTAGAAATAAGAAATCTGCCTTATGCTTTAAGTGTGCTATATTCACTTCTACCTGCTTATATCACAGCCATTCCCTTCACCCTTCTTTCTGGTTAATCTCACCTCAGTTCCATTCAAGTCTCAAGTGGCTACATGCCTTAAAGGTTGCTGAGCCCCCTCCTCAGGAAGATTAATAAGATGAATTTTAGTGAAAACTAGCAATGTAGATTCTACTGGCCTGGACCACATTGGTTTGTGTCAACATTTGTATCTACTAGTGATCTTTAAAGCAGAAGCCCTAGAAAAAAGTTTTTTACATGATTTGTCTGGGTCTACAAGGAATGTCTGGTATATGGATACATCCAGTAACCATGAATAAGACAGGACTGCTGAGCAAAATGAGAGAGAGAACCTGGGTCCGTGGAATATTGTTGAGCCTCTGAACTAGCCGCACTCAAAATTGCCTTCCTGGGGCCACTGCTGTGGCAGAGTAGGTTAAGTCTACACCTGTAGTACTGGCATCCCATAGGGTGAGGGTTCGAGTCCCAGATGCTTCACTTCCATTCCAGCCAACTGCTAAGGGCCTGAGAAAGCAGCAATAGATGGCCCAAGTGCTTGAGCCCCTGCAC
The DNA here is from genome assembly GCF_964237555.1 of Oryctolagus cuniculus. NCBI lineage: Eukaryota > Metazoa > Chordata > Mammalia > Lagomorpha > Leporidae > Oryctolagus > Oryctolagus cuniculus. The sequence goes on along the minus strand of NC_091434.1, from coordinate 26,682,937 downwards.
CCACGTGCAAGACCCAGAAGTTGTTGGCTCCAGGCTTCAGATCAGCCCAGCTCTCGCCATTGTAGATATTTGGGGAGTGAACCTGCAGATGGAAGATCTCTTTCACTCTCTCCCTATCTCTCTGCCTTTCTCTGTCTGTAACTCTGCCTCTCAAATAAATAAATAAATCGGTTTAAAAAATTGCCTACCGGGGCCAGCATTGTGGCGTAGCGGGTAAAGCCACCACCTGCAGTGCTGGCTTCACATATGGGTGCCGGTTCAAGACCCAGCTGCTCCATTTCCAATCCAGCTCTCTGCTATGGCTTGGGAAAGCAGTAGAATATGGCCCAAGTCCATAGGCCCCTGCACCCAGATGCGAGACCTGGAAGAAGCCCCTGTCTCCTGGCTTCGGATCGGTGCAGCTCCGGTTGTTGCAGCCAATTGGGGAGTGAACCAATAGATGGAAGACTTTTCTGTCTTTCACTCTCTCTGCCTCTCCCTCTCTCTGTGTGACTGTGACTTTCAAATAAACAAATAAATCTTTTAAAAAAAACTGCCTACCTTTGGTTTTCTCACTATATAAGAAAATTTGTTTTCTCAGATATATGTTGTTGGATTTTCTGTTTCTCTAAACAAAAAGATTCTAAATAGAAGCAAAGGCTTAGAAAAACTGATTTTTTTTGCAATCCTATTATATATTAAATACTTGAATCCATCATTTGATTTAATTTTATGGTAATTCTGTGTTTCATATTTGATTTGGTATGACTACAAACCCTGCACTTTACCTCACGAAGTTGGATGTCCTGATCCAAAATTTTAGGATGCATCACTGTTATTCCTACCCTTCCTTGCACCAATTTCCTAGACTTCAAATTTTTTTATGAACATTGAAGTTCTGCAAGAGAATATGGGGCTATGAGTACAGATTATGAAAAAAAAAGACACTGTCCAAACCTTATCACATTTATTAACTGGGTGCATTAAGGCAGTAGATACAAATGTTGACACAAACCAATGTGGTCCAGGCCAGTAGAATCTACATTGCTAGTTTTTACTAAAATTCATCTTATTCATCTTCCTGAGGAGGGGGCTCAGCAACCTTTAAGGCATGTAGCCACTTGAGACTTGAATGGAACTGAGGTGAGATTAACCAGAAAGAAGGGTGTAGGGAATGGCTGCAAGACTGTACATTATCCTCTGTAAAACACAATACTAGTACCCATCTGCAAATGGTTAGCATAGGTATTAAGGTAGGAAATTTCTGTAAAACACTTAGCAAATACCAATTTAGTTATATATCTAATATGCTTTATTTATATGAACACTGCTACTGCAAATACACAATTTTTCAAGAATATTTCACCAAGTTTTAGGACAATAAGTAATATCAGATGTGAAATTTTATGATATCCCTACCATTGAGAGCTAAACTTAACCCATAATTCAAAAACTAGCTCAGAGAAAAACAGGTAAATCACCTTCCTATGAGTTACTTTTAAAAAATTAAATAGAACAAATTCATATCACCATTAAATTTATGATAACAGTCATGGAATTAATGACAAGTTAAATAAACATTGCAACACTGCTACACAGGGGAAGGAAGGCAAGTACATCTAGTTAAATTCTAAGAACATGATAATCTTCACTATATTTTACCTTTTCTGACTGACAACTTTGTAGTGTTGTATAACTGAAAGAACATTGAACTTGGAATCAAAAGTTGTAGCTGGGATCAAGCCCCTTCTCCATTATTTATTAGGTCTGTAACCCGGTACAATTCATTTATCATCTCTAAATCTCTGCTGCTGCATCTTTAAAATGAGGTGATAAGTTGGCCTTTTGCTCACAGATTGGTTTAAAGAATCAAAGTGTAGGCAAAAGCCTATTGCATCGAAATAAGCAATATTCATGTAAAGAAAACAATAACAATTTCAGTGAATACAAATAGTAGAAATCTTAGGCTCTGCATTCTGTTCTTTAGTTTTTTTTTTTTTTTTCCATGAGATATATACTCATTTCTTTTTCTGAAGTGTCAGCAGCATTTCTGAAACCACACCATACTAACAGAGCACACTGCCACGGATGGCTGTAGATTCAACCAGAGCCTTTTGATGGTGATGATCTTTGAAGGTTTCCCTTCTCCAGAGCTGTTCTCACTTTGCTCACTGTAGTTGATGGACTGAAGCTACAGGCTTAGCATGTGACAGTGTGAGTCAAGGTTGGAAATCACTCAATCAAGAAACCACTCAACCACTCTGTCTAGAAAACAAATGGATTAGAGAAGAAATGCCGAAATGACTCAGACCCAATTCTGAAAATGTTTTTAATGGGACATTGATTCAGCCTCTACTGAATATTTACTAAAAATAAAAAATAATATTGGCACTACTCTTTGTGGAGTCTCTTCCAGACAGCTGTGGCATCTGAGAAACATTTGGAACACTGCATGTAAAAATTCTATAAATAACTACATCATCCTTATCTCGGATTATTTTTCTCATTCTACAAGGCCTTAAATAAAATCAACTATCTTCCAGGAATGTCAGAAAGCTCTAGAAACCAGTAAATTGGGCACCACTTTTTACTATTTCATTATTGTAATTGTCAATTGCTATGACTTTTCTCCATAGAAACTATTCTTTAAATGCTGATCACATTCTTGGGCTACCCCAAAAATTGAGTACAAAATTCAATGTGAGATAAATGGAAAAGGGCATAAAGAAAATGCAATTACTGACCCATATTGACAATGAACACTATACAAAAGTAAAAATAAACCCAGAACAAGAGGCCCACGTACCAATTCTAGGGACCATGCTTGGGAGGAATACTTCCAGAAAAGCCGAGAGAAACACAAGTAGAAACCACACACTACTTATTGCTTTTCATTGCCAAACATCTATAATGAGTAGTCTACACTGGTTGATCTTTCTCCCATTCTCTGAAAAACTTATTCATATTTTATTATATTGAAACATTTCAAATAAGATTTGAACTTAGAAATATTACAGGCTGGCACCATGGCTCACTTAACTAATCCTCCGCCTGCGGCGCCGACACCCCAGGTTCTAGTCCAGGTCGGGGCTCCGGATTCTGTCCCGGTTGCTCCTCTTCCTGTCCAGCTCTCTGCTATGGCCCAGGAGTGCAGTGGAGGATGGCCCAAGTGCTTGGGCCCTGCACCCGCGAGGGAGACCAGGAAAGGCACCTGGCTCCTGGCTTCGGATCAGTGTGGCGCGCAGGCCACAGTGTGCCGGCCACAGCGGCCATTGCGGGGTCAACCAATGGAAAAGTAAGACCTTTCTCTCTGTCTCTCTCTCACTGTCCACTCTGCCTGTCAAAAAAATAATAATTAAAAAAGAAACATTACAAACTATTATATATCTAAGACTATACTGATTTGGTTGTAAGATATACAAATGCATACTTTTCTGAAGTTATCATACCATTTCAGTATGCCACCAGTGGTGTATAAATTATCACAAAGTTCTCATCCCTGCTAATATTTGATATGGCCAGATTTCTGGATTTTTTTTAATTTAATTTTCATAAAATTATATGTAGTTATACTCTTAACCTGTTTTTTTCCTTGATTATTAAAGAGGCTAAGCATCTTTTCCCTCCATTTACTCTTCATTTTATTTTGTCTATTCATGTCATTTGTCTAATTTTTCTGTTTGGCTGCTTGTTTTTATATATGAAGCTAATCATTTGTTAAGTATATTGCAAATTTTGTCTCCAGGTTACTCTAAGATATTTTACTCTATGTATGTATTTTTTGATGAAAAGAAATTCCTCAATCCAATGTAGTCAAATTATTTTCTCCAATATTTTTTGGTTCTTATTTAAGGAGTCCTTCCTTACCCAGAAAATATATTTTCTTTTTCCTAAAAGTTTTAAAGATTTCATATTTAAGCCCATAATTCATTTGGAACTGAATTTTGAGCATGACATGGTACTCCAATCATCTTTGAATTCATGTTAATTCATTTTAAGTCATGTTGCAGTTCTCAAAAATTTCTCCATTTCAGCAAATGACTGACCTTCATATTATTTAAACATAATTCTTACCGTGCAAGTACACAAAAGGAATCCAGTACTACAGGCTAGTAACTCTCAAGAGAGGTTTGAAAATCCAGTTCTCCACCGTCTTCATGGACAGACTTTGAAACTTTTAGCTCTTATAAACTCATTGTTCTCTTTCCCTTTAGTAAGTATTTTTCATGTCCCTCATTCTCAAGACATACTTCTTCTTGTGCTTGTTATCAGTTCTGTTGACTTCCCTGCTAGACAGAGAATAAATAAAGACAAAGGCATCTTCATACTGGCTGACTCTACTTGATGTGTACCTATAAGGATTTCAGAATTTTCACAAGGCAGTGGACTTTTATTGTCTTTAGTTAAAAGCACTTGTCTTCTTCCTTTGTCCCAGTTGGAATGTACTCAACTCCAAAAAGAGGAACAGAAAATAATTAGATTTCTTTTTTTTTAACTTTTATTTAATGAATATAAATTTCCAAAGCACAGAATATTGATTACAATGGCTTCCCCCGATAACGTCCCTCCAACCCGCAACCCTCCCCTTTCTCACTCCCTCTCCCCTTCCATTCACATCAAGATTCATTTTCGATTCTCTTTATATACAGAAGATCAGTTTAGCATACATTAAGTGAAGATTTCAACAGTTTGCTCCCACACAGAAACGTAAAGTGAAAAATACTGTTTGAGTACTAGTTATAGCATCAAATCTCAATGTACAGCACACTAAGGACAAAGATCCTACATGAGGAGTAAGTGCACAGTGACTCCTCTTGTTGACTTAACAAATTGACACTCTTGTTTATGGCATCAGTAATCACCCGAGGCTCTTGTCATGAGCTGCCAAGGCTATGGAAGCCCCCTGAGTTCACTGACTCTGATCATATTGAGACAAGGCCATGGTCAAAGTGGAAGTTCTCTCCTCCCTTCAGAGAAAGGTACCTCCTTCTTTGATGACCCATTCTTTCCACTGGGATCTTACCCGTGGAGATCTTTCATTTAGGTATTTTTTTTTCCCCCAGAGTGTCTTGGCTTTCCATGCCTGAAATACTCTCATGGGCATTTCAGCCGGATCCGCATGCCTTAAGGGCTGATTCTGAGGCCAGAGTGCTGTTAGGACATTTGCCATTCTATGGGTCTGCTGTGTATCTCACTTCCCATGTTGGATCATTCTCTCCCTTTTTGATTCTATCAGCTAGTATTTGCAGACACTATTCTTGTTTAAGTGATCCCTTTGGTTCTTAGTCCTATCATTACAATCAATTGTGAACAGAAATTGATTACTGGGACTAGTGAGATGGCATTGGTACATGCCACCTCGATGGGATTGAATTCAAATCCCCTGGTGTGTTTCTAACTCTACTGTTTGAGGTAAGTCAGCTTGAGCATGTCCCAAATTGCACATCTCTTCCCTCTCTTATTCCCACTCTTATATTTAACAGCGATCACTTTTCAGTTAAGTTGCAGCACTTAAGAAGAATTGTCTTGATTACAGTATTCAACCAAAAGTATTAAGTAGAACAAACAAACAAAAAAATACTAAGAGGGATAACATATTAAGCTGTTCATCAACAGTCAGGGTGAGGGCTGATCAAGTCACCGTTTCTCATAGTGTTCATTTCACTTTAACAGGTTTCCTTTTTGGTGCTCAGTTAGTTGTCACCTATCAAGGAGAACAAGTGGTATTTGTCCTTTTGGGATTGGCTTATTTCACTCAACATAATGTTTTCCAAATTCCTAACAGGGATCACTTTTCAGTTAAAATTTAAACACCTAAGAATAATTGTGTGTTAATTACAGAGTTCAACCAATGGTACTAGAACAAAAAAAAAAATACTAAAATGGATAAAGTATTACGTTGTACATCAACAGTCAGCACAAGAGCTGATCAAGTCACTGTTTCTCATAGTGTCCATTTCACTTCAACAAGTTTCCCCTTTGGTGCTCAGTTAGTTGTCGCCAATCAGGGAGAACATATGATATTTGTCCCTTTGGGACTGGCTTAATTCACTCAGCATGATGTTTTCCAAATTCCTCCATCTTGTTGCAAATGACTGGGTTTCGTTGTTTTTGACTGCTGTATAGTATTCTATAGAGTACATGTTCCATAATTTCTTTATCCAGTCTACTGTTGATGGGCATTTGGATTGGTTCCAGGTCTTAGCTATTGTGAATTGAGCTGCAATAAACATTAATGTGCAGACTGCTTTTTTGTTTGCCAATTTAATTTCCTTTGGGTTTCTAAAGATTTATTTATTTATTTGAAAGTCAGAGCCACAAAGAGACAAAGATCTTCCATTAACTGGTTCACGCCCCAGATGGCCACAGCAGCCAAGGCTGGGAAAGGCTGCAGCCAGGAGCCAGGAGCTTTTTGCAGATCTCCCACACTGCTGGCTGCGGCCCAAGTGATTGAGCCATCTTCCACTGCTTTTCCCAGGCCATTAGCAGGGAGCTGGATCAGAAGTGGAGTAGCTGGTACTCTAAGCAGTGCCCATAAAAGACAAATGTCACAGGCAGCAGTTTACTCACTACACCATGTCAGCACCAAAATAATTGTTTTTAAAAATGTATCCATATATTTTATAGTTTATAATAGGCCTTTTTAAAAAAAATAATAATGTCTATTGTATCACATTTTTCTCCATGCTCCTACTAACACTTGATGCTTAAAGTAGATGTTAGCTTTACTCCGACTTCTGGCCAGCATGCAATATTTCTTTGTGTGCTGATGTCTTCATATTGTAGGCACCTATGACTTTGCATGATACTTGTCTAGTCACAAGAATAATCCTGGCCAATAAGTAGAGCATATCAGAAACACTAGGAAGTTAGTATACTCAGAAGCAGCCCTTGATTAAATGTAGATGGGAATTTATGGATAAAGATCCAGCTTCCTTATGCCTTGAGTAGAATAATTTTGAAGAATGTTCCGCATAGTCTTTTAGAGGTTCTCAGTGAAATTACATGCTACCTATCCTAAGAGGTAATCTACTCACTATTCACTAATGTACCCATTGTTGGCACTGCTACCTTTCATGTCTCTCTTCTCCCCTTTACAAAAGTATTTCCAGACAACTCTGAATAAACACTTGAACTTAAATCCTTCATCTCAAGGTTTTCTACTAAGACAATTAATAGTTACAATAGTCAGATAAAACAAATTTTAAGTACTGGATTTTCTAATTGGATTATTCCCTTATCAGATGGCAACAAGGAGCCACTGCTGATGACAAGCTGGCTGATGGTAACTCCTAGCATTTGTATCATCACTATTAGACCTCATCTTTGATGAATTGGGGTCTAGAAGAGGTAGGAAGGAAACAGGGATTTAAAGGATTATAGAACTAGTTGAGTACTATTAACAGTCATGTAAGTCCTGAAGGATGAAAATGATACTCAACAGGGCATAAGGCAAAAGTCAGAATGCTTCCATTGAAGCACTTCAAAATATCTTTACCTCCCAATGCCAGAGGGCAAACATTACTTTAAATTAAGCCCAAAATGTGCTTATAGGGGTGAAAGAGTTACAAAGGAGGCTGAATTTGAAGGTTTCAAAAGTTGCCAATGCTAATGTCATGGAAGGACATTATTCTATAATGTTGGATGAAGACAATTGAGTGCACATGCTTGAGAACTGTGCATGTCTGGGCAGACAAAAGTGCTTCCCTCCATTTGCTATAGAAAGGCCATTTCCTAGTGTGTAAATTCATGAAAAGCTCTCCCCTGTGCTAAGTCAAGGAATTTAAGAGAATGCTTGACCTCCTTAGGATGGATATGGAGATGCATTGATTCTGGAAAATTAGTTACAGTGCCACATTTCAGTATCATCTGAGTAGGGAACTACTGTCCCTACAATGGAAGCAAAGAAAATATTCCCCCAAAAAACAGAAAACATATCTACTCATTAAAGGAAGAACCAGTAGGACATGTCTGAGAATAGGTTCTGAGGGAGATGTATGGGAACTGAGCACAGGATTAGCTGAAAAATACTTCTTCTGTGTTTCTTGTTTAACATACCCGATATGGATGGCTGAAAATGATGTTGATATTGTATCACAATATCTACTAAAGTGAAATAATGACAATGGCTTATATTAAATACAGTAGAGTTGCCAAAACATTCTGGATACAGTGTTGTGAAGTGGGTTCAAAGGTAGAGGATACATGCAAATGCTGAGATGACTTACTACATAAGAAAGCCCAGTAGTTTTCTGTGTTCTTCACTGAAGGCAGGATTAGAATAAAAGACACTCTCCTCACTGAAACAATAACGAGGAAGAAATGAACTAGTGAATGGGGATTCAGCACCATTCAGAAGCTCACTTGTGTCTATTCTTCACAGGCCAGGGTTGACAGGAGATACTGAGATGGAACTCTACTGAGTGTCCCTAGAGATGTTAGGATTTCACAATGGCAGAGGCCATATAATGTAAATAATAAGACCAAAATGGCAACCATAGGGATGACTTTTAGATATCTGAGGTAACATTCAAAGATTACTAGTGCTGCTCGAGAAGACAGAGATGGTTAGCCAATGAGTGTGCAGTATGATCACCACCAAAGATCAAAAACAGGTAACTAAAAAGCTAACATTAATAATTGCAATGAAAATCAATCTTCCTTCACTCAGTTTTCATAATTGAGTCAGTTTTCAGACACAGGGCCCTTTAATTAAAGGATAAGATTTTTGCCATGAGGAAGAACCCTAAAATGTCAAGGCAACTATGAAGGTTCTTAAAAAAATTCATGGAAAATCTGTACTATGAAAAAAATTTCAGAAAATTTCTGCATCAAAGTAATCTTTTAATTCTAATTGCTATTTACTTTTTGAAGCACCCTCCTATAAAAAGCAGCCACCTTCCCAATCCTTTCCTGCAGTAAAAACTAAACTAAAGCCATTTGACAAAGTTATGATATACTTGGGAAGGTGGAATATTTAAATTTTCTGGGAGCAACTAACTATAAAGTCTGAATTTGCTGACACTGATATGAGAGGAGCCAATATGCCATCATGGTCCTATGCTAAAGTGGAAACATGGAAATCAGGTGATAAATAATTACAAAGAGCATCTCATGATGATGACCTCATGGTCAGCTGCTTGAATCTTATGTGAACAAGTGAATAATCCTGGGTACATCTGGTTGGTAGCAGAAGCCCCACAATGGTTCCTTAACATGCAGAGGGGATAGCCAAGCATACCTCCAGACAACAGACCACTAAATCTCCACTAATAAAGTGGGATCTTGCATCATTTGGGGGTTTATCTGTGGTCTACATACAGAAAAGCCCACATCACTTCTCGGCCTTAGGCTAAGATCAAGTGCATACAGAAAAGCCTAATGAAACTATTCACCCCCTAGTCCAAGAGAAGAAATGTAAAAGCAGTGTTAAAGAATGCATCACACTCAAAGATGAAATAAGGCAGCAGTGGTGGTGCCTTATTTTCATTTAATTCTCTGGTATGACCCTAGAATTCAGGCAGATCAAGGTAGGTCTAAAGGTGAAAGACCCAACTGCAGTTGCTGAGCAGATGTGGTATCTTAAACTAGAAGAAATCAGTACAGGCTCTGGAACTTGATATGAGACTATTCGTCTAAAGACTGTATTCTTTTCTATTTCCATCAAAAGAACAAAAATCAAGCACCATTTGCTTTTGTGTGGGTGGGCAATGGTATGGAATTATAAACCTGCCTCGAGCCTAAATTAACTCTCTAATGCTCTGTCGTAACAGTTCAAAAGCATCTGCATAATCCTGAACGCTTCACAAGCATCATGCTGATCCCTTATATTGATGTTCCTGGAGAGCTGGTAGTGGCAAATACATGTGTCACTGATAAGACACGTGGACACCAAAAGGTGACAAATAAAACCCCAATGATTTGTGATTCTGCTTTCTTAGTGAAGCTTTAAGAGTGCATTGTCTGGAGGTATGCTTGGTTACCCCCTCAAGGTTAAATGATATGTTCCCATACCTTGCCCCTTCTACCACCAACAGTAAATTATAAGACTTAACAGACTTCCCTATATTTTAGATAAAGTTTATACCACATTTGGAACTACTGCTTTCACACATTTATAGAGTAATATGGACTGCTTCCAAATGTGTTTGGACATTAAAGAAACAAAGGACTCTCCAGCTGATTAAGGATGCAGTATAAATAGATCTATGGCTCAGACACTGAGTTCATCAGATTTCATTTTGCTAGAGATATCTAAGGTACATTAGAATGCTTTGTGGAATTGAAGAGTTTTGAGCTAGGCAATTTCAGATGCAGAATAAAATGCAGAAGCGCAACTCTGGCAAGATACTAGTAAAAACCAAGTGCGTGGGGGCTAGTAAAGCTAAATTCAAGACTATGGAAAATCAAATGACAATAAAACTGAAAGTTCTCATAATGAATTTGTCACCTTCAAATCCAACTATGATATAAACACAGTAGAAATCCAGAATACAGATTGTGTACTGCAAATTGTCTCCTAAAAGGCCCAGATGGTTCAAATTAACACAAAGAGGTGGTCCAGATCACCAAGTTGCCTTTCTTATTCAAGTCACACATATTATCCTTCAGGGTATTTATTATGACCTGATACGTCAGCTCTATATGTTGGGGTAAGCCACAAGTTGGTGATGAACTATGGCCCAACTCACGGACGGCAACAAAAGACAGTGGCAAAGACAAACTTTTAATGAACTGCATGTGGAGGAAGAGTCAAGATTTCAGACCATTCAGGGACTGAGGAATGAATTTCTTGGTAATCTCACAGGCAAGCAATTTAGACCAACAAGTGTTGTCAAAGATGAGGGAAATCCATAGTGACTGGAAGAGGACACAAATGATATATTTCAAATTTGGCTTTGGGATCAACTGTAGTGGCAGACACCACAGACTCTCCTGCCAACTTTTTCATTAAAGACTTTTGTTTGCTTTTATTGTGGCCAACAACTTTGAAGATCAATGACAGAGAGAACTTAATATGAGGCATTTGCCGAATTCCACTGCAAGCACCCATAGGCCTGACAGCTTTCTCTTGCTACAGGAGCTTGTTGAACTTACAAGTCACCAACTTGGAAGTGTTGAGGAATTAACATCCCTGAGAACAACATTTAATCAATTACAGTTTGGACTTGATAATTAAATAACCAGGTTTCTTTGCTCTTCATATTTAATAATTCTGAGGCATGCTATACAGTTTTCAGATTTCCACAGTGGGATTGATCTCCAGTTGTCCAAATAGGTAACTATGTCATTAAATGAATTTTTTATTGGGTTTTCTACATTCCCTGTCTTTATTTTCTGCTATCCTCTGGTCACCTCCAAAATAAACTACCTTTACTCAATTCTCATCTCTGGAAGTACTTCTAATAAATCCAACCAAGATACGATTACCACACTGAACTTTACTTCAAATCCTCAGATATCCCCTATTTTTCCTCTTCTAATACATTTCCCTCATTCCATCTACCTCTGCTTTCCATGTAAATTATGCCTTGATAGTATTAGAATAAGATTACTTCCTTAGGAAGGGTGACCCTAACCCCAATACAAATCAGATTCTGTGAATATATGCTCTCACAGCTTTCTGTATATCCCTTATCATAGCATCATACTTATCATTATTGTTTATCTTTGTTTTCTAATTCACTCTAGGTATTAAAAAGACAAGGATGATGTATGTCCGAGTCACAACAAACACCAAACATCTAGCAAAGCGCTTGATATGTAAAAGGAACCTAATAAATATTTATCCAGTGAAGTCACTTATAAACCAACCTTATTAGAATGGCTTCTCTTCATCTTAGTCAGGAAGAAAGTCTTCTTGTCCTCTCATTTACAGCTATTCTCCTAGATGTACAGTTAACACCAGAAGATTATAATGAAGTTCTCTGCACAAATCATACTCAGTCACATGGCCAAGGCTCTGCCTTCTGTTTCTTCTGCTCTTACAGCATTCCCCTTCTTTCTACCTAGCTTACTTCTATTCCTGCTTCAAGTGCCAGAAACCATCTCTGGAAACCCTTTCCTAACTCCCCAGTAATATTTAAAGGCCAAACTATCTTGAGCATAATTTTATCAAAATTCTTTAACATACCAGAACCATCTTAAAATATTTTTTTTAAAAAATCTGTATTCATTTTTATCTTCTTGAAAACCAGAGTGACACAAAGAAAAAGGGATCTTCTATCAACAGGTTTACAACCCAAATTCCTGCAAGAGCCAGGGCTAGGCCAGGCCAAAGCAAAGATTCTAGAACTCCACCAGGGTCTCCTATGAGGGCTACAAGGGCTGAAGCATTCAAGCCAGCTCTTGCTGTCCCTGGGACACATCAGTGCGAATTGGATCATTGGCAGAGCAACTGGGATTTCAACATGTATTCTGATATGGGATGTAAGCATTACAATCAGTGGCTTAACCCACTGCACCACAATGCCAACCCCCTTAAATGCATTCCGCTGTGCCCCCAAGCCCCTATGTTGCTCAAGAAATTAATCTTTGGGCTTTTTATTTTCACATATGGTCAAGCACAGTGCCAGGAGAAAAAAGATAAATGATTAACAAATTCTTTTTTTTTTTTTTTGGCTACAAATGAGTATGAAGTAATATTAAGGAACTAGGACATTCAGCCAGAAAGAAAAGTCTTAAGGAAATCAGGGCATCTGAGGACTAGTTATAGAAGTGAGCATAACAACTTCTATGCTTCCTGGGTGTATTATGATAACTGCTTTCTGAACTTTGAGAATTAGATGCTAGGACTGGGAGTGCAGGGACACCTACTGGTTGCAAAAACTGGTGGTGTGTGTATTTCTTTATATCGATTACTAAATACTGCTGTTGGCAGTTGTTAACAGTTTGATGTATATCTGTACTTGTTAACAGCAAATACCTTGGAATCTAACTGAGTGGGTTCAAACACTTACCCCCTGCTTCTTAACAGTTGTACATCCCTGGGCAACTCAATGTAATCTTTCAATGCCTTGTTTTCCACATCTGTAAAATGGAGTTCATAAAAATGCCTACCTCCCAGGGTTGATGTAAGAGAGGGATAAATAAATTATCAAATGTAGAGAACTGAGGCTGACACTGTGGCATAGCAGGTAAAGCCAAAATCCAGCATCCCATATGGTTGATGGTTCAAATCCCAGCTGCTCCACTTCTGATCCAGCTCTCTGCTATGGCCTGGGAAAGCAGTAGAAGATGGCCCAAGTCCTTGAGCCCCTGCACCCAGGTAGAAGACCTGGAAGAAGCTCCTGGCTTCAGATCAGCACAGGTCCAGCCATTGCAGCCAATTGGGGAGTGACCCAGTGGATAGAAGACCTCCCTCTCTCTCTCTGCCTCTCCTTCTCTCTCTGTGTAACTCTGACTTTCAAATAAATAAATAAATCTTTTAAAAAAATGAAGAGAACTTAAAACAGGACGTTATTTGGATGCTCACTATAATAAAAAGTGTTTTTACTCAATCACCAAAAAAGGAAAGCACAAGGGTTAGAAAGTGTATTTTCATTCAATACAAAAATTATTTTCTGGAAGTTTATGCTCCAATAGTGGCATTAGGTGTCTAATGATGGGAAACATTATATCACTAGAGGTTAAGGTTAAATCACCCAACCTAGTAGCAACTGCCTATTCTGGGATATAATAGAATGATTTTTAATTCTAAGATATTCTGATCCCCTGACTCTTCTAGCACTGTGTGATAGCATGTTCCAATTTGTACATAATATCATTTTTTAAAGATTTATTTATTTATTTAAAAGGCAGAGTTACAGAGAGGCAGAGGCAGAGAGAGAGAGAGAGAGAGAGAGAGAGAGAGAGAGAATGTTTTCCATCCACTGGTTACTCCCCAGATTGCTACAATGGCCAGATCTGTGCCGATCCGAAGCCAGGAGCCAGGAGCTTCTTCCAGGTCTCCCATGTGGGTGCATGTGCCCAAAGACTTGGGCCATCTTCTAATGCTTTCCCAGGCCATAGCAGAGAGCTTGATCGGAAGTGGAGCAGCTGGGACTTGAACCACTGCCCATATGGGATGCCAGAACTGCAAGTGGCAGCTTTACCTGCTACCCCACAGTGCCTGCCCCCAGTGCCTGCCCCCATAATATCATTATTGATGAGCCTCAAATTCCTTATAGTTTTAAACTGTCTTCTCCCTTTCAGAAACAGAACACTCAATATTAACTCAGGAAGGGGAAAGAGTACATTTATCTTTAACCCTTTCTTTAGTATATTTTCCAATTGGATAACCAAAACTGTTTGGCTGAAGAAAACACTACTAAAGATTGGCTCACACCCTAACAGTTAGCACATATTCATCCACTTCCTCTCTGCCAACAGTATACCTCAGTTGAGACAGTTCTGGTTGAGAGAACACACACTGCGGGGTCATACTATTGCTATGTGCATAGGGAAATGGATGCTAGAGAAAAAGATGTTCTAAAAACATGAGAAAGCATGAGGGAGTTCTAAATGTTCATTTGTCTCTTAGAGCCTTTCTACCTCCTAAAGAGAAACTGGACAATTTCTGAATGGTCAATCCCAAGGTTTGGTCTGGAAACAGTACTGTTTTCTCCAAATCTGTGTTATTCAGCATCCTTCCACCCCCCCCCACTATGTCCCCACCACTACCACTGTCTTCATAAGACAATAATGAATTTAATCATGGACACACATGAACTCTCGACAGAAAAACTTGTATTTTTTTCCTGAAAAAAAAAATCACTGTATTTGATTGTATTCCTCATGTCACCAACATTTTTATTCCTTTCAGCAGTGTTTTGAGTTGTATAAATCAAGATTTAGAAAAAGAAATTGATACAGATCTAAACTGAATCCTTCAAGCTGAAGAGTCACTTTGAAAGTTTTCTAATGACATTAGTGCAAGAACTGGATTTCAACGATTAAGTTTCTCTAAAAATGCAGGCCATATTGCATTTTTCTTGCCCATTCTTTAAATAGAAATTGCATAGAAAAGTAAAACCTCAATGACCACAGACTTGGTCTCTCCCGAAAGCATTGAAACAAGTTGTAGCCCTAGAAGGACAATTTGGGGCAGGCGTTTGGCCTTGTGGTTAAGATGACTGATGGCATGCCTGCATCGCATACGGAGGTGCCTGATTTCAAGTCCCTGCTCCATTCTTTATTCCAGTTTCCTGCTAATCCATACCCTGCTATTGAATACCCTGGCAGGCAAGCAGATGATGGCTCAAGTACTTGAGTCCCTGCAACCTACACAAGAGACCCGGATGGAGTTCCCCAGATCCTGGATTCAGCCTGGACCAGTGCCCAGCTGTTCAAAAGTGAAACAGCAAATAGGAGCTCTGTCTGCCAATCTGTTTCTCTATTTGCTCTCAAATAAAAACTAACATGACGATTCAGTTATATTAATTGTACAGGTGTTTGTTTGTTTGTTTTTGGACAGGCAGAGTTAGACAGTGAGAGAGAGACAGAGAAAAAGGTTTTCCTTCCGTTGGTTCATGCCCCAAATGGCTGCTACGGCTGACGTGCTGCTCCGATCTGAAGCCAGGAGCCAGGTGTTTCCTCCTGGTCTCCCATGCGAGTGCAGGGCCCAAGCACTTGGGCCATCCTCCACTGCACTCCCAGGCCACAGCAGAGAGCTGGACTGGAAGAGGAGCAACCAGGACAGAATGCAGCGCCCCAACCAGGACTAGAACCTGGGTGCCGGCGCCTCAGGCGGAGGATAAGCCAAGTGAACCGTGGCTCCGGCCTCAGGTTTTTTTTAAGGTTTATTTTTATTTGAGAACCAGAGCTAGACAGACAGAGGGAGAGACAGATAGAGGTCTTTCATCCATCGATTCACTCCCTAAATGGTTGCGATGGCCAGAGCTACGCCAATCCCAAGCCAGGAGCCAGAGGCTTCTTCCAGGTCTCCCACATGGGCACAGGGGCCCAAGCACTTGGGCCATCTTCTACTGCTTTCCCAGGCCATTAGCAGAGAGCTGGATCACAAGAGGAGAAGCCAGGACCCACCGCCCATATGGGATGCCAATGCCGCAGGGAGGCTTAATCTACTACACCACAGCACCAACCCTGAGCACAGTTTTGGAAAGATTATCATCATACTCACCTCATTTTTGTTGCTCCTTAGAAAACACTATTTAATTTCTATTTGGAATCTCTAAACAGTATTATCCAAGTCTTGAAAAACTTCCCTGAAACTTCCAGGTAAGGAAGCCAAACTAGTTCACTGAAGAAGCAGATGTCACATGGAGACTCGAAGTGGCCCAGCTGGCAGCCAGAATGAGCTGCTAGACTTGGCAATGTGACCACCTTGGATATTCGCTGACCCTCTGGAGGAACGCAGTCCCCAGAATGATCCCAGGCAAAGCAGCAGCGGAACCCAACTTATCAACCCACAGGAAAAATAATAAATAACAAGTTTGTTTTGTTTCAACAAAAGCCCGATGTTTCAGGGTGGTTCTGTTACACAGCTGCAGGTAACTGGGATATCTGTGAAAACCCCACGTCCTCAGCTGGTTTTCTTTCACATCTGGAATATGTAGTGGCTTGTGCTTCTCGCCATTCCCGTTCCAGAGAAAATGGGAATGCAAGACTCTGAATTCTACTGATTCATGTTTTTCATTTTTTACTGGTGTTCTCTATGCTGTCAAGATGTGGAGCCTGTATTTAGAATTTCAGCTCCTGATTGTGACCCATTTGTGCTCCTTAGAAAAGTTCATTTTGGTTATTCAGGAATAAACTCCTATATTCTACCTTCTTACCTGTGATTTTATTCAAAATGCAGAAAGATGAATACCCATGGATAACTAACAAATTATCTCATGTGGGAAGGAGGGTCAGGATTTCTGGGCAGTGAGTCCCAGTCTATTGTTTTCATCTAATGATAGGCTTGTGGTTCATTCTCATCATTCTGGTCCTTGACTGGGAAGAAGGAGCCATTCTGGCAAAATGCCTTACAGCTTGTTGGAAGTGACACAATCTGAACATGACCATAAATGCAACCGATGAAGCAGCAGGGTTTCTGTATCACTGTACATACTTTCCCCTTTCTCCTATGGTCACTGTGTGTTCCAAAGGCAAAGAAGGTGAACCATGATGATGAGTGTTAAGTGACAATTGTGTGATACTTGTTCTTTTTGCCTAGAAACTGCCTCAGAAAAAAAGTCAAGGATTTTGTATGCATAAAAGTGCTGTTTTGTATAGTCAATTCAAAAAAGAAAGATAACGATGTGGTCTAGTGGTTTCCACATGCATTTCAGTGTCAGCAACTCTGAGTTGTAATCTCATCCAACTGTCTTTCTGGCCAACTCGGATTACTTAAGAAAAATTGTTTAACTGCTCTCTGTCTCATTTTTCCTCCCTATAAAATGAAAGAAATCTCATTATAAAGGGAATTTTTAAAAGTTAACTGATATATATATATATATATATAGAGAGAGAGAGAGAGAGAGACTGCAAATAATGTGATGATCTCAAACGCATACCCATACACGTACACATGCACACTTTTTTTTTTTTACTCTCGAATTTCTTTTAGTTCATTCAATATCTTAGGAAAAAATGAGAACAGGAAAGTTTATGATTTTTCTTTCCCCATTTTAAAAGCATCCCATTCCTAGTTGAGCAGCATGGAGAAAGATTTGTTGTCAGCTCCTGAGCTGGGCAGTGATTCAAATTCCCGAGTTTAGTGGCATCGTCACAGAGAGATTCTCAGAGATTTTCAAAGCTCCGTTTTATTTTAATTAGCTCCCTATCTGCCGCAGGCAACAAGTTCAGGGAATCAATAGGTTAGACTTTGCAGGTATCAGGAGCTACAGTATGTTGGGACTTGTCAGATCCTGGATTCAGGTTTCAGGAGGTATCACTGCCCAAGAACAGAAGCAGCTCACTAGCTTTGGGGACTACATGAGTCTGACTTCCAGACGGGGAATGCTATTGTTTTCAACCAAACATTGTCACTGAAGCTTCAGGGCTTGCCCAAGAGGCCTGTGACCTAGCCAGACCCTGGGTAAGAATTTACATCACACAGCAGATGGGTTGCATGTATGAATTCAGCTGAGGTGTTGACATACTCACAGTGGGTGTCTCAACCCTATACCCTGGTCTCCCACCCATCATAAAAAGACTTTCTCTGCACATAGAAGATATTTTGAATAATGCTGGCTATAGTTTTTGTGGGGAGCAACCCGGACTAGACTAAGTTACTGGAATTAGGACTTATTCTATGCATCTGCTCTCCCACAATATGGCGCTGGGAGAGAAGTAAACAGCTTCTACACAGCTGCCTCCAGTTCAACCAATAAACTGTAGGACCTGCTCCTGATTGGAGGAGAGCAGCGTACTCGGCGTGTGGGTAGCAGAGTTGGGATTGGTGGAAGAGGACTATAAAGGAGGAGAGAGACAACATGCACCAGGAACATCTAAAGGGAACATCTATGAGGAACACCTGAGCAGCCCCCGAGAGAGCTGGCCGGCGGTGTGCCACTCCCCCGCGGAAGTGGGGAAAGTGGCAGGGGGAACCGCCCTTCCACAGAGGTGGAAGGATCGGCAGCCAACCCGGGAAGGACCAGCAGCAAACCTGGGGAGGGCCGAGCAGACAAAAGAACAGCGCAGGGTCCTGTGTCGTTCCTCCACGAAGAGGGGGAGCGACATAATGGTGCCGTGACTCGGATATGAAGCCTAGGCAGGGTCTTGTGTCGTTCCTCCATGAAGAGGGGGAGCGACAAGTTTTACTTCATTGGGCATAAATTTAATTGTGGCCTTAACACTGTTTCTCTATGTACTATAAACATGAGCTGCACAACAAGGTTGACAACAGATTTACCAAGTGAGATGCTATGAATCTGTCTGCAAGAGTTTAATTCTCTAATTAAAAATAATGAAAAATCCCTAGTACTTTAGGTGTTACAATGATTGTCCTGGGAGAAAACTATACAAAGTCAGGGGCAGAATAGTTGGAATTTTTTGTAAACATTCATTATTTAAACAGGGAATAGAACAACAAAATGCCTTTTTAGAGTCATATGTAGTGACATGGAGAAAATAAAAACCACAAAGCCTTGATAATAAATCCATCAGCAGCTAGGATTAAGTGACAGTAAATACCAGGAGGCCAAGATCTGTTTGAAGCTTTAAGCAGTATGACCGTGAAAAGCTGTCTAAAAGAATCACAAGGAATGTTAAAAGTTTAGGAACAAAGGTAACATTTTAAGGTTACTTACATTTTCTTTTTTTTATTTTCAATTATCTTTATATACAGAAGATCAATTTAGTATATCCTAAGTAAAGATTTCAACAGTTTGCACCCACATAAAAACACAAAGTGTAAAGCACTGTTTGAGTCCTAGTTATACCGTTAATTCACATAGTACAACACATTAAGGACAGAGATCCTACATGGGGAGTAAGTGCACAGTGACTCCTGTTGTTGATTTAACAATTGACATTCTTATTGATGACATCAGTAATCACCCAAGGCTCTTCTCATGAGCTGCCAAGGCTACGGAAGCCTCTTGAGATAACAAACCCCGATCTTATTTAGACAAGGCCATAGTCAAAGTGGAAGTTCTCTCCTCCATTCAGAGAAAGGTACCTCCATCCTTGAAGGCCCATTCTTTCCACTGGGATCTCACTCACAGAGATCTTTCATTTAGGTTTGTTTATTTGTTTGTTTGCTTTTTGCCACAGTGTCTTGGCTTTCCATGCCTGAAATACTCTCATGGGCTCTTCAGCCAGATCCAAATACCTTAAGGGCTGATTCTGAGGCCAGAGTGCTGATTAGGACATCTGCCATTCTATGAGTCTGCTGTGTATCCCGCTTCCCACGTTGGATTGTTCTCTCCTTTTTAATTCTATCAGTTAGTATTAGCAGACACTAGTCTTGTTTATGTGATCCCTTGACTCTTAATCCTACCATTATGATCAATTATGAACTGAAACAGATCACTTTGACTAGTGAGATGGCATTGGTACATGCCACCTTGATGGGATTGAATTGGAATCCCCTGGCACATTTCTAACTCTACTATTAGGGGTAAGTCCGAGTGAGCATGTGCCGAACTGTACATCTCCTCCCTCTCTTATTCCCACTCTTATATTTAACAGGGATCACTTTTCAGTTAAATTTAAACACCTAACAATAATTGTGTGTTAATTAAAGAGTTCAACAAATGGTATTAAGTAGAACAAAAAAATACTAAAAGGAATAAAGTAGTAAGTTGTTCCTCGACAGTCAGGATAAGGGCTGATCAAATCAATGTTTCTCATCGTGCCCGTTTCACTTCAATAGGTTTCTTTTAAGGTGCTCAGTTAGTTGTCACCGATCAGGGAGAACATATGATATTTGTCCCTTTGGGACTGGCTTAATTCACTCAACATGATGTTTTCCAGATTCCTCCATTTTGTTGCAAATGACCGGATTTCATTTTTTTTTTTACTGCTGTATAGTATTCTATAGAGTACATATCATTTTCAAAATATTACAAAACATTTTTTAGTGTAGTGTCTCTAAACTTCAAGCAATAGTTCTAACTTTCAATCTGAAAATGTAGAAATGAATATGGAAACGAGGGTCTAAAAAGTTGAAAACACAGGGGAAACAGTTTACTTGTTATACTGTTTTCTACTAATACTTGGATCTACCATTTCAAATTCCAGAATACACCTAAAAATGTATCTGGAAGTTTAAGAAAAACGCACTGAACATATTATTTAAAAATGTAACCAACAGCACCTGGTGCTGTGACACAGAGGATAAACTTGCTGCTTTGGATGCCAATATCCCATACATGAGTACAGGTTTGAGTTCCAGCTGTTCCCCTTCCAACTGAGCGCCTTCTTAATGTGCCTGGGAAGGCAGCAGAAGATGGCTCAAGGACTTGGGCCTCTGCTACCCATGTGGTAGATATGGATAGAGTTCCTGGCTCCTGGCTTCGACCTGACCCAGACCTGGCTGTTGCAGCCCTTTGGAGAGTAAACAAGTAGATGGAAGACACTCACTCTTGCATGTGCTCTCTCTCTCTCTCTGCCTTTCAATAAATATTTAAAAAAATATAATCGACCGGCGCCGCGGCTCACTTGGCTAATCCTCTGCCTGAGGCCCTGGCACCCCAGGTTCTAGTCCCAGTTGGGGCGCCGGATTCTGTCCCGGTTGTTCTTCTTCCAGTCCAGCTCTCTGCTGTGGCCTGGGAGTGCAGTGGAGGATGGCCCAAATTCTTGGGCCCTGCATCAGCGTGGTGTGCCAGCCGTAGCGGCCATTTAGGGGGTGAACCAATGGAAGGAAGACCTGTCTCTCTGTCTCTCTCTCACTGACTAACTCTGCCTGTCCAAAAAAAAAATATATATATATATATATATATATAATCAAATATAATCAACATGCTTTTTGACAATGATTACAGGCTTTTTTTTTTTTTGATACCTGTTATAAAAGTAAACGACTCAGTTTTGTTCATGACAAAAACCAAAAAAAAAAAAAAAAAAAAAAAAAAAAAAAAAAAAAAACCTGGAGGGGAAGGTTGTGTGGGTAAAGGAAAAGAAAGGTACAATTGCAGAAGATTAAGAAAGTAATCAAGGGGCTGGCACTGTGGCATAGCAGGTAAAGCCGCTGCCTACAATGCTGGCATCCCATATGCGTGCTGGTTCAAGTCCCCGCTGCTCCATTTCCAATCCAGCTCTCTGCTATGGCCTGGGACAGCAGTAGAGGATGGCCCAGGTCCTTGGGCCCCTGCACCCATGCAAGAGACCCAGAAGAATCTCCTGGCTCCTGGCTTCGGATCAGCACAGCTCTGGCTGTTGTGGCCAAATGGGGAGTGAACCAGTGAATGGAAGACCCCCCCCTCCAAGACTTCTCTCTCTCTTTCTCTGCCTCTCCTTTCCTCTCTGTAACTCCGACTTTCAAATAAATAAATAAATCTTTAAAAACAAAAAGCAAGAAAGTAAGTAATCAAGAGGGCTTGTGCTATGGAGTAATGGGTAAGGCCACCACCTGTAGTGCAGCATCCCATATGGGCGCTGGTACACTTCCAATACAGCTCCCTGGGAAAAACAGCAGAGGATGGCCCAAGTGCTTGGGCTCCTACTACCCATGTGGGAGACCTGGAAGAAGCTCCTGGCTCCTGGCTTCAGCTTGGCCCAGTCTTGGCTGTTGCAGCCATTTGGGTAGTTAATCAGCAAATGGAAGATTTACTCTCTCTCTCTGTAACTCAGATTTTCAAATAAATAAATAAATTTTTAGAAAAAAAGAAAGTAACTATTTAGTATATGGAGCTCGGGGAATAAATTTGGGAACAGCAATTCTATTCATTCCATGGGGATATTGAACCATAGGCATTTTATCCGGCTTCTTCATGATGAGAAAAAACATCTCTTTGAGATTGGGTGAACTGCCTACCCTTTTTTTAAATCTTCCTGATTGCTAATTCCTCTTTTCCAGGTATGTTAAGTCTGAGAAAGTAGGTACTTTTATTTTACTTTAAGCCTGAGGCACAGAACTGATTTTTATCTCTCAGCCCATATTCTGATTTCCATTTTCCCTCCTACTGTATGTGAAAGCAAAAGAGCACAGTTGGTATTTGGAATATGTATTAGCCCATTTTCCATTGCTATACTGAAATACCTGTGGCTGGGTACTGTATCAAGAAAAGAGGTTTATTTAGCTCACAGTTTTGTAGGCCAGAAGTCCAACAGCATGACCCTGGATCTGAGGAGCACCCTCCCAGCTGTATCACATCACAGCAGGTGGCATGAAAGAGGGAGAGACCACATGGCAAGACAGGAAGTCTAACAGATAACCCTCTCTCAAGAACTAATAAAGGTCCCACAAGAACTACATTAAACCCTTCTCATAGCAGCACCCCCAGTGACCCAACCATTCTATTCCACTAGGCTCCACCTCTTAAAGGTTCCACCATCTCTTAATATCACCACACCAGGGACCTAGCTTCCAATGCACAAACCTTTGGAGACACACTCAAACCACATCCAACCCATAGCAGGCTCTTAATGCAGAGCCCCATTAATTGTGGTGCAGAGATCAAAATATTAAATATGTAAATCTTCCTGTATCTTTCCTTCCTTTCAACTCTAGACATAAAGTATTTCTGAAATGTTGTAAATGGAAAAGATTAAGTAGACAGTACTCAGATTTAATCTCTGATACAAGGAAAGTTATACCAAGTTAAATGCTTCTCTGACCAATCTTAGCCTACTGCTGGCTATTGTGAGCCCCTACAGCTTTTGGGTAGACTGTTAGCATTGCAAATCCCTGTCAGGTCTACCTCTGGGGTTTCTGCTATGATAGAGAGAGGCCAACCAGTAAGGCTTTTCTTATGTAATGGACAGAAGTCTGTACTCTCCACTTTCTGATAAAAAAACAAAGAGTTTGTAAGACATGATTAGAAATTTACGGACCCTTAACTTTTGAGTCACTTTAATGTTACTTTTCTATCATTTATCAACCTTTCTTTTTTTTATTTATTTGACAGGTAGAGTTATAGACAGTGAGAGAAAGAGACAGAGAGAAATGTCTTCCGTTGGTTCACTCCCCAAATGGCTGCCACGGCCAGCGCTGCACCGATCTGAAGCCAGGAGCCAAGTGCTTCCTCCTGGTCTCCCATGCGGGTGCAGAGGCCCAAGGACTTGGGCCATCCTCCACTGCCTTCCCAGGCTACAGCAGAGAGCTTGACTGGAAGAGGAGCAACCAGGACTAGAACTTGGTGCTCATGTGGGATACCGGTGCCGCAGGCAGAGGATTAACCAAGTGAGCCACGGCGCCAGCCTCAACTTTTCTTTATTTTTCCCCAACCCATGGCACAAGTATTCTAAGCCATGGGATATATCTACCCAGAAGTTAAGTACTACCAAGGGTTATGTTCTTCTATAATATTTAATAGTAAATCAAGCATACCTGTACACACTGGTGACCAATCAATTCACATTAATTCTGAGTTTTATCAGAGATAATTCTAATGTGCATTAAGTTAGCAGCATCACTCTCTAGCCCCCTATGCAGTAATAGCAAGATAGAGCTTTCAGATATGGAAACTGGGGACTAGATTTTACAATCTGATGAACTCATACATAAGCAAACATCTGGTTTTGTTTTAATGTCTCAAATTCTGGTTTTGCTTTCTAATTTTTGTCATTTTTTTAGAACAACTTACTTTATTTTATTTTCCTAAAGAAGCCTTTTATTTAAGGAATACAAATTTCATGCATTTCCTAAGTACAACTTTAGGAATACGGTGATTATTCCCACCATACCCGCCCTCATTCTTACAATTTCACATATCAATGAGTACTTTTAGAGTAAGATTTAGTGGCTAGTATTGTCGCATAGCGAGTACAGCAGCCACCTCTGACACCAGCATCCCAGATGGGCACCAGTTTGAGTCCCAACTGCTACACTTACACTCCAGTTTCCTGCTAAAGGCCTGAAAAGCAGTGGAAGATGGCCCGAGTGTTTGGGCCCGTACTAACCATGTGGGATACCCAGACAAAGCTCCGGGCTCCAGTCTTCAACATGGACCCGCCCTGGCAATTACGGCCATGTGGGGAGTGAACCAGTAGATGGATGACCTCTCTCTCTGCCTCTCCCTCTCTTTCTGTAACTCCAGCTTTCAAATAAATAAATCTTTTTTTTTTTTTCAAAAAAAGCAAGATTTGGATCAAATCCTAAAAAGAATAAAAGCAGCACTCATATTCCATGTTTTCCCAAAGAAATGAAAATGAATTTACAATTAGTAAGTGAACACTGACATCTGACGGTAACTTCATTTTAATATATTGGGCCTAATAGTATTTTGATCACATTTTTTTCTTATTTATTTCATTTTCCTTTAAATTGGTGGGTAAACGTGACAACCCTAGAAAGAGAGGCACTAATAGCAGTGTCAAGGGCCAATGATTAAACAAGCTTTCCTACATCAGCCCTGTGTCTCAACCAGGCTGTACCAAATGTCTAATTTTAGTATTTGGCTCAACACCAAACACCTGGAAATGGCATTCAGCCAGAGATAAACACAAAGCTAAACAGTGGGTGAGCAACTACATCTGTCTCTTCTTGTTTTCTCCTTCTCAGCTATTAGGTAAATAAGGTACTTATTAGGTAAATAAGGTAGTTATTAAATGATGACTTATGCAAAGCCTACAATTTTAGTGTTCACATGTCATCTTACCAACATTTATCAGGCTCCTTAGCAAGCAACATTTTAATAATATTTGTATGAAAACCAATTTGACTTCCTGTACAACATTGTCTTTCAGAATAGATTTCAACCTGTTTTCTTCTTTGACCAGAATGTGAACATAACACATCAGGAGTTGGATGTGTTAAATGCAAAACTCAAATTGATAAGTTTTCAATCACTGGTTTGCACCAGCATGTTCCTCCACATGTGAGCATGTCACAGCACTCAGGACTTCTGACTCCATTCCTTCACCCACAGAAACCACATTTCCTCTCATTCCTTCTCACTTCACCAATCCACAAACCCTTTAACTGCCCTTGAAATATGGAGATATTTCCCGACATCTCCACAAATATAACAGAAAGCTTTCGCGGTCTCATGTAACCAAACTTATAACCATATGCACGCCTCGTGTGACCAAGAAAATCACTCATCTCTCTCGTATGTCCAATTCAGGATTCTTTGCAATAGACCATGTACATGGAATTTGAAGGCCAAATCTTGGTGCTATGGATATCAGTGGAACAGGTGTATATACAAAAACGATAGAAGCAATGTCATTTCATCTAATGCTTTCTCTTTTCAAGTACAAGGTTTGCTTAATCCTGTCTAAAGATTAAATTTTGCTCGCTATCTAGAAGAAATGAGGCTATTTCTCTTCACTTTCAAAGAATTGCACATAAATGTGCTTTACAATAAAATTTACAGTAAGTTCATTAACCATATATATCTTTAGTGAATCCTACCTAAATCCATGAATAGCAATAAGCATTTTATCCTTCATTATTATTAATAGCAACCTTGCAGTTTTAAAATGACTTTGCAGATTCTATTGGTACCTCTTGTGCATTTTTTCAGGTTCTCTTGGTCTCACCTATCCTATTCCAGATAACAAAGTGACTACTGGATCTGTGAGGGCTCTGATCAACATCTCACAAGTGCAGTTTGCAGGCTCTTCACCCCAAGACCCCACCTCTCACTTCCCATTTGTGTCCTTTCTGCTGACACCTTAACTTGGGAACCAAAGGGAACTTACTCTCAGTTCATACATGTAGAACACAAAATGTAGGAGAATTAATACTCTAATTCAATTTACTACATTTGCCACAACAAAATATTACAAAATGTATAGGTTAACCAACAGAAAAGTACCCCTGGTGTCTGGGTATCCAAATTTCCTCATCTTATAATGACACAAGTAAGACTGGATTAGGGATGCTATAGAGTGGCTGGGTCTAGATTCTTGTCTGTGATGCAAGAAGGAATTGGCGAAAAAAAAATTAAAAACAACAAAAAGAAAAAAATGGCCTGTGTGTATCCATTTTGCTGCAAATACAGTGTTTTGTAAAACTATTTTAAATCTTTTTCAAACAAATTGTTAAGGATTATATACTATTACAGTTTTAATGATCTGTGACTGTTCTAAAATTTGTATGAGTGAAGTTGAACATCTTCCTATCTGACTATTATTTATCGCCCTTACCTATATTCCTATTGAGCTATTGTCTTTTTACTTTTATTTGTTGAACTGTTTATTTAATGGGGTATTAGGCCTTTGACTATAATATAAATTAAAAATATGCTATCTCAAAAATTAAAAGAGAGAGAAAAGAGAGAATTTGAGGATGAGATACAAGGTAAAAGTCAATACAGCATCAAAATTTATTTGCATGCAAAATTAAAGTTCACACTCAGGGAATGTAGGCTTGCTCAAGAGAGAGCTGCACTCAATGAAGCTTGCATCCATTCCTTCATAAGATCTGGAGGTGTAGGGAGTACAGTTCTTGGACAGGACTTAATTGAATATTCATAAGGTACTAAGTTAGGAGGGATGAGTCCTACCCATTTTCTTGCCCCTCTTCAAAATCCTGGAAGTAGTATGGCATCAACGTGTGATGGGAGTTGTTGCGTCAAACATGGTAATTTTATTGTAATTACCTTATAATTAGCAACCCATCATCACAGGTATGCAGCCAGCAGCCATGTTGGTTATTTTTTGTGCATACTGGCTCTAAGCTGTGAAACCACAAAAGGTGCTGTTTGCTACTGCATGGAAACAGGTGGACTGGAGGATGCAGGTAGGGATGCAGCACATGGAGGCTGCAAGGAGGGGCTGGTGACCCCTTCTTCTCCTTGCTAGCTACCTTCCTGCCTGTAACAAGACAATAGAGCCCTCACTTTTAATTTAATCACATCTTTAAATGCACTGCATCCAAGTTATGTCACATTCTGAGATACTGGTGGTTAGGATTTACACACACACACACACACACACACACACACACATTTAGGGGAAGGGACAGAATTCAGCCAATAATACACCCCCTAGATGATATAGGGAGAAGGAAATAAAATCTCCTCCCATGCTTCCCCGAGACAGATGGCCCTGATTCACATTTCATGTGAAGGCACTCAGGACTTTAAAACAAAGCAAGTAGGCACATGGCACACAGCGGCCTACTAACAACTCAACTTTGTGTTGGTTCTCCCCCCTTTGCCTGGTTTCCCTGTCACTTCATCCTGTTCTCAGGATCACAAATGCCAATATAAACCTTACACATAGGCTCTACTTCCTAGAGAGCCCAGACTGAGATATGAAAGTCATCTTGCTTAATCTTTACAACAATAATGCAAGATACTTACTATTTTTGCTTTACAAATAAACAAGAGAGTCTGAGCATGCGTGACTTGGACAAGGTCACACAGCTGGTAAGTCACTAAGTCAGCATTAGGATTTAAGTCTTCCGTTTCCCAACTTGCAATTTTTCCAAGCTCCCATAATATTTCCTAGCAACTTCTATGAATCATCAGATAAAATTTAGGTGATTTTTCCTATCAATTTTTAAAACTGTTTAAATATACCAGACATATGACATCTCAAATACATAATTCATCTCCCTATTATTTAAATGCTACCCTTTTATCTCTCACCAAACTTATGAGCTTGATATTCCTTTTTCAGAGTTTATATATACCTGAATTAATTTTTCTCAACAAAAATTATGTAAATTATAATATTTTTATTGTTACTATCATGAACTATGCCTTTCCAAGGAAACCACATCTCACAGCCAAATTAGGGAGGCTCTTATATCTTAATCAAAGCTTAACAGTTTAATCGTTCATTAAACATGAGAGTAATTTAGTGTCCTACTATGTAATCATTATTGTTTCCTGAAAACCTGGTGTGATGAGGTATAATAAATGCAATCTAAAATATTGCCTGTGGAAAGTTATTTATTATTTCTTCTAGCTAAAAACATTCATAACTAAAATTTATTGGTCCATACTCCCTTCATTATAAATATTTTATGTTCTGCCTGAGGGATCCATGTCTTAGCATTTAAATGTCTCAATCTGGTGTCAGCAACAGGAAGAACAAGTTCACTGGGTGGAATTTTTGCCCTTTACTTCAGAATGTTACAATAATAATAGGCTATAAATATGTTATAATTACGCCTTTGATCACCGCTGTAGTTTTCTATCCTGAATGAATTAAATTCAAAACTAAAGCTGAGCTCATGGAAAAGACAGCAGTTATCTTAAAGTACGATTTTGCTGAAAGGAACATTAATATACTGAAAATATTTAGAGTGGCCAAGTTAGTAAACCATTTTGCCTACTACTTCTGTTTTAATGTGAAATAGTACCTGTACCTGTCACCACCTTTACATGCCAATAATTGTTTACATTCATATAAAACTTTTTTTTTTACATCCTAATCACCACAAAACCTTTGAGATGTGAAAGCAGTTGTTAAAATCTTCATTATGCAAATCAGGAAACTAAGATCCAGATAGTTACAGATGTACAGTTTTTAAATGTTTAATTATGAGATACAGTAAAATTCTGCAGCCATCATGAATCAGGTTCCTGTTTTCTAGGGGGTGAACAAGTACAGTGGAGAAGGACATGGCAGAGAGGAAAGGACACAAGCCAGTGATAAACAGCAGAGAATGGGAAACCCTGCCTTGAAAAGTCGGGTGGGAAACAGAGGGATGTCCTACACCACCGCCTAAATGCTCCAGACCGCATAAATGCTCCCAGACACCTTAACACCTTAACACCTCCCTGTTTAAGTCTGACAAGTATGGGGCCAGCGCTGTGGTGAGTAGGTTAATCCTCTACCTGAGGTGCCAGCATCCCATATGGGTGCCCGTTCTAGTCCCGGCTGCTCCTCTTCCAGTCCAGCTCTCTGCTGTGGCCTGGGAAAGCAGAAGATGGCCCAAGTGCTTGAGCCCCTGAACCCACATGGGAGACCAGGAAGAAGTGCCTGGCTCCTGGCTTCAGATTGGCGCAGCTCCGGCCGTTGCAGCCATTTGGGGAGTGAACCAATGGAAGGAAGACCTTTCTCTCTGTCTCTCCCTCTCACTGTCTGTAACTCTAACTCTCAAATAAAATAAATAAAATCTTAAAAAAAAAAAAAAAAGTCTGACAAGTAGATTGCTGAAGATTCCTAGACTTGTATCACTTTCCTAGATGTCCCAACCAGCTTTGGGATCAAGAATTTCCCCCTCTGGGGCTGGCACTGTACAGCAGGTTAAGCCTCTGTTTATGATGCTAGCATCCCATATTAGAGTGCCAGTTTTAGTCCCAGCTGTTCTGCTTCTGATCCTGCTTGCTGGTAATGTGCCTGAGAAGGCAGAAAAAAATGGCCCAAGTGCTTTGGACCCTGTCACCCATGTGGCAATGTAGATAGAGTTCCTGGCTCCTACCTTCAGCCTTGCATGGCCCTGGCTGTAATGACAATCTGAGGAATGAACCAGCAGATGGGAGATCCATATCTCTCTGTCTCTGTCTCTCTCTCTCTCTCTTTAAAATAAATAAAATTTTAAAAAAATTAATATCCTCACTGATATTAGTCTTACTAGCTCACATTTTTAATTGATATTTTTAACTTCTAACTGGAGAAGCTTTCCAGGGACCTTTACCTCATTTCATTTTCTTCTAAATAAATTCTGGGCACACATTTGGGGACCCACCCTGATCCTTCATATGGGAACATACAGAGGAAAATAAAAGTGAGTTGCACTTCAGTGAAACTTGAAAATAGAATCCTGTATCCCGTGCCTTGTCTGTCTGTGATGTTATAATAAAATACCTGACAAGTGGCAATTTATAAACAACAGGAATCTATTTCTCACAGTTCCTGGGGTTGGGAAATCCTAACCCAAGGCACTGGCTGGTTCACTGGCTGGTGAAGACCTGTTCCTCACAGGTAGCACTGTCTGTGTGTCCTCACACGGCAGGAGGAACAGGAGAAGGAAAAGGGAAGGAGCACTGTGTCCTCGCATTACAGAACAGAAGACGAGGAACTGATACCCCCGAGCCTTTTCTAAGGGCCCTAACCTCATCCGCGAAGGCACCAACTTCAGGAGGTAGTCACCTCCTAAAGGCCTCACGTCTTAATACTATCACATCAACTAGTAAGTTTAGCACCTGAATTTGGGGAAATATTCAGTCCATAGCACTTGATATCAAATCATCCACAGAAGCAATACGTGACTATAGAACTAGCTGCTTTTAGCACACACAAACATGCTGACAAAGAGGATTTCCTCAAGAAATACTGTGTAACTTGAAGAAAAGATGTTTTTTGATAACTTGGCTCCAGGCTTTCATAGACCCTGAATTCTCCTGCACCATCCTGGATGCCTCCTCCTCCCAAGTGTATTTTTTTAAAAATATTTGCTCTCCAAGTTATAAATATGTTCTCATAAAAAAAAAAAAAAAAAAAAAAAAAAAAAAAAAAAAAAAGATGTTCTTTCTAAAGGGAGGTGGTGGGAGGAGAGGGGAGGTGGATGGGGGGAGGGGAGGGGTGGGGAGGGGAGGGGGGAAGAAAAGAGAAGAAAAGAAACTGGAGTAAAGCCCACCCTTGCAATACAATTGGACAGAACTTATATCCATATCCTAGGACTTTGTGGAAGGCAGAACTTAAAGAGTAATGACTATGATTTGGATGTAGTTTGTCCCATAACAGTTAATGTGTTAGATGCCTAGTCCCAAATGTGGTAATGTTGAGAGGTGGTAGAACCTTTAACAGCACCCCATGTGTGTGCTGGTTCTTGTCTCAGATGCTCCACTTCCAATCCAGCTCCCTGCTAATGGCCTGGGAAAAGCAATGGAAGACAGCCCAAGTCTTTGGGTTCTTGCCACCCAAGTGGGTGACCTGGATGAAGCTCCTGGCTTTGGCCTGGCCTGCTCTGGCCATTGCAGCCATGTGAGGAGTGAACCAGCAGATGGAAGATATTTCTCTTTCTCTCTCTCTCTCCCTCCCTCCCTCCCTCCCTGTCTCTCCTTCTTTTGCTGCAACTCTTTCAAATAAATAAATAAATCATTAGAAAAAGAGAGACAGATCGGGATTAGGGGGAGGTGATTAGGTGTTTAGGTCATGACTACCCTTGTGAAGGTATTACAAATCTTACAGGACTGGCAGAGTAGTTCCTCTGAGAGCAGACTGCTAAAATTAAAACAGCGAGCCTTGCTCCATGATCTCACTCTCTTTCATACACCCCAATGTGTGATGCCTTCTACCATGCTATGATGTGGTCAGAAGGCCCTCATCAGAGGCTAAATAGATGGGGCTCCCCTATCTTGAACGTTCAGCCTCTAAAAGTATGAGCTAAATAAATTTCTTTTCCTTGTGAAATACTTAGTCTCAGATATTTTGTTGTCATAGCACAAAATGGACTAAGACAGTTATAAATTAATACACTCAGCAAAAGAAATATGTAGGTAACAAAGAGCTGAAGACGATGCATGGTTTTTGAACACTTGGAGTAAAACTAGAGAAGAGACAAATGATTTAAAGTTACAATTTATGATTAAAATGGAAGCAGAATGGAAAGACTGGGAAAACTCTCTGTAGGAATATGTAAAGAAAAAGAAACTATGTTCAGGAGAGAAGATATTAAGGGTGTCGCCAAATGATCATTTGCTGAGATTAATATGGAAAGAAGAAAGCCAGGTTCTAGTCATTAAGATGATGGGAAAAGGACCCTCAAAGGTACTTCAGGAATCTTCAATGCACGCTAGGACCTTCAGGGCAAAGTTTCCATAGAGGCATCCATAGAACTTCCACATTTGCTGCCCTGTGCTGTGTCAGGCCTCCGCTCCCCAAACTCCAGCACAGCATACCTTACTCCCCAGCCATGGCTCAAGTGGGCCCAGATATACCCCCAAACCAGCAGTCAGGAAGCAATAAATCTTGGCAGCACTCACCTGGTGCTAACTCTGCAGATACACAAAAGATTTGCAGCACCCTGGCAGCTTCTATCTAAATTTCAAAGGGTATTTCTTTCAAGCTGGGGGCTCAGGCAAAGAGCTGTTGTAGGGCTACAGACATCACAGAGAGTTCCCACAAGGGTAATGCTCAGTGGGCCATTAGGAGCGAGGCCAGCACAGAATCCCCACAGGGTAATGCCCATTGGAGCCAAAGGAGTGAGGCAGTACCCAAGAACAGAGAACCATAGAGCCACCAGTATATGATTCCACTTGAAAGAGCTACAGGCATGACACTCCAACCTCTGGGAGCTGCTGGGTGGACTGAGCCCAGAAAAGCCACGTGGGTGGGGCTGCTTGTGGCCTGGGGCCCAAAACCTGTCCCAAGGTGCCCAGGATGTGGGAAATGGGTCACAGATTATGCTCCAGCTTTAAGGCTTAAAGTTGTTTTCCCTGTTAGGTTTTGGACTTACATGAGACCATTTTTTTTCTTTTCTTTTACCTTTTTCCCCTTTTTGGGAAGGAATGTTTGCCCTATGCCTGTCCCACCATGCTATTTTGGAAGCCTGTAACTTGTTAATTTCATGGGCGCACAGCTGGAGAGGAATGGGCCCTGGGGTGAGTCGTGCCTTGAATCTCAACGATTTAAATGAGGCTCTTTGGATATCTGAGGTGGTGCTGGAACATGTTGAGACTCTGGGAATATTGGGATGGAATTAGTGAATTTCGTATATGAGAAGAACATAAATTTTGGGAGTTATATGTGGGATGCTATGGCTTGAATGTGTCCCAAATAAAGCATGCATTGGAAACTTAATTCCTAATGGTAGAATTCACAGAGGTGGGGCCTAATGAGAGGTGTTCATGTCAGGAGTGTTCCACCCTCATGAAGGGATTAATGTCAATTTTAAAAGGGCTGAAGGCTGTGAGTTCAATCACTTGCCCTCTCTCACCCACTTGCCTTCTGCCATGGGATGATGCAGCAGGAGTCCCTCATCAAACACAGGCCCCTCAACTTTGATTTCCCAGCCCCAGAACTATAATAATTTTTTGTTCTCAAATTACCCAGTCTTGTGTATTCTATTATGACAGCACAAAATTGACTAAGACAATAATAACTAACATTCTCTAAATATTTATCATGAAATATTTTTAGTTTTGTTCTTTGGAAAATAAAATCTGTCAGGAGTACTACCCCAAGCAAGAAAGAGACAGAAATAATAATCAAGCTTTTAGAAAGTTCATTAAAAAAATTTTAAAAGATAAGCTTGATTTTTACATCAGGAAATACTAAAATGGAAAATGATTTCAGGAGTTGACATAAACGTAATTCTTACCATGCCGTTGCAAATAATGAAGCCACAGAGGAAGAAAAGGACCAGATATTTTAAAGAAACCAATGTGGTTGCTGAGCTCAGATTTTTCAGGAACACATATAAAATTCAAACATCACTGGCCCTTCTAGTGGCTGGTCTGAGCATGGTGATATATGCAACACGGCAACCACCAAGAAAGCTTTGAAAGTAATTCAGACACGGATGGAAGTCTCTCGAGCCAACATACGCAGCAAAATAAAATACTGCTTTTCCTTATTCATAATCCATTCTCATGACACGTGTTCCCTAATACCTGCTATTTTACTGAGTTCTTCCCTATATTTCTTCCCAAAAGGCTTTCTGCTCTTTAGTTTAAACTTGATTATCACCTCTTTTTCTAGGTCTCTCCTGTTAAAAATCAATCTGATCTTTCTCTTTGTGAGGATTCCAACCAGAATTACGAAAACCTATCCCCAAACATGCAGAAATCCTTCCTTCTTAGAGCTAGAAGGGAGTGGGGGATGACTTAAGTCTCTAAATTTAATTTGTATATCAATATCTTGGTCCTCTCTACATAATCAAAAGATCAAATGAAACAAACAGGATGGAAGAATTTATAGTAGAGAGTGGCACAGAACTGACAATTTCATGACATCTATGGCACAAAATACATGGAGGTTTAAAATACATGAGTAGAAAGTAAGAAAGGGAATATTCTCTTGTTGAAGTCAATAACATAGTGACCTGATGGCAAAGACAAAGTAAACCTCTCTTTAGACTGTAAAAAAAAGAAAAAGACAAACCATATTGGTGAAATGGATTGCAGCTCTAGTTGGAGGAGGATAGGTAAAGTTCGGGTCCTGGATTATCTCTAAAGAATCTGCAGATTAGATCCTTATACCAAACATTGCCAAGTGACCTTTGTTTGAGGCATTGTTAGAAGCGGTAAAGAGGAATAAACTGGAGATAAGCAAATACTACCCAATTTTGAAAAATGGAACAAAGGGAAATCTGGCAAATTAATATCAAGTTAGAGATACTTTGGTTTAAGCCAAGATTTTAGAATTTTTTTAATACAAAGAAATAGGTGTGGAGAACCTAAAGAAACAACGAGCATCAGGAGCCAACGAAAGCTCACAAAAACAAATTAGACTCACCTCATTTCTTTCTGTATTAGTCAGGGCCCTGGCAGGGAACAGATGACACACACAGCAGAAGAGTTTAATTGAGTAGAGTTTAGAAAAGGGACTCTTTTAAAAGCATGGGACAGTGTTAAAGGAAAGTTAGAAGGATCCTGAAGCAACTATGGGGAATTTGTGCCACCCATTTCAGAACTGACTACATAATTCACCCCTTATTAAAAAATGATTAGGAATTTCAAAACTGGAATAACAGGGCTTAACACCAAGCATGAGGCCCTACATGACCACAGAGGTTACAAAGCTCACGCATCCGGTCCTACATCTAAGATTTGAAGGTGCATGGAGGGAGATGTGTAGGAAAACCTGCAGAGTAGCACCTTTATCTTCCGTTGACACTGAGTCCACCAGAGGGATACTGCAGCCTTTGATAAAAAGCTAAGCCATTTATTCTAAACTATTGATTATTTGTGGTTGAGAAGAGAAAGATCTGGGGAAATACATACCGTAATCACATTCTCCTCCTGCTTTCCTGCAATATCCTGCTGGTGCAGAAAAAAAGAATCCGATTAATGAAGTGCATGGATGACAACTTCCAGGAATACAAATCCGGGTGGGGTGCTGAGGAGCAGGGAGAATATCCTGCGTATTTCTGTGAGTTATAGTGTTAAATATGTGAGATCTCATAAACCTGGTCTGCAGGAATTTTAGAAAGGTGTTTGAGAGGCCAGTGTATGGCCTGTGACGTCATCAACTCACAAGAACAACAATTCAAGTCCTGGCTGCTCTGCTTCTGATTCAGGTCCCTGTGAAAGCAGCAAAGGAGAGCCAAGGTACTTGGGCCCCTGTTACCCACAAGGGAGAACCAGATGGAGTTCCAGGATCCTGGCTTCAGCCTGGCCCAGCCCCAGCCACTTGACTATTTGAATACTGAACCAGTGGACAGAAGATCTCTTTCTCTGTCTGTCCTTCTCTCCCTGTCACTGTGATTTTCAAATAAATAAAATAAATCTGTTTTTTAAGAATAAAAGTGCTTGATATAATTTCCCAGGACTACATTTTCAGGAAGATGGAAAAATATGTCCTAGAAGCAAAGATAATTATGAGGATCAATAATAGGTTAAATAAATTTATCCAACATCTACTAAAACTCACTAAAATGTTAACCTGCAGGGAGGCATATATGCACCACAGTAACTTTACCCTGCCCTATCCAGTTCAGTGTTTTTACTAATAATATGCAGAGACAGAAGGAATACATATGAAGGGATATATTTCAGATTGCTATAAAGGGCACTGTCTAATTGGGAAGCAAGAATTAAAATCTAAAAAAAAAAATCTTGACAGGTATAGCAATGGAATAAAAAGATCTTGGCCTACTGGAACAAAGGAATAAATCTAACAGTAATAAACTGGCATTTTATCTCAAAGTCAAAAAGCCAAAAGCGCAGATTTGGGACAGGGAAGACCATATTTATCATCTATTAAAATGACTCAGGCAGTTTAGTGGAAGGTAAAGTCAATGTGAGTCATGATTGTGGTGGATACTCCATAACAGCAGATTAGGTTTTAGGCAGATTAATTGAACAAAGGAAGTGATAATCCAAACCCGGGATTGTGTTCATCAAACCACACCTGTTAAATTGAGGTGAGTTTTGAATGTCATAAATGATTTGTGATGCATTCTGAGAAGAGTAACTAGGATTGGAGAAGAGCCTTATTAACTAGAGCAAACAACAAAAGCTGGTCTGGCTTTTATAACTAATGCAAATGAAAACTTGAATATGCCAGTGTTGTGATTACTGTCCAATCAACAAACAGAAGAGCAACAACAGACATGCCTGAGATCACTGATACATCTGTATGGATGAGGGCAACTCTTTCTTCTCTACTTTCCCTTTAAATTTCCAATGTAAGTGTCTATCAGACCAGAGGACCCCAGAACCAAAGGAAATCATGTTTTAGAAGGGAGTTCTAGAGTCAAAAGGTCATTACCTTTTGGAATGAAAAGGGAACGTGATCCCACACATTCATTATTACCACATAAGAGAATTATTGATGACCACAGTTACATAATTCCAAATTCTTTTCTTATTCATTGTGCCCACTGATTATAGAACCATGCAGTAACACAAAGTAGAAATAATGCCATAGTGGGGGCTGGTGCCGTGGCACAGTGGGTTAATCCTCAACCTGTGGCACCAGCATCCCATATGGGCACTGGTTCTAGTCCCAGCTGCTCTTTTTCCAATCCAGCTCTCTTCCATGGCCTGGGAGAGCAGTAGAAGATGGACCCTGCACCTGCATGGGAGATCGGGAGGAAGCACCTGGATCCTGGCTTCGGATCGGCACAACTCCAGCTGTTGCAGCCATTTGGGGAGTGAACCAGGGGATGGAAGATCTTTCTTTCTCTTTCTCTCTCTCTCTCTCTCTCTCTCTCTCTCTCTCACTGTTTGTAACTCTACATCTCAAATAAACTCTTTTTAAAAAAAAAAAAAAAAGAAAGAATGCCCTAGTGATGGTAACTGAAGAGATTTGGGGCCAGAATAAGTGATTCAGTGTATCAAAGACTGCCACGTGGGGCATTTGGCCTACCAGTTAAAACAATAGTTAAGATGTTTGTGACTCATACTGGAGAGCCTGGGATTGATTTCTAGCTCCTGTCCCCAGTTTCAGCTTCCTGCCAGTGCAGACCCTATGAGGCAGCAAGTGATGGCTCAGGTAATTGGATTCTAACAATCTGCACAAGAGACTTGTATTGAATTCCCATTCCAGGCTCCAGCTCACCCCACTCCTAGCCATTCCCTGGATAATTGGGCAATAAACCAGCACTTGGGCATGTTCTCTCTTTCTCACTCTCAAATGAAAAAAAAAAAAAAAACAGACTGCCATATAGAACAATAATTAACATTGTTCCATAGTATCTCAAGGAATAAAACAGGTTTCTTAAAAATATATCAAAAAGACAATTTTAGTGGTCTAATTTTCTGAGGACAAAACAGACTACCAGAAAGCTGAGTTTCCATAAATAGACAGGAATGAACATAGTAACACAGTCCGGATGGCTCTTTATTTTAATAGACATGTTATTTACGCAATTCAAGCATCTGGTGGGTACTGAAACTTTTTAGGGAAATCTTCCAATAATAAGCTTCTGCAGTTCATTCTTTCTTTCATTCAACAAGCATTTACTGAGAAGCAGCCAAGTACCCAACATCATCTTTTTTTTTTTAAACTTTTATTTAATGAATATAAATTTCTAAAGTACAGCTTATGGATTACAATGGCTCCCACCCATAACGTCCCTCCCACCCACAACCCTCCCCTTTCCCACTCCCTCTCCCCTTCCATTCACATCAAGATTCATTTTCAATTCTCTTTATATACAGAAGATCAGTTTAGCATACATTAAGTAAAGATTTCAACAGTTTGCTCCCACACAGAAACATAATGTGAAAAATACTGTTTGAGTACTAGTTATAGCATTAAATCTCAATGTACAGCACACTAAGGACAAAGATCCTACATGAGGAGTAAGTGCACAGTGACTCCTGTTGTTGACTTAACAAATTGACACTCTTGTTTATGGCATCAGTAATCAACCTAGGCTCTTGTCATGAGCTGCCAAGGCTATGGAAGCCCCCTGAGTTCACTGACTCTGATAATTTTTTTTTTTTTTTTTTTGACAGGCAGAGTGGACAGTGAGAGAGAGAGACAGAGAGAAAGGTCTTCCTTTGCCGTTGGTTCACCCTCCAATGGCCGCCGCGGCCGGCGCGATGCGGCCGGCGCACCGCGCTGATCCGATGGCAGGAGCCAGGAGCCAGGTGCTTTTCCTGGTCTCCCATGGGGTGCAGGGCCCAAGCACCTGGGCCATCCTCCACTGCACTCCCTGGCCACAGCAGAGGGCTGGCCTGGAAGAGGGGCAACCGGGACAGAATCCGGCGCCCCGACCGGGACTAGAACCCGGTGTGCCGGCGCCGCTAGGCGGAGGATTAGCCTAGTGAGCCGCGGCGCCGGCCTCTGACTCTGATAATTTTTAGACAAGGCCATCATCATCTTTAGAACTGCAGACAACAACAAACAGAATCAAGCTATTTCTTCAAAGAGCTTAAATCTGGAGGAAAAAGGTAAATAATAAAGAAATAATGAATAAAATGTTAGGCAGTAGCAAAGTTTATGAAGAGAAAAAAAGCAGGGCATGCAGCTTGAGTGATGGGAAGTTGAAGTCAGGAGCCAGGGCTAAGCGTAGAATCCAGATATTCCAAAATGGAACACAGGCATGTTATCCACTAAGCTAAATGCCCGCCCACCCTCTTTTAAAAACTTTGGTCTCACAGAACTTGAGAGTATAATGGTAGTTACCAGAGACCACAGAGAGTAGGGGTAGGGAAAGGAAAAATGTTATTTAATGGGTACCAAGATACAGTTACATAGGAGTTACCAGTTTGGTTTTCTATTGCACAGTAAGTGACTATAGAAAATGATACTGTGCTATATACCCTTTTTAAAAAAGCTAGAAGAAAGGATTTAGAAAGTTTCCACTATTAAAAATGATAAATATTTAAGGATACAGATACATTTAACCTGTTTGTACATTACAGAATGTATTACAAGCACTGAAATATCACAAGGTACCTCACAAAACTACAAACTTTATGTGCAAGTTAAATTTTTTTGAATAAAGCAAATTAAAAAAAAAAACACCTATCAGTTGGTATTAGCAGACACTAGTCTTGTTTATGTGATCCCTTTGACTCTTAATCCTAACACTATGATCAACTGTGAACTGAAACTAATCACTTTGACTAGTGAGATGGCATTGGTACATGCCACCTTGATGGGATTGAATTGGAATCCCCTGGATTAAAAAGGAGAGAACAATCCAACATGGGAAGCAGGATACACAGCAGACTCAGAATGGCAGATGTCCTCAACAGCACTCTGACTTCAGAATCAGCCCTTAAGGCACTCGGATCTAGCTAAAAAGCGCATGAGAGTATTTCAGGCATGGAAAGCCAAGACACTGTGGAAAAAAAAACAAAAAACAAAAACAACAAAAACAACAACAAAAAAAACAAACTAAATAAAAGATCTCTGTTTGTGAGATCCCAGGGGAAAGAATGGGCCATCAAAGAAGCGGCAGGTAACTTGCTTTGATGCTCTGAATGGAGGAGAGAACTTCCACTTTGATTATGGCCTTGTCTACATAAAGTCAGAGTTGGTGAACTCAAAAGGCTTCCATAGCCTTGGCAGCTCATGATAAGAGCCTCGGGTGATTACTGACGTCATCAATAAGAATGTCAATTGTTAAATCAACAACAGGAGTCACTGTACACTTACTCCCCATGTAGGATCTCTGTCCTTAATGTGTTGTACTATGTGAATTAACATATAACTAGTTCTCAAACAGTACTTTATACTTTGTGTTTCTGTGTGGGTGCAAACTATTGAAATCTTTACTTAATATATACTAAATTGATCTTCTGTATATAAAGATAATTGAAAATGAATCTTGATGTGAATGGAATGGGAGAGGGAGCAGGAGATGGGAGGGTTGCAGGTGGGAGGGAAGTTATAGGGTAGAAAAAGCCACTGTAATCCAAAATCTGTACTTTGGAAATTTATATTAATCCAAAATCTGTACTTTGGAAATTTATATTTATTAAATAAAAGTTAAAAAAAAAACCCTAAGCTCACAATAACTTTAATTTCTAAACCCAGAAAGATTTCATGGTGAAACTATCACAGTATAATTTAAAGTCAGGACATATCTAACATTCTTTATTTCAATTGGAGCCACTATATGGGTTGTTAATCACATATATAGTACACTTCTTTTTCCCCTCCCAATGTTTTGTAGTATTTGGGCCCAAGTCATCTGTATAATTTCAGATTCCTAGTCTTTGAGTAAGTGGACACATTTTCTGTCCCATGTTCATCTCAAGAAAGTTTTCTCTGTCCTTCACCTATGTAATTTTTTTTCATTTAGCATATAAATAAAAGCTTTGTTATTTTATTGGAAAGATTTATTTCACAACATAGAAAGAATCAAGATACTTTGAAGCCAACATCTAACCAAATCTGCAATCTGTTAAAGGAGGGAAGCAGTAAAGCAATGTTACATCCCAAACTTTAAAGCCAAAAGGAAGACAAAACAAATACAAACTCAAATTGAACACAAACAAAAATGGCCTATGCCCTTCAAATTTTTTCTTTTCCTTCTACTAGTATTTTCATACAGCCAAAGTACAAAGAGGTATTTCTAGGGTCATTTGAAAAGATGACTAGGATAAGAAACCAATGTATTTTAACATAAAGTACTAACAAGTAGTTGTTTCCAGATTCAGAGTCACTTGTTGTAATGAGGTTAAAATTACCTTAGAAAGCAATTACTTTCTTGCTACCCATACTTGCAACACAGAAATAGTAGTTTTAGCAAGGTGAAATTAATTGTGCAAGGTCATGTACTTACTTCCACATTCAAAAAATGTAATGGATCACACTCTATTCAAGATGGCAGAACAAGCATAATTCTCTACTTTCCTCTTGGACCTTGTTATACTTAAAGGAAAGCAACTTTTAAAAATAACAACTGCTTTGCTGGAAAAATAAGAGAGTCTAGTGAACTTCAGAAAATACTAGAAGAGGAAAAGTATACAAGATCTATTTATTGATTAAATTAGAACAGGGTAACTGTGGTCTCAAGTATGCACATAGAAGGGGGTCTCAACATCCAACAGATCCTCAAAGGTTCTTCATTCTCACAGTTAATGATTCCTATGAACAAGAGTAGATTTTTCAATGCTATCAGACTAATTAATTACAGAACCACATAGAAAAAGATTCTTCCTTTCACTCCCCTCCCCTCCATACATACACATTCATGAGTGAAAAGAAAATGGTGATGAGAGCTGAGATTTTACATTCAAGAGAAAACTTGATACTCTTTTTTTTTTTTTTTTTTGAAGACTTATTTTTTTGGAAGGTAGAGTTACAGAGAGGCAAAGGCAGAGAGAGAGAGAGAGAGAGGTCTTCCATCTCCTGGTTCACTCCCTAAATGGCCACAACAGCCAGAGCTGGGCCAATCTGAAGCCAGGAGCCAGGATCTTCTTCTGGGTCTCCCACATGGGTGCAGCGGCCCAAGGACTTGGGCCGTCTTCCACTGCTTTCCCAGGCCATAGCAGAGAGCTGGATCAGAAGTAGAGCAGCGGGGACTTGAACCAGCACCCATATGGGATGCCAGCACTGCAGGTGGCAGCTTTACCCTCTATGCTACAGCAACAGCCCAAACCTGATGCTCTTTTATAGTCCTGTCCAGTTGCATGCTTCAAGGCTCTCTGCCTCCAGACATGAAGCAAACAGCACACTGCTGGGTTTCCCAAGCAGCTGCTAAGAGCCTAGATAGCACAACCTAGCTACAGAGGGGTCAAAGAAAACTGTACGGGGAAAATTGAGTTGGAGACAGAATCCAGGATGGCGTCAAGCAGAAAAAAGTCTTTTTTTGTCACTCACAGGGATGGCCTTACTTGAGCCTGAGTTTCTCTATATTCCCTACCTGAAAATGTCACACATGGATGACTGCACATCTGCAAGTTCTGTTTATTTAATTGAAATGTGCAGAAAGAGATGGAGGAAGACAGAGGGAGATCGCCCATCTTGTGGCCTGCTACCCAAACGCCCATAATACCCAAGGCCAAACAAGGCTGAAGTCAGGGGCTGGGGATTCAGTCTGGGTTTCCTACATGAGTGGCAGAGACCCAACTACCTCAACTATTGTCTGCTGCCTCCTCGGGTGCGTAGTAGCTGAAAGTGGAAATGGACAGCAGAAATGGACCTGGAATCCAAGCACTCGGTTATGGGATGCAGATATCCCAAGCAGCAACACAGTGTTACACCTAATGTCCAATCAAAAATTATAATATTTCACCAAGAATTGTTTTTTGTCCTCCATTCTCCACCTCCCAGCTCCTTCATTCTCTCAGCAATGGGATTGTACTCTCCAAATAAAACACCATCATTTAATCCTTGATTCAGTCTCTTTTCTAAAAGGCTCTTATGAGTTAAGTGCATTCCCCCAAAAACTTGTGTCAAAATTTTAACCCTCAATATCTCAGAATGTGTGATCTTATGGGAAACAGCATTATACATATTATTAGTTTATACTCAGGTCATTCTAGTAGTGGCATGGGACTTTAATTCAATATGACTTGTGTCCTTATCAGAAGAGGCCCGACACATAAAGAGGAAATCATGAGAATATGGAAGCAGAACTGAAGTTATGCTGCCATAAGCCAAGGAACTCATAGGGCTGCTACCATAAGGTAGAATAAGCAAGGAAATATCCTTGCCTGGAGTTTTCAAGAGTACAGATTTGACAACACCTTGATATTGGACCTCTAGTTTCGAGAACTGGGAGACAATATATTTCTATTGTTTCGAGTCACCCAGTTTCAGGTAATTTTTTATAACAGCCTTAGGAAACTCATGCAAAGGCTCAAATTATTGGTACCAGAAATTGTTCTAGGACACAAAACTACAGAAAAGGATTTTGGAGCTAGACGCCCACCCATCAGACAATAAAGAGACCATTGCTGATGCTAAGTAGGACAGTAATACCCCATGGCACACAATGACATCACAATTAAGCTTTAGTCAGTGGTTTAACTGGCTTGAAGCTGAAGTAGAGAAAGAGGCTAAATATATACAGTAAGTAATAAGTATGGGGAAAGTAATAAATTAAAATACAGAAGGCTTCTGCTTTTGATGGGCCTAGACAACTTGTAAAAAAGAAAATGATAGGCTTGAGGTACTTAAGTGCCAACTTAAGGCACGATCTGATAGACAAAAAGACCTCTACGGCAGCTTTAATAGAGACACAGGACAGCATGTGGTGAAGATCAATACTAGCATCTGATTAATAATGATGTTAGAGCTTGGAAGGAAACTAAATGTAGAGCCTAAAGAGTTCTCCCATGTCAATGTCAGAGCTCAGAGAGAAAAGACCAAGACCCTTAGATATGATATTATGACTTTGCAGGGATGGGAGCGTGATAATCCTGAATTCCTATATTCCCAAGAGGTCTACTGGTGGGTAGAAGCAGCCTTATCCTCCTTGACAGAGAACAGATTCTGTTTGCCCAGGGATCATATAACTATGACACTAAAACATACATGTGTAAGATCTAAAGGCCTGCTCTTCTCATCTCTCACTACCTTTGGGCCAATCACCAAATCAGATCCTAGCACAAAGTTCAATTCCAGCTTCCATGCCAAAGGCATTTAAGGAGATTAGCAACAGGAAATAGAAGAATATATATGGGAACGGATCCTGAGTAAGTTAGATAGAGGCAGGAAATGGAGGTTAGACTTTTAGATGGGAGAACTCAATGACAAGCCCTGATCCAAGATGAAAGGCAACATTTTGCCTTTTTATATCCTTTCTAACTCATTTCTTCTTTCCATTCATTATCATTAAAATATTGCCAGTATTATTTAAATGAATGGTAGTATATCCATTCGATGAAACACAATTCCATCATTTAGAGGAATGAGCTGTATCAGTAAGCATGTATCACTTCTATGCCATCACCTCTGATCCTTTTGATAGCACCTAGATCTAGGACTTTGA
This sequence comes from Oryctolagus cuniculus, assembly GCF_964237555.1. Taxonomy (NCBI): domain Eukaryota; kingdom Metazoa; phylum Chordata; class Mammalia; order Lagomorpha; family Leporidae; genus Oryctolagus; species Oryctolagus cuniculus. Next base: position 26,638,452 of record NC_091434.1, on the reverse strand, counting down.
CTTCTATTAACTCAACTGTTGGGGCGGCATTGGATTTTTCTCAGGCTTTGCCATACCTCCCTTCTTTCAACCCAGAGCTTTCCCCTTGCTATTGACAAGCTGATCCACATGGTGCTCCCACCATTGGCAACCTGAAATTCTAAGGGAAATAAATACAACTTACAGTCAATAAACTTTTGATATATGAAAGATACAAGCTGATAGACTTTTTTCTCTCTTCATCCCAGAGATTAACTGTCATAATATGAAATAATTGATACAACCTTTGAGAAGATGATCCCTTGAGATCACACAATCCATTACAATTGAACACCCACAGTGGCCAGCCCAGTAATTCATCTCATCACATCTGTCCACCTTTCTTCCTGACCCACTCTTTCTTCTCTGGGATTGAATGCATAAATTAAAAGAACTTTTTTTTTTCTTTAAAGTTTTCTTTCTAGGCAACTTAATGCAAAAGATGTTTTTCATAAAATGTCACATGAAAAAGTAAGTTACCAAAGAGAATGGAAAATAGCCAATTTTACGTTAAAAACTATAAAGCAATTATTTAAATATATGGGCTATAAATTAAAAGTGGTCTGGATAAACATACACTGAATTTTTGAGAATGGGTGAAGATTTTCAATACTTACATATACTTATCTATTTAAAATGTTAAGGCCATCTATTATATGAGTATTTTCAATGTTAAATAATATTTTAAAAGGAAAATAAAAATATGCTCACATTATAGTACAATACTTTAAGTTGAACACACTTTTATACTGTTGATAAAGAATGTTAGGTACCAGAAATATGCAGTTGAAAAAAAATAATCACACTGGAAAATGAGTTCAACAAAGCTCACAACAAAAAACACTTATGTCTTTCTATTTTACCACTCATTCATCCTATGTTGCAAGTAGTGGTTGTACTTACAAAACACAAAAAGAAACTCAAATCTGTCAATTACCTTGATTTAAAAAAAAAAAAAACAGTGTGAACAAGTATATGAAAACTCTTTACAAATTAACAGGTTAGATGACGGTATTTATTCACTTGTTCTCTTAAGACAGCATATTTTTCACAAAAATGTTCAGCTTAAGAGAAACTAAAATTAATCTCTGTCCTCTATTTTATTGGGCTAAAATTTAATCAGTACTTCAGCACAGAAAGCTCTACAATAATACTGTAATAAATAAAATGCTTCTTGAGTTATACAAATGCATTCTGAAGATGTAGCATAAGGACTCTTTAAGACGTCATAACTCTGTTATTTTTTTTCTTCATTTTATCTTGAAAGTGAGAAAATCTACCTTCACAGAGGGTAGGATATCCACAAAGTAATAGCAACATTTACCAGAAGGTAACTATGTAAGTTGCTCTAAATTGATTTTACTTTTATTAATATTTAATTATTACCTTTTTAAAAGATGTATTTGTTTATTTCAAAGACAGAGTTACAAAGAAAGAGAGGAAGAGACCAAGAGAGAGATCTTCCATCCACCAGTCTGCTCCCCATATGGCCTCATCAGCCAAGCTGACATGAACAAAGCCAGGGACCAAGAGCTTCATCCACATCTCCCACATGAGTAGCAGGGGCCCAGTGACTTGGGCCATTTTCCGTTGCTTTCTTAGGTGCACCAGCAGGGAGCTGGATCAGAAGTGGAGCAGCTGGGACCCAAACCCCTGGCCCACATGGGATGTGGAGGCTGCAGGTGGCAGTCCAACCTGCTGCACCACACCACCGGCCCCTCATTACTACATTTAAGATGCAATATACAAATAAACTGCTTTGTTTTCACAAAACATAAACTTTGAAGTAATTCTTATATATACTATTTAATAATTTCTATTTGCTTTCTTGACAGTAAGGCTGAACAATTGAATTGAGACCTAGCACACTGCTAACCAACAAAAACCATATTTTTTGTACTGAAAGTATATTAAAAACTTTTAAAATATGAGAAATTACCAATAATTGTTATTTATTTATAAATTCAAACAAATTATATCTAGTATTTTATATACAAAATAAAAATATAAAGTAGGTTAAGTTGAATTTTAACAAATTTAATGTACAGTTGAGTGTAATTCTTGATAGTATGTGTACATGCTATCTGATGACTTTTGTGTGAATTCCAATTTATGTGTCATACTTAAAAGAATTTTAGTGGCTCCAAAATTATTTTGCACAAAGGTTATTATTGAAAAATATAATTATTGTAAAGGACATTTCAAAAGGTGGTTGTTATTAATCTTTGTTAAAAATACACCAGAGGCATTTTGCATTCAGGATCAAGGGTACAGAGAGAGATACCAGGATTTACCCAGCAGGAAGCCTGCATCCCCAATCAAGCACGCAGGCCAGAGGCTAACATTCATACCACACAAGAAGGGGTGCATTACGCTGATATAGATCCAGATCCAAGAATGGTGACCAAGATTCACACAAGCAACCAGGGAGGTCAGTTATACCCATTTCCACAGAGGGATTTCCGGCTTACATATGCAGGCTATGAACGTCCACGTCACAGAAAGCAAGAAACCAAAACCGCCTCCCGAGCAGTACTGACGGGAATATAAAACGGCGCCAGAATCTGGCAAACAGCATCGGCATTTCACAAAGCACTAAACGCACTGCCACCACCCTAAGAGGCCCTGAAACCGTCACTCAAGGCTCTTCCCGGAGAAACGAAAACCTGACTTTGCGTGAAAACCTGTACAGGAACGTTTACAGCAGAGTCATTTCAAACAGCCAAAGCCTGGAAGCAACCTGCTGCCCTTTCAGCAGGTGCCTGGGGAAAACTAAATCCACAGAATACTACTGAGCACTGAAAAAGGAACAAAGAATTAGTTCCTTGCTAACCTCTAGGAAACATTTCCCGCCACAGACAATGGAGGTGGGGGTGGGGAATCAAGATTTACCCAGGGGTCACCCTGACCCCATTTCTCCAGCGCCCCCTCCCCACCCTTCCCCCCGTTAGGGAGATACGGGGTTGGCCACGCCCACAGCGCTGTTCCAAACTCACTCGGCCAAGGGGAAGCACGCGGGCACCCAGGGCCGGGAGCCCCTCCCCCGCAGTTAAGGGGGGCGCCTCCCCTCCGCCAGATGGATCCGGATCTCGCGAGGTCACGCCCTGGGCTGAGGTAAACCTCAGCTGAGGAGCGCTTCTGAGCGAGCGAGCGGCGACCCTCCTGCGCCCACTTCCCTTGCCCTCACCAGGCCAGGCAGAACCGAACCCCGGCTCCGTCCCTCTCCTTCTTGGAAGTTCGAAGCTCACTCTCAGAACCTGCCCTGAGAGGCAAAGAGCGAGCCAGGCCGCCCCGCCCGCCTAGCCCGCGGTCACCATGGCCCACCTGAGAGCCTACGAGGTCCGGCAGCTGCTGCACAACAAATTCGTGGTCGTCATGGGGGACTCGGTCCAGCGCGCTGTGTACAAGGACCTGGTGCTGCTGCTGCAGAAAGACTGCCTGCTGTCCTCCCAGCAGCTGAAGGCCAAGGGCGAGCTGAGCTTCGAGCACGACGTGCTGCTGGAGGGCGGCAGGTGGGGCCGCATGCACAATGGCTCCCACTACCGCGAGGTGCGCCAGTTCCGGGCCGGCCACCACCTGGTGCGCTTCTACTTCCTCACGCGCGTCTACTCGCCGTATGTCGAGAACGTTCTAGAAGAGCTGCGCTGGGGCCCCCACGCCCCAGACGTGGTCATCATGAACTCCTGCCTCTGGGACCTCTCCAGGTACGGCCAGGACTTCCCTAGGAGCTACAGGGAAGACGTGGAGAGCCTGTTCCGGCACTTTTACCACGTGCTGCCCCAGGCCTGCCTCCTGGTGTGGAACACGGCCATGCCCGTGGCCCAGGTCGTCTCGGGAGGCTTCCTCCCGGAGGCGGGCCAGCCGGGGCCGGTCCGCTTGCGGGAAGACGTGATGGAGGCCAACTTCTACAGCGCCATCGAGGCAGACAGGCACGGCTTCGACGTGCTGGACCTGCATTTCCATTTCCGCCACGCCGGGCAGCACCGACTGGGAGACGGCGTGCACTGGGATGAGCACGCGCACCGGCGCCTCTCCCAGCTGCTGCTGGCCCACCTGGCAGACGCCTGGGGAGTGGACCTTCCCTATCGCAACCCCGAGAGCACGTGGATCAGAAACGGTCCCAGAGGCAGACGCCCGGGTCTCGCAGGCAGGAGACAAATTCTGGAAAACCCAGGTGACCAAGGCAGACCAGGCTTGTCCACCCCTCCGTGCCATCCAGCCTCTCCGCAACTGCCAGGGACACACCCCCGGGCCCGTTCTCCTGTACGGTCCTACCGCCGAAGAACCCTATGGCCCTACAACCAATCTTTCCTGCACCGACGAATTTACAACAACTCCTTGCGCCAGACCAGATATACCAGAGAAGCGCACCCGAGGGGTAGCCTCCAGTCAAGGCTGGGCCCCATGCGCCCAGGCTCTACCCACAACCCAGGCAGGAGGTCTTCCCCTTACCCTCGCCGGCGCTACAGCGAGTCACGGAGACGCCAGCAAAGACGCTCAGAGAGATGGAACCCAGCGCACGCAGAGACAAGGCCCCATGACCAGAACCAGAACTAGACCTAGACCTCTTTTCCAGTATGAGTCTTGGCTTTCAGCAGCCCTGTTGGGATGGGGATTCTTTGAGCTGCTTACTCTGACCAGTTGACAACCTCGTCCTTTTTGTCAAAGCTTGCACACACCGTTTCGTGGAGAGAGGACACCGACTCCGACCTTCATACCGTCTTCTTCTTATCACTTGTGCAGAAAAATCCACATGGAGAAAATCTATCGTTGAAAAAAGAAGAAACGTTGTCTTTCCTATTATAAGTCTTCAAGCAATATTCTTCATGACATGCTTCTGTTAAAAGGAAAAAAAAAGGTAAAAACTTAAAACTTACCGAAATATTTCATTTCTGTTTCACCATTAGTTTTTTCATTTGTTCATAGTGCTTAATCGCCACAGCTTTTGCAGTTAAATTGTCTTGCTTTTACAAATACGAGGTTTATTTTTCTTAGAAACATGGAATGTTTACTTTCAATGTAAACAGTATTTGTTTAGGTATAAACTAACTAGCACTTTGTTAAAATAGACTTTTATTAGAGCAATTTTAGGTTCACTGCAAAATTGAATGGAAAATACGGAATTCCCATGTACTCCTTAATTTCACACAGCCTCTCCCACTATCAACATCCCACATAAGATGGTATGGTGCAGTCGTTATCTTTTGTAAACCTATTTGACAGAACATTTTTTGCTCAACTCCATTCATAGTTAACATGAGGGTTCAGTGTTGTATATTCTGTGGGTTTTGAAAAACGTTTAATGACATGTTTCCGTTATTATAGTATAAAACAGTATAAACTGCCTTGAAAGTCTGCTCTGCTCTGTCACTTTGTTCTCTCCGCCCGATCTCCAGCAACCATGGATCCATAACTGTTTCTATAGTTTTGGCTTTTCTTGAATGTTACACAGTTAGAGTCAATCACATTACATGTGGACTTTTCAGATTGGTTTCTTTGATCTAGTAATATATTTTTAAGTTTCCTCCATGTTTCTTTATGGCCTGATAGCTCGTTTATTTTTAGGCCTGAATTTTAGCCCATTGTCTGGACTAAGCACTGTTTATTGGTCTGTGTACATACTGAAAGACATCTTGGTTGCTTCCAAGTTTTGGCAATTCTGAATAAAGTTGTTATAAACATCTGTGTGAAGTTTTTTTGATGGATATAAGTTTTCAGGTGATTTTCGAGTATATCAGGTAATGCAATTGCCATATCATGTGGTAAGGATATGAATAATTTTTTAAGAGACTACTCTTTGCCAAAAATCAAAATATCTATTTCTAGGTTTCTATTGTGTTCCATTGACCCATTTGTCTAATATTTTGCCAACATCATATTTTTTATTACTGTAGCTTTACAATAAGTCTTGAAGTCACCTATTGTCAGTTCTCTGACTTAATTATCCTTAAAAGCATGTGGAGTATTCTAGATCTTTTATATCTCTTTATAAAACTTTACTCAGTCTGTCACTATCTGAAAATTTAGCTTTCAGTGGGATTACATTGAATTTACAGATCAAATTGGGAAGAACTGACAATAATGAGGTTTCCTATTCATGAACGTGGACTATCCTCATTATTTGGTTCTTTGATTTCGTGTATCAGATTTTTGTAGTTTCCCTCATAGATTTTGTACATATTTTGTTAGATTTATACCTAAGTATTTCATTTTGTGAATGCTAATGTAAATAGCCATTGTGCTTTTAATTTTAAATCTGCTATTTTATTTTCTTGTCTTATTGCATTATTAGGACTTCCAGTTTGATATTGAAAAGGAGGGGTGAAAGGAGACATCGTTTCTTCCTCACTAATTTTACTAGGAGCTTCTGCTAACTGTAGGCTTTTGCAGGTGTTTTTCAGTCAGTTTGAGAAGTTTCCCCCTCTTTTCTGGTTTGGTGAAAGTTTTTAATCATGAATGGGTGCTGGACTTTGTCAAATGCTATTTATCTATTTGATCATGTGGTTTTTATCTTTAGCTTGCTCATGTGATGCATTACATTAATTGGTTTTTGAATGTTGAACCATATTTGCATATGTGGAATAAATTCCACTTGGTGAATAGTTATTTTGCTATATGTTGGATTTGACTTGCCAATACTTTATTGGGAATTTTTGCATCTATGTTCATGGTAGATATTGGTCTATAGCTAACTTGTAATGTGTCTTATTTTGCTATTAGAATGATACTGTCCTAATGGAGTGGGTTACAAACTATATCCAGTGCCTCTTTCTGATAGGAAAGATTGTAAATAATTCATAGGAGACATCTTTAAATTTTCATGAAAAATTTACATTATGAAAAATCTGTGAATAGATTTCAAAAATTTTTGTGCCAAGTTAAATTATCTTTTACTTCTGTTATTCCACAAATCTTTTTGAACTACCCTCATTATAATTTCTTCCTTAAATGTTCATTAGAATTTACTGATGAACCCATCTGGGATTTTTCTTTTAAGAAGGCTGTTAATTTCTGTAATAGAAGTTTCTTTTTTTTTTTTTTTTTTTTTTTTTTTTTGACAGGCAGAGTGGACAGTGAGAGAGAGACAGAGAGAGAAAGGTCTTCCTTTGCCGCTGGTTCACCCTCCAATGGCCGCCGCTGCAGCCGGCGCACCGCGCTGATCCTGGCAGGAGCCAGGAGCCAGGTGCTTTTCCTGGTCTCCCATGGGGTGCAGGGCCCAAGCACCTGGGCCATCCTCCACTGCACTCCCTGGCCATAGCAGAGAGCTGGCCTGGAAGAGGGGCAACCGGGACAGAATCCGGCACCCCAACCGGGACTAGAACCCGGTGTGCCGGCGCCGCAAGGTGGAGGATTAGCCTATTGAGCCACGGCGCCGGCTCTAGAAGTTTCTTTAATAGATATTTTTACTAAGATTGTCTTTTTCTTGGGAGATTTGGCAGATTTTGCTTTCATGAAACTGGTCCTTTTCTTGGTTATCAAATTTGTGAAATGGAATTCTTGAAAATATTTCTTAATTATCTTTTTAATGTCCACAAAGTCTTCAGTGACATTCCCGTTTTCACGTCTGATAATCATCCTGCAAGCAGACTTACTAATTTTACTGATCCATTCAAAGAACAGCTTTTGTTTTTGTTGATTTTTCTAACTTGTTTGTTTTCAGTTTATTTTATTTCTGCTCCAATTTTTATCATTTCTTTTTTATAGCTTACTTTGTTTTCTTTGATTTTCTAAGGTGGAAGTTTATTTATTGACTTTAAATCTTTCTCCTTTCCTAATATACATATTCATTACTAAAAAATTTTATCTACACATGGTTTTTACTTTATCCCACACTTTTGATAAGGTATGTTTTCTTTTAAAGTTCACATTTAGAAATTTCTTTAACGATTACTTCTTTGAATCATGTGTTATTTACAACTGTGTTGTTAATCTCCAAGTATTTGAGGATGTTCCAGCTATACTTCCGTAACTTACTTCTAGTTCAACTTCATTGTGGACTACAGCAGAACCTGTATGATTTCAGTGTTAAGTTGTGTTTCATGGCTCAGCTTGTGGTAGTCAGCATTGGTAAATATTCCATATGAGCTTGAGAAGAATGTGCATTCTGCTATTGTTAGATGAAGTATTTTATACTTGTGTTTTATATCTTGTTGATTGATGATACTGTTGAGTTCAACTGCTAGTTCTATTAAACATAGGGCATGTTGATTTCCACTATGATAGTGAAATCATATATTTCTTCTTGGAGTCCTACCAGTTTTTTGTTTTGTTTTTTGGATTTATTTATTTAAAAGGCATAATGAGGGAAATGTTTTTCACCTACTATTTCACTTCCCCGAGGGCCATAACAGCTAGATTTGGGCCAAGCTGAAGCCAGGAGCCATGACTTCCATCCTGATTTCCTTTAGGGTTAGCCGGGCAACAAGTACTTGGGCCATTCTCAAGGGCATTGACAGGGCATTGGATTGGAAGCAGAGCATCCAGGACTCAAACCCAGCACTCTTAAATGGGATTCTAGCATCCCAAGTGGGGACTTAACTTGTTACTCCATAACACTGGTCCCAGTCCTACCAGTGTTTTCCTCATGTATTTTAACGCTCTATCGGGGCCAGTGCTATGGCGCAGCGGGTTAAGGCCCTGGCCTGAAGCACCTGCATCCCATATGGGCGCCGGTTCAAGTCCTGGCCTCCATTTCCCATCCAGCTCTCTGCTCTGGCCTGGGAAAGCAGTAGAAGATGGCCCCCAAGTCCTTGGGCCCCTGTGCTCACTTGGGAGACCTGGAAGAAGCTCCTGGCTTCTGGCTTTGGATCAGCATAGCTCCGGCCATTGCGGCCAACTGGGGAGTGAATGATTGGATGGAACCTCTGTCCCTCTTTCTCTGCCTCTCCTCTCTCTGTGTAACTCTGACTTTCAAATAAATAAATAAAAATCTTTAAAAAAAAAAACTACCATAAGAGGCAAACATGTTAAGAATTGTTACATCTTGGAGAATTGACATATTTGTCATGTAATACCCTTCTTTATCCCTGATAATGTTCCTTGCTTTGAAATCTGCTCTGAAATTACTACAGCTATTCCAGCTTTCTAGTGTTACCATGACATATATTTCTCCATCTATTTCATCTATATGTGTGTATATGGTTAAAATGAGTTTCTTGTAGACAACATATAGTTGACTTTTGATTCACTCTGATAATCTGTCTTTTCATTGGTATGTTTATACCATTGATGTCATTGATGTTTAAAGTGATTATTGGGCCGGCGCCCTGGCTCACTTGGTTAATCCTCCACCTGTGGCGCTGGCATCCCATATGGGCTCCGGTTCTAATCCCGGTTGCTCCTCTTCCAGTCCAGCTCTCTGCTGTGGCCCCAGAGGGCAATGGAGGATGGCCCAAGTGTTTGGCTCCTGCACCCGCATGGGAGACATGGAAGAAGCACCTGGCTCCTGGCTTTGGATTGGCGCAGCGCCAAGATTTGGGGAGTGAACCAACAGAAGGAAGACCTTTCTCTCTGTCTCTCTCTCACTGTGTATAACTCTACCTGTCAAATAAATTAAAAAATAATAATAAAGTGATTGTTAATATTGTTGGATTAATATCTACCATATTTGTTACTGTTTTCTATTTATTGCAATTGTCCTTTTTCCTGTTTTTGCCATACACTTTTCTTTGCTTTTTGTGGTTTTAATTGAGCATTTCATATGATTCTATTTTTTTCTTTCTTTCTTAGCATTTTTCTTGTTTATTTTACCAACTTTATTTATCTGTTAACTTTTTTGGATAATTGTCCTACTAGAGTTTTCAATTTACATTTACACTAATGTGTGTTATTAGTAAGTATATTAGTATTAAGTATTAGTATTAGTATTAAGTATTAGTAAGTATATTAGTAATATACATTTACTGACTAATCCAAGTCTTCTTTCAGATAACCAGTGTTATCATAAAGTCACCAAATATATTGTTGCTCTTATTATTTAGAACGAACTTATTTTTTTTAATCAATGAACAACAGTACACTAAAAGTTTTCATTTTACTTTCACTTCTCTGATGTTTTCGTTTCATATAGAGCTGTTCCTGACCCATATCATTGTCCCTCTCTTAGGAAAACTTTACACATTTCTGTCTAAACAGGTCCATTGGCTACAAATCTCTTCAATTTTTATATATCTAAGAAAATTTTATTTCTCCACTTTGAAAGAATTTCACAAGGTACAAAATTCTAATTTGGTGGGTGTTTTTCCTTTTTTTTTTTTTTTTTTTTTTTTTACACTTTAAATATTTCACTCCACTTGCTTCTTGCTTATATAGTTTCCGAGGAGAAATCTGATGCAGTTCTTATCCTTGTTCTTCTATACGTAGTGTATTTCTTTTCCTCTGATGTCTTTCAAGATTTTAACTTTGATTTTTTTTTGCAGTTTAAATATGATATGCCAAAGTGTGGTACTTTTGCATTTATTCTGCTTGATGTTCTTTGACCTTTGGAATATATTATTTTATACCTGACATTAATTTCGGAAAATTTCCATTTTATTTCTTTTAAAAATATTATATTTAATTTTTTGCTCCTTGCTCTCTTTCCTGTCCTCCAGTATTCTCATTCTATTTTATTACATTTTTCTCCATTCTTTTTTCTCTTTGCTTTTCAGTCTTAGAAGTTTCTCTGGACATATCACCACACTCTGAGTCTTTCCTCAGTGGGAAAGCATTCTCATTTTTCATTTCTACAATTCTTTTTTATTGTTTCTTAGAATTTACATCCCTCCACTTACGTTATACATCTGTTCTTGCATATTGTCCACTTTTTCTGGTAGAATCATTAGCAGTTTAATCACAATTGTTTTGAATTATTGGTCTGATAATTCCAACATCTCTGCTGTATCTGAGACTGATTCTGATGCTTGCTCTGTCCCTACAAGCAATGTTTCATTTACCTTTTAGAATGACTTGTACATTTTTGTTGAAAACTAGGCATGATGTACTAGTAAAAAGGAACTGTGGTAACAAGTCTTTGGTGACATGGGGGTAAGGTGTGGTGAAAGGGAAATCATTGTATAGTCCTGTGATCAGATTCCAGTTTAGTGAGGCTGTGTCCCTCGGCTGTGATCTTCAAGTGTTTCTCAGTTTCTGCTCCACTTCTGTGGGACAGAATGGCTACAAGGCGCTGGAATTGAGTATTTCTCTTCTGTTAAACCAGACTGTGAACAAAATCCAGGAGATTATTAGGCTTTGGTAAAATAGTTTTGAGGGCTGGCCTTGTTAAGAACAGAAGGCTCTGGGCATATTTCAAAATGGCTACATTTTTCCTCTCCCTGCCTGAAGTGTGAGAAGTTATTTCTACCGTCTTTACTTTGAGAATCTATAGGGCTCCTGGAAGTAGAACAAAAGTATGAAGGCTTTCCTAAGACTGAACTTCCCTAGAGATTTTAGCAATCAGGTTTCTCCATACTGAGCTCCAGAAATTAGTCAGTTACAGTTTGGGTTTTCTTCCCTAGCACTTGTTTGAGGTTTGGAGAGGTAGTGGTTTGCCCTGTGACTTCCAATCTCTGATGAATTTAAGATTTGTTGACTTTCAGTTTGCTCGGCTTTTATTTATTAGAATAGACTGATGACTTCCAAGCTCCTTCCATGCCAGAACAGAAGCAGGAAGAACTGTCTAGCACAATTTGAAGTGGCCCAGAGAACTGAAGCGCTGTAAGCTAGAGCTCTCACTAAACAATCACACTTTTTTCTATTGTTTAATCCCTTAGCACTATCTACTTCAGTAGTTTTTTTTTTTAACTTCTGCTTAAAAAGTTAAACTATTTTCCCTTCAACTGTTAGAATTGTACCCTGAAAACCCTTGTTAGTAATACTACCCTCTACACTGCTGCTCTTCATCTCTATTTTTGCATCCTTTACCTGGCTTAAATGTGGCAAAGTTGGGGCCGGCACCGTGGTGCAGTGGGTTAACGCCCTGGCCTGAAGTGCTGGCATCCCATATGGGTGCCGGTTCAAGTCCTGGCTGCTCTTCTTCCTATACAGCTCTCTGCTATGGCCTGGGAAAGCAGCAGAAGATGGCCCAAGTCCTTGGGCCCCTGCACCCTCATGGGAGACCTGGAAGAAGCTCCTGGCTCCTGGCTTTGGATCAGCACAGCTCCGGCCGTTGTGGCCAACTGGGGAGTGAACCATCAGATGGAAGACCTTTCTCTCTCTGCCTCCTCTCTCTGTGTAACCCTGACTTTCAAGTAAATAAATTAAAAATCTTAAAAAAAAATGTGGCAAAGTTTTAGGCAGTCTTCTGCCAGGCTGCATGCAGCAGGATGGCAAAGTAAACCAAAGAACCTCATCATTCATTCAGCTTTATTACCTGGACAGGAGATTGAAAGCAACGTTTTCATCACATTTCCTCAATAATCAATGCCACTGAATTTCAATAATGAAAGATAGAGATGAGTGTGTTATGACATTGAGTGTTTTCAGAGAACCAGAATATTGCCTGGAAATAACTGTTGTTGAATATTCCCTGTTAAGTTCATGCTGGGGACCTCTATGTTTTTCTCGTAGTAATTCTTACAGCAGTTTTCTTCAAAAAAGGCTATGTTCTTACCCCATCCTCTGTTAAACTCTCCCCATATTATCAAAGGCCATAAACTTACTAAAGCATATACATGGCAGACACTGAGTCTCGTCTTCATGCATCTGTGTCACAGTGTACCTATTAACTCACCATGCACTGAGAAAAGACTGAAGTCCTAAACTTCTTCACTGGGATTTGTGCATGCTGCTTAATTTTCACTGCATCTATCAAGCCATTCTTTATCAGAGTCTAGCAGCCTTTGAGTGCATGGTGCTCTATCACTTACGTAGGAGTTCTATTGATCTTTCTTGTGTGTACTCTAAAGTGGCCAGCATCAAAAGCCAGTGAGGCAGCCGGTTTGAGTAGTATGAGCCATTTACAAACTTCAGGATGAGATGCCGCAAGATGCCAGGGAATACGTTTTTGTTTTTCCAGAGGGAACTATAGTTCATGAAATGTGGTTAACGTACCATTTTTGTATACCCTTAAAATCATTTTATAACCACACTGAGTGCCTCTAAACATTAAATATATTTTATAAGTAGTTGGTTAACTAGCTGTTGTATGCTTTAAATAGTAAATAAAATGGAAAGGCACTAAACAGTGACTATATTTCATAGAGTAAGATGCTTTTCCAACCACTCAATAATTCTCAATGTTAAGAAAAATTGATTTTCTAACTGCTGAGTGCCTCTAAAAATTAGTGTCTTATCTTTCTACAGGGGATGCTTTTTCATTTAGTTCTTTCTCCTAGCTTTTGACTCAGTGGTCTCCAAGGTTTCCTTCTTGCTAACAAATTCCATAGGTTCCTCTGGATTATAATTTCAGCTGGGCACATAAGTAATTAACTGGGTAAAATATAAAACAGGAAAGAATTTCATCTTGTCTCATTGAATGTTAATTGCAGAAGTAGTATTTTTTTAACCTACTGACTACGCCTTACCTGCCTACCTCCTTCCTTTCCCAAGAGCATGACTGGATAGAAACACTTAACAGTACTGACTCAAACGCCTTCATACAGCACATCTGAGTAATGAGTATGTTTTGCATTTATGAAAGCCTAATAGGGAAATGAATTACATATGAGATGATAATAGTCACATTTTTCCATGGCAAATTAAATCATTTTCTAACTCTTTATCAACTCTCTGGCCTTTAAGAAAATCATTCCCAATGCTGAGACCTTCCAGACAGATGTAATAATGGCTCATAACATCACAGAACTTGAGAATATTCTACAACTATAGAAAATAACATTTTAAAAGGCTTAACTCTTAGTTTTACCTAAACTTGGTGTCTTTTGGGATGTCACAGAGCTTCCCTAAGCAGTTTATGATAACGTTACCAATGCAACCTCATCCGTGAAATGCATGGATTTAAGCTAGAGTCTAGAATCTGATGACTGGATAATCTCCATCGGTTCCTTCTTGATCTAATACTTAAAAATTTCTTTATAACTCTTTATCACCTTTTGAAGAACCGTATGTCTCAAATGTTCTTACCAGTTCCACAGCAGTAGGTGGCTGGCATGTTGAAACCTGAGCAAGAATAGATAAGCATCGAACCTTCTGGGTACGTGTGCTTCTACTTAGAAAGAATGCAAAGAGTGAACTAAATTCTTTTCAGATACACCCTCAAAATTCCCACTGATGTCACTGGGAACTATATGGGATCAGATGAGGACAGGTTGCTGATTTGGGGCCAAATCCAGCAATGAGCTGGCACTTACTTATCCAGGTTAGACTGCTGTGGTCTCCTGGTTCACAGGCTTGAGAAAGATGAGACCAAAAACAAAACACCTCAGGAAATTATGTCTAGTGTGAGGGTATTATCTGAGTCACCATTGCATTTCTGGCATCTAGTCAATAGTAGTTGCTCAGTGAACATTCGTGAAGCTGAACTGAATCCCCTAAGCAAAATGAAGCCTAGCAGCAAGAAAATGTAATTATGTCTACAATGAAAATCCTAGAAGACTTGAGATAACATCAGTAAAAGATTAAATAGTAATACAAAAGAAATGTCATGAAAATCATAATTGCCCAAATAAAGAATCGTTTTCTCATTGGATTCAACCCATAAACCACTTTTCCATATGAAAAACAGTACAGTCTCAGCTTTACATCTCACACATTACAACCCAAAATATAGAGGAGAGAAACAGAGAACAGTTATAAAAGTGGTATACTGGACATGACACTTTACTACTAAGGTAAACATAGCAGTTAACATTAATAGGTGGCTTACTATGAGTATGTGACAGCTGCTGTTACAAGAGCTCTGTGTGTATTATCTAATTTAAATTTCATTACAACCCTACTAGGTAGACATTTGTTTCACAATTTTATAGACAGGAGAAATAAGCATCATTGTTTAAAAAAAAAAAAACAGAATCAAAGACCAACAAGTGAATCTACATAACAGTCATTATAGAGAGCTCTGTGTTGAAAATCTGAACTCCTAGAAGTCTACCATTATGCAAATTAGAATATTCTTTAGTTAACGTAAAACTCCATGATGTGAGAAAACCTCATAGAAAAGAACAATATGAAACACAGGAAATGAGTCAGCAAACCAAAAGTCAAAAATGATGTGGCCAGGAAAAGAAACAATTACCATAGCCACAGTCAGAGGAAGATTTTATCTGTCCCATTGGGTATGATCTCAGTGAATATAATCCCAGTGATTATGGTATGTGTGCCTTCTAACTTTCGATGCATTAAAGAAAGAAAAAGGCCATCAATTATATATATAAAAGGACATTTTTCCCATGGCTAGATCTTGGAAAAAGTTAACAATTATGATGAAGTAATGAGATTATTCTGCCATATCTAGATGCCAGTTACGACTCTGTCACCAACAGCATGGCTGTCCTGAATAGCACACATGGATAACTAGGATATTTTAATTATTTCTTGTAATTGTGGAATAAAAACACATGTTAATAAGACAGGTGAGTCTCTGCCATGACTTTGAGACCCCCCTCCAATGATACTCTCAACTTCAACTATGTAAGAAGACTAACCCTGTATTATACTATTCAGTATTTAGTCAACAAATATTTTGCCAGGCACTGACTAGGCTCATGGGAGAAATAAGCAAAAGAGTTCTATAAATCCATTGTTAACTAAGGAGACTGACAAATTAATATAATGAAGCACCAGTAAGTGCTATGGAGAAATGTAAAGTAGCCTAAGTAGGTTGGGGTGGAGAAAAGTGTGATATCAGAGGGTCATGGAGAGCACTGTGGAAATTTTATGAAGCACAGAATAAAGGAAATGAAAGACGAAGCCCTGCAAATCTTTGGGGAAAAGTGTGAATTCCTGAAATTTCCAGGTCAGGTTGTTTGGGTGCTGTCAAATTCAGTGAGTAGTGAGGAGCGAAGGATCAAGTTAGGTTAGCTCACGCAAATCTGGGGGTCCAGCTCTGGCACTGTGGACGAAAATATTACTTCAGATTTTATTTTGTGTGAGGTAAGGAATATGTAAAATGGCATGATCTCATTACACTTTAGGACCACTCTGGCTTGGGTTAAGAATGGGGAGGGGCCAGCGCTGTGGGGCAGGGGGTTAAAGCCCTGGCCTGAAGCGCCGGCATCCCATATGGGCGCCAATTCTAGTCCCAGCTGCTCCACTTCCAATCCAGCTCTCTGCTATGGCCTAGGAAGGCAGTAGAAGATGGCCCAAGTCCTTGGGGCCCGGCACCCACGTTGGGGACCGGAAACAAGCTCCTGGCTCCTGGCTTTGGATCGGCACAGCTCCGGCCCTTGTGGCCATCTGGGGAGTGAAACAGCGGATGGAAGACCTCTCCTGTCTCTACCTCTCTCTGTAACTCTTTCAAATAAGTAAAATAAATCTTAAAAAAAAAAAAAAAAAAAGAATGAGAAGGAGGCAGGATAGATTGTAGGAGACAGGTTAGAAGAATCGTGTAAACTCCACCTTCCCTTCAAGGATTGGGGAAAGAGAGTTTTGATGGAAGCAGTGAGAAAAGATTGATTTGAGAGATATTTGGGTTTAAAGCCACAGGCTTTGCTGATGGATTTGATGCAGGGTGGGAGGAAAAGGCAAGCATGACCAAGATTTTTCCCTGAGCAATCAGATTAATAACTAGGCAATTATGGTATAATCTTAGATTTGTTTCCTCAAAGTAATCGGTTTAACATTTCAGAGTAGTGATGGCACTACACTTCTTAGTACAAAAGAAAAAGAATTCTTACTGAATTATCTATCTCCAGCTCCCTAAGGGGTCTTAAGGTCATTTACAATATTAAAACCTAAACAAAGCCCAACAGTTGGAATGGCAAGAAAAGCCTGAACAAGTCGAAGTGAAAAAAATACTGGGAAGACAATAAGCACCTAGGAAATAAATATCCCTTATTTTTGTTTTTAACTGAAAGAAAAAGCTAAATTTTTTTAATTCAAGAACTTTGCTTATTCTGATGTTCCACCCAATATGCAATAGCTGCTTACACTCCATCCCATGGAAGCAGAATTAATACAAAATAAAGCCTGCACCCCACCCACCCATAAGTACATCAAAGACAGGTGGAGTGAGAGAAGAAAACTCACTCAACAGATCTGGATTCATTACCAGCCTGTCTGCCCTCAAGCCTGCCTCTTTTCTGCCAGGTCACTTTACCACGCAGCTGCTAAGCCTATTTTCTGGGTAAGATGTCCTTTCCTTTCTCCTCCAAGTCTTTTTCGATTCCTAGAAGGTTTAAATTTCTCTCCTGAACTATTTTTCCTCAATAATGCCCTTGGTGAGATGAAACTCCTAGTGTTCCATGGGACCTCTTTCAGCTTCCCAGCTGTATCCTTAATATAACTTACAAATACAAGAAACCAGCATGTCTTTCTGTTTCCTGCTTAAAGGAATGTGTGAGAGTAATATCCTTGAGCCATTTCACTGACGCCTGATGATTTCCTAAGGAATCAACCAGCTGCCAGGTTCAATCACATTGTCCACACTTCTTATAATTATCCTTGGAATTTCAAGTCACCAGTACCAAGATTACTCACCTTTTCCAGAGTCTCTATGATGAGCTCCAGGTTTGGGAATTGAACTAGGCTGACATCATTGCAGTAGGCCTTAATTATTTTCACAGAGAATCTGATAGAGAGGCTCAATCAGCTATATATATATAATATATATATATATAATTATATAATTTTATCAGTCTTGTTAAGACCTTAGGAAATAGAATCAAACTAATGGCACTACACTTGATTCTAATTTCCATGCCCAACCTCCCATGGATATGGTCTAAAAGTCTGAATCTGATGAAGGAACTAAGAACACTTTAGATAAGGCACAGAAGCTAAGTCTTGTTGTTCAACTAGAACATCACAATCCTGTTAATGGGGAAACTTGAGTAAATCTTTCTATGTAAAGTAACGAGGAGAAGTAGAGCCGTCTTTGCACTGTCATGGAGCTTACAATAGCCGGACCAGAAGGACCAAAAGGAGCAAAGAATCCAGGCATAACTATTCCTGATATGAAAGATAGAGCATAAAAATACAATAATCTCTTGCTGTTCTCCATTGCTCCCCATCCCAACACACAACATTCCTGGTTGTGAGAATAGGGAACACCGTACATTCTCCCCAGACTGAGCCACAAATACTATATTTGAAGGCTGTCCTCTGAAAGTTATACATCATTTTGACACAGATCATTCCCTTAACAGTAATTTTCATTGATCATGTATGTGCCAGGAACTACCTTATTTTTTTACTTGAAGCCCATGGTAGCATTAAGGAGTGCTCTTATTACGCCAAACATCCTTTCCTCAGTAGACTTTCTTTCATCTAGTTTTAAACCTTTTGTTCATCCACACTGCTTTTCCAAACTTCAGGAATAACAAGTTGCTGATTGTTCAGGTTCAGAATATGTTGAAGTCTAATGAAAATGACTTGAAGCAAAATAGTCTTGGAGCTTGCATCCTAATTTTACCTCTTAGTCTTATTTTGTAATGACTGTAGTTTCCCTGTTGCCTTCTAAATAGTTAATCTGCTTTAAATCTTGTTCCCATTCTGAATCTCAGACCAGATTATAAAAATTGGCAGTATTCCATGAAGGTGTTCAGTGTAGATGTATAGGGTAGGCTACAATCCATACTCAGCAGGTCTGGGAGACACTGAAAGTGGGGCTAAAAGCCATCTAAATGCCCAAAGATTGTTGATGTAACAGACACCCCTCTTCCCTCCAGCTTTGTAATGTTTGAGGTGTCAAAAGATGATTCTTAAAGATTCCAACTATGAAGGCAGAAACTGGGCTTCAATTTTCCTTGTAACCCTATACCCAGCACAGGGCCTGACACGCAGAAAATGCTCGGCAGTATTTTGGGAGGGAAGAGAGGCACGTAAAAAAGAAGGGAAGGAGCCGGCGCCAGCACACCGGGTTCTAGTCCCGGTCGGGGCACCGGATTCTGTCCCGGTTGCCCCTCTTCCAGGCCAGCTCTCTGCTGTGGCTAGGGAGTGCAGTGGAGGATGGCCCAGGTGCTTGGGCCCTGCACCCCATGGGAGACCAGGAAAAGCACCTGGCTCCTGGCTCCTGCCATCGGATCAGCGCGGTGCGCAGGCCGCGGCGCACTGGCCGCGGCGGCCATTGGAGGGTGAACCAACGGCTAAGGAAGACCTTTCTCTCTGTCTCTCTCTCTCTCACTGTCCACTCTGCCTGTCCAAAAAAAAAAAAAAAAAAAAAAAAAAAAAAAAAAAAAAAGAAGGGAAGGACATGTGTTTAAACACAGGACAGATCCACAGAATATGTTTGTGAATGAGCATTGTTCTGTGATATGCCTTCTGTTTTGTCTGGAGGTGATTTTACTACTATTTAACTTTTTATCATTTTAATTTTTGCTTCAGTTGGAATGAACATGAGAATAAAGATTTGTCCTTTTTCACATATGCTTCATGACAGCAAGCACAGAGTCAGCAGGCGCATTTAAATATCCATGAATTGACTTACAAACAATACTTTTCCATGTTCACTTCAATTTTTTTTAAATTTATTTATTTTGAAAGAGTTACACAGACAGAGGTCTTCCATCCGCTGGTTCACTCCCCATTTGGCTACAATGGCCGGAGCTGTGCCAATCCGAAGCCAGAAGCCAGGAGCTTCTTCCGGGTCTCCCATGTAGGTACAGGGGCTCAAAGACTTGGGCCATCTTCCACAGCTTTCCCAGGCCATAGCAGAGATCTGGATCGGAAGTGGAGCAGCTAGGACAAAAACTGGCGCCCATATGGGATTCCAGCACTGCAGGCGGTGGCTTTACCCACTATGCCATAGCACCGGACCCTCAACTGTGTTTTAATAAATACATCTCCATTATTTGTTCTGCCTATGAAATAGTTTTGACAGTTGCTTGAGTATTATAACTTAAATATTTATTTTGGCCAATTCATTCTGCCAAATTTTTAATGTTGTTTTAATTATCACCTTTTCCGTAAGTGACATGCTGCTTCTTGAGGATTTGAGAATAGTGTAAGGGCAAAGGAAATATGAACTAATTTGCAGAATACTAGTTGTAATTTTAACTTTCATGCATAAATGTTTCCCTTGCTAAATGATTATAAGTTTCTTGTGTATAATAACCAATCATAGTTTTTTTTGTTTTTTTGTTTTTAATTAATTTTTTTTTTGACAGGCAGAGTGGACAGTGAGAGAGAGAGACAGAGAGGAAGGTCTTCCTTTGCCATTGGTTCACCCTCCAATGGCCGCCGCGGCCAGCACGCTGTGGCCGGCGCACCGCGCTGATCCGAAGGCAGGAGCCAGGTGCTTCTCCTGGTCTCCCATGGGGTGCAGGGCCCAAATACTTGGGCCATCCTCCACTGCACTCCCTGGGCACAGCAGAGAGCTGGCCTGGAAGAGGGGCAACCGGGACAGAATCCGGCGCCCCAACCCGGACTAGAACCTCATGTGCCGGTGCCGCAAGGCGGAGGATTAGCCTAGTGAGCCGCGGCGCCAGCCCAATCATAGTTTTTATAGCCATCACCTATTAGGGTGATGTAGATGTAGACTATATATTCAGAAAATATTTGTTGGCTATTAGCTTCAGAAACACAACCAACCAACATTAAAAGGGTTGGTTCATGCTGATGCTGTGGCACAATGGGTTAACGCCCTGGCCTGAAGCGCTGGCATCCCATATAGGCACCGGTTCTGGTCCCGACTGTTCCTCTTCTGATCCAGCTCTCTACTGTGGCCTGGGAAAGGAGTAGAAAATGGCCCAAATCCTTGGGCCCTTAAACCCACATGGGAGACCTGGAAGAAGCTCCTGGCTCCTGGCTTTGGATCAGCGTAGCTCTGGCCATTGAAGCCATCTGGAGAGTGAACCAGCAGATGGAAGACCTCTCTCTCTATCTCTGCCTCTCTCTGTAACTCTTTCAAATAAAAAATAAATCTTTAAAAAAAAAAGGGCTGGTTCATAACCAATAACTTCAAATCAAAATTTAACCGAATCTCTGGTTTTTTTTTTTGTTGATTCCTGGGATAAACTTTTGTTTGTTTCTCTCCACTCCTCCAAATCAGTAAGAAATCCTGTTGGTTTCATCTTGTCTATTATTGATTTTCCATGTGCTTACAGGGATAAAGTGTTAACTTGTTCCACTTATTAATAATTATCTCATGTAGTACCATACAGCTAAGAAATCAAGAAAAGTCTTGTCTCTTGAATTTATAATAAGTAGATTATAACTTCTATCTTCTATGCAGAAGCTTACCTATAATCTTTGGAGATAAGACTAAAGCCATAGGCACTTTGTAATGTGGGTATAATTTCAAAGTTTTTTTTTTTAAGATTTATTTATTCATTTCAAAGGCAGGCCACAGAAAAACATGGAAGAAGCTAGAAAGACAGAAATCTTCCATCCACTGGCCCATTCCCCAAATGGCTACAACAGCCATGGCTGGGCAAAGCCAAAGCCAAGAGCTCCATCCAAGTCTCCCACACTCTGGGGCCATCATCCAATGCCCTCCCAGGCATACCAGCAGGGAGCTGTATCAGAAGTGCAGCAGCCAGGAAATGAACTGGGGTCCATATGGGATGCCTGCATCACAGGCAGTGGTTCATTGGCTACACCGCAATGCTTACTCACTTTTACAGTTTTTAACTGGGGAATTTACTCAAAACAATTTATCCCTTTACTAGTAAGTGAAAGTATAATAATGGATGTAGGAAGAAAATATTAGAAACTTCTTTAGAATGTTGTACTTGAAATTTAATTATTTAGGCAGTATTATGGTAAACCACCTGAAACGTTCACATGAAATCTATGTCAAATAATTGTTGGAAAGTAGAAAAAAACATATCAGTGGGCATGACATCATGAAGCCAACTCACTTTTCCTAATCCAATCTGAGCTTCAAAATGGAAAGATGATTTAAATTGTAGAACCTGAAATAAGTTTTTAAAGAAAAAATGCTTACAGATATGGTTTAATTTAACAAATTAATGTTGTAAGCATTTGGGGGGGAAATGAACCAACAGATAAAAGAGATATCTCTGTCTCTCTCTCTCCTCTCTTCCTAACACCCCATCCCTCAAGTACTGTGAAAATAAATAAATAAAAAGAAAGAAAATTTCTTGCATAAAAGCTTAATTTAAATTTGAACTGAGGGCCCCTGCAACTCCATGGGAGACCCTGAAGAAGCTCCTGGCTCCTGGCTTCAAATCAGCCTAGGTTCAGCCATGTGTCCAACTGGGGAGTGAACAGGTGGATGAAAGACCTCTCTCTGCCTCTCCTTCTCTCTATGTGTAACTTTGACTTTCAAATAAATAAATCTTTTTTAAAAATATAGTTGATTAGAAAAGCAACTGATAGAGCTGAATAAAAGTAAGTTAAATATAATATACCTGGAAGTAAGCAACCTAGTATAAAGAAGGGTGTCCAGAACTAGGATGCTTCCATCAGAGAGCTGCCTTTCTCCTTGAACTTTGCAGAGTACAAAAACCTCATGGCTGTGCATCCCTAATCATTTCTTTACATATCACAGAAGCATGAACTAGCTTTGAAATTCTAGATAAAGAACAGGACCTTAGGTATCACATGAAGGTACACAAAAAAAGTCCTTTCGAACTTTTGAAACTAGACCTTAAACTATTGTGTAACCAGAAAGGCTAATAGGCAAGGAGAGTATGCCATCCACTGTGTGTGCAATAATTTGTGTAAGAAGGTAGTGACACAGATACCTGCCTTACAGATTATTCACCTAGAAAGCTGATTTTAAAGAAAGAAAAAAAAACCCTCAGCCAACCAGAAGTAGTCATAGAGCATATTTTCTAATAAAATATTACAAAATTTATTATAGAAAGTTATTAATATATAAAGTTATTATAGAAAATTTTTATGAGCAAGACCACAGTTAACTTCCAGGAAATAGTCATGTTTGAAAGTTAGCTGTAGCGGCCGGCGCCGCTGCTCACTAGGCTAACCCTCCGCCTTGCGGCGCCGGCACACCGGGTTCTAGTCCCGGTCGGGGAGCCGGATTCTGTCCTGGTTCCCCCTCTTCCAGGCCAGCTCTCTGCTGTGGCCCAGGAGTGCAGTGGAGGATGGCCAAGTCCTCGGGCCTCTGCACCCGCATGGGAGACCAGGAGAAGCACCTGGCTCCTGGCTTCAGATCAGTGTGGTGTGCCGGCCACAGCGCGCTGGCCGCAGTGGCCACTGGGGGGTAAACCAACGGAAAAGGAAGACCTTTCTCTCTGTCTCTCTTTCTCACTGTCCACTCTGCCTGTCAAAGGAAGGAAGGAAGGAAGGAAGGAAGGAAGGAAGGAAGGAAGGAAGGAAGGAAGGAAGTTAGCTGTAGAAATGAAGCATCTAGTGTTAGTGATGAACAAGGAAAAATTATAAGGTGGGTAAATTATCAAGTGTGAAGCACTAATCTACTGTTAGAATACAGGAGATGTAGAAAAATGATTGCTTGGCCAGATCCAAATGCCTTAAGGGCTGATTCTGAGGCCAGAGTGCTGTTTAGGGCAGTTGACGTTCCATGAGTCTGCTTTGTATCCCACTTCCCATGTTGGATTGTTCTCTCCAGTTGATCTTCTGTATATAAAGATAATTAAAAATGAATCTTAATGAAGAATGGGATGGGAGATGGAGTAGGAGATGGGATGGTTTGTGGGTAGGAGGGTGGTAATGGGGGGCAAATCCTGCTATAATCCAAAAGTTGTACTTTTGAAATTTATATTTATTAAATAAAAGTTTTCTAAAAAAAATACTGGAAACTCAAAAAAAAAAAAAAAAAAAAAAAAAGAACAATGATTACTTACTTTGCTGGCTCTATGGTATACCAGGTTCAGCCACTGCCTGCAGTGCCAGCAACCCATATAGGTGCCCATTCAAGTCTGGTTGCTCCCCCCTTCCGCATTGAGTTCTCTGCTAATGCACCTGAGAAAGCAGCAGAAGATGACCCAGGTGCTTGGGCCCTTCACACACATAGGAGAGCTAAAAGAAGCTCCAGGCTTCTGGCTTAGGACTTGCCCAGCTCTGGCCCTTGCAATCATTTGGGGAGTGAACCAGCAGATGTCAGGTCTCTCCCTCTCTCTCTCTCTAGCTCTTTCATATAAAATAAATAAATCTTTTAAAAATGATTACTCACTAAATAAATAAGCAAATACTAGGAATATGAGGGGTTACTATAATTCAATTTAGGAAGTAGGAACAGTTCAGAAAATCATAAAAATCACCAGAAATATTATTGTCATTAAAGAACAAATAATTTGCATGATAGATAGAAACAGAAAGCAGAGGTTAGGTTTAAACTTTCGAATTTTCAATTCATAGCAGTGGCAGGTCTGTTAAAATTTGAAGGGTTAGGATGGCTAAGAATGGGGCTACCTGGAAAATATAAATGACTCTTTCAGAGAGACTTACCCAACCAGGTTGTGACATAACAAGAGATATATATTTGGTCTTTGTCGCTGGCCTCTGGCACAGAACTCCTAAAACTTTTGTAATCACCTGAGCAATATGAGTATTAGGTGCACCTTTTGTTCTAATGAGTCACCTGTTGGTGGACTCCTAGATTGTGACTGGTCATCAGAAAGACCAAGCCATGAGAAACTTAGAATTTCCAGCAGTCTTCCTGCCCATCATCCACTGCGAAAGGAAAAGGGGCTGGAAATTTATTTAATTATCACTAATGCTTACTTGATGAAGGCTCCATAAAAATTCCAGGACCATGCGGTTCAAGGAATTTCCAGATTGGGGAATGCACACTTAACTGTATGGGACAGAAGCTGTTACATTCAAGATTGTTCCAGGTCTTGTCCTATGTACTCTTATCCCTTTATCTGGATGATCATTTGAATCTTTTAAAATATCCTTTCCAATAAATCAGTAGTAATAAATAAACTCTTGGGTTCTGTGAGCCTGAGGAAAGGATTATGGGAACATCCAGTTGGTAGCCAAGTCAGACAGAAGTTTAAGGTAACCAGGGGATTTACTAGTAATGATTAGGGTCAGGAGTATGCAGAACACTTGTGTTTTCACTGCTGACTCTGGTTGCTATTAAAATTGCATTGAATTACAGAACATCAAGTTGGTGTCTGTAAAGTACTAAAGAATTGTTTGATATGGGAAAAAGCCATATTTGGGTTTATGACAAATTTAGTCTCAAAAATGTTCAGTGTGTATATAGGGAAAACGAGTTGATT
This sequence comes from Oryctolagus cuniculus, assembly GCF_964237555.1. Classification (NCBI taxonomy): domain Eukaryota; kingdom Metazoa; phylum Chordata; class Mammalia; order Lagomorpha; family Leporidae; genus Oryctolagus; species Oryctolagus cuniculus. Next base: position 26,613,223 of record NC_091434.1, on the reverse strand, counting down.
ATTTTTCCTTTATAAAGATACATAACTCAAGGAAGGAAAAACCAGATCCAGCAAGTCAATTTAAAAACTACTAAAACAACCCAGATATGATGTTATTAGGGGTTACAAATTTTAAAAACAGAAAATTTTCTTGGGTCTGAAAAGAAATTCTTTTTTCCTGAAAATATGAAAATCTTATTTTTTAAAAGCATTTATTTATTAGAAGTGCAGAGTTACAGAGAGGGAGAGAGAAATAGAAAGAGAAAGAGAAGAGAGAGAGAGAGGGAGTTTTTCTGTTCTCTGCTTCACTTCTCAAATGCCCACAATGACTGGGATCCTGGACCTCCACCTTTGTCTCCCATATGGTGTCAGCAGCCTAAATATTTAGGCCATCTTCTTGCTTCCTTCCCCAGCACATTAGTAGGAAGCTGGATCAGAAGCAGAGCAGCCAGGACTTAAACTGACCATCTTATGGGATGCTGACTTTACAGGCAATGGCTTAATTCGTTGTACTACAATGTCAGCTCATAATTCGGTTTTTGAAATGCCCAATCTGTGGGCACCCAGGGAATACCATGTGAAGATTTTAACAGGAAATTGGAGATTTGTGGCTGAAATTCAGGATAGTCCTAATGGCTGGAGGTACAGATTTGTGAGTCACCTGCAGAGAAGGGTTGGAACAGAGGGTCCAGTCTGATACCTGCATTAGGGGATTGGAGAAAGGAAGAGAATTGAAAAAGCAAAGAAAGAAAACAGCCTCATAAATAGGAATAGAAATAGGGCAGATGCCAAGGAAAGAGGAAATTTCAATAGTTGTGAAATGAGGCAGAAAAAAAGAAACCCAAGAGAATGAATTTTGAGAAAAATCTATGATGATGTGTCAAAACTGGGGAACAAGTTGCTAAATAATGATTGTGCTGAATGGGCGAATAAATTATCCTTAGAAAAGCTCTACTGAAAATCCAAAGGAAACTAAGATCAGCCTCTAAAAAATATAGATGCAGCATACAGGTGACTTACTAATTCATCTCCTTAAAATGCAACTATGTACAATGCTTTCCATGATTAAAGCAAACAGAGGCTCTTCAGTATTCATGTGATTCAGTCTAACTCTTTTTATCCCAGCACCCAGGACCTTTCACAATTGAGTCTTGCCTTTGCCTTCTCTTCTACAACCATAAACTTCTGCTCCAACTGGTCACAATTGCCATCTTAACTGATGTGTTTGTGGTCTTCGCATCCTTACCACTCTACTTAACTCTTTTCATTCTCTTCCTAAAGTCTAATGTTTAAAAACTGCCCCTTCCAGCTGGCACTGTGGCATGGTAGGCCTGCAGTGCCACCCTTCCGTGCGGGCACTGATTCAAGTCCTGGCTGTTCCACTTCCAGTGCAGCTCCCTGCTGATGTGCCTGGGAAGTCAGCAGAGGATGGCTCCTGGCTCCTGGCTTTGGCCTCGCCAGCCGTGGCCATTGCCGCCATTTGGAGAGTGAACCAACAGATAGAAGACTTTTTCTCTCTCTCCTTCCCTCTCTCTCTCTGTAACTCTGCCTTTCAAATAAATAAAATAAATCTTTAAAAGAAACAAACAAACAAAAAAAACCCTCTCCCTTCTTCCATGTTTTGTTTGGAAGCCTTTCCCCCTTGTACCGACTCTGTAAAACCACCTCTATTGTCATCCATAGATACCTAACATTGCAAGGGAAGAATAATGATAGTACTAACTTCTGTTTGCCCTATTCCAAGATCAATTTATTTAGCCAGTACTTCTATTCTTAGACTTCAGAATTTTAATAAAGTTGCAAAATTGGTTCAGTTTAATGTCTCTTATGAAAGAAATACTCTTAGTTGCACTCAGCAGGCCTTTGTATCACTCCTGTAACTCAGCCTCATTTTCCCAACTCCTTTAAATTTTTCAATGTTTCTTCAATATCCCTCCTCCCCAACAACTTTTAAACTTAATCAGTCAACATGAATGTGCTCCTTCAGCTTTCCCTCCCATCTCCAAGGTGTTCATTTGTCCATATCCACACCCTTCTTTAAGCCTCTACATGGGAAAAGAATGTACTTTTTCTCCTAACAGCCTCTTATGCTCCAGAATTCAGTCTCTCCCAACTTTATCATTTACTCTTGTTGGTTGCCTCTTGAGAAAACTTTCACCCTCTCTCTCATCCTGTCACTTTCTTTCCCTCATAAATCTTCAATTCATAATCTGGCATCTGTCCCACTATCCTTTGAATCTGCTCTCATCAAAGTCACCAGCCACCCTATAATTATCAAATCCAGTAGCCTTGTTGATGTTTCTGTAACATTTAACAGCTGATCACATCTTCACTGCTTTTTGAGAAATCTCTGTAGTGCTACAACATGACTCTTTCTTGCATCTCCTATCTCCAGGGCTTCTCTTTCATTTGTACTTTTCCATAGCCTTCTTTTTGGCTATCCTATCTCTGCAAATCTGTGATTTTCAATCCTGGCTGGCCTTTAGAATCACCTGGGCAGTATTTGAAAAATACTGTTGCAAAAGACCCATATCCAGACCTCCTAGCTCAATGGGACGGGAACAGAGCCCAGGCAGCACTCTACTTCAGGCTCCCCAAATGATTCTAATGTGAACCTGTGATTAAAAATGACTGTTTTAACTCATGCTTCTCAAAGTTGTCTCTTCAGGAATCACGTGGGGCAATTGCTAAACATAAATGTACCTAGATATCTTGATATCCTAGTTCAGTAATCCAAAACTCAAAAAAACTAAAATGTAGCCACTCTGCCTTCCACTCATACTCATTGAGCAACATTGTTAGCTATAACTCTTCTTGCATGCTAGGTAACTCATATTTATTTTTTCAGTGAAGACTGTATGAAGTTACTCTCCAACAACCACTTGTTTGTGTCTCCTTTGTGTGACAGTGTGATGCTAAAGAGATTCTGCCTCCATTGTTATATTTCATAATGACTAGCAAATTATCCAGCACATAGTAACTCCTAAATAAATATAATACTCTTTTAGAAAAAAATTTATGTGAAATAATTACTGAATAAACATTGTTTTTCATATGTATGGTCCATTTTTCTTTCTTTCTTTTTTTTTTTCTTTTTTTTTTTTTTGACAGGCAGAGTGGATAGTGAGAGAGACAGAGAGAAAGGTCTTCCTTTTGCCGTTGGTTCACCCTCCAACGGCCGTCACGGCTGGCACACTGCGGCCGGCGCACCACGCTGATCCGAAGGCAGGAGTCAGGTGCTTCTCCTGGTCTCCCATGGGGTGCAGGGCCCAAGGACTTGGGCCATCCTCCACTGCCTTCCCGGGCCACAGCAGAGAGCTGGCCTGGAAGAGGGGCAACCAGGAAAAAATCCGACGCCCTGACCGGGACTAGAACCCGGTGTGCCTGCACCGCTAGGTAGAGGATTAACCTATTGAGCCACGGCGCCAGCCTGTATGGTCCATTTTTAACACAAGGTATAGATGATGTATTCTAAATTTTAAAGTCTCCACCTTCATAAAATCCTTCTGTGTCTTGTTTGTTTTGTTTTTTAGATTTATTTTTTTGTTTGTTTGAGAGGCAGAGTCACAGAGACAAATAACAAGATTTTCCTTCTGATTCACTGCCCAAATTTCCACAACAGTCTCCCACATGGATGGCAGGGATTTAAGTACTTTGGCTGTCATCTGCTGCTTTTCTAGGCACGTTACCAGAGAATTGAATCATAAGCAGAGTAGTGGAGACTCCAGTTGACACTCCAGTATGGATGCCAGTGTCTCAAGCTGAACTGTAACCCACTATGTTACAGGACCTGCCGTACTTTCTGTATTATTATGTGATTTAGTTTTTTTCTTTCTTTCTTTCCCAACAACTTCTTTCCTGGTACTTGTTCTTACTTGGCCAAATGACTTATATCAGTTATGGTGTATGTTGGAATCCCCTGTGTAGGAGGTGTAGAGCACAGGAACTTTTAAGTCAAATATATCAGACTCTGTCTCTTTTCCATTCTATTTTTATAATGAGGATAACACACACGTATTAATATATTTATGAGGCTCTCTGGCAGGTTCTGTTTTTTTCTTGTAATAGTCTGTACTTTTACAGAAAAACTATACAAGTTGTGTAAGTCGAAAGAGCAATTTTTCATCAACTCACTTTGCCATTGATCCTGTCCCCTATACATGTGACTATCTTCACTAATCCTCATCTTTTTCTCCATCTCAGGAAATGTTGGTCCTGTCTTCCCATTCAAGACTAACTGATCCACCTGTGTTTTTAATCATGTTGGTCCCTTTTAGGGTCATTTATCTGCTTGGATAATTGAACTGTCCCTTAAATCCTTCCTGGTATAAAATCAACTCTGGACACAGTCACTTTCTTTTTTTTCTTATGTATCATAATTGACTATGACTCAAACATTCTTTCTAGTAGATTTCAGGCTTCTATAGGACAGACTAAGTTTTAATTGCCTTTCTTATTCCAGGGACTAATACAATGCGAAATATGGACACTTGATATATGCAAAGTTGAATTACTACTGGAATCAGACTTTCACTTGACTTTTACTCCAAGATCTTCCCAAAAATCCATACCTTCACCATTGTTCAACATTAACTTTGGAGTCAGAGTTCAACTATTTGCCAACTTTTTAAAAATTATGAAATGAAGATTATTATACCTGTTTACAGTGTCCTTTGTGAAATTAAACAAAATAATGGATATAAATGCATTATTACATGATAAGCATATAAAATAAAGTCAACAATAAATGATAATATGGTAGACATTATATTTTTGGTGAGTTGTTTTTAGACCATTTGCTCTAGGATTCTATGAATAAATTATAATATTAAAGATGCAGCTCTCTGTTAAGTAATTAGGCCTGGTGAGTAAATCTAAACTTTGCTTGTTTGACATTTTTATTATAATCTCTTGAATCCCCCTTCTCATATTTCCATGCTTTCTTGATTGCTACCTAAAATGAGGAGGAGGTTGAGTAATCCATTCTGCAGATAACAAAATCTTGTTTCTGGGCTAATCCCATCATGCCCTGCATTCCTGTTTGCTTCAGTCACCTTTAGGAATCACAAATCATCTCTCATCAACTTAATTCTCTCATCCCCATTTTGCTTTGAACATCCCCTAATCTGAAACAATCTTCTACTCCTCCCTTCTTCCTTAAATCCTTCCAAAGTGCCTTCTGGAATTCCTGACACCTCATAAATGTAATCTTAATTCTTTGTGTTCCTTTACTTTCCTGCTCTGAAACCTAGTTGTACTTTTTGATGGTACTTTCCCTTTGGCCTCCAAAAAAGGAGATTTTTTTTTTCTCTTACATCTCATAAATCTGGACTTGTGGTAGATGTCCTTGTTTCCTGTTAATACTTCCAGACTGTACTATTGCCTTCCTTTATAAGAAAATCCTCAGTTCCTCTGACATTTAAGCCATGTGGCAGTCTTCTGTCAACAGCCTCCCTGTCTTGTTCCAATTATCTGCATACCTTGAGGTCTCACCTCATCATTAAGTGAAAATTTAGCAAATAACTCCCTTTCTACCACTACTCTACACTCCTTCACTCTTTTTGGAATTGATATTCATGAAACTCCTTTGACTATCCTCTCCAATGATCTTGTTCTTACCTTCCTCAGCCACCAGCTCCCAAACCATATCCTAGATCTAGTTGTTGCCATTGACAATAGATATAAATACATTCCATTTGAAATACTTCTCTTTGTGAACACCTCTTTTAACTTACTTTCAGTTTAATTGCTTTGCTCCATCCAAAGTTTCTTCAATTCCATGAGAAGATTGACCCTATCAACTTTGAGCTTGGGGCCCTATGTTGAAGCTGGGTGCTGGTTTGAATCCTGGCTGTTCCACTTGCGATCCAGCTGTCTGCTATGGCCTGGAAAACCAGTAGAAGATGATTCAAGTTCTTGGTCCCTTGCACCCATGTGGGAGACCTGCAAGAAGCTCCTGGCTCCTGCCTTCGTATGGGTGCAGCTCCCACTGCTGTGGCCATCTAGGGAGTAAACCAGCAGATGGAAGACCTCTCTCCCTCCCTCTCTCTTTCTCTGCCTCTGCCTCTCTGTAATACTGCCTTTCGAGTAAGTAAATAAATCTTTAAAAAAAATCTTTGACCTGTCTTTAATTCTTTATACATCCTCACTTTTCTCCTTAACTAGTAGGTAGGATGTGCCTATCATTCTAATCATAGCCACACATTCCCTTGACAGCTTTCTGTCTCTCTTCTTTCATTGTACATGTGCCTGAAAAGACTTCACCCTATTGAATTCAATGTTTTTATTTTCTATGCTTGACTCTGAAAGTCTAGATGTGACTTGACAAAACATACAATTAATTGTGCTGGCCTATCTTACTCAAAATGTGAATACCTAAGTTTCTTCCAACAGTCCTATGACTATCTCAATTCAATTTACTACCCTTCTGTCCAAAACAGTGTTTTACTACTTATCTTTTCTACTTAGAATACCTATCACCCTTTTTCCTGTTACTCTACTTCATGTCCTTACTTTATGTTTCACTGCTAATATAGAATGCCCACAGTTTCCATAACTAAGGTGTATACCAGGTATCTTTACCAGGTACTTTACCTTCCTTTGCATTGTGATGAATGTGCTCATATCCAGCTGTCCATACAGCCTTTCCAGCACCAGTGCACTGGCCCTGTCCTCCCTACCTTATATCTCCATTGTTACAAATATGCTTCACCTTTCTTGGATCATCACATAGCCCTATCTACTTGGGTAGTCAATACATCAGCATACCATCAACTTCTACTTACTTAAGAAAACAAATCAAAACAAACTTTCCTTGTCTTCACGTCCTCATCCTGCTACTTTTGTACCTCTCTTTTTACTTTTTCATTTCTGTTGTTTTAGACAAAGCAGATTTAAAAAAAAAATATATCTAAACAGTGCTAATGTCTTCACTTCCTTCTCCTGAAATCATTACAATCAGTCTTTTAGCCCCAGCACCTTCTCTTGTCAACATCACCTTCTGCCAAATCCAACAAACTTGTGTGCCTTCAGAACAGCATTTGGAACTGCTTTTGAAAGTTTTATATTCTCAATTCTGGGATGTCTATTCCTGTTCTGCTTCTATCTCACTGTTCTCCTAACTTCCAGGCTTTTCCTGTTAATCTACTGTCAAGACAGAAGCTAAATTGATTGGGTTACAATGTGGATTAGATTACTTCACAGTTTTGCTCAACAGAACTCCATGATATCCTAGATCACTCAGGAAAAAAAAATTCTTTAACTTCAAAGGCCCTACTTTTGCTAACAAAGTTGTCACTTCCTCTAATCCCACTTCTCCAACCACTCTAGACTCCTTGATCTGTTTGATCATACCAGGCTGTCTTGCTACATGGCCTTTGTACCTGCAGGTCTCTCTGCCTGAAAAGGTGCTCCTCTAAACATGCCTGCTTCATTTTGGTCTCCTCTCAAATGTCACCTTCTCAGAAGGGGACTTCTTACAAATGGCTGCACCAGCTCTCCTCCCTGGAAGTCACCATTTAATCCACTAACATGCACTATTTTTCTTCATAATGCATAATACATTTGACACAAAAATTATTTATGTGGTTGCTTACTTATTCTAATCCCTACATAAAATTAATGTTCCATGGGGCCAGATACTATTTGTGTGTGTTTTTCTCTTTTCACACCTATTTTTTCCAGCAGTTAGTAATATTTATTGCTCAGTAAATATTTGTTGAATGAATAAATAAATAAAACCTTTCTTATGAATGTCTTCATTCCTGTGATCACCATCTGCTTTCCTAAAATCGTTAAACATCTTTATCCACTATTTAAAACAAAATCCCTACCACAGTAAATTGAGAATTAGGCAAATAGGTTGGCCATAACCCTCTGTTGAATGTCATCACTCTGCCCTAGCACTAAATTTATTGATTCTCCTTTATAAGTCTCTCCATTTCCTGCAAAAAGGCAGGGTCATTGAAGTCTAAAATCAATAAAAACAAAATTGCTTAGAGCAGCAAAGAAGAAAAAGAGATAATAAAAAGAAAAACAGTTTAAAGAAATTCACAAACAACTTGGAACTGCATTTGGGAAACAAAGATCATGCAGATGAATTCTGGAAGAAAACATCTCTACTACAGTGCATCTACTCCCAACCTTTTTCACTGTAACCAACTCAATATAATTCTTGTTTAGGCCAAACTGTGCTCTGTCATGCAGAATGGAGGACAAGCCTTTTGGCCTCAGCTTCTACTTATCTGAGTCCAGATAAAGCCAAACAGGATAGGCCCAAGGCAAAACTGTCAAGTGGAAAAACTTGGCTTGTGTCTGGAAATTCCCCTTTCCCTGCTTCCTCCCCACTTAGAGATAGCCCTTCCCCCAACTCACCTTCAATACCCAGTACCTGCACTAAAATCTCACCTTTATCAAAAACATGTTTTTCAACGTCTTACAATGTTTACATTTGTAGACAGGTTGCAATTTCACTTTCACAGCATTTGAGAAATAAAAACAATGTAGATTTTTTAGTTTTCCTACTAACTGATCTGATCTTCCACTGGATAACAAGCCAAAAGAACTGACATAATCTTATCTAGGAAGTTCAGTCCAACCCAGTATGCTCAAACTGTTATTTCGACACAAGTACTTAGTGTCTCCAGGTAAAATGTCCAGTGCTGTATTTCCCTCTCTCTTGGCACGCAGGTGTGTGTGATCCCTGGTTAGAAGGGGAGTGAGAGTGACTAATCTTAACTTTTTCTTCTGCATTTTCATCTGTTCTAGCTTCAGAGCCACTACTTGTTCTTCTGTTCCTTGGATTGGTAGCTGTTGAGTTTCAAAGGCCCGTCTGCCTCTAACTGGAGGTGACAAGTGGTTCTTCCTTCTAGGATCACTGTCTCAGCACCCCATCTGCTGCTCCTCTTAGCTTTGACCTTAGGCCTCTGCAGATTCATCAGCCCTCACTCCCCCAGGCAGCTCCATGTTTCCTTAGCCAGGAAACAGGCGGAAGTGCTGCTTTTGACTTCTCTCTCCAGCTTGTATCATCATGTCATCTCTGAAGGTTCTGGGCTCTGCTGAATACGGGAATTAGATATTGGTAGCTCCTCCCCACACACTCAGGGAAGCATGGCACTAATTGGTGATTAGGCTCTGCCACCTATCTGAATGTTTCTATGGCTCCACTGCCTTGAAAACGTGAGCCCCAAAGTGGGAGGAAATCAAGATATCTGGCATCTGACTCCCTATTACCTGCTTCTGGCTTTTCCCCACATTCTATAGTTGAAATCATCCTCCTTCTGTAAGGCTTGATCTACCCTTTCAATAAATAATTTTTGTCACTTCCTTTGCTATTCTTAAAAAAATCATAAATAACTCTTCTCACACAAATGCAAAAACTCAATACAGTGTCATATCTTTAATAAAAAGGGGTGGGAGAGCAAAATAATTTATCCTTTATAGGTTTCAAAATGTTAACAAATGTTTAGTCATAACTACAGGGAAAGACTTACTGAATTGGGCTGTTGGTTAACTCTAAATGTAAAATTACCCAAATGTAACTATTATAAATTCTGTATGGCCAACTCAAAACTCCATGAGTGGTTTGTTGGTGATATTCTGAATTAGTGACTTAATTTTAGTAAAGTTGCAAGTAATACTAAGTTCAGTTATCCTACAAGTTATGCCATGCTGCATTAAAAAATTCATTATATTAAAATTTGGCACAAATATTTTCTATTTTTATGTCAGATGTTGGAAAGCTGCGATGACTTTCAACAGGTTTTTTTTTTTTTTAACTGCATTAACATCTGTCTGGAGCTTAGGGTACCACTTTATTTCAGAGAAATGGGCCAGTGTATTGAGCTATGTACAATCCTGGACTCTACTCATTAAATGCAAAAAGGGACCTCCAAGCATCATGAAACAATGGCAAAATAAGAGCCCCACCATTTTCCAAAGTACTTCTTAATGGATGATTTTCCACCCTTGGAAGAATTGCTTCCCTGCACCAATTTCTTCTTCACCTAGGAAACAAAGCTATTGCAACTTTGATTGCAGAGGATATACCAGGCTTTACTATAAAAAGAATGGCCCGGCTGGCGCCGCAGCTCAGTAGGCTAATCCTTCGCCTTGCAGCACCAGCACACCGGGTTCTAGTCCCGGTTGGGGCACCGGATTCTGTCCCAGTTGCCCCTCTTCCAGGCCAGCTCTCTGCTGTAGTCAGGGAGTGCAGTGGAGGGTGGCCCAAGTACTTGGGCCCTGCACCCCATGGGAGACAAGGAGAAGTACCTGGCTCCTGCCTCCGGATAGGAATGGTGCGCCGGCCGCGGCAGCCATTGGAGGGTGAACCAACGGCAAAGGAAGACCTTTCTCTCTGTCTCTCTCTCTCACTGTCCACTCTGCCTGTCAAAAAAAAAAAAAAAAAAGAATGGCCCATAATCTGACTTTTCAGTAGTGGCTGTTCCTGTGCAGTTCACTGGGCAAGGATGGTTGGAATTACTGAGGATGAAAATGTATTGATTTAATATCCCCTAATTATAATCCCTGTTACATATTGAATCACATTCCTATTAATGAGATACTATCATTTTAAAACTTTTTCTTCTAACTTATTAATTTGAAGTTTTCCAAATTACTAAAGTATATGTGACTATGGTAACAAATATGAGGAGTATGAACTAAAAATATCTTCTGTCTTCTTGCATTTCATTTCCTGTCTAAAGTGCAAATACATCCATACACTTATATAAATGCACACACATACATGTGTAAACATATATACATACATATGTACAAGCCTTCAATTAAAAAATTAAAATCATATACTGCATATTATTCTTACTGTCCTTTTTCAGTTAACAACATAGAGATTCATTTAATTATATTTTTCAAATAAATATTATATGAAATAGTATATACTCACATGCACCCCATAAAGCATCTACAAATAGGATTATGGTATATTACTTTCCTTTTTTAAGATTTATTTATTTATTTGAAAGGCAGAGTTAGAGAGGCAGAGGCAGAGAGAGAGAGACAGAGAGAGAGAGAGAGGTCTTCCATCCACTGGTTCACTCCCCAGATGACCACAATGGTCAGAGGTGCACTGATCCAGAGCCAGCAGCAGGAGCTGGGTCTCCCACGTGGGTGCAAGGGCCCAAGGACTTGGGCCATCTTCTACTGCTTTCCCAGGCCATAGCAGAGAGCTAGATGGGAAGTGGAGCAGCCGGGACTCAAACAGGTGCCCATATGGGATGCTGGCACTGCAGGCGGCCACTTTACCTGGTACACCACAGTGCCGGCCCAGGTAAATTACTTTCTAAGGCAGTCAATCTCTTTTTTCTTTCACTCTAATTTCCTGTTATTCTCTTCCTGTTCACTACTATATCCTCTTATATCCTGTATCTTTCCTGCCAACCCCAAGATAGCAAGGTAATAACCCGGGGGTATAAATCTGTATCAGTATTGCTCTGATCATACGGCCACCTATTATGAGTGGTGAAGCAGGCCCTTAGGTGCCAATACAGAATCAGAATCACCTCAAGCAGTGAAGTTGAAATGGAGAATCTTTATTTGTTGTGTTGTTGTCTATTTAATATAGATTTGACACTATTGCAATAAATTTTACCTTCGTTTATGATCAAGGAAAACTGGTTAAATTGCTTCAGTTCTAATTTGTTTTTTTAGTGGCTGTATAATATACCTAGGTATGAATTTTTTGAGATATTCAATTCTTTTCCAGGGTCAGTGTTGTGGAGCAGGGGTTAAGCCACTGCCTCCAACATTGATCGGCATCCCATATTAGCACCAGTTCAAGTTCTGGCTACTCCATTTCTGACCCAGCTCCCTGCTAATGTGCCTAGGAAAGCAGCAGAAGATGGCCTGAGTACTTGGATGCCTGCTACCCTTTGGGAAAACCAGGATGGAGTTCCTGGCTCCTATCATTGGCCTGGTCCAATCCTGGATTTTGTGGCCATTTGGGGAGTGAACCAAAGGATAAAGTTGTTTTCTGTCTCTCTCTCTCTTTCACTCTCTTTCTTTGTAACTCTGCCTTTCAATAAATAAATCTTTAAAACATTTAAGCATTCTCCTACATCCATCCTTTTATTTTTATGGGCATTTACTATATATCAAATGGAATGTGAATTTTAAATCTTAATAGAAATTACCTGATTACATTTCAAAAAGGTTGTAACGAGATATATATATATATATATATATATATATATATATATATTGACAGGCAGAGTTAGACAGTGAGAGAGAGGAGACGGAGAGAAAGGTCTTCCTTCCGTTGGTTCACCCCCCAAATGGTTGCTACGGCCAGTGCACTGCGCCGATCCAAAGCCAGGAGCCAGGTGCTTCCTCCTGGTCTCCCATGCAGGTGCAGGGCCCAAGAACTTGGGCCATCCTCCACTGCCTTCCCGGGCCACAGCAGAGAGCTGGACTGGAAGAGGAGCAACCAGAACAGAAACGGTGCCCCAACTGGGACTAGAACCTGGGGTGCCGGCACAGCAGGCAGAGGATTAGCCTAGTGAGCCATGGCGCTGGCCACAAGATATATTTTCATTATCAATACATAGAAGCATCCTCTTCTGCAAATCTTTATGCACAATTTTGTAAATGTTAAGATCTGCTGCAGATAAAATGATATAATAATAGTTATTTTAATTTTTATTTCTTGGCTTACTTAGAAATCTAGACATCATATCTTCAGGGGTCACATTTGCTTAACTTACTATAAATACTCTAATATATTTTGTTCACATTTTTATTTAGTTATACCTTTATTTCTCATTATTACTAACTTGTAAGAGCTTCTTTAATATTGTGGCTCAGTTTCCCTCCAAATCTGTCATTTGACTTTCACGTTATGTTATCTACCAGTTATTTTATATACTGGTATGAGTGTACTGCAAAGCACTCATGGACAAACTTAAATAAATGATGTTTATTTTCGTGCAAATATTTTTAAAATACGTGCATAACTTTCTACAACTGTTTAGTCATAACAACTAGTAAAATTTTACTCAAGTAACTGAATAACAGTTTCCTAAAAATATGTTTTTAAAAAATCTCACGTAGAGGCCAGCGCTGCGGCTAAATAGGCTAATCCTCTGCCTGCGGCGCCAGCACCCCGGGTTCTAGTCCCAGTTGGGGCGCTGGATTCTGTCCCGGTTGCCCCTCTTCCAGGCCAGCTCTCTGCTGTGGCCAGGGAGTGCAGTGGAGGATGGCCCAAGTGTTTGGGCCCTGCACCCCATCGGAGACCAGGATAAGCACCTGGCTCCTGCTGGATCAGCATGGTGCGCCGGCCACAGCGCGATGCCGAGGCGGCCATTGGAGGGTGAACCAACAGCAAAAGGAAGACCTTTCTCCCTGTCTTTCTCTCTCTCACACTGTCCACTCTGCCTGTCAAAAAAAAAAAAAAAAAAAAAAAAAAAAAAACCTCAGGTAGAGAAATACTTGGCCATTAAATTCTAAGATAGTGCCTCAGCTCAAAGATATCATCATGGATTCATCTCTGGTCACTTATCCTTTTGCCCTCACATCTACAGTGTTTTATCTTTTCTTCCTCAGGCTAAATGTTGACTCCTGCCATGAGATAACTTTAAAGACAGAGGCAACCTGTCTTTATAAGGTTGAGTTTCTACTAGGAAGAAGAGAAGTGACAAAGCTCTATTTACAAAGCAAAGAGAACAGCACTTGGATGGGCAGTTTTGCCGTGTTCAAACAGATACTTTTTTTATAACATCTTCTAAATTGTTTGAAAGCATTTCTTCCATCTGTAGGTGGCAGATTCAATCTCAAATTTTTTATGTTTTATGTTTTACATTTAGGTCTTTATAGGAAACTTACTCTTTTATG